>NC_092725.1:53177683-53777683 GCF_047496885.1 Scyliorhinus torazame
CTGCTTTCTTTAACTTCAAGCAGTACTCCCGTACACTCTTCCCTTTAATTCTCCTTCATTTCAAACCTTGCTCGTCATGGCCATCATTCGGGAAGGCATGTTCGCATCTGAGTAGATGATCAAGTCCAACCGTGGTTTCCTTGCAAGTCATCCAGATCTGTCCCTAGACACACAATTCTTGTATTATAAAGACAATAATTGATTCAACCTCCAGAGCACCTTAACCTTCTCTGATTCTGCAAATCTGTGGAGTGCTCAATGTGACCATTTCCAGATCCTAAATCTGTTTCCGCTCCCAGCTTGTTTTAAAAGTTCACTTCAAAATCCTGTTGATTCCTGGGATATAAAACTGGGCTGCTTTTTATTTTGTTGGTTGGTCAGTTTACAGAATTGCAGTGTGACTGCATGAACCTTCAATGTTTAATTTTACTTCAAGTTAAATGCATTCTTGCTGCAGGACTGATTACAATGTTTATTTGGGAGAATGTTTAGTATTATTTTTAGGTGAAGGTACACATCTCCAATTGGAAAGAGATCAAGAGCACAGAGCAACTAATTGGGAACAAAGTCCCATAGGGAGTGCCTTTAACTGCGTGTTTCCCGGGGCTTGCAGCACTGAGAAACACATGGCTATACAACGCGGCTCGTGTGGCATAAGGGGCCTCGGCGGGAACGCGCAGCCGAGGCCGCACATAGCCTTGTTTTGGACACTGAGGACCTCCGCTCGCTGGAACTCCCCAGTGAGATACAAGGCCTCTGAAGCAACCCTCGATCACCCCCCCCCCCCCAGCCCAAACGCACTATGGGAGGATCCTGGCCCCCCCCCCCCCCCCCATGCCCTCAACACCCACGCAGGGCACCCCCGGCCCGATTGTGCGCAAATATGCCAGCTTGGCATTGCCAAGTTGCCCAGGTGGCACTGCCAGGGCACCATCCTGCCCAAAGGAAATGCAGCTGGGGACCTTCAATCCCCAGAGTGATCCTACGAGTGCCATTCCCTCTGGTCCCAGTTTGTGCAGACCAGTGCTGAACAGCGCTTGCCAGAGGACTCCGAGGTGAAGGGGATAAATCCCAAAACTACAGGCACCTCGGGAATCTGCACATTAAAATGAGACTAGCTGTCTCGCTTTAATATGCAGATTTGTCAAAAAAGCGATCACGCCCAAATGGGCGGAATTTATATTGCAATGTTTCGCGAGCTAGTGCTAGATCTCGCGAAGCATTGTGAGCCGGGTAGATCCCAGGAGCGAGGTCACCTGGCTTTTATCGGCCATGCTGCGCCGCAGCGAGCTGACCTTCAGGCACCGCGTGGCAATTGGATTGCGCCCTCTATAACAAGAATCCTCTTGCTTTGCCATTCTAACTAGGACCAGCTCAGAGGTGGTCTTTCAGATCTGGCAAAAACACAAGGTTCCCTTTGCACTTTTTAGATGAACTCCCCAGCAAATTAGCCAATATTTGTCTGTGGGTCCTGCACACATGAAAAGTGGCAGCTATGCTTCCTACAACTGTGAATGTACATCTAAAAGTACATTAATTGACTGTGAAGAGTTCTAGCCATGCAAGTTTGTTTATCTCCCTTGTTCCATAATGAATGCCCCTTTCTCACTGAGCTTTTATTCAGCCCAGCTCCCAATATTCCCTTTGCCTTGCTCCCAGGGTTTCTGCTTTTGAAGTGTAGAATTGTAGAATTGACAGTGCAGAAGGAGGCCATTCTGCCCATTGAGTCTGCACCAGCCCTTGAAAAGAGCTCTCTACTAAAGCCCATGCCTCCACCCCATCCCAGTAACCCCACCTACCCTTTGGGACTCGAAGGGGCAATTTAGCATGGCCAATCCATCTAACCTGCACATCTATGGAATGTGGGAGGAAACCGGTGCACCCGGAGTAAACCCACGCAGACACTGGGAGAAAGTGAAAACTCCACACAGACAGTCACCCGAGGCAGGAATTGAACCCGGGACCCTGGAGCTGTGGGGCAACAGTGCTAACCGCTGTGCCACCATGCCACCCTTGATCTTTCCTTTTCAGTGTTTATTTTGCAACCTAAGGTTTATGATTTATTTTTAGCCTGACTCTGATATTTTTTAATATATATATATATATCCTGCCAGCCATTTATTTACTGGTGCTTTCGATGTTTGTGTTTGTTTTAATGGCACTCCCAGTGTTTCTGCACTTAACCATGTTTGTGCTGCTCCCTCTTGAGTCAAGTTACATTTCTTTTAATATTGTTTGTTTACTTCCACTCAGTGTTTGTGATTATAGGCGTGCAGGGGGCGCAAGATTTCCATTTATATAGTTTCCTTCATAACTTCCAGTCTGGTATCTGAAATGCTTTACAGTCAATTAGGTATTTTTGAAGCAACGTTGGAACACCTGACAGCCAGCTTCTGCACAACCAAGATCCCGCAGACCAAAATCTAATATAGCCAGATAATCTGTTTTAGCGATTTTGATTGTGGGATGTTGGCCAGTACACAGGGAGTAACTCTCCTGCTCTTCAATGGTTATTTGTTTGTCAGTGCAGGCTTGATGGGCCGAAGGGCTTCTGTAGTGTGTGTTTCTATGAAAGCTTGCCATGGAATCTTTCATGGCCGGAATTCTCCGGCCGCCGTGATCCCCTGTTCCCGCCGGCAGCGCACAACCCCTGCCCATGGATTTCCCGGCAGCATGGGTGACTTCAATGGGAAACCCTATTGATAAGTGGCGGGAGTAGAGAATTCCGCCGGAGTAGAGAATTCCGCCGCCAGTGTACGGCGCGCCATCGAGAAACACGCAGCTGGGGACCGGAGAATAGAACATACAGTGCAGAAAGAGGCCATTCGGCCCATCGAGTCTGCCCTGACCCACTTAAGCCCTCGCTTCCACCCTATCCCCATAACCCAATAACCCCATCTCACCTTTTTTGGTCACTAAGGGCAATTTATCATGGCCAGTCCACCTAACCTGCACGTCTTTGGACTGTGGGAGGAAACCGGAGCACCCGGAGGAAACCCACGCAGACATGGGGAGAACGTGCAGACTCCGCACAGACAGTGACCCAGCAATGCAGCCCCTTAATCTATCTGAGAGGATAAATGGAAAGATTGCTGCACAATGAACAATACAATGACCAACACCCAAGTGTGAAACTGTTGCTGCAGTAAAATGTGATCTACTGTTGAATTAGGTTGGTTGAAAAATATGTGATAAATATGTATGCAAACGCAGAGGCACTGCCCTGGTTATGCTACTGAACTCATTGTTCAGAGGCTTCAGTTAATAATCTGGAGAGCGGGCACTCAAATCCCACCAGGACACCTTGACAGTCTAAAATCAATTAACAAAATTCTGGGCATAGAAAGCGGAGATTGTTTCAAGTGACCATGAAGCTGTTTGCTTGTTGTAAAATCTCCAACTGGTTCCATAATACACGATGGGGAAGGAAAGCTGACACTTTTACCTGTTCTAACCTATTTGTGGCACCAGTCTACACCAACATTGTTGATTCCAAACTAAGTGGCTGAGGGAGTCACTCAAACATAGAACATAATACAGCACAGAACAGGCCCTTCGGCCCTCGATGTTGAGCCGAGCATTGTCCAAAACCAAGATCAAGCTATCCCACTCCCTGTCATTCTGGTGTGCTCCATGTGCCTATCCAATAATCGCTTGAAGGTTCCTAAAGTGTCCGACTCCACTATCACAGCAGGCAGTCCATTCCACACCCTAACCACTCTCTGAGTAAAGAACCTACCTCGGACATTCCTCCTACATCTCCCACCCTGAATCTTATAGTTATGCCCCCTTGTAACAGCTACATCCACCCAAGGAATTAATCTCTGAACGTCCACTCTATCTATCCCCCTCATCATCTTATAAACCTCTATTAAGTCGCCTCTCATCCTCCTCCACTCCAAAGAGAAAAGCCCCAGCTCCCTCAATCTTTCCTCATAAGACCTATCCTGCAAACCAGGCAGCATCCTGGTAAATCTCCTTTGCACCCTTTCAAATGCTTCCACATCCTTTCTATAGTGAGATGACCAGAACTGCGCACACTACTCCAAATGTGGTCTCACCAGGGTCATGCACAGTTGCAGCATAACCCCGCGGCTTTTACACTCAAGCCCCCTGTTAATAAACGCTAACACACTATAGGCCTTCTTCACGGCTCTATCCGCTTGAGTGGCAACTTTCAGAGATCTGTGGACATGAACCGCAAGATCTCTCTGTTCTTCCACATTCCTCAGAACCCTGCCATTGACCCTGTAATCCGCATTCAAATTTTTTCTACCAAAATTAATCACCTCGCACTCATTAGGGTTAAACTCCATCTGCCATTTTTCGGCCTAGCTCTGCATCCTGTCAATGTCTCCTTGCAGCCTACAAGAGCCCTCCACCTCATCCACTACTCCAGCAATCTTGGTGTCATCAGCAAATTTACTGACCCACCCTTCAGCCCCCTCCTCCAAGTCATTGATAAAAATCACAAATAGCAGAGGACCCAACACTGATCACTGTGGTATACCATTGGTAACTGGTTTTCAGTCTGAAAACTTTCCATCCACCACCACCCTCTGTCTTCTATGTGATAGCCAGTTACTTATCCAATTGGCCAAATTTCCCTCTATCCCACACCTCCTTACTTTCTTCATGAGCCGACCATGGGGAACCTTATCAAACGCCTTACTAAAATCCATGTGTACGACATCAACTGCTCTACCTTCATCTACACACTTAGTTACCTCCTCAAAGAATTCAATCAAATTTGTGAGGCAAGACTTGCCGTTCACTAATCCGTGGTGACTATCCCGGATTAAGCTGCATCTTTCCAAATGGTCATTAATCCTATCCTTCAGGACCTTTTCCATTAACTTACCGACCACCGAAGTAAGACTAACCGGCCTATAATTACCAGGGTCATTCCTATTCCCTTTCTTGAACAGAGGAATAACATTCGCCACTCTCCAGTCCTCTGGCACTATCCCCATGGACAGTGAGATCAAAGCCAAAGACTCTGCAATCTCATCCCTTGCCTCCCAAAGAATCCTTGGATATATCCCATCTGGCCCAGGGGACTTATCGACCCTAAGGTTTTTCAAAATTGCTAATTCATCCTTCCTCAGAACATCTACCTCCTCCAGCCGACCCTCCTGAATCACACACTCATCCTCAAAAACATGGCCCCTCTCCTTGGTGAACACTGAAGAAAAGTATTCATTCTACGCCTCTCCTATTTCTTCTGACTCCAGGCACAAGTTCCCACTACTGTCCTTGTGCCCAAACCTTACCCTGGTCATTCTTTTATTTCTCACATAAGAGTAAAATGCCTTGGGGTTTTCCTTGATCCAACCTGCCAAGGACTTCTCTTGCCCCCTCCTAGCTCTCCTAAGCTCTTTTTTTTTTTTTTAGCTCATTCCTTGCTACCTTGTAACCCTCAAGTGACCCAACTGAACCGTATTTTCTCATCCTTACATACGCTTCCTTTTTCCTCTTGACAAGACATTCAACCTCTTTTGTGAACCATGGTTCCCTCACATGGCCATTTACTCCCTGTTCCCATCTTTGTTCCCATTTTATGTTCCCTAATTCTTGCGTAATCGCATCGTAATTACCCCTCCCCCAATTATAAACCTTGCCCTGCCGTATGGCCCTATCCCCCTCCATTGCAATAGTGAAAGACACCGAATTGTGGTCACTATCTCCAAAGTGTTCTCCCACAAACAAACCTAACACTTGGCCCGGTTCAATACCCAGTCCCAAATCCAATGTGGCCCCCCCTCTTGTTGGCCTATCCACATATTGTGTCAGGAAACCCTCCTGCACACACTGTACAAAAACTGCCCCATCCAAACTGTTGGACCTATAGAGATTCCAATCAATATTTGGAAAGTTAAAGTCACCCATGACAACTACCCTGAGACCTCCACACCTATAATCCACACACAATCTGTTTTGCAATTTCTTCCTCCACATCTCTATTACTATTTGGGGGCCTATAGAAAACTGCTAACGTGACTGCTCCTTTCCTATTTCTAATTTCGGCCCATATTACCTCAGTAGGCAGATCCCCTTCGAACTGCCTTTCTGCAGCCTTTAAACTATCCTTGATTAACAATGCTACTCCTTCACCTCTTTTACTACCTTCCCTACTCTTACTGAAACATCTATGCCCCGGAACTTCCAACAACCATTCCGGTCCCTGTTCTAACCATGTCTCCGTAATGGCCACAACATCATAGTCCCCAGTACCAATCCACGCTCCAAGTTCACCTACCTTATTCCGGATGCTCCTTGCATTGAAGTAGACACACTTCAACCCACCTTTCTGTCTGCCGGTACACTCCTGCGACCTTGATACCCTCCTCAGTACCTCACTACTCTCAACACTGGCTTCTGGACTACAGCTCGTTTCCCATCCCCCTGACAAATTAGTTTAAACCCCCCCCCGAAGAGCTGTAGCAAATTTCCCTCCAAGGATATTGATGCCCCTCTGGTTCAGGTGCAAACCGTCCTGTCTGTACAGATCCCACCTTCCCCAGAATGTGCTCCATTTATCCACATAACTGAAACCCTCCCTCTTACGTAGGGCAGCACGGTAGCATTGTGGATAGCACAATTGCTTCACAGCTCCAGGGTCCCAGGTTCGATTCCCGGCTTGGGTACTGTCTGTGCGGAGTCTGCACATCCTCCCCATGTGTGCGTGGGTTTCCTCCGGGTGCTACGGTTTCCTCCCACAGTCTAAAGATGTGCGGGTTAGGTGGATTGGCCATACTAAATTGCCCATAGTGTCCAAAATTGACCTTCGTGTTTGGTGGGGTTACTGGGTTATGGGGATAGGGTGGAGGGGTGGACCTTGGGTAGGGTGCTCTTTCCAAGAGCCGGTGCAGACTCGATGGGCCGAATGGCCTCCTTCTGCACTGTAAATTCTATGATAGTAAATTCTATGATACACCATCCCTGCAGCCACGTGTTTATCTGCACTCTCCCTGTTCCTCACCTCCCTAGCACGTGGCACCGGCAACAAACCAGAGATGACAACATGGTTTGTCCTGGCTCTCAGCTTCTACCCTAGCTCCCTAAATTCCTGTTTTAAATCCCCGTCCCTTCTCTTACCTATGTCGTTGGTACCGATGTGCACCACGACTTGTGACTGTTCCCCCTCCCCCTTAAGGATTCTGAAAACACGGTCCGAGACGTCACGGACCCTGGCACCCGGGAGGCAACATACCATCCGTGAGTCTCTTTCGCTGCCACAGAACCGTGTCCCTCTAACTATCGAGTCCCTAATACCTATTGCTCCAATAACTATATGCTTGCCTTCACTTGAACTCTGTTGTATCAATGCACTTTGCCCAGTGGTTAGAGAAGGATCACTACCATCTTCTCCAGTGCAGCAAGCGATGGGCAATAAATGCAACAACACAATTGGATTAAAAAAAAATAAGGCAAATTTCTCTCTGTTTTGTCCCAGGTTCCGTGCCACCATGTACCCATGTCCTGAATCTGCCAGTGAGCGCCGGGAAATGGCTGCTGGTGTGAAGACACGCATTGAGGATCTGAATACTGTAAGTGAGCTACCAGGAGCGCTGGACATGTCGGGGGTGGATAATTCACTCAATGTTGTTTTGTGTAATGAGCAGCAATTGCCACTTGTCTTGACTGTTGCACTCAGTCGGAATCGGAGTAATAACTCTAGTTGTAACGTAACAGCACCTCCAGCTCTCAAAGGATGTGGGCAGCAGATGTATGAGAGCACCCCCCTCTCCTCATCTCATGCCCATCCTGATTTGGAAGAATATCACTATTCATGGTAGTGTCGCTGGGTCAACATTCTAGAAATCTCTCCCTAAAGTGGTACCTCCACTGCATGGACTGCAATGGTTCAACAATAGAGCCATTACCACCTTCGAGAGGAACTCTGGGCAGTCAATAAATGCAGAGTCATTGACGTGCACATTCTGAGAATGATATTTTTTTAAAACCCCAATATGCCGGAGGTGAGGGCAGTATGAAGCAGCAACACTGCTTGTGGCCGCTAACACAAATGTTCTCGTCCCTGTTCAGTCAAGCTCACTTATTAACTTTATAAAAACAGAAAGTGCTGGAAAAAGGTAGCGGATCTGACAGCATCTGTGGAGAGAGAAAGAGCGAGTTAATGTTTCGAGTCCGGATGACTTCTTCAGAGCTGGAGAGAGGTAGAAATGTGACTGGTTTTATGCTGTTGAGAAAGTGGGGAGGGGGCTGGTGGAGCAAAAGAGAGGATCAGGATTATTAACTTTAATAGCACTTATGTTAACACTTATTAACTTAACTGGCTGCTGAAGTATGAGGACTGGACTTTACACAAATCAACTAACTGAACACACACAGCAACACCATTACTACAGCTAATGCAACCCCCTGCCCCGAACACACAGTAACCAACCTAGAAACGTTCAGCAACGCCATCACCACAGCTAATGCAACTACCCCCCCCCCTCCGCTGCCCCACACATGTACGACCAGTGGGAGTGTAGTGATACATAAGCATATTAGCTGAGCTGCAGCTATATTCAATATTTCATCATATAACAAAAGAAGACAATCTGTGTTCTGGTGGATTTATACATTTAATAATAATCGCTTATTGTCACAAGTAGGCTTCAGTGAAGTTACTGTGTGTAGCGCACAATGACTTACGAGAGAAACGAGAAGTGATGAAGTCGATTCAGGCTTTATTAAGCGAGACTTGTCCCCAGCAGCTCAGCAACAGAATGAAGCGGCGGGGAGAAGCTCGGGTTCTTATACTCCGCCTTCAGGGCAGAGCCAGGAGTCGGCAGCCAACCAGGACCCGGGATCTGTCAGCCAATAGCATCACGGCTTCATAGTCCCACATGACCCCTAATACATGCCACCACATTCACCCCTTGTTAAAAAGGAACCCGGCGGGGTGGTGGTTTGCATGGTGGTAGGGGTTTACAAGGCTGGCCCTGGAAGGAAAATTTCGGACATTTTACTACAGTTTTAGCCCTACACTGGGCTATGTACAAGTTTGTGAAAAACTATTTACAATATTAGCAAAAAAGTTCTTTTTTTTTTTGGTTACAACAACATTCTTGGTGTCACGCGGATTCCACGAGTCGAGCGGGCGGTCTGGTCTTCCTCGTCGACCGCCTCAGCCCCGGTGGTGGTTCAGGTGCTTGTTCGGTCGTTGTCGTCTCCGGGAGCGTTTCGGTGTTTGTTCCTGTTTTACTCCTGGGCGGGCACGGGAGGAGGACCTATCCCCCCGGGAAGGGGGCGGTCGCGGGGTGCGCCGGTGGCAGGGAGGGGATGACCGGTATCGGGGGTGTGTGTGTGTTGCCGGCGTGCGCCAGGTCCCGCAGGGAGACCGTGTCCTGTCGGCCGTCGGGGTACGCCACATAGGCGTACTGCGGGTTCGCGTGGAGAAGGTGAACCCTCTCAACCAACAGGTCCGATTTGTGCGCCCGCACATGTTTCCGGAGCAAGATGGGTCCTGGGGATGCCAGCCAGGTCGGCAGCGACGTTCCGGAGGAGGACTTCCTGGGGAAAACAAGGAGGCGCTCATGAGGCGTTTGGTTAGTGGTGGTACACAGCAGCGACTGGATGGAGTGGAGAGCATCCGGGAGGACCTCCTGCCACCGGGGAACTGGGAGATCCCTGGACCGTAGGGCCAGTAGGACGGTCTTCCAGACCGTGCCGTTCTCCCTCTCTACTTGCCCGTTCCCCCGGGGGTTGTAGCTGGTCGTCCTGCTTGAGGCTATGCCCTTACTGAGCAGGAATTGACGCAGCTCGTCACTCATGAAGGAGGACCCCCGTCGCTATGGATATACGCGGGGCAACTGAACAGTGTGAATATGGTGCAAAGGGCTTTAATGACTGTGGCCGCTGTCATGTCGGGGCAGGGGATGGCGAAGGGGAAACGAGAGTACTCGTCCACCACGTTCAGGAAGTATGCGTTGCGGTCAGTGGAGGGGAGGGGCCCTTTGAAATCCAAACTGAAGCGTTCAAAGGGGCGGGAAGCCTTGATCAGGTGCGCTCTATCCGGCCTGAAAAAGTGCGGTCTGCACTCTGTGCAGATGTGGCAGTTCCTGGTGACTGTACGGACCTCCTCCACAGAGTAGGGGAGGTTGCGGGACTTAACAAAATGGTAGAACCGAGTGACCCCCGGGTGGCAGATGTCCTCGTGGAGGGCTTGGAGATGGTCTATTTGTGTGTTGGCACATGTGCCGCGGGATAGGGCATCGGACGGCTCGTTCAGCTTTCTCGGACGGCTCGTTCAGCTTTCCGGGACGGTACAAGATCTCATAGTTGAAGGTGGAGACCTCGATCCTCCACCTTAAGATCTTGTCATTTTTAATTTTGCCCCTCTGTGCATTATCGAACATGGAGGCTACCGACCGTTGGTCGGTGAGGAGAGTGAATCTCCTGCCGGCCAGGTAATGCCTCCAATGACGCACAGCTTCCACTATGGCTTGGGCTTCCTTTTCCACTGAGGAGTAGCGGATTTCTGAGGCGTGGAGGGTCCGGGAGAAAAAGGCCACGGGTCTGCCCGCTTGGTTAAGGGTGGCCGCCAGAGCTACGTCAGATGCGTCGCTCTCGACCTGGAAGGGGAGGGACTCGTCGATGGCGCGCATAGTGGCCTTTGCGATATCCGCTTTGATGCGGCTGAAGGCCTGGCAAGCCTCTGTCGACAGGGGGAAGGTAGTGGACTGTATTAGCGGGCGGGCCTTATCTGCATACTGGGGGACCCACTGGGCGTAATATGAAAAGAAACCCAGGCAACGTTTCAGGGCTTTGGAGCAGCGGGGGAGGGGAAATTCCATAAGGGGGTGCATGCGTTCGGGGTCGGGGCCTATTATCCCATTGTGCACTATGTATCCCAGGATGGCCAACCGGTTTGTGCTAAAAACGCACTTTTCCTCGTTGTATGTGAGGTTCAGGGCGTTAGCGGTCTGGTGGAACTTTTGGAGGTTGGCGTCGTGGTCCTGCCGATTGTGGCCGCAGATGGTTACGTTGTCGAGATACGGGAACGTGGCCTGCAACCCGTGTTGATCAACCATTCGGTCCATCTCCCGTTGGAAGACCGAGACCCCGTTCATGACACCAAATGGGACCCTTAGGAAGTGGTATAGCCGCCTGTCTGCCTCGAAGGCTGTGTACTTGCGGTCACCTGGGCGGATGGGGAGCTGGTGGTAGGCGGACTTGAGGTCCGCGGTGGAGAAAACCTTATACTGGGCAATCCGATTTACCATGTCGAATATGCGGGGGAGAGGGTACGCATCTAGCTGTGTGTACCTGTTGATGGTCTGGCTATAGTCTACGACCATCCTTTGCTTCTCCCCGGTCTTTACTACTACCACCTGTGCTCTCCAGGGACTATTGCTGGCCTGGATTATGCCTTCCTTCAGCAACCGCTGGACTTCAGACCGAATAAATATCCGGTCCTGGGCGCTGTACCGTCTGCTCCTAGTGGCGACGGGTTTGCAATCCGGGGTGAGGTTTGCAAACCAGGACGGCGGTTCAACCTTGAGAGTTGCGAGGCCGCAGATAGAAAGTGGGGGTATTGGGCCGCCGAATTGAAATGTTAGGCTCTGCAGGTTACACTGGAAATCTAATCCCAGTAATGTGGGCGCGCAGAGTTGGGGAAGGACGTAGAGCCTGTAGTTCTTAAACTCCCTCCCTTGCACCGTTAGGTTCGCGATGCAGAACCCTTTGATCTCTACGGAGTGGGATCCTGCAGCTAGGGAAATCTTTTGCGTGCTTCGATGGATGGTCAGAAAACAGCGTCTTACCGTGTCTGGGTGAATAAAACTTTCAGTGCTCCTGGAGTCGATCAGGCATGGTGTCTCGTATCCGTTGATCAGCACCGTTGTCGTCGTCTGGAGCGTCCGGGGCCGCGATTGATCCAGTGTCACCGAAGCCAGTCGTGGTAGTAGTGTCGCGGCGTCTCCTTCGTACCCCGTGGAGCCGTCGATGCTGGGGTCCTTTGTTGTCAACCAAGATGGTGGCGTCTATGAATTGCACGCGGCCGGGGGTGGACCAAATGGCCGCCCCCATGGATCGCACGTGGTCGGGGGTGGACAAAATGGCCGCCCCCATGAATCGCACGTGGCTGGGGGGTCACAAGATGGCGGCGCCCATCCTCCCTTCGTGGTGCCCGGGACCCAAAATGGCGGCACCCGCGGGTCGCACATGGGGCGCTGGGGGGGTTGGGGAGCGTTTGGGATGTGCTGGGCTTGTTCTTCTCCGGGGATTGCGGCGACCCCCCCGGGACCGGCACACTGCCGCATAATGGCCCTTCTTGCCGCAGCTTTTACAAATAGCAGCGCGGGCCGGGCAGCGCTGCCGGGGGTGTTTCGCTTGCCCGCAGAAATAGCAGCGGGCCCTCCCGGGATGGTCTGGAGCTTTAACCGCGCAGCCCTGCGAGGGGGGGGGGTTTGTCGCAATGGGGGTCCACGGAGCCCAAGGGGCTGCCGCGCGGTCGGGGCCGTAGGCGCGGGCGTTTTGCGAGGCCACATCTAGGGAAGCTGCAAGGGCCCGTGCCTCTGGGAGTCCTAGCGACTCTCTTTCTAAAAGTCTTTGGCGGATTTGGGGAGAGTTCATACCTGCCACAAATGCATTGCGAATTAGCATGTCCGTGTGTTCGATCGCGTTCACCGGCGGGCAGCTGCAGCCCCGTCCCAAAATTAGCAGCGCGGCGTAGAATTCTTCTAGCGATTCTCCGGGACTTTGCCGTCTCGTCGCGAGTTGGTGGCGTGCGTAGACCTGGTTAACGGGCCGAACGTAGATGCCCTTCAGTAATGCGAGCGCCGTCGGGAAATCCTCTGCGTCTTCTATGAGAGGGTAAATTTCCGGGCTTACCCTCGAATGCAGGACCTGCATTTTCTGGTCTTCTGTGATCCGGCCGGGGGCCATTCGGAGGTAGCCTTCAAAACATGCTTGCCAGTGTTCAAATACTGCTGCCGAGTTCGCTGCGTGGGGGCTGATCCGCAGGCATTCCGGGGCGATCCGGAGCTCCATAGTCTTTTAAGCTCGCTTAATAAATTGTAGCGCACGATGACTTACGAGAGAGACGAGAAGTGATGAAGTCGATTCAGGCTTTATTAAGCGAGACTTGTCCCCAGCAGCTCAGCAACAGAATGAAGCGGCGGGGAGAAGCTTGGGTTCTTATCCTCCACCTTCAGGGCGGAGCCAGGAGTCGGCAGCCAACCAGGGCCCGGGATCTGTCAGCCAATAGCATCACGGCTTCACAGTCCCACATGACTGTCCCACATTGGGGCAGCACGGTAGCCTTGTGGATAGCACAATTGCTTCACAGCTCCAGGGTCCCAGGTTCGATTCTGGCTTGGGTCACTGTCTGTGCGGAGTCTGCACATCCTCCCCGTGTGAGCGTGGGTTTCCTCCGGGTGCTCCGGTTTCCTCCCACAGTCCAAAGATGTGCAGGTTAGGTGGATTGGCCATGATAAATTGCCCTTAGTGTCCAAAATTGCCCTTAGTGTTGGGTGGGGTTACTGGGTTATGGGGATAGGGTGGCGGTGTTGACCTTGGGTAGGGTGCTCTTTCCAAGAACCGGTGCAGACTCGATGGGCCGAATGGCCTCCTTCTGCACTGTAAATTCTATGAAAAAAAATAAAATTCTATGACCCCTAATACATACCACCACACTGTGTAAAGCCCCAAGTCGCCACATTCCGGCACCTGTTCAGGGAGGCCGGTACCTGAATTGAACCCGCGCTGCTGGCCTTGTTTCATAGAATTTACAGTGCAGAAGGAGGCCATTCGGCCCATCGAGTCTGCACCGGCTCTTGGAAAGAGCACACTACCCAAGGTCCACACCTCCACCCTATCCCCATAACCCAGTCACCCCACCCAACACTAAGGGCAATTTATCATGGCCAATCCACCTAACCTGCACATCTTTGGACTGTGGGAGGAAACCGGAGCACCCGGAGGAAACCCACGCACACACTGGGAGGATGTGCAGACTCCGCACAGACAGTGACCCAAGCCGGAATCGAACCTGGGACCCTGGAGCTGTGAAGCAATTATGCTATCCACAATGCTACCGTGCTGCCCTTAATAATAATCATCGCTTATTGTCACAAGTAGGCTTCAATTAAGTTAGTGAAAAGCCCCTAGTCGCCACATTCCACCGCCTGTTCGGGGAGGCCGGTAGGGGGATTGAACCCGCATTGCTGGCCTTGTTCCGCATTACAAGCCGGCTGTTTGGCCCACTGTGCTAAACCAGCCCCTTTTCTGAAGGTGTGTGTGAGAACTGTCGGTGAAAAATTCATATCCTGGGTTTCTGGGGCATTTCCTCCCCCTATCCTTCCCTCTGCTGCTTACTCGCGTCCCCCACAAGACATTTTAATTTCATACTTCTGTCCCCAATAGATTTTACAACACATTGGTGTCTAGTGAAGTTCTACCTCTAAAGCCAAAAATACTGGCGATGAATGCACTAGACACCAAGGCATGTCGCCTGCAAAAAGCAGCAGGTTTCAGAAACCAGGCCATAAAGACACCTTTATGGTGTCATTGGTGAAGTTGCTCAATATTGACATTGGGCAACTTCACTTTTATCCTTTCCTATTTCTGAGAAAGATTTAGTGAGTTTCCATCCATACACATCTTTGAGCCAGAGTCACCATCTCCGATAACATCCACAATTAGGCCGTGTTTTCTCATAGCTAGCTGTTTCACCATCAGGGGTGCATGAGGGACCAAGTCAGGAACATTACTAACATGAGATGAAGTAATGCAAATAGGATGTGCAATATTATTATAAACAAAAAAACTACCTCTACTTGTAGCCCAGAAGCACGGGGTGCTGCCCCCCTGGCCGGGCGGGGGGGGGGGGGGGGGGGGGCGGGGGGGGGGGGGGGGGGTGGGGGGGGCAACGCCCTCCCAAACTACAGGCACCAGGTGCCCCCCCCCCCCCCACAACCAAACAGGCATTGGGGGGCTGCCCTACCACACAGGGGAACCACCCACCAATGGGGCTCCAACAGAGGGCCTGCCCCTGGCACTGCCTGGGTGGCATTGTCAAGGTGCCTAGGCATGTCCCTCTCCCCCAGGGTGTTGACTTCTTTATTTCTATGCGAACCACAAGCTGTTTCTTATATTGACTGAATGACCACACAACCAGTATATTAGTCCAAAGACAGTTTATTAACAGGCACACTTGTTTTATATGCAATGATTCACGTGGCTACGCACTAAACTAAACCTAATAACTAAGATGACCTTTACTTAACTTCGGGGTGACCGGCTCTGTGTGGGAGATAAGGCCTTTATCTGCGTCCACGTGGGTCGTTTGGAAGTCTTCAGGTTTGTCTCGGCTGGGCTCGTCCTTCAGGTAGCGATCGCGGGTCCTTGAACTTGGCTGGTTGATATGCTGCAATTGGTCGCACACAGGCCGGTCCAAAAGATCCAAGCCCTAGTGCGCAGGGCTTCTTATCCTTCTTTTTCGCGCCCTTTTGGGTCCTAACTCCAGCTCCAATGGATCGATAGAGTTTTGATCACCGTCATTGATCATGGCCAATTAAGGGCGGATACCTTGGTGGTTGGGCAGGTCCTAGCTGTCATTGTTCCAAGTACATGGGCTTTTCCAGATAAGGGGAAGTGGCGCGGTTAGTCTGCTACTGCTGTAGTTCCTTGATTCAAACTCTATTGTTCTGGGGGGAAAGGTGATTGGCTTTTAATTGGGTGCAAGTTTCGGTCAGGTCAAGGTCCAAGTTGACCACAATTCCCATGGTCCTTTGCAGGTGGCCATCTTAGATGGCTACAGGGGGCTCTACTTTTCTTTGTACCCCCGACGCGTAAGAATATTCAGTGAGGGGGAACATATTGCAGGGAAGCCCAAGAATGAAATTTATTGCAATTTATTGAAATGTGGTTTCCGCTCCTTCTGGGCATGGACCTCATTATGTTGCAGGCGAGGGCATCTATAATTGATAAACAAGATCTCAATGACGGGAATTTTGATTCCTGAATCATGCCGGTCCATGTCGCCATTTATGCTGATGGCTAACGTGGGCTCAGAATTGCCCCTAATGTTTTGAGTCTCAAATCCAATACAACTCTTCTTCAGAACTGTGCCAGTGAACTTATTTCTGCCCCACTGAATTTATTTCTTCCTACAATGAATCTCGTTTTCCTCCCCTGATCCAGTCCCTTTTATGATTCTTCTGATGACCCGTGTCCTTTCAACAATTTACAGTTTTCTGACCCGAACCACCACCTCTTCACTACAAACATCCGATCCCTCTGCACCTCCATCTCCCTCCAGGGTGACTTGTGGGATCTCCGCTTCTTCCTTAGTGGGGGGTGCCCAAACAATCCCCATCTTTCTCCACTCTCCTCCACATGGCCGAACTTGTTCTCTCGTTGAACAATTTCTCCTTGAACTTGTCTCACTTCTTCCTTATAAAAATTGTGGCTCTGGGTGTGAAGAGATGCAATTGAGGTAGCTTTGAGAGTCAGTGGGCTTGTAATGAAGGTTGGTAGATAGTCTGTCCCCAGAAATAGAGATAAGGAAGTGTCGGAGATGGGTCATGTGAAGGTGAGCGAAGGGTGGAATATCAATGCAAATTTGACTGATGTTCCCACTTCCAGGTGAGAGCCTGAAGTGGCACCGATACGGTTATCGCTGTACCAGTACGTTGATTACTATATTGCTGTTGCTTCATGATCTCGTTTGGGACTGGAAGAATTAGTCAATCTTGTTTCCAATTTCCACCCTCCTCCCACTTTCACATGGTCCATCCCTGACACTCCTCTTCCCTTGTTTGGCTTCCCTGTCTCTCTTTCTGGGGATAAACTGTCTAATAGTCATTATAAACCCACAGCTACTTCGTCTAAGGTGGGGTTTTCTGGAAAAGAACAAGGAACAATTTAACAGCTGACCTGTCCCAGGTAATTTAGAATGAAAGATTGCCAGGCAAAACTGTAACAGAACAAAAGTCAACCTTTGAAGAGATTTGTACATCTTTTCAAAAGATACACATATTTAGAGTAGGGCAAGTCATTTCATTAGATTTGGTGAAAATCCTGTCAACGTTGGCGACCTTAATGAGTATTAATGTCAAGGGAAGAAGCAACATGGACTTTATTGTCTCAGTGGAAATCAGGTTGGCTCCAGGTTGGACTTGGTTGGCTTTTACATCAAAACATTTTTGATTAGGCTAGGACTTATCTTGCCTTGTGTCTTTCAACTTTAGAATGCTCACATGTCTTCTCAATGCAATTGGCTAGTGGTTAACTATCGTTCCTCCTTCTGTAAACTTTTAGTATTTACATCTATTGGGTTCTCTTAGAATAAATCAATTAAAATGGATGATGTAGACTTCTTATCCTCTATTTTGTAACATTACAACTTTTTTTAGTCATAGGTTTTAAAATGAGATGATATAAAACGTGCAATTTCATTCATTTTTTTCCCCTCAAAATTAATTTGTTAACTTAAAACACGAAATGGGTTTAATATTTCATAAAAGCCTCTGAGAATTCACTTATTGATTCTTTAGGTACTTAACCAGACAGAAAGCCATCGCCGCCGGGTACTGCACGAAGCGGCGAAAAGCCTACAAAACTGGCAAGTGAAGGTTGTGAAAATGAAGGCGATCTATCATACTCTGAACCTGTGCAACATTGACGTGACCCAGCAGTGCCTGATTGCAGAGACCTGGTGTCCGGTAGCTGATATGGATCGGATCAAGATGGCACTCAACCAAGGGAAGGTGAGCAGCTGAACTGTGAATAAGGTAGCGTATTGAAGGTATGTTATGTTACGAAGAGGTTTAAAAAAAAATTTAATTCAAAAAAATAATCTTTATTGTCACAAGTAGGCTTACATTAACACTGGAATGTAGTTACTGTGAAAAGCCCCTAGTCGCCACATTCCGGCGTCAGTTCGGGCACACAGAGGGAGAATTCAGAATGTCCAAATTACCTAACAGCACGTCTTTCAGGACTTGTGGGATGAAACCGGAGCACCGGGAGAACGTGCAGACGCTGCACAGACAGTGACCCAAGCCAGGAATCGAACCTGGGACCCTGGTGCTGTGAAGGAACTGTGCTAACTACTATGCTACCGTACCGCCCTGGAAACATGGGTTCCAAACCATGTAACTGGAAATGGGATTACCCTCATTTGTTGTGCTAAGTAATTTTGCTTCTGGGAGCTTCACATGCCTGCTGTTTTTATTTTGCCCAGAAATTGTGCCGCGAAATTGCTGAGATTTGCTACTTTATAAACAATGACCCCAGTAGTCCCAACGTCCTTGCAGGGTAATCGATGAAGAATCATGGAATAATAGGCTATATGGAATGTCCTCCTCCTGCTCCTATTTTCGATGTTATGGATTAAAGTTATAGGTTTAAAGTTATGAAGAGGATTGGGCTGATTTTGTTGCAAAGCTGTGTTGTTTTAAACAGCACTTATTTTTTTCACAAATCTTACAGTAACTTCAGTTAAGGGCAGATGTGCAACTCAAAGTGAAACTCCTGCAGTTGCTATCCACGATTTGCCACAAATAGCAACTTTCTGTCTAGTTGCTGGTTTAAGTGCATTGTCCAGAGGAATTTTCTTGTTTCTGGCCCCACGAGGGAGGAGCCATCGCCACATCTGGCCTGAGAAATGAGGTGGATGTAATAGTTCATGCCTCAGTAGGGGAGCATTTAGGAAACAGTGATAATAGTAAAGGTTTAGGTTAGCTATGGAAAAGAACAAGGAGCAATTTAACGTTTTAAAACATGGAAGAGGATGAATTTGAGTGACTTGGGAACAGATTTGTCCCAGGTAATTTGGAATGAAAGATTGCCAGGCAAAGCTGTAACAGAACATAGCCAACCTTTAAAGAGGTGATGGTTTAGGTATAGTTGAGAGAAAAATAGAGCACCCTGGATGATGAAAGAGATGGAGAATAGACTGAAGCAAAAATAAAGGACGAATATGACAGTTAAGTGTAGACAAGTGTAGATTCATTTCAGAAAGCATGGATTAGATAACCAACGTAATTGAGTATTTCTCATACGGTAACTGAGAGAGTTAGTGAAGTTAATACTGTTGATGTGGTGTACATGAACTTCCAAAAGGCGTTAGTGTCACGTTATAACCTTGCCAGCTCATGGAACAAACGGGACAGTTACAACGTTTATTGAGTGAAAAGAAACACTAATGGCGAATGGTTGTTTTTCAAACCGAAGGAAGATGTACAGTGGGCTTCCACAGGGATTGGTACCAGGTCTACTGCATTCCTTGATTAGGAGGAAAGTGGTCGAGCTTCAGGCCATAGGTTGGTGGAGTGGATATATGGCTGGTGAAGTGTGAGGTGATACATTTTGCTGGGATGAAAAAGGAGAGGCAATGCTAAATAAGGATACACTTCTATGGGAGATGCAGGAGCAGAGTGATGTGATACACAAACCATTAAAGCTGGAGGGTTGAGAAAGCGGTTGCAAAGGCATTCAACACCTTGGACTTCCTCACTAGAGGCAAGGACGTCACGACGAAACTCTGTTTGGCCTCAACTGGAATATTGTATCCAATGTTGGGCATCACATTTCAGGAAGGACGCAATGCCTATAAAAAAGTGCAGAAAAGATTTACGAAAATAGTTCCGCAGTTATTCAGTTATGCGGATAGGCTCGAAAAGCTGGGCTAGTTTTCCCGAGAGAAAGGTGAGCAATTTTATAGGGATGTTCAAAATCATGAATCTGTGGTGACCCACCAGTGCCCAGCGCTTACGCCCGATTTAAAATTGGCCATTTTAAATTGAAGAATTGGGCAGTTTAAAACGAGCCACACTCACTCCAGCACAGACTCATGGCAATTGGAACTGGCCAATGTTCGAATACACTAAAGGTCAGACAGGCTGCCAAGATATGTCCGGACCTGCCCTATCAATCGTCCATCAAGAGATAATCGATCCGATTAATATGCACTGATCTATTGTTGCAATTCCACGCCAGGTCAGACTCTCAGGCACCTAGAGTTCCTGCCGTCACCTTATTTGGTAGAGCTATTTAGTGGTGTATGAACAACATCACTGGAGACGGACACCTAGGGCAGGCCCAAGTGACCTGTCAATCGGATCATTGGACACTAAAACCCCCTCGCGATACCCCATTGGCAAAAGGCCACAGGAAGTGGGAAAAGGGGGATAAAAGTCCGGACCCCTCGGCAGCGAGGACAAGGCGTGGGAGGTGGCCTTGACCAGATCAGAGAAGGAAGGGACTGCCAGCGAGAACCACCTTCATGGCGCCATACCAGAGGGACACAGTAATCAAATCCGTAGCCCTACCAAGCTGTCTTTGCGGGTAGTAGACACTGATCTTGGGTACCTCTAGTATTTTGTGGCCAATTAAAGGGTTAATTGTGTTCAATTGAACTTGTGTTTGTGGTTTGTTCCCCTCGTTAATAAAGACGCCTCGGTAAAACGTTTGAGTAAGCAAACTGGTCGAAAGTATCTGAGACTTTACAAGTTCAACCGGTCGAAACTGAGAAAAAGTTTCCCATTGGGAACAACAGGGTTGATGACTGATTTAAGTGATTGGCAAAAGAACCAATGGAGGCCTGAAGAAAAACTTTTAAATCTGGAAGTGTGGTGGAGATGGATCCAACTATGACTTTCTAAAAGGAATTTAATAAGCACCTGACTAGAAATAAATTGCAGGTCCGTGGGGAGTGGGGACGAAATGAGATGAAGTAATTTGTTCTTGCCTGATGGCCAGATGGCTGGCTCCTGATAAAACCATTCTAGGTATCCTTTTATCAGTGGAGTAAGTCTTGATTATTGCTGAACAACCTCACCCAGCACTGAAAATTGTGACGTCTCATTCCCTCAGCTTTTAATTGTTGTCGAAGTTTTCTTTTAATTATTACTTTTTGCCCTTTATTTATTGGCTCTTTTATCTCCAGCCAATCCAACATTTTATCCTCCAGTTTACAGCCAAGGGAAATAGTAGGTGCGGTTCATTCACCCCTCGTATCAAAACTGAGCCCATCAGCTGCTGGAGATATGTTTAGAATCCTGCAATAATCGGGAATTGGGTGAACAATTGTGTGCTACGTTAATGAGCTTTGCCCCACCAAATTCTGCGGCAAGAATGAAGGTCCTACTTTTAATCGCCGATCTGTACTGAGTTGACTGAGCCCAAGCGCATTAGCAGTGGAGCCTGGAGCAGCGCAAGCACCTCTTCTGATGGTGAACCAGTGGCCATGGTCTGCCCGTGCTGGGAAGTGTGTGCATGCATGAACAGACCCAAGCGATCTCAGTCACTGTATTCATGCTCTTGAGGAAATGCTAAATCTTGCCTGACGTTGGCCGCTGAATGAAATGTACATTTTCTTGTGCCTCAGGAGCGCAGTGGTTCCAGTGTCGACCCGATCATGACAGTGGTGCAGACCCAAATGGCCCCGCCCACCTTCAACAGGACCAACAAATTCACAGCTGGGTTCCAGAACATTGTGGATGCGTACGGGGTTGGAACATATCGAGAAATGAACCCTGGTGACTCGATTTCAAATGTTTCTACCTGTGCACAAAGATTTTAACAGTGGGAAGGTCGAATAATACTGAGGAATTTCCTTTCTCTTTTTCCTTCTGTCTCTCCCCCCCTCAGACTGTGTGTGTGTCTCCCCTTCTCTTGCTCTCTGTCTCTCTCTCTCTCTTTCTCTATCTCACGCTCTGTGGCTCTCTCTTTCAAGGTTCGTCTTTCCATCTCTCTCGCGCCCTGTCCCCCTCTCTCGCGCCATGTCCCTCTCTCTCGCGCCATGTCCCTCTCTCTCGCGCCCTGTCCCCCTCTCTCGCGCTCTGTCCCTCTCTCTCGCGCTCTGTCCCTCTCTCTCGCGCTCTGTCCCTCTCTCTCGCGCTCTGTCCCTCTCTCTCGCGCTCTGTCCCTCTCTCTCGCGCTCTGTCCCTCTCTCTCGCGCTCTGTCCCTCTCTCTCGCGCTCTGTCCCTCTCTCTCGCGCTCTGTCCCTCTCTCTCGCGCTCTGTCCCTCTCTCTCGCGCTCTGTCCCTCTCTCTCGCGCTCTGTCCCTCTCTCTCGCGCTCTGTCCCTCTCTCTCGCGCTCTGTCCCTCTCTCTCGCGCTCTGTCCCTCTCTCTCGCGCTCTGTCCCTCTCTCTCGCGCTCTGTCCCTCTCTCTCGCGCTCTGTCCCTCTCTCTCGCGCTCTGTCCCTCTCTCTCGCGCTCTGTCCCTCTCTCTCGCGCGCTGTCCCTCTCTCTCGCGCTCTGTCCCTCTCTCTCGCGCTCTGTCCCTCTCTCTCGCGCTCTGTCCCTCTCTCTCGCGCTGTCCCTCTCTCTCGCGCGCTGTCCCTCTCTCTCGCGCGCAGTCCCTCTCTCTCGCGCGCAGTCCCTCTCTCTCGCGCGCAGTCCCTCTCTCTCGCGCGCTGTCCCTCTCTCTCGCGCGCTGTCCCTCTCTCTCGCGCGCTGTCCCTCTCTCTCGCGCGCTGTCCCTCTCTCTCGCGCGCTGTCCCTCTCTCTCGCGCGCTGTCCCTCTCTCTCGCGCGCTGTCCCTCTCTCTCGCGCGCTGTCCCTCTCTCTCGCGCGCTGTCCCTCTCTCTCGCGCGCTGTCCCTCTCTCTCGCGCGCTGTCCCTCTCTCTCGCGCGCTGTCCCTCTCTCTCGCGCGCTGTCCCTCTCTCTCGCGCGCTGTCCCTCTCTCTCGCGCGCTGTCCCTCTCTCTCGCGCGCTGTCCCTCTCTCACGCGCGCTGTCCCTCTCTCTCGCGCGCTGTCCCTCTCTCTCGCGCGCTGTCCCTCTCTCTCGCGCGCTGTCCCTCTCTCTCGCGCGCTGTCCCTCTCTCTCGCGCGCTGTCCCTCTCTCTCGCGCGCTGTCCCTCTCTCTCGCGCGCTGTCCCTCTCTCTCGCGCGCTGTCCCTCTCTCTCGCGCGCTGTCCCTCTCTCTCGCGCGCTGTCCCTCTCTCTCGCGCGCTGTCCCTCTCTCTCGCGCGCTGTCCCTCTCTCTCGCGCGCTGTCCCTCTCTCTCGCGCGCTGTCCCTCTCTCTCGCGCGCTGTCCCTCTCTCTCGCGCGCTGTCCCTCTCTCTCGCGCGCTGTCCCTCTCTCTCGCGCGCTGTCCCTCTCTCTCGCGCGCTGTCCCTCTCTCTCGCGCGCTGTCCCTCTCTCTCGCGCGCTGTCCCTCTCTCTCGCGCGCTGTCCCTCTCTCTCGCGCGCTGTCCCTCTCTCTCGCGCGCTGTCCCTCTCTCTCGCGCGCTGTCCCTCTCTCTCGCGCGCTGTCCCTCTCTCTCGCGCGCTGTCCCTCTCTCTCGCGCGCTGTCCCTCTCTCTCGCGCGCTGTCCCTCTCTCTCGCGCGCTGTCCCTCTCTCTCGCGCGCTGTCCCTCTCTCTCGCGCGCTGTCCCTCTCTCTCGCGCGCTGTCCCTCTCTCTCGCGCGCTGTCCCTCTCTCTCGCGCGCTGTCCCTCTCTCTCGCGCGCTGTCCCTCTCTCTCGCGCGCTGTCCCTCTCTCTCGCGCGCTGTCCCTCTCTCTCGCGCGCTGTCCCTCTCTCTCGCGCGCTGTCCCTCTCTCTCGCGCGCTGTCCCTCTCTCTCGCGCGCTGTCCCTCTCTCTCGCGCGCTGTCCCTCTCTCTCGCGCGCTGTCCCTCTCTCTCGCGCGCTGTCCCTCTCTCTCGCGCGCTGTCCCTCTCTCTCGCGCGCTGTCCCTCTCTCTCGCGCGCTGTCCCTCTCTCTCGCGCGCTGTCCCTCTCTCTCGCGCGCTGTCCCTCTCTCTCGCGCGCTGTCCCTCTCTCTCGCGCGCTGTCCCTCTCTCTCGCGCGCTGTCCCTCTCTCTCGCGCGCTGTCCCTCTCTCTCGCGCGCTGTCCCTCTCTCTCGCGCGCTGTCCCTCTCTCTCGCGCGCTGTCCCTCTCTCTCGCGCGCTGTCCCTCTCTCTCGCGCGCTGTCCCTCTCTCTCGCGCGCTGTCCCTCTCTCTCGCGCGCTGTCCCTCTCTCTCGCGCGCTGTCCCTCTCTCTCGCGCGCTGTCCCTCTCTCTCGCGCGCTGTCCCTCTCTCTCGCGCGCTGTCCCTCTCTCTCGCGCGCTGTCCCTCTCTCTCGCGCGCTGTCCCTCTCTCTCGCGCGCTGTCCCTCTCTCTCGCGCGCTGTCCCTCTCTCTCGCGCGCTGTCCCTCTCTCTCGCGCGCTGTCCCTCTCTCTCGCGCGCTGTCCCTCTCTCTCGCGCGCTGTCCCTCTCTCTCGCGCGCTGTCCCTCTCTCTCGCGCGCTGTCCCTCTCTCTCGCGCGCTGTCCCTCTCTCTCTCGCGCGCTGTCCCTCTCTCTCTCGCGCGCTGTCCCTCTCTCTCTCGCGCGCTGTCCCTCTCTCTCTCTCGCGCTCTGTCCCTCTCTCTCTCGCGCGCTGTCCCTCTCTCTCTCGCGCGCTGTCCCTCTCTCTCTCTCGCGCGCTGTCCCTCTCTCTCTCTCGCGCTCTGTCCCTCTCTCTCTCTGTCCCTCTCTCTCTCTCTCTCTTGCGCGCTCTGTCCCTCTCTCTCTCTCTCTCTCTTGCGCGCTCTGTCTCTCTCTCACTTGCGCGCTCTGTCCCTCTCTCTCTTGCGCGCTCTGTCCCTCTCTCTCTCTCTCTCGCGCTCTGTCCCTCTCTCTCTCTCTCTCTCGCTCTGTCCCGCTCTCTCTCGCTCTGTCCCTCTCTCTCTCGCTCTGTCCCTCTTGCGCTCTGTCCCTCTCTCTCTCTCTCTCGCTCTGTCCCTCTCGCGCTCTGTCCCTCTCTCTCTCTCTCTCTCTCGCTCTGTCCCTCTTGCGCTCTGTCCCTCTCTCACTTGCGCGCTCTGTCCATCTCTCTCTCTCGTGCTCTGTCCCTCTCTCTCTCGTGCTCTGTCCCTCTCTCTCTCTCGCGCTCTGTCCCTCTCTCTCTCGCGCTCTGTCCCTCTCTCTCTCTCTCTCG
Organism: Scyliorhinus torazame; assembly: GCF_047496885.1. Lineage (NCBI taxonomy): Eukaryota > Metazoa > Chordata > Chondrichthyes > Carcharhiniformes > Scyliorhinidae > Scyliorhinus > Scyliorhinus torazame. Next base: position 53,202,557 of record NC_092725.1, read on the forward strand.
CGCTCTTTCCCTCGCTCTGTCCCCCTCCTCGCGCTCTGTCCCTCTCTCGCGCTCTATCCCTCTCTCGTGCTCTCTCCTCTCTCTCGCGCTCTGTCCCCCTCTCTCTCGCGCTCTGTCCCTCTCTCTCTCGCGCGCTCTTTCCCTCTCTCTGTCCCTCTCTCTCGCGCTCTGTCCCTCTCTCTCGCGCTCTGTCCCCCTCTCTCGCGCTCTGTCCCCCTCTCTCGCGCTCTGTCCCCCTCTCTCGCGCTCTGTCCCCCTCTCTCGCGCTCTGTCCCCCTCTCTCGCGCTCTGTCCCCCTCTCTCGCGCTCTGTCCCCCTCTCTCGCGCTCTGTCCCCCTCTCTCGCGCTCTGTCCCCCTCTCTCGCGCTCTGTCCCCCTCTCTCGCGCTCTGTCCCCCTCTCTCGCGCTCTGTCCCCCTCTCTCGCGCTCTGTCCCCCTCTCTCGCGCTCTGTCCCCCTCTCTCGCGCTCTGTCCCCCTCTCTCGCGCTCTGTCCCCCTCTCTCGCGCTCTGTCCCCCTCTCTCGCGCTCTGTCCCCCTCTCTCGCGCTCTGTCCCCCTCTCTCGCGCTCTGTCCCCCTCTCTCGCGCTCTGTCCCTCTCTCTCGCGCTCTGTCCCTCTCTCTCGCGCTCTGTCCCTCTCTCTCGCGCTCTGTCCCTCTCTCTCGCGCTCTGTCCCTCTCTCTCGCGCTCTGTCCCTCTCTCTCGCGCTCTGTCCCTCTCTCTCGCGCTCTGTCCCTCTCTCTCGCGCTCTGTCCCTCTCTCTCGCGCTCTGTCCCTCTCTCTCGCGCTCTGTCCCTCTCTCTCGCGCTCTGTCCCTCTCTCTCGCGCTCTGTCCCTCTCTCTCGCGCTCTGTCCCTCTCTCTCTCTCTCTCTCTCTCTCTCGCTCTGTCCCTCTCTCTCTCACGCTCTGTCCCTCTCTCTCTCGCGCTCTGTCCCTCTCTCTCTCGCGCTCTGTCCCCCTCTCTCTCACGCTCTGTCCCTCGCACTGTCCCCCTCTCTCGCGCTCTATCCCTCTCTCGCGCTCTATCCCTCTCTCGTGCTCTCTCCTCTCTCTCGTGCTCTCTCCTCTCTCTCGCGCTCTGTCCCCCTCTCTCTCGCGCTCTGTCCCTCTCTCTCTCGCGCGCTCTTTCCCTCGCTCTGTCCCTCTCTCGCGCTCTGTCCCTCTCTCTCTCGTGCTCTGTCCCTCTCTCTCTCGCGCTCTGTCCCTCTCTCTCACGCTCTGTCCCTCTCTCTCGCGCTCTGTCCCTCTCTCTCACGCTCTGTCCCCCTCTCTCTCGCGCTCTGTCCCTCTCTCTCTCGCGCGCTCTTTCCCTCGCTCTGTCCCTCTCTCGCGCTCTGTCCCTCTCTCGCGCTCTGTCCCTCTCTCTCGCGCTCTGTCCCTCTCTCTCGCGCTCTGTCCCTCTCGCTCTCGCGCTCTGTCCCTCTCGCTCTCGCGCTCTGTCCCTCTCGCTCTCGCGCTCTGTCCCTCTCGCTCTCGCGCTCTGTCCCTCTCGCTCTCGCGCTCTGTCCCTCTCGCTCTCGCGCTCTGTCCCTCTCGCTCTCGCGCTCTGTCCCTCTCGCTCTCGCGCTCTGTCCCTCTCGCTCTCGCGCTCTGTCCCTCTCGCTCTCGCGCTCTGTCCCTCTCGCTCTCGCGCTCTGTCTCCCTCTCTCTCGCGCTCTGTCTCCCTCTCTCTCGCGCTCTGTCTCCCTCTCTCTCGCGCTCTGTCTCCCTCTCTCTCGCGCTCTGTCTCCCTCTCTCTCGCGCTCTGTCTCCCTCTCTCTCGCGCTCTGTCTCCCTCTCTCTCGCGCTCTGTCTCCCTCTCTCTCGCGCTCTGTCTCCCTCTCTCTCGCGCTCTGTCTCCCTCTCTCTCGCGCTCTGTCTCCCTCTCTCTCGCGCTCTGTCTCCCTCTCTCTCGCGCTCTGTCTCCCTCTCTCTCGCGCTCTGTCTCCCTCTCTCTCGCGCTCTGTCTCCCTCTCTCTCGCGCTCTGTCTCCCTCTCTCTCGCGCTCTGTCTCCCTCTCTCTCGCGCTCTGTCTCCCTCTCTCTCGCGCTCTGTCTCCCTCTCTCTCGCGCTCTGTCTCCCTCTCTCTCGCGCTCTGTCTCCCTCTCTCTCGCGCTCTGTCTCCCTCTCTCTCGCGCTCTGTCTCCCTCTCTCTCGCGCTCTGTCTCCCTCTCTCTCGCGCTCTGTCTCCCTCTCTCTCGCGCTCTGTCTCCCTCTCTCTCGCGCTCTGTCTCCCTCTCTCTCGCGCTCTGTCTCCCTCTCTCTCGCGCTCTGTCTCCCTCTCTCTCGCGCTCTGTCTCCCTCTCTCTCGCGCTCTGTCTCCCTCTCTCTCGCGCTCTGTCTCCCTCTCTCTCGCGCTCTGTCTCCCTCTCTCTCGCGCTCTGTCTCCCTCTCTCTCGCGCTCTGTCTCCCTCTCTCTCGCGCTCTGTCTCCCTCTCTCTCGCGCTCTGTCTCCCTCTCTCTCGCGCTCTGTCTCCCTCTCTCTCGCGCTCTGTCTCCCTCTCTCTCGCGCTCTGTCTCCCTCTCTCTCGCGCTCTGTCCCCCTCTCTCTCGCGCTCTGTCCCCCTCTCTCTCGCGCTCTGTCCCCCTCTCTCTCGCGCTCTGTCCCCCTCTCTCTCGCGCTCTGTCCCCCTCTCTCTCGCGCTCTGTCCCCCTCTCTCTCGCGCTCTGTCCCCCTCTCTCTCGCGCTCTGTCCCCCTCTCTCTCGCGCTCTGTCCCCCTCTCTCTCGCGCTCTGTCCCCCTCTCTCTCGCGCTCTGTCCCCCTCTCTCTCGCGCTCTGTCCCCCTCTCTCTCGCGCTCTGTCCCCCTCTCTCTCGCGCTCTGTCCCCCTCTCTCTCGCGCTCTGTCCCCCTCTCTCTCGCGCTCTGTCCCCCTCTCTCTCGCGCTCTGTCCCCCTCTCTCTCGCGCTCTGTCCCCCTCTCTCTCGCGCTCTGTCCCCCTCTCTCTCGCGCTCTGTCCCCCTCTCTCTCGCGCTCTGTCCCCCTCTCTCTCGCGCTCTGTCCCCCTCTCTCTCGCGCTCTGTCCCCCTCTCTCTCGCGCTCTGTCCCCCTCTCTCTCGCGCTCTGTCCCCCTCTCTCTCGCGCTCTGTCCCCCTCTCTCTCGCGCTCTGTCCCCCTCTCTCTCGCGCTCTGTCCCCCTCTCTCTCGCGCTCTGTCCCCCTCTCTCTCGCGCTCTGTCCCCCTCTCTCTCGCGCTCTGTCCCCCTCTCTCTCGCGCTCTGTCCCCCTCTCTCTCGCGCTCTGTCCCCCTCTCTCTCGCGCTCTGTCCCCCTCTCTCTCGCGCTCTGTCCCCCTCTCTCTCGCGCTCTGTCCCCCTCTCTCTCGCGCTCTGTCCCCCTCTCTCTCGCGCTCTGTCCCCCTCTCTCTCGCGCTCTGTCCCCCTCTCTCTCGCGCTCTGTCCCCCTCTCTCTCGCGCTCTGTCCCCCTCTCTCTCGCGCTCTGTCCCCCTCTCTCTCGCGCTCTGTCCCCCTCTCTCTCGCGCTCTGTCCCCCTCTCTCTCGCGCTCTGTCCCCCTCTCTCTCTCTCTCTCTCTCGCGCTCTTTCCCTCACTCTGTCCCTCTCTCTAGCGCTCTGTCCCTCTCTCTCGCGCTCTGTCCCTCTCTCTCGCGCTCTGTCCCTCTCTCTCTCGCGCTCTGTCCCTCTCTCTCGCGCTCTGTCCCTCTCTCTCTCGCGCTCTGTCCCTCTCTCTCTCGCGCTCTGTTCCTCTCTCTCTCGCGCTCTGTCCCCCTCTCTCTCGCGCTCTGTCCCTCTCTCTCTCTCTCTCGCTCTTTCCCTCGCTCTGTCCCTCTCTCTCGCGCTCTGTCCCTCTCTCTCGCGCTCTGTCCCTCTCTCTCGCGCTCTGTCCCTCTCTCTCGCGCTCTGTCCCTCTCTCTCGCGCTCTGTCCCTCTCTCTCGCGCTCTGTCCCTCTCTCTCGCGCTCTGTCCCTCTCTCTCGCGCTCTGTCCCTCTCTCTCGCGCTCTGTCCCTCTCTCTCTCGCGCTCTGTCCCTCTCTCTCTCGCGCTCTGTCCCTCTCTCTCTCGCGCTCTGTCCCCCTCTCTCTCGCGCTCTGTCCCTCTCTCTCGCGCTCTTTCCCTCGCACGGTCCCCCTCTCTCGCGCTCTATCCCTCTCTCGTGCTCTCTCCTCTCTCTCGCGCTCTGTCCCCCTCTCTCTCGCGCTCTGTCCCTCTCTCTCTCGCGCGCTCTTTCCCTCGCTCTGTCCCTCTCTCGCGCTCTGTCCCTCTCTCTCTCACGCTCTGTCCCTCTCTCTCTCGCGCTCTGTCCCTCTCTCTCTCGCGCTCTGTCCCTCTCTCTCGCGCTCTGTCCCTCTCTCTCGCGCTCTGTCCCTCTCTCTCTCACGCTCTGTCCCCCTCTCTCTCGCGCTCTGTCCCTCTCTCTCTCTCGCGCTCTGTCCCCCTCTCTCTCGCGTTCTGTCCCCCTCTCTCTCGCGCTCTGTCCCCCTCTCTCTCGCGCTCTGTCCCCCTCTCTCTCTCTCTCTCTCGCGCTCTTTCCCTCACTCTGTCCCTCTCTCTCGCGCTCTGTCCCTCTCTCTCGCGCTCTGTCCCTCTCTCTCGCGCTCTGTCCCTCTCTCTCGCGCTCTGTCCCTCTCTCTCTCGCGCTCTGTTCCTCTCTCTCTCGCGCTCTGTTCCTCTCTCTCTCGCGCTCTGTTCCTCTCTCTCTCGCGCTCTGTCCCTCTCTCTCTCTCTCTCGCTCTGTCCCTCTCTCTCTCTCTCTCGCTCTGTCCCTCTCTCTCTCTCGCTCTTTCCCTCTCGCTCTTTCCATCGCTCTGTCCCTCTCTCTCGCGCTCTGTCCCTCTCTCTCGCGCTCTGTCCCTCTCTCTCGCGCTCTGTCCCTCTCTCTCGCGCTCTGTCCCTCTCTCTCGCGCTCTGTCCCTCTCTCTCGCGCCCTGTCCCTCTCTCTCGCGCTCTGTCCCTCTCTCTCTCGCGCTCTGTTCCTCTCTCTCTCGCGCTCTGTCCCCCTCTCTCTCGCGCTCTGTCCCTCTCTCTCTCTCTCTCGCTCTTTCCCTCGCTCTGTCCCTCTCTCTCTCGCGCTCTGTCCCTCTCTCTCTCGCGCTCTGTCCCTCTCTCTCTCTCGCGCTCTGTCCCTCTCTCTCTCTCGCGCTCTGTCCCTCTCTCTCTCTCTCTCTCTCTCTCTCGCTCTGTCCCTCTCTCTCTCTCGCGCTCTGTCCCTCTCTCTCTCTCGCGCTCTGTCCCCCTCTCTCTCGCGCTCTGTCCCTCTCTCTTGCGCTCTTTCCCCCGCTCTGTCCCCCTCTCTCGCGCTCTATCCCTCTCTCGTGCTCTATCCCTCTCTCGTGCTCTCTCCTCTCTCTCGCGCTCTGTCCCCCTCTCTCTCGCGCTCTGTCCCTCTCTCTCTCTCGCGCACTGTCCCTCTCTCTCTCGCGCTCTTTCCCTCGCTCTGTCCCTCTCTCGCGCTCTGTCCCTCTCTCGCGCTCTGTCCCTCTCTCGCGCTCTGTCCCTCTCTCGCGCTCTGTCCCTCTCTCGCGCTCTGTCCCTCTCTCGCGCTCTGTCCCTCTCTCGCGCTCTGTCCCTCTCGCTTTCGCGCTCTGTCCCTCTCTCTCTCGCGCTCTGTCCCTCTCTCTCTCGCGCTCTGTCCCTCTCTCTCTCGCGCTCTGTCCCTCTCTCTCTCGCGCTCTGTCCCTCTCTCTCTCGCGCTCTGTCCCTCTCTCTCTCGCGCTCTGTCCCTCTCTCTCTCGCGCTCTGTCCCTCTCTCTCTCGCGCTCTGTCCCTCTCTCTCTCGCGCTCTGTCCCTCTCTCTCTCGCGCTCTGTCCCTCTCTCTCTCGCGCTCTGTCCCTCTCTCTCTCGCGCTCTGTCCCTCTCTCTCTCGCGCTCTGTCCCTCTCTCTCTCGCGCTCTGTCCCTCTCTCTCTCGCGCTCTGTCTCCCCTCTCTCTCGCGCTCTGTCTCCCTCTCTCTCGCGCTCTGTCTCCCTCTCTCTCGCGCTCTGTCTCCCTCTCTCTCGCGCTCTGTCTCCCTCTCTCTCGCGCTCTGTCTCCCTCTCTCTCGCGCTCTGTCTCCCTCTCTCTCGCGCTCTGTCTCCCTCTCTCTCGCGCTCTGTCTCCCTCTCTCTCGCGCTCTGTCTCCCTCTCTCTCGCGCTCTGTCTCCCTCTCTCTCGCGCTCTGTCTCCCTCTCTCTCGCGCTCTGTCTCCCTCTCTCTCGCGCTCTGTCTCCCTCTCTCTCGCGCTCTGTCTCCCTCTCTCTCGCGCTCTGTCTCCCTCTCTCTCGCGCTCTGTCTCCCTCTCTCTCGCGCTCTGTCTCCCTCTCTCTCGCGCTCTGTCTCCCTCTCTCTCGCGCTCTGTCTCCCTCTCTCTCGCGCTCTGTCTCCCTCTCTCTCGCGCTCTGTCTCCCTCTCTCTCGCGCTCTGTCTCCCTCTCTCTCGCGCTCTGTCTCCCTCTCTCTCGCGCTCTGTCTCCCTCTCTCTCGCGCTCTGTCTCCCTCTCTCTCGCGCTCTGTCTCCCTCTCTCTCGCGCTCTGTCTCCCTCTCTCTCGCGCTCTGTCTCCCTCTCTCTCGCGCTCTGTCTCCCTCTCTCTCGCGCTCTGTCTCCCTCTCTCTCGCGCTCTGTCTCCCTCTCTCTCGCGCTCTGTCTCCCTCTCTCTCGCGCTCTGTCTCCCTCTCTCTCGCGCTCTGTCTCCCTCTCTCTCGCGCTCTGTCTCCCTCTCTCTCGCGCTCTGTCTCCCTCTCTCTCGCGCTCTGTCTCCCTCTCTCTCGCGCTCTGTCTCCCTCTCTCTCGCGCTCTGTCTCCCTCTCTCTCGCGCTCTGTCTCCCTCTCTCTCGCGCTCTGTCTCCCTCTCTCTCGCGCTCTGTCTCCCTCTCTCTCGCGCTCTGTCTCCCTCTCTCTCGCGCTCTGTCTCCCTCTCTCTCGCGCTCTGTCTCCCTCTCTCTCGCGCTCTGTCTCCCTCTCTCTCGCGCTCTGTCTCCCTCTCTCTCGCGCTCTGTCTCCCTCTCTCTCGCGCTCTGTCTCCCTCTCTCTCGCGCTCTGTCTCCCTCTCTCTCGCGCTCTGTCTCCCTCTCTCTCGCGCTCTGTCTCCCTCTCTCTCGCGCTCTGTCTCCCTCTCTCTCGCGCTCTGTCTCCCTCTCTCTCGCGCTCTGTCTCCCTCTCTCTCGCGCTCTGTCTCCCTCTCTCTCGCGCTCTGTCTCCCTCTCTCTCGCGCTCTGTCTCCCTCTCTCTCGCGCTCTGTCTCCCTCTCTCTCGCGCTCTGTCTCCCTCTCTCTCGCGCTCTGTCTCCCTCTCTCTCGCGCTCTGTCTCCCTCTCTCTCGCGCTCTGTCTCCCTCTCTCTCGCGCTCTGTCTCCCTCTCTCTCGCGCTCTGTCTCCCTCTCTCTCGCGCTCTGTCTCCCTCTCTCTCGCGCTCTGTCTCCCTCTCTCTCGCGCTCTGTCTCCCTCTCTCTCGCGCTCTGTCTCCCTCTCTCTCGCGCTCTGTCTCCCTCTCTCTCGCGCTCTGTCTCCCTCTCTCTCGCGCTCTGTCTCCCTCTCTCTCGCGCTCTGTCTCCCTCTCTCTCGCGCTCTGTCTCCCTCTCTCTCGCGCTCTGTCTCCCTCTCTCTCGCGCTCTGTCTCCCTCTCTCTCGCGCTCTGTCTCCCTCTCTCTCGCGCTCTGTCTCCCTCTCTCTCGCGCTCTGTCTCCCTCTCTCTCGCGCTCTGTCTCCCTCTCTCTCGCGCTCTGTCTCCCTCTCTCTCGCGCTCTGTCCCTCTCTCTCTCGCGCTCTGTCCCTCTCTCTCTCGCGCTCTGTCCATTGCCCTCTCGCGCTCTGTCCCTCGCGCTCTAGCTCTCTCTGCCTGACCCTCGCGCTCTAGCTCTCTCTGCCTGACCCTCGCGCTCTCGCTCTCTCTGCCTGACCCTCGCGCTCTATCTCTCTCTGCCTGCCCCTCGCGCCCTCTCTCTGCCTGCCCCTCGCGCCCTCTCTCTGCCTGCCCCTCGCGTCCTCTCTCTCTCTGCCTGCCCCTCGCACCCTCTCTCTGCCTGCCCCTCGCGCCCTCTCTCTTCCTGCCCCTCGCGCCCTCTCTCTGCCTGCCCCTCGCGCCCTCTCTCTGCCTGCCCCTCGCGCCCTCTCTCTCTCTCTCTCCCTGCCCCCTCGCGCCCTCTCTCTCTCTCCCTGCCCCTCGCGCTCTCTCTCTCTCTCTCTCTCCCTGCCCCTCGCGCTCTCTCTCTCTCTCCCTGCCTGCCCCTCGCGCTCTCTCTCTCTCTCCCTGCCTGCCCCTCGCGCTCTCTCTCTGCCTGCCCCTGGCGCTCTCTCTCTGCCTGCCCCTCGCGCTCTCTCTCTGCCTGCCCCTGCCCCTCGCGCCCTCTCTCTGCCTGCCCCTCGCGCCCTCTCTCTGCCTGCCCCTCGCGCCCTCTCTCTCTCCCTGCCCCTCGCGCCCTCTCTCTCTCCCTGCCCCTCGCGCCCTCTCTCTGCCTGCCCCTCGCGCCCTCTCTCTGATTGCCCCTCGCGCCCACTCTCTGATTGCCCCTCGCGCCCTCTCTCTGATTGCCCCTCGCGCCCTCTCTCTGATTGCCCCTCGCTCGCTCTCTCTGATTGCCCCTCGCTCGCTCTCTCTCTCTCTCTCTCTCTCTCTCTCTCTGCCTGCCCCTCGTGCCCTCTCTCTGCCTGCCCCTCGCGCGCTCTCTCTGCCTGCCCCTCGCGCTCTCTCTCTGCCTGCCCCTCGCGCTCTCTCTCTGCCTGCCCCTCGCGCTCTCTCTCTGCCTGCCCCTCGCGCTCTCTCTCTGCCTGCCCCTCGCGTTCTCTCTCTGCCTGCCCCTCGCGCCCTCTCTCTGTGCCTGCCCCTCGCGCCCTCTCTCTGCCTGCCCCTCGCGCCCTCTCTCTGTGCCTGCCCCTCGCGCCCTCTCTCTGCCTGCCCCTCGCGCCCTCTGTCTTCCTGCCCCTCGCGCCCTCTGTCTTCCTGCCCCTCGCGCCCTCTCTCTGCCTGCCCCTCGCGCCCTCTCTCTGCCTGCCCCTCGCGCCCTCTCTCTGCCTGCCCCTCGCGCCCTCTCTCTGCCTGCCCCTCGCGCCCTCTCTCTGCCTGCCCCTCGCGCCCTCTCTCTGCCTGCCCCTCGCGCCCTCTCTCTGCCTGCCCCTCGCGCCCTCTCTCTGCCTGCCCCTCGCGCCCTCTCTCTGCCTGCCCCTCGCGCCCTCTCTCTGCCTGCCCCTCGCGCCCTCTCTCTGCCTGCCCCTCGCGCCCTCTCTCTGCCTGCCCCTCGCGCCCTCTCTCTGCCTGCCCCTCGCGCCCTCTCTCTGCCTGCCCCTCGCGCCCTCTCTCTGCCTGCCCCTCGCGCCCTCTCTCTGCCTGCCCCTCGCGCCCTCTCTCTGCCTGACCCTCGCGCCCTCTCTCTGCCTGCCCCTCGCGCCCTCTCTCTGATTGCCCCTCGCTCGCTCTCTCTCTCTCTCTCTCTCTCTCTCTCTCTCTGCCTGCCCCTCGTGCCCTCTCTCTGCCTGCCCCTCGCACTCTCTCTCTGCCTGCCCCTCGCGCCCTCTCTCTGCCTGCCCCTCGCGCCCTCTCTCTGCCTGCCCCTCACGCCCTCTCTCTGCCTGCCCCTCGCGCCCTCTGTCTTCCTGCCCCTCGCGCCCTCTCTCTGCCTGCCCCTCGCGCCCTCTCTCTGCCTGCCCCTCGCGCCCTCTCTCTGCCTGCCCCTCGCGCCCTCTCTCTGCCTGCCCCTCGCGCCATCTCTCTGCCTGCCCCTCGCGCCCTCTCTCTGCCTGCCCCTCGCGCCCTCTCTCTGCCTGCCCCTCGCGCCCTCTCTCTGCCTGCCCCTCGCGCCCTCTCTCTGCCTGCCCTCGCGCCTCTCTCTGCCTGCCCCTCGCGCCCTCTCTCTGCCTGCCCCTCGCGCCCTCTCTCTGCCTGCCCCTCGCGCCCTCTCTCTGCCTGCCCCTCGCGCCCTCTCTCTGCCTGCCCCTCGCGCCCTCTCTCTGCCTGCCCCTCGCGCCCTCTCTCTGCCTGCCCCTCGCGCCCTCTCTCTGCCTGCCCCTCGCGCCCTCTCTCTGCCTGCCCCTCGCGCCCTCTCTCTGCCTGCCCCTCGCGCCCTCTCTCTGCCTGCCCCTCGCGCCCTCTCTCTGCCTGCCCCTCGCGCCCTCTCTCTGCCTGCCCCTCGCGCCCTCTCTCTGCCTGCCCCTCGCGCCCTCTCTCTGCCTGCCCCTCGCGCCCTCTCTCTGCCTGCCCCTCGCGCCCTCTCTCTGCCTGCCCCTCGCGCCCTCTCTCTGCCTGCCCCTCGCGCCCTCTCTCTGCCTGCCCCTCGCGCCCTCTCTCTGCCTGCCCCTCGCGCCCTCTCTCTGCCTGCCCCTCGCGCCCTCTCTCTGCCTGCCCCTCGCGCCCTCTCTCTGCCTGCCCCGCCCTCGCGCCCTCTCTCTGCCTGCCCCTCGCGCCCTCTCTCTGCCTGCCCCCCGCGCCCCTCTGCCTGCCCCTCGCGCCCTCTCTCTGCCTGCCCCTCGCGCCCTCTCTCTGCCTGCCCCTCGCGCCCTCTCTCTGCCTGCCCCTCGCGCCCTCTCTCTGCCTGCCCCTCGCGCCCTCTCTCTGCCTGCCCCTCGCGCCCTCTCTCTGCCTGCCCCTCGCGCCCTCTCTCTGCCTGCCCCTCGCGCCCTCTCTCTGCCTGCCCCTCGCGCCCTCTCTGCCTGCCCCTCGCGCCCTCTCTCTGCCTGCCCCTCGCGCCCTCTCTCTGCCTGCCCCTCGCTCCCTCTCTCTGCCTGCCCCTCGCGCCCTCTCTCTGCCTGCCCCTCGCGCCCTCTCTCTGCCTGCCCCTCGCGCCCTCTCTCTGCCTGCCCCTCGCGCCCTCTCTCTGCCTGCCCCTCGCGCCCTCTCTCTGCCTGCCCCTCGCGCCCTCTCTCTGCCTGCCCCTCGCGCCCCCTCTCTGCCTGCCCCTCGCGCCCCCTCTCTGCCTGCCCCTCGCGCCCCCTCTCTGCCTGCCCCTCGCGCCCCCTCTCTGCCTGCCCCTCGCGCCCTCTCTCTGCCTGCCCCTCGCGCCCGCTCTCTGCCTGCCCCTCGCGCCCTCTCTCTGCCTGCCCCTCGCGCCCCCTCTCTGCCTGCCCCTCGCGCCCCCTCTCTGCCTGCCCCTCGCGCCCCCTCTCTGCCTGCCCCTCGCGCCCCCTCTCTGCCTGCCCCTCGCGCCCCCTCTCTGCCTGCCCCTCGCGCCCCCTCTCTGCCTGCCCCTCGCGCCCCCTCTCTGCCTGCCCCTCGCGCCCTCTCTCTGCCTGCCCCTCGCGCCCTCTCTCTGCCTGCCCCTCGCGCCCTCTCTCTGCCTGCCCCTCGCGCCCTCTCTCTGCCTGCCCCTCGCGCCCTCTCTCTGCCTGCCCCTCGCGCCCTCTCTCTGCCTGCCCCTCGCGCCCTCTCTCTGCCTGCCCCTCGCGCCCTCTCTCTGCCTGCCCCTCGCGCCCTCTCTCTGCCTGCCCCTCGCGCCCTCTCTCTGCCTGCCCCTCGCGCCCTCTCTCTGCCTGCCCCTCGCGCCCTCTCTCTGCCTGCCCCTCGCGCCCTCTCTCTGCCTGCCCCTCGCGCCCTCTCTCTGCCTGCCCCTCGCGCCCTCTCTCTGCCTGCCCCTCGCGCCCTCTCTCTGCCTGCCCCTCGCGCCCTCTCTCTGCCTGCCCCTCGCGCCCTCTCTCTGCCTGCCCCTCGCGCCCTCTCTCTGCCTGCCCCTCGCGCCCTCTCTCTGCCTGCCCCTCGCGCCCTCTCTCTGCCTGCCCCTCGCGCCCTCTCTCTGCCTGCCCCTCGCGCCCTCTCTCTGCCTGCCCCTCGCGCCCTCTCTCTGCCTGCCCCTCGCGCCCTCTCTCTGCCTGCCCCTCGCGCCCTCTCTCTGCCTGCCCCTCGCGCCCTCTCTCTGCCTGCCCCTCGCGCCCTCTCTCTGCCTGCCCCTCGCGCCCTCTCTCTGCCTGCCCCTCGCGCCCTCTCTCTGCCTGCCCCTCGCGTCCTCTCTCTGCCTGCCCCTCGCGCCCTCTCTCTGCCTGCCCCTCGCGCCCCCTCTCTGCCTGCCCCTCGCGCCCCCTTTCTGCCTGCCCCTCGCGCCCCCTCTCTGCCTGACCCTCGCGCCCCTCTCTGCCTGCCCCTCGCGCCCCCTCTCTGCCTGCCCCTCGCGCCCCCTCTCTGCCTGCCCCTCGCGCAACCTCTCTGCCTGCCCCTCGCGCCCCCTCTCTGCCTGCCCCTCGCACCCCCTCTCTGCCTGCCCCTCGCGCCCTCTCTCTGCCTGCCCCTCGCGCCCTCTCTCTGCCTGCCCCTCGCGCCCTCTCTCTGCCTGCCCCTCGCGCCCCCTCTCTGCCTGCCCCTCGCGCCCCCTCTCTGCCTGCCCCTCGCGCCCCCTCTCTGCCTGCCCCTCGCGCCCCCTCTCTGCCTGCCCCTCGCGCCCCCTCTCTGCCTGCCCCTCGCGCCCCCTCTCTGCCTGCCCCTCGCGCCCTCTCTCTGCCTGCCCCTCGCGCCCTCTCTCTGCCTGCCCCTCGCGCCCTCTCTCTGCCTGCCCCTCGCGCCCTCTCTCTGCCTGCCCCTCGCGCCCTCTCTCTGCCTGCCCCTCGCGCCCTCTCTCTGCCTGCCCCTCGCGCCCTCTCTCTGCCTGCCCCTCGCGCCCTCTCTCTGCCTGCCCCTCGCGCCCTCTCTCTGCCTGCCCCTCGCGCCCTCTCTCTGCCTGCCCCTCGCGCCCTCTCTCTGCCTGCCCCTCGCGCCCTCTCTCTGCCTGCCCCTCGCGCCCTCTCTCTGCCTGCCCCTCGCGCCCTCTCTCTGCCTGCCCTCGCGCCCTCTCTCTGCCTGCCCCTCGCGCCCTCTCTCTGCCTGCCCCTCGCGCCCTCTCTCTGCCTGCCCCTCGCGCCCTCTCTCCGCCTGCCCCTCGCGCCCTCTCTCCGCCTGCCCCTCGCGCCCTCTCTCCGCCTGCCCCTCGCGCCCTCTCTCCGCCTGCCCCTCGCGCCCTCTCTCCGCCTGCCCCTCGCGCCCTCTCTCCGCCTGCCCCTCGCGCCCTCTCTCCGCCTGCCCCTCGCGCCCTCTCTCCGCCTGCCCCTCGCGCCCTCTCTCCGCCTGCCCCTCGCGCCCTCTCTCCGCCTGCCCCTCGCGCCCTCTCTCCGCCTGCCCCTCGCGCCCTCTCTCCGCCTGCCCCTCGCGCCCTCTCTCCGCCTGCCCCTCGCGCCCTCTCTCCGCCTGCCCCTCGCGCCCTCTCTCCGCCTGCCCCTCGCGCCCTCTCTCCGCCTGCCCCTCGCGCCCTCTCTCCGCCTGCCCCTCGCGCCCTCTCTCCGCCTGCCCCTCGCGCCCTCTCTCCGCCTGCCCCTCGCGCCCTCTCTCCGCCTGCCCCTCGCGCCCTCTCTCCGCCTGCCCCTCGCGCCCTCTCTCCGCCTGCCCCTCGCGCCCTCTCTCCGCCTGCCCCTCGCGCCCTCTCTCCGCCTGCCCTCGCCCTCTCTCCGCTGCCCCTCGCGCCCTCTCTCCGCCTGCCCCTCGCGCCCTCTCTCCGCCTGCCCCTCGCGCCTCTCTCCGCCTGCCCCTCGCGCCCTCTCTCCGCCTGCCCCTCGCGCCCTCTCTCCGCCTGCCCCTCGCGCCCTCTCTCCGCCTGCCCCTCGCGCCCTCTCTCCGCCTGCCCTCGCGCCCTCTCTCCGCCTGCCCCTCGCGCCCTCTCTCTGCCTGCCCCTCGCGCCCCCTCTCTGCCTGCCCCTCGCGCCCCCTCTCTGCCTGCCCCTCGCGCCCCCTCTCTGCCTGCCCCTCGCGCCCCCTCTCTGCCTGCCCCTCGCGCCCCCTCTCTGCCTGCCCCTCGCGCCCCTCTCTGCCTGCCCCTCGCGCCCTCTCTCTGCCTGCCCCTCGCGCCCTCTCTCTGCCTGCCCCTCGCGCCCTCTCTCTGCCTGCCCCTCGCGCCCTCTCTCTGCCTGCCCCTCGCGCCCTCTCTCTGCCTGCCCCTCGCGCCCTCTCTCTGCCTGCCCCTCGCGCCCTCTCTCTGCCTGCCCCTCGCGCCCTCTCTCTGCCTGCCCCTCGCGCCCTCTCTCTGCCTGCCCCTCGCGCCCTCTCTCTGCCTGCCCCTCGCGCCCTCTCTCTGCCTGCCCCTCGCGCCCTCTCTCTGCCTGCCCCTCGCGCCCTCTCTCTGCCTGCCCCTCGCGCCCTCTCTCTGCCTGCCCCTCGCGCCCTCTCTCTGCCTGCCCTCGCGCCTCTCTCTGCCTGCCCTCTCTCTGCCTGCCCCTCGCGCCCTCTCTCTGCCTGCCCCTCGCGCCCTCTCTCTGCCTGCCCCTCGCGCCCTCTCTCTGCCTGCCCCTCGCGCCCTCTCTCTGCCTGCCCCTCGCGCCCTCTCTCTGCCTGCCCCTCGCGCCCTCTCTCTGCCTGCCCCTCGCGCCCTCTCTCTGCCTGCCCCTCGCGCCCTCTCTCTGCCTGCCCCTCGCGCCCTCTCTCTGCCTGCCCCTCGCGCCCTCTCTCTGCCTGCCCCTCGCGCCCTCTCTCTGCCTGCCCCTCGCGCCCTCTCTCTGCCTGCCCCTCGCGCCCTCTCTCTGCCTGCCCCTCGCGCCCTCTCTCTGCCTGCCCCTCGCGCCCTCTCTCTGCCTGCCCCTCGCGTCCTCTCTCTGCCTGCCCCTCGCGCCCTCTCTCTGCCTGCCCCTCGCGCCCCCTCTCTGCCTGCCCCTCGCGCCCCCTCTCTGCCTGCCCCTCGCGCCCCCTCTCTGCCTGCCCCTCGCGCCCCCTCTGCCTGACCCTCGCGCCCCCTCTCTGCCTGCCCCTCGCGCCCCCTCTCTGCCTGCCCCTCGCGCCCCCTCTCTGCCTGCCCCTCGCGCAACCTCTCTGCCTGCCCCTCGCGCCCCTCTCTGCCTGCCCCTCGCGCCCCCTCTCTGCCTGCCCCTCGCGCCCTCTCTCTGCCTGCCCCTCGCGCCCTCTCTCTGCCTGCCCCTCGCGCCCTCTCTCTGCCTGCCCCTCGCGCCCCTCTCTGCCTGCCCCTCGCGCCCCCTCTCTGCCTGCCCCTCGCGCCCCCTCTCTGCCTGCCCCTCGCGCCCCCTCTCTGCCTGCCCCTCGCGCCCCCTCTCTGCCTGCCCCTCGCGCCCCCTCTCTGCCTGCCCCTCGCGCCCTCTCTCTGCCTGCCCCTCGCGCCCTCTCTCTGCCTGCCCCTCGCGCCCTCTCTCTGCCTGCCCCTCGCGCCCTCTCTCTGCCTGCCCCTCGCGCCCTCTCTCTGCCTGCCCCTCGCGCCCTCTCTCTGCCTGCCCCTCGCGCCCTCTCTCTGCCTGCCCCTCGCGCCCTCTCTCTGCCTGCCCCTCGCGCCCTCTCTCTGCCTGCCCCTCGCGCCCTCTCTCTGCCTGCCCCTCGCGCCCTCTCTCTGCCTGCCCCTCGCGCCCTCTCTCTGCCTGCCCCTCGCGCCCTCTCTCTGCCTGCCCCTCGCGCCCTCTCTCTGCCTGCCCCTCGCGCCCTCTCTCTGCCTGCCCCTCGCGCCCTCTCTCTGCCTGCCCCTCGCGCCCTCTCTCTGCCTGCCCCTCGCGCCCTCTCTCTGCCTGCCCCTCGCGCCCTCTCTCTGCCTGCCCCTCGCGCCCTCTCTCTGCTGCCCCTCGCGCCCTCTCTCTGCCTGCCCCTCGCGCCCTCTCTCTGCCTGCCCCTCGCGCCCTCTCTCTGCCTGCCCCTCGCGCCCTCTCTCTGCCTGCCCCTCGCGCCCTCTCTCTGCCTGCCCCTCGCGCCCTCTCTCTGCCTGCCCCTCGCGCCCTCTCTCTGCCTGCCCCTCGCGCCCTCTCTCTGCCTGCCCCTCGCGCCCTCTCTCTGCCTGCCCCTCGCGCCCTCTCACTGCCTGCCCCTCGCGCCCTCTCACGCCTGCCCCTCGCGCCCTCTCCACGCCTGCCCCTCGCGCCCTCTCCCCGCCTGCCCCTCGCGCCCTCTCTCCGCCTGCCCCTCGCGCCCTCTCTCCGCCTGCCCCTCGCGCCCTCTCTCCGCCTGCCCCTCGCGCCCTCTCTCCGCCTGCCCCTCGCGCCCTCTCTCCGCCTGCCCCTCGCGCCCTCTATCCGCCTGCCCCTCGCGCCCTCTCTCCGCCTGCCCCTCGCGCCCTCTCTCCGCCTGCCCCTCGCGCCCTCTCTCCGCCTGCCCCTCGCGCCCTCTCTCCGCCTGCCCCTCGCGCCCTCTCTCCGCCTGCCCCTCGCGCCCTCTCTCCGCCTGCCCCTCGCGCCCTCTCTCCGCCTGCCCCTCGCGCCCTCTCTCCGCCTGCCCCTCGCGCCCTCTCTCCGCCTGCCCCTCGCGCCCTCTCTCCGCCTGCCCCTCGCGCCCTCTCTCCGCCTGCCCCTCGCGCCCTCTCTCCGCCTGCCCCTCGCGCCCTCTCTCCGCCTGCCCCTCGCGCCCTCTCTCCGCCTGCCCCTCGCGCCCTCTCTCCGCCTGCCCCTCGCGCCCTCTCTCCGCCTGCCCCTCGCGCCCTCTCTCCGCCTGCCCCTCGCGCCCTCTC
Organism: Scyliorhinus torazame; assembly: GCF_047496885.1. Lineage (NCBI taxonomy): Eukaryota > Metazoa > Chordata > Chondrichthyes > Carcharhiniformes > Scyliorhinidae > Scyliorhinus > Scyliorhinus torazame. The sequence goes on from NC_092725.1 coordinate 53,218,837, forward strand.
TCCGCCTGCCCCTCGCGCCCTCTCTCCGCCTGCCCCTCGCGCCCTCTCTCCGCCTGCCCCTCGCGCCCTCTCTCCGCCTGCCCCTCGCGCCCTCTCTCCGCCTGCCCCTCGCGCCCTCTCTCCGCCTGCCCCTCGCGCCCTCTCTCCGCCTGCCCCTCGCGCCCTCTCTCCGCCTGCCCCTCGCGCCCTCTCTCCGCCTGCCCCTCGCGCCCTCTCTCCGCCTGCCCCGCCCCTCCCCTGCCCCTCGCGCCCTCTCTCCGCCTCCCCTCGCGCCCTCTCTCCGCCTCCCCTCGCGCCCTCTCTCCGCCTGCTCCTCGCGCCCTCTCTCCGCCTGCTCCTCGCGCCCTCTCTCCGCCTGCCCCTCGCGCCCTCGCTCCGCCTGCCCCTCGCGCCCTCGCTCCGCCTGCCCCTCGCGCCCTCCCTCTGCCTGCCCCTCGCGCCCTCCCTCTGCCTGCCCCTCGCGCCCTCTCTCTGCCTGCCCCTCGCGCCCTCTCTCTGCCTGCCCCTCGCGCCCTCTCTCTGCCTGCCCCTCGCGCCCTCTCTCTGCCTACCCCTCGCGCCCTCTCTCTGCCTGCCCCTCGCGCCCTCTCTCTGCCTGCCCCTCGCGCCCTCTCTCTGCCTGCCCCTCGCGCCCTCTCTCTGCCTGCCCCTCGCGCCCTCTCTCTGCCTGCCCCTCGCGCCCTCTCTCTGCCTGCCCCTCGCGCCCTCTCTCTCTCTCCCTGCCCCTCGCGCCCTCTCTCTCTCTCCCTGCCCCTCGCGCTCTCTCTCTCTCTCCCTGCCTGCCCCTCGCGCCCTCTCTCCTCCTGCCCCTCGCGCCCTCTCTCCGCCTCCCCTCGCGCCCTCTCTCCGCCTCCCCTCGCGCCCTCTCTCCGCCTCCCCTCGCGCCCTCTCTCCGCCTCCCCTCGCGCCCTCTCTCCGCCTGCCCTCGCGCCCTCTCTCCGCCTGCCCCTCGCGCCCTCTCTCCGCCTGCCCCTCGCGCCCTCTCTCTGCCTGCCCCTAGCGCCCTCGCTCTGCCTGCCCCTCGCGCCCTCCCTCTGCCTGCCCCTCGCGCCCTCTCTCTGCCTGCCCCTCGCGCCCTCTCTCTGCCTGCCCCTCGCGCCCTCTCTCTGCCTGCCCCTCGCGCCCTCTCTCTGCCTGCCCCTCGCGCCCTCTCTCTGCCTGCCACTCGCGCCCTCTCTCTGCCTGCCCCTCGCGCCCTCTCTCTGCCTGCCCCTCGCGCCCTCTCTCTGCCTGCCCCTCGCGCCCTCTCTCTCTCTCCCTGCCCCTCGCGCCCTCTCTCTCTCTCCCTGCCCCTCGCGCTCTCTCTCTCTCTCCCTGCCTGCCCCTCGCGCTCTCTCTCTGCCTGCCCCTCGCGCCCTCTCTCTGCCTGCCCCTCGCGCCCTCTCTCTGCCTGCCCCTCGCGCCCTCTCTCTGCCTGCCCCTCGCGCCCTCTCTCTGCCTGCCCCTCGCGCCCTCTCTCTGCCTGCCCCTCGCGCCCTCTCTCCGCCTGCTCCTCGCGCCCTCTCTCCGCCTGCCCCTCGCGCCCTCTCTCCGCCTGCCCCTAGCGCCCTCGCTCCGCCTGCCCCTCGCGCCCTCCCTCTGCCTGCCCCTCGCGCCCTCTCTCTGCCTGCCCCTCGCGCCCTCTCTCTGCCTGCCCCTCGCGCCCTCTCTCTGCCTGTCCCTCGCGCCCTCTCTCTGCCTGCCCCTCGCGCCCTCTCTCTGCCTGCCCCTCGCGCCCTCTCTCTGCCTGCCCCTCGCGCCCTCTCTCTGCCTGCCCCTCGCGCCCTCTCTCTGCCTGCCCCTCGCGCCCTCTCTCTGCCTGCCCCTCGCGCCCTCTCTCTGCCTGCCCCTCGCGCCCTCTCTCTGCCTGCCCCTCGCGCCCTCTCTCTGCCTGCCCCTCGCGCCCTCTCTCTGCCTGCCCCTCGCGCCCTCTCTCTGCCTGCCCCTCGCGCCCTCTCTCTGCCTGCCCCTCGCGCCCTCTCTCTGCCTGCCCCTCGCGCCCTCTCTCTGCCTGCCCCTCGCGCCCTCTCTCTCTCTCCCTGCCCCTCGCGCCCTCTCTCTCTCTCCCTTCCCCTCGCGCTCTCTCTCTCTCTCCCTGCCTGCCCCTCGCGCCCTCTCTCCTCCTGCCCCTCGCGCCCTCTCTCCGCCTCCCCTCGCGCCCTCTCTCCGCCTCCCCTCGCGCCCTCTCTCCGCCTCCCCTCGCGCCCTCTCTCCGCCTGCCCTCGCGCCCTCTCTCCGCCTGCCCCTCGCGCCCTCTCTCCGCCTGCCCCTCGCGCCCTCTCTCTGCCTGCCCCTAGCGCCCTCGCTCTGCCTGCCCCTCGCGCCCTCCCTCTGCCTGCCCCTCGCGCCCTCTCTCTGCCTGCCCCTCGCGCCCTCTCTCTGCCTGCCCCTCGCGCCCTCTCTCTGCCTGCCCCTCGCGCCCTCTCTCTGCCTGCCCCTCGCGCCCTCTCTCTGCCTGCCCCTCGCGCCCTCTCTCTGCCTGCCCCTCGCGCCCTCTCTCTGCCTGCCCCTCGCGCCCTCTCTCTGCCTGCCCCTCGCGCCCTCTCTCTCTCTCCCTGCCCCTCGCGCTCTCTCTCTCTCTCCCTGCCTGCCCCTCGCGCTCTCTCTCTGCCTGCCCCTCGCGCTCTCTCTCTGCCTGCCCCTCGCGCCCTCTCTCTGCCTGCCCCTCGCGCCCTCTCTCTGCCTGCCCCTCGCGCCCTCTCTCTGCCTGCCCCTCGCGCCCTCTCTCTGCCTGCCCCTCGCGCCCTCTCTCTGCCTGCCCCTCGCGCCCTCTCTCTGCCTGCCCCTCGCGCCCTCTCTCTCTCTGCCTGCCCCTCGCGCCCTCTCTCTGCCTGCCCCTCGCGCCCTCTCTCTGCCTGCCCCTCGCGCCCTCTCTCTGCCTGCCCCTCGCGCCCTCTCTCTGCCTGCCCCTCGCGCCCTCTCTCTGCCTGCCCCTCGCGCCCTCTCTCTCTCTCCCTGCCCCTCGCGCCCTCTCTCTCCCTGCCCCTCGCGCTCTCTCTCTCTCTCCCTGCCTGCCCCTCGCGCTCTCTCTCTGCCTGCCCCTCGCGCTCTCTCTCTGCCTGCCCCTCGCGCCCTCTCTCTGCCTGCCCCTCGCGCCCTCTCTCTGCCTGCCCCTCGCGCCCTCTCTCTGCCTGCCCCTCGCGCCCTCTCTCTGCCTGCCCCTCGCGCCCTCTCTCTGCCTGCCCCTCGCGCCCTCTCTCTGCCTGCCCCTCGCGCCCTCTCTCTGCCTGCCACTCGCGCCCTCTCTCTGCCTGCCCCTCGCGCCCTCTCTCTGCCTGCCCCTCGCGCCCTCTCTCTGCCTGCCCCTCGCGCCCTCTCTCTCTCTCCCTGCCCCTCGCGCCCTCTCTCTCTCTCCCTGCCCCTCGCGCTCTCTCTCTCTCTCCCTGCCTGCCCCTCGCGCTCTCTCTCTGCCTGCCCCTCGCGCCCTCTCTCTGCCTGCCCCTCGCGCCCTCTCTCTGCCTGCCCCTCGCGCCCTCTCTCTGCCTGCCCCTCGCGCCCTCTCTCTGCCTGCCCCTCGCGCCCTCTCTCTGCCTGCCCCTCGCGCCCTCTCTCTGCCTGCCCCTCGCGCCCTCTCTCCGCCTGCTCCTCGCGCCCTCTCTCCGCCTGCCCCTCGCGCCCTCTCTCCGCCTGCCCCTAGCGCCCTCGCTCCGCCTGCCCCTCGCGCCCTCCCTCTGCCTGCCCCTCGCGCCCTCTCTCTGCCTGCCCCTCGCGCCCTCTCTCTGCCTGCCCCTCGCGCCCTCTCTCTGCCTGCCCCTCGCGCCCTCTCTCTGCCTGCCCCTCGCGCCCTCTCTCTGCCTGCCCCTCGCGCCCTCTCTCTGCCTGCCCCTCGCGCCCTCTCTCTGCCTGCCCCTCGCGCCCTCTCTCTGCCTGCCCCTCGCGCCCTCTCTCTGCCTGCCCCTCGCGCCCTCTCTCTGCCTGCCCCTCGCGCCCTCTCTCTGCCTGCCCCTCGCGCCCTCTCTCTGCCTGCCCCTCGCGCCCTCTCTCTGCCTGCCCCTCGCGCCCTCTCTCTCTCTCCCTGCCCCTCGCGCCCTCTCTCTCTCTCCCTTCCCCTCGCGCTCTCTCTCTCTCTCCCTGCCTGCCCCTCGCGCCCTCTCTCCTCCTGCCCCTCGCGCCCTCTCTCCGCCTCCCCTCGCGCCCTCTCTCCGCCTCCCCTCGCGCCCTCTCTCCGCCTCCCCTCGCGCCCTCTCTCCGCCTGCCCTCGCGCCCTCTCTCCGCCTGCCCCTCGCGCCCTCTCTCCGCCTGCCCCTCGCGCCCTCTCTCTGCCTGCCCCTAGCGCCCTCGCTCTGCCTGCCCCTCGCGCCCTCCCTCTGCCTGCCCCTCGCGCCCTCTCTCTGCCTGCCCCTCGCGCCCTCTCTCTGCCTGCCCCTCGCGCCCTCTCTCTGCCTGCCCCTCGCGCCCTCTCTCTGCCTGCCCCTCGCGCCCTCTCTCTGCCTGCCCCTCGCGCCCTCTCTCTGCCTGCCCCTCGCGCCCTCTCTCTGCCTGCCCCTCGCGCCCTCTCTCTGCCTGCCCCTCGCGCCCTCTCTCTCTCTCCCTGCCCCTCGCGCCCTCTCTCTCTCTCCCTGCCCCTCGCGCTCTCTCTCTCTCTCCCTGCCTGCCCCTCGCGCTCTCTCTCTGCCTGCCCCTCGCGCTCTCTCTCTGCCTGCCCCTCGCGCCCTCTCTCTGCCTGCCCCTCGCGCCCTCTCTCTGCCTGCCCCTCGCGCCCTCTCTCTGCCTGCCCCTCGCGCCCTCTCTCTGCCTGCCCCTCGCGCCCTCTCTCTGCCTGCCCCTCGCGCCCTCTCTCTGCCTGCCCCTCGCGCCCTCTCTCTGCCTGCCCCTCGCGCCCTCTCTCTCTCTGCCTGCCCCTCGCGCCCTCTCTCTGCCTGCCCCTCGCGCCCTCTCTCTGCCTGCCCCTCGCGCCCTCTCTCTGCCTGCCCCTCGCGCCCTCTCTCTGCCTGCCCCTCGCGCCCTCTCTCTCTCTCCCTGCCCCTCGCGCCCTCTCTCTCCCTGCCCCTCGCGCTCTCTCTCTCTCTCCCTGCCTGCCCCTCGCGCTCTCTCTCTGCCTGCCCCTCGCGCCCTCTCTCTGCCTGCCCCTCGCGCCCTCTCTCTGCCTGCCCCTCGCGCCCTCTCTCTGCCTGCCCCTCGCGCCCTCTCTCTGCCTGCCCCTCGCGCCCTCTCTCTGCCTGCCCCTCGCGCCCTCTCTCTGCCTGCCCCTCGCGCCCTCTCTCTGCCTGCCCCTCGCGCCCTCTCTCTGCCTGCCCCTCGCGCCCTCTCTCTGCCTGCCCCTCGCGCCCTCTGTCTGCCTGCCCCTCGCGCCCTCTGTCTGCCTGCCCCTCGCGCCCCCTCTCTGCCTGCCCCTCGCGCCCCCTCTCTGCCTGCCCCTCGCGCCCCCTCTCTGCCTGCCCCTCGCGCCCTCTCTCTGCCTGCCCCTCGCGCCCTCTCTCTGCCTGCCCCTCGCGCCCTCTCTCTGCCTGCCCCTCGCGCCCTCTCTCTGCCTGCCCCTCGCGCCCTCTCTCTGCCTGCCCCTCGCGCCCTCTCTCTGCCTGCCCCTCGCGCCCTCTCTCTGCCTGCCCCTCGCGCCCTCTCTCTGCCTGCCCCTCGCGCCCTCTCTCTGCCTGCCCCTCGCGCCCTCTCTCTGCCTGCCCCTCGCGCCCTCTCTCTGATTGCCCCTCGCGCCCTCTCTCTGATTGCCCCTCGCGCCCCCTCTCCGATTGCCCCTCGCGCCCCCTGTCCGATTGCCCCTCGCGCCCTCTGTCCGATTGCCCCTCGCGCCCTCTGTCCGATTGCCCCTCGCGCCCTCTGTCCGATTGCCCCTCGCGCCCTCTGTCTGATTGCCCCTCGCGCCCTCTGTCTGATTGCCCCTCGCGCCCTCTGTCTGATTGCCCCTCGCGCCCTCTGTCTGATTGCCCCTCGCGCCCTCTGTCTGATTGCCCCTCGCGCCCTCTGTCTGATTGCCCCTCGCGCCCTCTGTCTGATTGCCCCTCGCGCCCTCTGTCTGATTGCCCCTCGCGCCCTCTGTCTGATTGCCCCTCGCGCCCTCTGTCTGATTGCCCCTCGCGCCCTCTGTCTGATTGCCCCTCGCGCCCTCTGTCTGATTGCCCCTCGCGCCCTCTGTCTGATTGCCCCTCGCGCCCTCTGTCTGATTGCCCCTCGCGCCCTCTGTCTGATTGCCCCTCGCGCCCGCTCTCTGATTGCCCCTCGCGCCCTCTGTCTGATTGCCCCTCGCGCCCTCTGTCTGATTGCCCCTCGCGCCCTCTGTCTGATTGCCCCTCGCGCCCTCTGTCTGCCCGCCCCTCGCGCCCTCTGTCTGATTGCCCCTCGCGCCCTCTGTCTGCCTGCCCCTCGCGCCCTCTGTCTGCCTGCCCCTCGCGCCCTCTGTCTGCCTGCCCCTCGCGCCCTCTCTCTGCCTGCCCCTCGCGCCCTCTCTCTGCCTGCCCCTCGCGCCCTCTCTCTGCCTGCCCCTCGCGCCCTCTCTCTGCCTGCCCCTCGCGCCCTCTCTCTGCCTGCCCCTCGCGCCCTCTCTCTGCCTGCCCCTCGCGCCCTCTCTCTGCCTGCCCCTCGCGCCCTCTCTCTGCCTGCCCCTCGCGCCCTCTCTCTGCCTGCCCCTCGCGCCCTCTCTCTGCCTGCCCCTCGCGCCCTCTCTCTGCCTGCCCCTCGCGCCCTCTCTCTGCCTGCCCCTCGCGCCCTCTCTCTGCCTGCCCCTCGCGCCCTCTCTCTGCCTGCCCCTCGCGCCCTCTCTCTGCCTGCCCCTCGCGCCCTCTCTCTGCCTGCCCCTCGCGCCCTCTCTCTGCCTGCCCCTCGCGCCCTCTCGCCCTTGTCACGTTCTGTAGACTGGCCGATGTGAATGATGCACTACAGAACATCCAGTTTGAATAATTTATTATGAAACAACGGCGTGGGGCAGCACCGGTGGCACAGTGGTTAGCACTGCTGCCTCAATGCACCGGCGTCCCAGGTTTGATCCCCGCGCTGAGTCACTGTCCCTGTGGAGTTTGCACATTCTCCCCGTGCCTGCTTGGCTCTCACCCCCACAACCCAAAGATGTGCAGGGTAGGTGGATTGGCCACGCTAAAATTGCCCCTTCTCTCAGTCTAAACATTCTAAATGTACTAACCTTCTCAGTATAATCCCATGTGCCACAGTTTGAGAGAAGTCAAACCATTCTATATTTTATTTTTTCCAGCTCCCTATACTATCATCACCTTCCCATTTCTATTTGCCGTAATGTTTGGCGACTGTGGGCATGGAGCAGTTCTTTTGGGCTTTGCCCTCATCATGATCATTAATGAGAAAGCATTTGGTGCCCAGAAAGGTGGCAATGAGGTGGGTGAAGATTTTGAAAAGATTGCCGTGTACTTTTAGCAAGAAGCAGAAATGTCATTAGCCTGAGTTCAGGGTGAAAATCTGGCTACTATTGGTGAGGTACCAATAGCCCGAGGGTTGTACCTGACCCTTTGTGCAGGTGATTCTGGATATAAGGTGCATGATCCCCCCCCCCCACTTCTCTGTACAGGTTTTCTTAAGTCACACCTCCGGCTGAGAGCAGGTAACTGAGCGGGGACTGTGTCCCATTACGTCCTTGTGCCTGTTGCAAGGCCATGAGGGAAGGGTGAGGTTGATGCATCACGACAGCAATAGTTGAATGTCCATTCCTAACCCCATTGTGTTGCATGGTGGTGCCATTGTCCATTGCCGCTATATGCTTCATGATGGAGGGGATGACACCATTCTTTGGATAGTATTGGTGACGCTACCAACTACATTTAAAATGTGCTTGAATTTAACTTGTGACATGACGCTCGTACAGGGAAATGTGTGGATCGTTTCAGCCCCTCGAGCCTGATCCGCCATTTTGTTACAGAATGGATGACGATATACCCAACGTGGATCGATATCCCTTAATACTGTTATCTCGTTTAAAAATCTATCAATCTCCATCTAAGTTTCAATTGAGCAAGGAGACTTTTAAGGGAGAGCATTTCAGATTTCCGCAATCCTTTTTTGTGAATGTTTCTCGGCACTAGATGTTTTGGCTCTAATTTTAAGATTCTGCTCCACAGCCTCCAACACACCAGAGGTGGTAATTTCTCTACTGGCCCGATTGAACCCTAATTTAAACAACCCGATTTAAAACGTTCCTCAATCTTCTCCGATCAGGAGAATGCAATCCAAGTCTGTGTGAGACAACCTAATTTAAACCCTGGTATCTCTATTTTGATGATCCACGGGCTTTGTTTTCCGTTCATTGGAGCTTCACAATTCTGGAATGATCCACAGCAACTGTGGCTAGATGGAGCAATGAAGTTGGTAGAAGGTTAGATCTGTGCCGGTCTTATTGCACTGGGGACGTAGCCTAAAACTGCTTGTTGCCCCAAATTCAGATCTGGATCACCTTCTTCAGTGGACGCTACCTCATCCTGTTGATGGGCATATTTTCCATTTACACTGGATTCATCTACAATGATTGCTTTTCAAAATCCTTCAACATATTTGGATCCTCGTGGCATGTCCGGGCAATGTTTCACAATGGAAGTTGGAAGTAAGTCTTGCAACCAACCCCAGGTGATAAAAGATCTGTTGGTCTATAATACTTGCCCAAAACGCTAACTGTGTGAGATCAGATGCAAACAGCGACACGTGATGTACGGGTCACTTTTCCAAGTAACATAGGATTTTCTCAGTGTAATTTGAGTATAAGACTGGTGAAAATATTTTTTTTGCCATTTCTTCAAGGTCCCTGTGGATATCCCGCGAAATATAATTGGGAGAAATACCAAGGAAATGTAATTCCTTTGTTCTTCATTAGCGATATTCAAATGCTGAGCTTGATTTCTGAAGAAGTTTGTAGGGATGAAACTCTTTAAAAGCAGTTGGTGATCAACCATGTCCTGCAAATTTGAAACTCTTAACTAAACCTTTCGGTTTAACAAAAACAGAAAATACTGGACACTCAGCAGGTCTGACATCATCTGTGGACTCCGCTTTGACAAAGAGTCATGCAGATTCGAAACATTAGCTCCCCTCTCTCTCCACAGATTCTGTCAGACCTGCTGCACTTGTCCAGCATTTTCTGTTTTTGTTTCAGATTCCAGCATCCGCAGTAATTTGCTTTTATCTTTCAGTATAACCATTGACCTTTCCTATCCCAAGTTAAGAACAGAAAATGTTCAGAAGAGTTGACTCTCGTCCAACAATCTTCTAGTTGATGTCACCAGTCTGGTCTCTCCATTGCTACATCGAGTGTAACCACTGGTGCAGGACTACTCCCTTCAGTGGTCTGTTTATATCTGACCATTTATGGATTGGCACTGTGGTTGCCTGCTTCTCTATTTAACAAGGCTTGAGAGGACTCGGAACCATATAATCCTGTCAGTTCCATAGCAGAGACTTCCTAGAGCACAAATAGTTTCTCCACGTGTTCTCGTCTCGATGGTACAGAACTATGGTCCACAGGCATTGAGAGCTCTCTGTAACCTCAGCCAAGTGACCAGCCTCCTGGATTAGCTTGGGCAATAAGAGTGAGATTTAAAATCAATCAAATCCCACCCATCTGCACAGAGTTAAAATTGGACCCTTGAGTTGGGAGGCTATTTGACTATAGAGGGCTATTGGAATGCACACCCAACCTTCTCCATATATTCCCATTTTCCAGGTGGGGAGTAATTGTGCGCAGAATCCCTACCTACATTTATTTTCATTACCCCCGTCTCAGGGTTGTCAAGGGCAACTGTGACCTCATAACTCAGCGCAGACTCATCTATCAGAAGCGACCGATTCATTTGGGGAGCCCCTTGTTTTAAAAATCCTAACCATGCCCCCACGGTCTGTGATTTTATTTTCTCCCACGGCAGAAGGCCCCAGTTCCCTAATCCCGTTCTGATAAACCAAGGACCTTAAACTCGGGGCCCCAATGCCTAAAATATAATGTTCTACATCCATGTGTTTAAATTCCTCCCACCCTATTTACTTCCTCCTGCCCTTTCATCCAGTCCAAGCAATCCATTCCCCATGCCCTTTCCCCGTTGTACATTCATCTCTTTCCCCCCCCTCCCCCATGCACTTTATCCACCGTTTATAACTGTGCCTTCGGAGCCTCGGCCCCACACTCTGGTATACCTTTCTTAAACTCTCTGTCTCTACCTCTCTACGGGTGAAATTTACCAGCTGTTCACGCCAGCGGTATATTCTAGACCCACCGGCGCACAGGCTTCCTGGCGATGGGGAGTGCAGTCAATGGGAAATCATGTTTTCAAGGGCGGGACCAGAAAATTCCGTGCTGGCCGAGTCACTGCCCATGTGGAGTTTGTACATTTTCCCCATGTCTGCTTGGGTCTCACCCCCACAACCCAAAGTCGTGCAGGCTAGGTGGATTGGCTAGACTAAATTGCCCATTAATTGGAAAAAAAAGAATTGGGTACTCTTTTAAAAAAATAAAAATAAAAATAAAATAAAAAATAATGCAAGTGTCGGAATTTGCCTTTGGCTCATTTCACAATATCTCCTTGGGCTCTACGGCCACTTTTCAGAGCGTGCCAATGTGAGACATCTTGGTGTTGTTTTTACATGAAAGGTACTGTACAAATAATGGCATCAATCGGTGGCTCTCTGTTGGACTCTTTCCAAGATTTTGATATCCTTCTGCTATATTTGCCAGTGTTTGTTTGTTTTTGACTGTCACTGACAGAAAATGTGATAACTCCAAATCTCCTTTTGTTTCACTCTGTTATGTGCAGCAAGCATGTTATTGAAAACAATCTGTTACTACAGTTAGATCCTGCTGTGCCAGGAGTTTTCTCTGGGAATCCATATCCATTTGGCATTGATCCGGTGAGGAATATTACATTATCTACTCTGCACATTCCAACATAGATCATGGGATGGGTCTGCTGCACCGCTCCGAGTGTTTTATCTTCTCTGTTTCTCTGTTAGCCAAATGAGCAAATTACCAGCATCAGGACTTTGGTCAGAACTGATGTACATGGGCCTTTGCAACACGTTTGACGGTCGGTTTGAACCAAAACATTTGAAGCCCACGATTGGGCTAATGATCAGCCCCTAACTGGCTAAGGGACAGTATATTGGGCAGCACGGTAGCACTGTGGATAGCACAATTGCTTCACAGCTCCAGGGTCCCAGGTTTGATTCCGGCTTGGGTCACTGTCTGTGCGGAGTCTGCACATCCTCCCCGTGTGTGCGTGGGTTTCCTCCGGGTGCTCTGGTTTCCTCCCACAGTCCAAAGATGTGCAGGTTAGGTGGATTGGCCACGATAAATTGCCCTTAGTGTCCAAAATTGCCCTTAGTGTTGGGTGGGGTTACTGGGTTATGGGGATAGGGTGGAGGTGTTTACCTTGGGTAGGGTGCTCTTTCCAAGAGCCGATGCAGACTCGATGGGCCGAATGGCCTCCTTCTGCACTGTAAATTCTATGATAATCTATGATAGGACTTAATCAAATGGTCATCGTCAAAGATTGCACGCATATGTTAAAATCACAGAGAAAGGAACTTAATGCGGGAATGCTTGAGAGTTTGCACGATAACATCACTGATCATTTGTACCTTCAAATTGTACTGGGGAGTCAGGGGTCTAGTGGTAATGTCACTGGATTTGTAATCCAGAGGCCCAGGCGAGCACATTCAAATCTCACCATGGCAGCTGGTTTAAGTTAAATTAATAAGTATGGAATATAAATCTAGCCTCGGTATGAGACAATGACAACTATCGTCATTTGTCATTAAAACCCATCTGCTTCAGTATTGGATTGGATTTGTGTATTGTCACGTGTACCGAGGTACAGTGAAAAGGGAAAGAAACATGCTGTCCTTCTATGCTTTGGCCTACACCTGATGCCAGACCCGTATCAATGTGCTTATCTTTTAAATGGTCTCTGAAATAGCCGAATAAGTCATTTGGTTCAAGGGCAATTAGGGATGGGCCTGGTCAGTGATGCCAACATCCTACGAAAGAATGAGGAAAAAGAACTTGTCTTCACCCCAACAGCTCCTAATAAATATTGTTTGTTAATCCAAAGATTTGGAACATAGCTTCAAACAAGCTAACCTTCCTCAACTCCTACAAGATGAAGATGTCAGTCATCCTCGGTATCACACAGATGATCTTTGGTGTCGTTCTCAGTATTTTCAATCACATGTAAGTACAAGAGATTATTTCTCGGCCTGCTCACGTAGACCGGTATTTGCCGAACGTCGTTCATGAACTCCGGACGTCCCAAAACAAAACTTGCGAACCAGTGAAGTCGTTTTGAGGTGTAATCACTTGGAGGGAAACACGGCAGCGAATTAGCACATGGCGTGGCCCTGAAAACAGCAGTGAGATAAAACTACGTCTGTTTTGGTGATGTTGGTCGAAGTATACATTTTTGGTAGAACATTGGGACAATTGCCCCACCCCACCACACACACACACTTTCTGATACACTGTAATGTCACTTGCCTATGAGAGAGGCAGACAAATTCAAAGTTTAATGCTTGATCTTGAAAGTGGCACCCTCTGACAGAACAGCACCCCCTCAATGTCAGCTTGGATTTTGTGCCCAGGCTTCTGGAGCTGGGCTTGAACTTTTGACCCTCTGGGTGAGAGTGGGCTACCCACTGAGCCAATGGCACCAAGTGAAGCTTGGTGTGTTGGGTACTCTGCTACACAGACGAACCAACACGGTTACGAATGGTACAACTCAGTTTTATTGCTAATATTTATTTACAGTGATAAACTGGTTACTGAGGTTCGATCATAACCCTAGAATCTGTGGACCTATTCCTAATACTATCTTGTAGTGGCACTCAGCACGTGGTGGATGTCTGAGTGGCTTGCTATGAGCTCTGTGCCCTGATCTGTCGCCTGCTCGAGTGCCCAGGAAGTGTCGTGTTCCCTGTTTTGTACTGTGTATGCTCTTGCCTGTGATTGGCTGTGGTGTTGCGTGCGTGTTGATTGGTCCGTTGATCTGTCCATCAGTATGTATGTGCTATGATGTTTACCTGAATATCATGACAAAGCTGACTACTCTGCTGTTCCAATGGACTCCCGCAGTAAGTGCGGGGATACATCCCGGAAATGTGCTGCAACCGTCTTGGTTATTCTCATCAGGAGTAAAGACTCCTCCCCCAGCTTTTAAGGCTTGAGCCTGCAGAAAAGAAGAAGGGAAAGGGTGGCACAGTGGTGCCTTGTAGCGCCAAGGACAATTCTGACCTTGGCGGGCTGTCTGTGTGGAGTTTACATGTTCTCCCCGTGTCTGCGTGGAAACTCCAGTTTCCTCCCACAGTCCAAAGATGTGCAGCTTAGGTGGGGTGACAGGGATAGGGTGGGGAAGTGGGCCTAGGTAGGGTGCACTTTCACAGGGTTGGTGCAGACGTGATGTGCCGAATGGCCCCCTTCTGCATAATGATTCTACATGGAGGTGTCCCTCCACATGGTAAAGGAACTAAGGGGAGAAGAAAAAAAAATTCTGTGGCGAGGCAGACACTATCAGCATTTCAGGCAGTGTGGGGTTGGTATGAATTTGGGTTGAACCAGTAGTGGCACTGGCAGAAATAGAGAGTACAACTGAAATGCCCTCTCACTAACCCCATTGTGGTAGTATCAGGTATTGCAGTACCCGAGAGGCTGTAGACCATTGGGTAAACCTAGGAGTTTACCATTGGCTGTTCGGTATGTGGCTCCGCCCTGACAGGCGGGGTATAAGAACAGGTGCCATCCCAGCAGCCATCATTCTGTACCGAAGCTGCTGGGGAACAGATCTAGTCTATTAGAGCCTTCAGTTATGTTACTACCTTGTCTTTGAGTTTAATTGATCGTGCATCAATTTAATAGACTACTCTTGAGCTGAAAGAATGGATCTCCGAATCAAGCCGGAGTGTCTACAACTCAGCCCCACGCGGAGAACTCGGCTGCGATATTTAAGAACTGGCTGGCGTGTTTTAAAGGCTACCTCGAGACGGCCGGAGGCACCCCCTCAGGAGAACAGAAACTGCATCTCCTGCACTCGAGAGTAAGCCCTGGAATCTTCTTCATCGAGGAGGCGGAGGACTATGATGATGCGATCGAACTGTTAAAGGGACATTATATACGCCCTGTAAACCAGGCCTACGCACGTCACCTGCTTGCAACTAGGTGGCAAAGCCCCGGGGAATCACTGGAGGACTTCTACCGTGCGGTACTGGTGCTGGGCAGAAACTGTGGCTGCCCGCAAGTTTCGGGCAGCGAGCACACGGAACTTCTAATCCGGGATGCCTTCGTAGCAGGTATGAGCTCTTCAGAGATCCGCCAAAGACTTTTAGAAAAGGACACCCTGGGACTGAGAGAAGCACGGGCCCTGGCAGGGTCCATGGATGTTGCCTCCAGAAATGCGCAGTCCTATGTGCCTGACCGCGCAGAGGCCCCCTGGGCCGCGTGGCATGCCGCAGCGGCAGCCCCACTGACCTTCCCCGTGTCCCCGCAGGCCTGCGCTGTAAGACTGCCCGCTAACTCCGTTGGGCCCCGTTGTTTCTTCTGCGGGCAGGCGAAGCACCCCCGCCAGCGCTGCCCTGCCCGCACCTCCACCTGCAAAGGGTGTGGCAAGAAGGGCCATTTTGTGGGGGTCTGCCAAACACGAGCAGTGGCCGCGGTCTCCAACGACTCCGGACCGCCGCGGCAACCTTCCCTTCGGGCCCCAGGCGGTCAGCACTCACCGCCACCCACCTATCCTAGGGCCACGCCCGACCCACGGCCATCTTTCCCCTCGGACGCCACGCTAGACGCCGCCATTTTGTCCATCGCCGCCATTTTGTCCGTCCCCGACCACCATGTGCGATCCATGGGAGACGCCATCTTGGATGGGGCCCCAGGCCCACAGCGCAGCCGACTACATGCTGCCCGATCACAACCCACAACTGCTCCATCTGGCCTCGGTGACGCTGGACCAAAATCGACCTCGGACACTCGCAACAGCAATGACGACGAGCTTCATCAACGGCCACGAGACGTCCTGCCTGATCGACTCTGGGAGCACGGAGAGCTTTATACACCCCGACACTGTAAGGCGATGTTAACTTGTTACCCACCCTGTAAACCAAAGAATCTCCCTGGCCTCCGGGTCACACTCAGTGGAGATGAAGTGGTTCTGCCTAGCAAACTTCACTGTCCAAGGCAGGAAATTCAACAATTTCCGCCTTTATGTCCTGCCGCACGTCTGCGTGGCTACACTCCTGGGGTTGGACTTCCAATGTAACTTGCAAAGCCTCACCTTTAAATTCGGCGGCCCTATAGCACCCTTTACTGTCTGCGGCCTCGCGACCCTTAAGGTTGACCCGCCTTCCCTGTTTGCGAACCTCACCCTGGATTACAAACCCGTCGCCACCAGGAGCAGACGGTACAGTGCCCAGGACCGGACCTTCATCAGGTCAGAGGTCCAAAGGCTACTGAGGGAAGGGGTCATTGAAGCTCGCAACAGTCCCTGGAGAGCTCAAGTAGTGGTGGTGAAGACCGGGGAGAAACATAGGATGGTCATTGACTACAGTCAGACCATCAGCAGGTTTACGCAGCTGGATGCGTACCCTCTCCCCCGCATATCCGACCTGGTGAACAGGATCGCGCAATACAAGATCTTCTCCACGGTGGATCTCAAGTCCGCCTACCATCAGCTACCCCTCCGCACTAGTGACTGCAAGTACACTGCCTTCGGAGCAGATGGGCGGCTCTACCAATTTTTAAGGGTTCCCTTTGGTGTCACTAATGGGGTCTCGGTCTTCCAACGCGAGATGGGCCGAATGGTTGACCGGTACGGCTTGCGCGCAACGTTCCCATATCTTGATAACGTCACCATCTGCGGCGAAAATCCTTAACTTAAAGTACAATAAGGATAAATGCGTCTTTAGCACCGACCATCTAGCCATTCTCGGCTACGTAGTGCGAAATGGAGTTATAGGCCCCGACCCTGAACGCATGCGTCCCCTTATGGAGTTCCCCCTCACTCACTGCTCCAAGGCCCTGAAGCGCTGCCTCGGATTTTTCAGTTATTGCGCACAGTGGGTCCCCAACTACGCAGACAAAGCCCGACCCCTAATCCAGTCCACAACCTTCCCCCTGTCGACGGAGGCCCGCCAGGCCTTCTGCCGCATCAAAGCAGACATTGCAAAGGCCACGATGCGCCCCATCGACGAGTCCCTCCCCTTCCAGGTCGAGAGCGATGCGTCCGACGTAGCTCTGGCCTCCACCCTCAACCAAGCAGGCAGACCCGTGGCCTTCTTCTCCCGTACCCTCTATGCTTCAGAAATTCGCCATTCCTCGGTCGAAAAAGAGGCACAAGCCATAGTAGAAGCTGTGCAACATTGGAGGCATTACCTGGCTGGCAGGAGATTCACTCTCCTCCCTGACCAACGGTCGGTGGCGTTCATGTTTGATAATGCACAGCGGGGCAAGATAAAGAACGACAAGATTTTACGGTGGAGGATAGAACTCTCCACCTACAACTACGAGATCTTGTATCGTCCCGGGAAGCTAAACGAGCCTCCTGATGCCCTGTCCTGCGGCACATGTGCCACCGCACAAGTAGACCGCCTCCAAGCCCTCCACGAGGGCCTCTGCCACCCGGGGGTCACTCACTTTTTCCACTTTATTGAGACCCGCAACCTACCCTACTCCATCGAGGAGGCCAGGACAGCCACCAGGGACTGCCAAATCTGCGCGGAGTGCAAACCGCACTTCTACCGGCCAGAGAGAGCGCACCTGATAAAGGCTTCCCGTCCCTTTGAGCGCCTCAGCATGGACTTCAAAGGCCCCCTCCCCTCCACCGACCGCAACACGTAATTCCTGAACGCGATTGACGAGTACTCCCGGTTCCCATTCGCCATCCCCTGCCCCGACATGACCGCAACCACCGTCATCAAGGCCCTCCAGGGTATCTTTACACTGTTCGGATTCCCCGCGTACATACGCAGTGATAGGGGGTCCTCCTTTATGAGCGACGAACTGCGTCAATTCCTGCTCAGCAAGGGCATCACCTCAAGCAGGACGACCAGTTACAACCCCCGGGGAAACGGGCAGGTAGAGAGGGAGAACGGAACGATCTGGAAGACCGTTCTACTGGCCCTACGGTCCAGGACTCTCCCCGTCTCCCGCTGGCAAGAAGTCTTTCCGGAGGCCCTCCACGCCATCCGGTCGCTGCTCTGTACAACTACCAATCAGACACCTCCTGAACGTCTCCTTGTCTTCCCCAGGAAGTCCTCCTCCGGGACCTCGCTCCCAACCTGGCTAGCGACACCCAGACCCATCCTGCTTCGGAAGCACGTGCGGGTGCACAAGTCGGACCCTTTGGTCGAGAGGGTCCACCTGCTGCATGCTAACCCCCCAGTACGTCTACGTGGCGTTCCTTGACGGCCGGCAAGATACGGTCTCCCTACAAGACCTGGCGCCCGCCGGAACCCCACGTGCACCCGAACCATTACCCCCCCCCCAGCACCTCACTGGGGGGGGTCGGTCCTCCCGCCACTCCTACCTAGGCCGTGAACGTCAACCGTTTGCCCCAACAGCACCGTCTAGGGGTGACGAAGCTGCCATGGAGGACGAAGCCACGCTCCCGGAGTCGCAGACGCCCGGACCCCCACCAGAATCACCACAGAAGCTCAGACAATCCAGGAGGATGACCAGGCCACCCGACTGACTGATTGCTACACTGTAACTGTAAATGAACACTGACTGTATATATCTTCCACCCTTGTAAATATTCACGGTACCTCCATATCTGATCATACCATGTTAAATGCGATTGTAACCACTTGCCACCACCCCCACCGGACTCTCTTTTAACAGGGGGTGAATGTGGTAGTATCAGGTATTGCAGTACCCGAGAGGCTGTAGACCATTGGGTAAACCTAGAACATTAGAACATAAGAACTAGGAACAGGAGTAGGCCACCTGGCCCCTCGAGCCTGCTCCGCCATTTAATGAGATCATGGCTGATCTTTGTGGACTCAGCTCCACTCTCCGGCCCGTACACCATATTCCCGAATCCCTTTATTCTTTAGAAAGGTATCTATCATTTTCTTAAAAACGTTTAAAGAAGGAGCCTGAACTGCCCCACTGGGCAAGGAATTCCAAAGATTCACAACCCTTTGGGTGAAGAAGTTCCTCCTAAACTCGGTCTTAAATCTACTTCTCCTTATTTTGAGGCTATGCCCCCTAGTTCTGCTTTCCCCGACCAGTGGAAACAACCTACCCGCATCTATCCTATCTATTCCCTTCATAATTTTATATGTCTCAATAAGATCCCCCCGCATCCTTCTAAACTCCAATGAGTACAGTCCCAGTTTACACAACCTCTCGTCATAATCTAATCCCCTCAACTCTGGGATCAACCTAGTGAATCTCCTCTGCACTCCCTCAGTGCCAATATGCCCTTTCTCAGGTAAGGAGATCAAAACTGAACACAATACTCCAGATGTGGTCTCACCAACACCCTATACAATTGCAGCATAACCTCCCTAGTCTTGAACTCCATCCCTCTAGCAATGAAAGACAAAACTCGATTAGCCTTCTTAATCACCTGTTGCACCTGCACACCAACTTTTTGCGACTCGTGCACCAGCACACCCAGGTCCCTCTGCACAGCAGCATGTTTTAACATCTTACCGTTTAAATAATAATCCATTCTGCTGTTATTCCTCCCAAAATGGATAGCCTCACACTTGGCAACATTGAATTCCATCTGCCAGACCCTAGCCCATTCACCTAACCTATCCAAATCCTTCTGCAGACTTCCGGTATCCTCTGCACTTTTTGCTTTACCACTCATCTTAATGTCGTCTGCAAACTTTGACACATTGCACTTGGTCCCCAACTCCAAATCATCTATGTAAATTGTGAACAACTGCGGGCCCAACACTGATCCTTGAGGGACCCCACTAGTTACAGGTTGCCAACCAGAGAAACACCCATTTATCCCCACTCTCTGCTTTCTGTTAGTTAACCAATCCTCTGTCCATGCTACCACTTTACCCTCAATGCCATGCATCTTTAGTTTATGCAGGAGCCTTTTGTGTGGCACCTTGTCAAAAGCCTTCTGGAAATCCAGATATACCACATCCATTGGCTCCCCGTTATCTACTGCACTGGTAACGTCCTCAAAGAATTCTACCAAATTAGTCAGACAAGACCTACCCTTTGTGAACCCATGCTGCGTCTGCCCAATGGGACAATTTCCCTCCAGGTGCCCCACTATTTCCTCCTTAATGATAGATTCCAGCATTTTCCCTACAACCGAAGTTAAGCTTACCGGCCTATAATTACCCGCTTTCTGCCGACCTCCTTTTTTAAACAGTGGTGTCACGTTTGCTACTTTCCAATCCTCTGGGACCACCCCAGAGTCTAGTGAATTTTGATAAATTATCACTAGTGCGTTTACAATTTCCCTAGCCATCTCTTTTAACACTCTGGGATGCATCCCATCAGGGCCAGGAGACTTGTCTACCTTTAGCCCCATTAGCTTGCCCAATACTGCCTCCTTAGTGATTACAATCCTCTCAAGGTCCTCACCTATCATATCTTTATTTCCATCAGTCACTGGCATGTTATTTGTGTCTTCCACTGTGAAGACTGACCCAAAAAACTTGTTCAGCTCCTCAGCCATTTCCCCGTCTCCTATTATTAAATCTCCCTTCTCATCTTCCAAAGGACCAATATTTACCTTAGCCACTCTTTTTTGTCTTATATATTTGTAGAAGCTTTTACTATCAGCTTTTTATGTTCTGCGCCAGTTTACTTTCATAGTCTACCTTACTCTTCTTTATAGCTTTTTTAGTAGCTTCTGTTGTCCCCTAAAGACTTCCCAGTCCTCTAGTCTCCCACTAATTTTTGCCACTTTGTATGTTCTGTCCTTCAATTTGATACTCTCCCTCACCTCCTTAGATATCCACGGTCGATTTTTCCCCTTTCTACCGTCTTTCTTTTTTGTTTGTATGAACCCTTTCTGAACACTGTGAAAGATCGCTTGGAAGGTTCTCCACTGTTCCTCAACTGCTTCACCATGAAGCCTTTGCTCCCAATCTACCTTAGCTAGTTCTTCTCTCATCCCATTGTAATCGCCTTTGTTTAAGCACAAAATACTAGTGTTTGATTTTACCTTGTCATCCTCCAACTATATTTTAAATTCCACCATATTGTGGTCGCTCCTTCCAAGAGGATCCCAAACTATGAGATCATTAATCAATCCTGCCTCATTACACAGGACCAGATCTAGGACCGCTTGTTCCCTTGTAGGTTCCATTACATACTGTTCCAGGAGTTTACCATTGGCTGTTGGTATGTAGCTCCGCCCTGATAGGCGGAGTATAAGAACAGGTGCCGTCCCAGCAGCCCTCATTCTGTACCGAAGCTGCTGGGGAACAGATCCTATTAGAGCCTTCAGTTATGATACAACCTCGTCTTTGAGTTTAATTGATCGTGCATCACCCACATACTCCAACAATCACCGTGTGCCACAGTGGGATCACAGACCGAAGATATTCAGGCTTGGCATTCTGTCCATGTAAATATCATGCAAACTTTGTGTCAAACTGACAATTGCTACATCATTTTTAAGTTTATCGCACTTTAGCACTTGATTGTCTCAATTGTGATCCTTAAATATCCTTGGGAAGATGGCTGTGGTTGTTGGAGGCCGATCAGTTCTGACCCAGAAATTCCTCAGGGTGGTGTCCTTGACCCAACTATCTTCAGCCGCTTTATCAATGCCTTTCCCTCCATCATAAGGGTTGAAGTGCAGTATATGCTGACGACTAGTCAGTATTTGGTACCATTTGTGACTTCCCCGAGACTGAAGCAGTCTATGCTAGCGAAACCTGGACAACATTCAGGCAATTACCATTCACGCCACACAAACGCCAGGCAATGACTATCTCCAGCAAGAAAGAATTTAACCATCTCTGCTTGTCATTCAATGGTCATCAGTGAATTCCCCATAATCCACATCTGGGGGGGTGATCATTGACCAGAAACTGAACTGGACCAGTCATGTAATTAAGGATGGGTCAGAATTTGGGAATTCTGCAGAAAGTAACTTACCTCCCGACTCATCAAAGCCTGACAACCATCTACAAGGTACAAGTCAGGGGGTGTGATCGAATACTCGCCTGGATGAGCGTGGCTCCAATACCAAAGTTTGACACCATTCAAGACCAAGCAGCCTGCTTAATTGGCATCCCATCCACTCACTCAAATATTCACTCCCTCCATCACTGACTCACAGTGGCGAACATGTATTACATGTACAAGATGCACTACAGAAATTTACCAAGTCTCCTTCAACAGCAACTTCCAAATTTGAGACTCCTACCCCACATAGAAGGACACGGCTGCAAAACGTGTGGAAATGTCACCACCTACAATGAAAGTTCCCCTCCAAGCCATCCACCATCCTGACTTGGAAATACATTGCCATTCCTTCACTATCGCTCGGTCAAAATCCCAAAATTCCCTCTCGAACAGCACCGTGGGTGTACTTACATCACACATCGCATGTACTGCAGGGGTTGAA
Organism: Scyliorhinus torazame; assembly: GCF_047496885.1. NCBI lineage: Eukaryota > Metazoa > Chordata > Chondrichthyes > Carcharhiniformes > Scyliorhinidae > Scyliorhinus > Scyliorhinus torazame. The sequence continues at coordinate 53,240,313 of NC_092725.1, forward strand.
GAATGCAGCTCCACACCACCTTCTCAAAGGTGTTTAGAAATGAACAATAAACGCTGGCCTTGCCAGCGACGTCCACATGCCATGAACAAATGAAAACAACGTTTCACTTCGGAGTCAAAATGTCGTGGCCTTACTCCAGCGACTTCAGCACAAAATCCAGGCTGACTGTTCCGTTGCAGTACAGAGCAGTGTTGCGCCATTGGGTATGTACTGTGCAGATAGGTTTTAATCTGAGGCCCTCTCGGGAAACTAAAACATCACGTGACACTACTTTGAAGAAGTGCCTCATGGCCTGCCGTCCAACCACCAGCACTATTGCATTGCTGCGTGCGTGATCTTGCTGTGTGCAAATTGATCACCATATTTCCTTTCTAAAGCAGTAACTACTACAGGACTTCATTGACTGTCAGGTGCTTTGGATCACCATGAGGTCGAAAAAGGAAGGACATAAACTCAAGTCCTCCTTTTCCATTTGTGATTATAGATTATGGGCGCAATCTAACAGCTGTGCCATAGCCAACTCCGGACGCGGTGCGGCTGGTAAATCTTGTGAGAAGCCTCTCACGAGATTTACCCGGCTCGCCGACATCTAACAAGACCTCGCGAGACGTTGTGGCGGTCAGGACCTACATTTGCGTATTCAAGTGAGCAGTACACCGGGTCTACCCAGCACCTAGGATTGAATCACCTTTCCTCCGTGACCCTGGCTGTGGGCCTCCTAACACTGGTCCATGTTTTGGCTGGCTACTGGGCATGGTGGCAGTTGCACTGCTGATGCCACCTGGGCACCTTGGCACTGCCATCCTGGCAGTGCAACCTGAGTGCCACCCTGGCACTTCCAGGTTGCCCAGGTGGCAGTGTCAGACTGGCAGGGGCACTGCCAGGTTGGCAGCACCCAGGTGGTATCTTGCCTGGTATGGATTGTGCCCAGTGGTGCCCTGCCCTTATGAGGTGGGATGAGGGGGTCTCAAGGACCCCCTAATCAGCATTGGGGGATCGAGAGATGGGGGTGTCATTTAAAAATGGCAAAAATGCTCCGCTCACCAGTGCAGGAAACAAAGGTAATTGCGGCCTTGGCAGGGTCATCCTCAACGAAGCCCAAAAAAAGGAATCCTAAAATTTGCAGTGTAGAAGGAGGCAATTCGGCCCATCGAGTCTGCACCAGCCCTTTGGAAAGAGCACCCCACTTAAGCCCACACCTCCACCCTATCCCCATAACTCCACCTAACCTTTTTGGACACTAAGGGGCAATTTAGGATGGCCAATCCATCTAACCTGCACTTCTTTGGACAGAGTCCTGTTTAATAACGGGCTCGATCTCGGTGCTGCCAGTGCCGGGAAACGCCCCACTAAACGCACCCGAAATGGGACTCTATTTTCCCCCATTAAATCGTCCTACATTTTAGTTGTTGGACAAAGAAATCATCGGTTTTCTCAGCAGCAATTTTTTATATTGCTGTTTTCCCTTGCTTGCATCCTGAATACACTGACAAGTCACAATCAGTCCGTAATCTGCTGATTACCTTAGGGAAGTGGTTTTAGACTGTTGCACAGATGCCAATACCGCACTAAAAAGTGCTTCTGTGAACTCCGAATAAGTGTTGAATAAAAACATTCATCTTGCTTCCCTAACTCTGCAGCCCTGTAATTTCCTCAACAACTCTGTTAGAGCAGCAATAAACTTTCTCCGTATTTAACAGCCGCATTCAGTAATATTGCAGGCTGGTGAGTTCCATTTCAATCAGTTATCTTCCCTGCAGAACACCGAGGCCAGGAGGTGTCGCTGTGTTCTGAACAAATGAACAGAAATCCGAGGTTTAGCATATCAATCAAGGACCTTGTAAAATACATTATGACAACTTTTATTTTTATAGTTTCTCTAATGTAACAAATCATCCCATGACGCTCAACAGGAGTATTACAGGGTCCCAGGTTCGATTCCCGGCTTGGGTCATTGTCAGTGCGTTGTCTGCACGTTCTCCCTGGGTTTCTGTGGGTTTCCTCCGGATGCTCCGGTTTACTCCCATAGTCCAATGATGATCTTTTTTATTGTCACAAGTATGAAGTTACTGTGAAAAGCGCCTTGTTGCCACATTCCGGCGCCTGTTCGGGGAGGCCGGTACAAGAATTGAACCCGCGCTGCTGGCCTTGTTCTGCATTACAAACCAGCTGTCTAGCCCACTGAGCTAAACCGGCTCTTGTGAAGGTTAGGTGGATTGGCCATGCTAAATTGCCCATAGTGTCCAAAAGAAAAAGGTTAGGTGGGCGTTGCTGGGTTACGGGGATAGGTTGGAGGCCTGGGCTTAAGTGGGGTGCTCTTTCCAAGGGCTGATGCAGACTCGATGGGCCGAATGGCCTCCTTCTGCAGTATAGATTCTATGTTCTATGATGAAACAAAACATAACATTCAGCCCATCAGATAAGATGAGGGAAAGAACATAAGAACTAGGAGCAGGAGTAGGCCATCTGGCCCCTCAAGCCTGCTCCGCCATTCAATGAGATCATGGCTGATCTTTTGTGGACTCAGCTCCACTTTCCGGCCCGAACACCATAACTCTTAATCCCTTTATTCTTCAAAAAACTATCTATCTTTATCTTAAAAACATTTAATGAAGGAGCCTCTACTGCTTCACTGGGCAAGGAATTCCATAGATTCACAACCCTTTGGGTGAAGAAGTTTCTCCTAAACTCAGTCCTAAATCTACTTCCCCTTATTTTGAGGCTATGCCCCCTAGTTCTGCTTTCACCCGCCAGTGGAAACAACCTGCCCGCATCTATCCTGTCTATTCCCTTCATAATCTTATGTTTCTATAAGATCCCCCCTCATCCTTCTAAATTCCAACGAGTACAGTCCCAGTCTACTGAACCTCTCCTCGTAATCCAACCCCTTCAGCTCTGGGATTAACCTAGTGAATCTCCTCTGCACACCCTCCAGTGCCAGTACTTCTTTTCTCAAGTAAGGAGACCAAAACGGAACACAATACTCCAGGTGTGGCCTCACTAACACCTTATACAATTGCAGCAGAACCTCCCTAGTCTTAAACTCCATCCCTCTAGCAATGAAGGACAAAATTCCATTTGCCTTCTTAATCACCTGTTGCACCTGTAAACCAACATTTTGCGACTCATGCACTAGCACACCCAGGTCTCTCTGCACAGCAGCATGTTTTAATATTTTATCAGTTAAATAATCCCTTTTGCTGTTATTCCTACCAAAATGGATAACCTCACATTTGTCAACATTGTATTCCATCTGCCAGACCCTAGCCCATTCACCTAGCCTATCCAAATCCCTCTGCAGACTTCCAGTATCCTCTGCACTTTTTGCTTTACCACTTATCTTAGTGTCGTCTGCAAACTTGGACACATTGCCCTTGGTCCCCAACTCCAAATCATCTATGTAAATTGTGAACAGTTGTGGGCCCAACACTGATCCATGAGGGACACCACTAGCTACTGATTGCCAACCAGAGAAACACCCATTAATCCCCACTCTTTGCTTTCTATTAATTAACCAATCCTCTATCCATACTACTACTTTCCCCATAATGCCATGCATCTTTATCTTGTGCAGCAACCTTTTGTGTGGCACCTTGTCAAAGGCTTTCTGGAAATCCAGATATATCACACCCATTGGCTCCCCGTTATCTACCGCACTGTTAATGTCCTCAAAAAATTCGACTAAATTAGTTAGGCATGACCTGCCCTTTATGAACCCATGCTGCGTCTGCTCAATGAGACAATTTCCATCCAGATGCCTCGCTATTTCTTCCTTGATGATAGATTCCAGCATCTTCCCTACTACCGAAGTTAAGCTCACTGGCCTATAATTACCCGCTTTCTGCCTACCTCCTTTTTTAAACAGTGGTGTCACGTTTGCTAATTTCCAATCTGCCGGGACCACCCCAGAGTCTAGTGAATTTTGGTAAATTATCACTAGTGCATTTGCAATTTCCCTAGCCATCTCTTTTGGCACTCTGGGATGCATTCCATCAGGTCCAGGAAACTTGTCTACCTTTAGCCCCATTAGCTTGCCCATCACTACCTCCTTGGTGATAACAATCCTCTCAAGGTCCTCACCTGTCATAGCCTCATTTCCATCAGTCACTGGCATGTTATTTGTGTCTTTCACTGTGAAGACCGACCCAAAAAACCTGTTCAGTTCCTCAGCCATTTCCTCATCTCCCATTATTAAATCTCCCTTCTCATCCTCTAAAGGACCAATATTTACCTTAGCCACTCTTTTTTTGTTTTATGTGTTTGTAGAAACTTTTACTATCTGTTTTTATATTCTGAGCAAGTTTACTCTCATAATCTATCTTACTCTTCTTTACAGCTTTTTTAGTAGCTTTCTGTTGCCCCCTAAAGATTTTCCAGTCCTCTAGTCTCCCATTGATCTTTGCTACTTTGTATGTTTTTTCCTTCAATTTGATACTCTCCCTTATTTCCTTCGATATCCACGGCCGATTTTCCCTCTTTTTATCGTCCTTCCCTTTTGTTGGTATAAACCTTTGCTGAGCACTGTGAAAAATCACTTGGAAGGTTCTCCACTGTTCCTCAACTGTTTCACCATAAAGTCTTTGCTCCCAGTCTACCTTAGCTAGTTCTTCTCTCATCCCATTGTAATCTCCTTTGTTTGCTTGATTTATCCTTCTCACCCTCCATCTGTATTTTAAATTCCATCATATTGTGATCGCTCCTTCCGAGAGGATCCCTAACTATGAGATCCTGAATCAATCCTGTCTCATTACACAGGACCAGATCTAGGACCGCTTGTTCCCTTGTAGGTTCCATTACATACTGTTCTAGGAAACTATCACGGATACATTCTATAAACTGCTCCTCAAGGCTGCCTTGACCGACCTGGTTAAACCAATCGACATGTAAATTAAAATCCCCCATGATAACTGCTGTACCATTTCTACATGCATCAGTTATTTCTTTGTTTATTGCCTGCCCCACCATAATGTTACTATTTGGTGGCCTATAGATTACTCCTATCAGTGACTTTTTCGCCTTACTATTCCTGATTTCCACCCAAATGGATTCAACCTTATCCTCCATAGCACCGATGTCATCCTTTACTGTTGCCCGGATGTCATCCTCAAATAACAGCTACACCACCTCCCTTACCATCCACTCTGTCCTTCCGAAAAGTTTGATACCCTCGGATATTTAACTCCCAGTCGTGACCATCCTTTAACCATGTTTCAGTAATGGCCACTAAGTTGCAAGGAGGGTGTTAAACGAGGTGAAGGATAGGTATTCTCGGGCTTGGGATCAAAGAAACTGATGGCATGGCTATCAACGGTGAAGCAATTAAATTCTGGCTGCTCAAGGTGCCAGAATTAAAGTGGTTCAGATATCCTGGATGGTTGTGGAGCTGTGGGAGATTACAGAGATGGGAAGGGGCAAGGGATTTGAGAGCCAGGATGACAATTTTAAAACCAAGGCATTGCTTAACTGGGAGCCAATGTAAGTCAACAAGCAGAGGGATGATGGGCAAATGACTTGGTGCGAGATAGCACATGGGCAGCAGAGTTTAGGAGGAAGTCAAGTTTACAGAGGGTAGAAGGTGGGAGATCGGCTGGGGGGTGTGTTAGAATAGTACTGTATTGGCATCCGAACAGCCAAGGTGGGCAAAGTCAGGCACTGTTACACAGTGTATATATAAGTGGTCTTGGTGATGGTATGGCTAAGTGGCCGGAAGCTCATCACGGGAGTCACATATTATGTGAAGGCTGTGAACCATCTGCTTCAGCCTCAGAAGGTTGCCTGAAGAGGGATGGAGTTGGAGTGGAGTTCATGGTGAGATTGAAGAAAATATCTTTGGTCTTTCCAGTATTTAATTGAAGGAAATTTCTGCTCATCCAGCACTGGATGTCAGACGAGCTGACTGATGGTGTGGAGATGGTAAAGGGGTCTTCAGTCCCTTTTTATTCCATTGTGGTATTTGTAAGGATAGGCTTTCAGACCACAAAGGAACAAACAAGATGTTTATTTGGAAAGGTGTTGACTCAACAGGCTGTAATGATAGACCCCCCCTTTGCATTCGAGCTTCCTACAATGAATCACAATATAATGTTAATGATCAAAATTTGCAATATGAACACAATAAACACAACTGACAGTAAATGGATGTTTTGAGTTTTTTGTTATGCTCTTGACGTAGCATAAGCTGCTTCCTTGATGTGCACTCTGACAAAGGAAGGTTCAGACTTGGAGATAGCTTTAACACATTTATTAAACTATCAACAATTCTCCTACTTGGATTCAACTCTACTGTTAATCCTTTTATAGCTACTCAGACTGACGAACCAGTCTGCTACAATCCACGTGTTGGGTGTGATGTTCAATCAACCCTGTGTCTGTACTCACTGAATGTCTCCACGGGAAAGAGGCTGAGCATGTGTGCTGTGTCCTTGTATATGGGTTGGTGTAATGTCCCCTGTGGTAGTGTCACCTCTATGTGTATCGTGAATGCCCATTGGTCGTGTCCTATCTTACTGATCTATTGGTTGACTATCTGTGTGTCATGTCTCTGGTGCTCCCTCTAGTGTCTAGCTAGGTGTACTGTATGTACATTAACCCTTTGTGTACTTACTGTGATGTATATCACCACATTGAGGATGTCAATTTCTGTGTGGTTGCCGGTGAACCTCGTGTGTCTGCTTTACCATGTTGACTGCAACCTCTGGTGTGTTTAGTTTAGTTTGGACGTTGTCCAATCTGATGGGGCCTTTCCAGAATGTAGGGAATTTTGGAAAATCAAACCAGTGCATCGACGATCTCATTCTTTTTCAGACCTGAGGATGATGTCCATCAGGTCCTGGGGACTTGTCAGTCTTTAGTTCAAATGATTTTCGGAGTAACCTTTCCCTGGTGATCGTAATTGTTTAAAGTTTATCCCTGCCTTTCACCTCTTGATTTGCAATTATTTCTGGGGTGTTATTTATGTCTTCTACAGTGACGTCTGGTGCAAAGCATCTGTTCAAGTATCAGCCATTTCCTCATGTCCAATTATTCATTCCCTAGCCTCACTTGGGAGAGGACAAATGTTCATTTTAGTTGCTTTTTTCTTTAAATGTGTAGAAACTTTTGCTGTTTTTATTTTTCTAGCTAGTTGCCCCTCGTACTCTTATTTCTCACACTATTTTAAGTAATTTTTTGATTTATAAAAAAAATAAAAATATTTGCCCAAATTTCATGAAATTATGCACTTTTTCTTTCTTTTCTATCTTTAACTTCCTTCGTTAGCCATGAATGGCACATCCTTCCCTTGGAGCCTTTCTTTCTAACTGGAATGTACCTTTTCTGAGTATTGTGAAATATCTCCTTAATGTCTGCCACTGCCTCTCGACTGACTTATCTCTTAACCTAGGGCGCGATGTAGCGTGCAAAAGGGAGTCCCATTTTGGGAGGGATGTCTCTCAGTGCATGCAGTGCCGAGAATGTCCCTGCTTTCGAACAGGACTCGGGAACACCGCGCCGAGGCCAGTGCAGGAAGATGACTCATTTTTAAATGACGCACCGGATCTTTTGAGCCCCCTCTGCTCCTCCACTGTGGCTTCTGACCCCCCCCCACCCCCACTCTGCCCAACTTACCTCTGAGAGGGGGTGCTGGAGCCTCCTGTTTTTTTTTTTTTTTGAAATATATTTTATTGAAATTTTTCATTCACAATTTTTCCCCCTTACACATCAAACATAAAGAAAATTTAACAGTACAAGTAACATGATAACTACAATCTAATAAAGAGTAACTAACTAACATGGTAAACTAACCAAATAACATAAAATGAAACTTCCCCCCCCCCCCCCCCCCCCCCCCACTCCCCCCTGGGTTGCTGCTGCTGGTCATCTATCTTCCCTCTAACGTTCCGCTAGGTAGTCGAGAAATGGCTGCCACCATCTGGTGAACCCTTGAGCCGATCCTCTCAGTGCAAACTTAATCTGCTCCAGTTTTATGAACCCCGCCATATCGTTTATCCAGGCCTCCAGTCCGGGGGGTTTCGCTTCCTTCCACATGAGTAAAATCCTACGCCGGGCTACTAGGGACGCAAAGGCCACGACATCGGCCTCTTTCGCCTCCTGGACTCCCGGCTCATCTGCAACTCCAAATAAAGCTAACCCCAAGCCTGGTTTGACCTGGACCTTCACCACCTTCGAAATCACTCCCGTCACTCCCCTCCAATACCCCTCCAGTGCCGGGCACAACCAAAACATATGTGTGTGGTTTGTCGGGCTTCCGCCGCACCTCCCACACTTGTCCTCCACTCCGAAGAACCTGCTTAACCTTGCTCCCGTTATGTGTGCTCTATGTAGCACCTTAAATTGAATCAGGCTAAGCCTGGCACACGAGGAAGAGGAATTTACCCTGCTTAGGGCATCAGCCCACAGACCCTCCTCTATCTCCTCCCCGAGCTCTTCTTCCCCCTTTCCTTTCAGTTCGCCCACCAGCTCCTCCCCCTCTTCTCTCATCTCTCGGTATATCTCTGACACCTTGCCCTCCCCGACCCACACCCCCGAGAGCATTCTATCCTGGATCCCCTGTGTCGGGAGCAATGGAAATTCCCTCACCTGTTGCCTTGTGAACGCCCTCACCTGCATATACCTAAAGAAATTTCCCCGGGGCAGCTTATACTTTTCCTCCAACGCTCCCAAGCTCGCAAACATCCCGTCTATAAATAAATCTCCCACCCTCCTAATTCCCAACTGGTGCCAGCTCTGGAATCCTCCATCCATCCTCCCTGGGGCAAACCTATGGTTGTTCTAATTGGGGCTCCCAGCACACCTCTCTGTCGCCTCCATTGCCCCCAAATATTTAATGTTGCCGCCACCACTGGGTTCGTGGTAAATTTTTTTGGTGAGAACGGTAGTGGCGCCGTCACCAGCGCCTCTAGACTCGTCCCTTTACAGGACTTTCTCTCTAATCTTTTCCACGCCGCTCCCTCTCCCTCTATCATCCATTTACGGATCATCGCCACATTGGTGGCCTAATAGTAGTCGCCCAAATTCGGCAGCGCCAGTCCCCCTCTGTCTCTGCTACGTTGTAAGAACCCCCTCCTTACCCTCGGAACTTTCCCTGCCCACACGAAGCTCGTGATGCTCCTGTCTATTTTTTTAAAGAAGGCCTTGGTGATCAGTATAGGGAGACATTGGAATACAAATAGGAACCTCGGGAGGACCATCATCTTAATTGCCTGCACTCTGCCCGCAAGTGACAGTGGCTGCATGTCCCACCTCTTGAAGTCCTCTTCCATTTGTTCCACCAGTCGTGTCAGATTAAGTCTGTGCAAGGTTCCCCAGCTCCTGGCTATCTGAATCCCCAGGTATCGAAAGTTTCTTTCCACTTTCCTTAAAGGCAGGCCATCTATTCCTCTGCTCTGGTCCCCAGGGTGTATCACGAAAAGTTCACTCTTTCCCATGTTAAGCCTATATCCCGAGAAATCTCCGAACGCCCTCAATATCTGCATGACCTCTGTCATCCCCCCCACTGGGTCCGTCACATATGTCATCCCCCCCACTGGGTCCGTCACATACAACAGTAGGTCATCCGCGTAGAGTGACACTCGGTGTTCTTCTCCCCCTCTAATCACCCCTCTCCATTTTCTGGAGTCTCTCAGCGCCATGGCCAGTGGTTCAATTGCCAACGCGAACAGTAATGGAGATAGCGGGCATCCCTGTCTTGTTCCCCTGTATAGTCGGAAATACGCCGATCTGTGCCGACCCGTGACCACACATGCCGTTGGGGCCCCATAGAGGAGTTTGACCCAGCTAACAAACCCGTCCCCGAACCCGAACCTCCTCAGCACCTCCCATAGATACCCCCACTCCACCCTATCAAATGCCTTCTCTGCATCCATTGCCGCCACTATCTCTGCCTCCCCCTCTGCTGGGGGCATCATTATCACCCCTAATAGCCGTCGCACGTTGACATTTAGTTGTCTCCCCTTTACGAATCCTGTCTGGTCTTCGTGCACCACCCCCGGGACACAGTCCTCTATCCTCGATGCCAGCACCTTTGCTAGCAATTTGGCGTCCACATTTAGTAGTGAAATAGGCCTATAGGACCCGCACTGCAGCGGATCTTTATCCTGCTTCAAAATTAGCGATATCGTCGCCTCCGACATTGTCGGGGGTAGAGTCCCCCCTTCTCTGGCCTCGTTGAATGTCCTCACCAACAGCGGGGCCAGCAAGTCCACATATTTTCTATAAAATTCCACCGGGAACCCATATGGACCGGGGCCTTCCCTGCCTGCATGTTCCCCAGCCCTTTGGTAACCTCGTCCACCCCAATTGGTGCCCCAGGCCTTCCACCTCCTGCTCCTCCACCCTCGGGAACCTTAATTGGTCCAAAAACTGCCGCATCTCCTCTTTTCCCTCCGGGGGTTGGGACCTATAAAGTCTTTCGTAAAAGGTCTTAAACACCTCGTTTATCTTCCCTGCTCTCCGCACCGTAGCTCCCTTTTCGTCTCTAATTCCCCTATCTCCCTCGCCGCTGTCCTCTTTCGCAGCTGATGGGCCAACAGGCAACTAGCCTTTTCCCCATATTCATATCTCATCCCCTGTGCCTTCCTCCACAGCACCTCCGCCCTCCTGGTGGTCAGAAGGTCGAACTCCGTCTGGAGTCGTCGTCTCTCCCTGTACAGTCCCTCCTCCGGGGTCTCCGCATATTCTTTGTCCACCCTTAAGATCTCCCCCAGTAATTTTTCCCTTTCCTTGGCCTCTGTTTTCCCTTTGTGGGCCCTGATGGAGATCAGCTCTCCTCTGACCACCGCCTTTAGTGCTTCCCATACCACTCCCACTCGGACCTCCCCGTCGTCATTGGCCTCCAGGTATCTCTCGATACATCCCCGCACCCTTCCACAGACTCCCTCATCCGCCAACAATCCCACATCTAATCGCCAGAGTGTATGCTGCTCCCTCTCCTCTCCTAGTTCCAGGTCCACCCAATGTGGGGCATGATCCGAGATAGCTATGGCTGAATACTCAGTTTCTTCCACCCTCGAGATCAACGACCTTCCCAAAACAAAAAAATCTATCCGGGAGTACACCTTGTGAACATGGGAGAAGAAGGAGAACTCCTTGGCCTTCGGTCTAACAAATCGCCATGGATCCACTCCCCCCATTTGGTCCATAAACCCCTTAAGCACCTTGGCCGCTGCCGGCCTTCTTCCGGTCTTAGATCTGGATCTATCTAACCCTGGGTCCAGCACGGTGTTGAAGTCTCCTCCTATTATCAAGTTTCCTACCTCCAGGTCCGGTATACGTCCCAGCATCCGCTTCATGAATCCCGCATCATCCCAATTCGGGGCATATACGTTAACCAACACGACCTCCATTCCCTCCAGCCTGCCACTCACCCTCCTGTTTTGTTATGCTCTTGACGTAGCATAAGCTGCTTCCTTGATGTGCATTCTGAAAAAGGAAGGTTCAGACTTGGAGATAGCTTTAACACGTTTATTAAACGTATTAATAATTCTTCTACTTGGATTCGACTGTTAATCCTGCTATAGCTACTCAGATTGACGAACCAGTCTGCTACAATCCACGTGGTGGGTGTGATGTTCAATCAACCCTGTGTCTGTACTCACTGAATGTCTCCACGGGAAAGAGGCTGAGCATGTGTGATGTGTCCTTTTATATGGGTTGGTGTAATGCCCCCCTGTGGTAGTGTCACCTCTATGTGTATCGTGAATGCCCATTGGTCGTGTCCTATCTTACTGATCTATTGGTTGACTGCCTGTGTGTCATGTCTCTGGTGTTCCCTCTAGTGTCTAGCTAGGTGTAGTGTATATACATTAACCCTTGTGTACTTACAGGGATGTATATCATCACACCTCCCTCACCTGAACTCCTAAGGTCAAGGCACTCCTGTGCCCGATCCCTGGCACGGGCAACCTGGCACCTTGACACCACCAGCCTGGCACCCTGATAGTGCTCCTGCCTGCCTGGCAGTGCCACCAGGATGCCCTGGCAGTGCGAGGGTGACATTGCCAAGGTGTCTAGGTAGCACTGTCTGGGTGCCAGTGGGGGTGCCAGGCTATCACCCAGCCCAGAGCCCGACCACTCTGCGGCCTCCAATGGCCTGCCCCCCCCCCCCCCCCCAGGTGCTGTTATATCTGGTCCACGTTTGTGTGGACTAATGCTAAACGGCGCCATGGCAAGGTTTCCCAGCTCAGGCCATTAGTTCCCAGGCTTTGGGAGAATCCAGGGTAGACATGGGTAGGCGAATGGCTCATTTGTTAATCTGGATCTTGCCCAACGAGTGCGAGATCCAGATCGCGAGGTATTCCGAGCATTGCAAATCCCGCGGGAGGCCTCTCGCAAGATTTAACAGCATCGTCGCATCACTGATCTGATCGTGCCCCTAATTTCCCAGTTCACTTTAGCCAACTAAAATGGGAGGCAGTGGCATAGTGGTATTGTCACTGGATCAGTAATCCAGAGATCCTGGATATTGCTCTGGTGATCCAGTTTTGAATTTTAAATTGAAATTTGAATTCAATAAAAAATCTGAAAATAAAAGTCGAATGATAATCCTGAGTTGATTATTGTAAAAACCCATCTGGTTTACTCATGTCCTTTAGGGAAGGAAATGTGCTATCCTCAGCTGGTCTTGCCTGAATGTGATTTCAGAACCACAGCAATGTAGTTTCAGAACCACAGCAATGTGGTTGACTTTTAAAATGCCCTCTGAAATAGCCTAGCAAGTCAGTCAATTCAAGGGAAATATGGGTAACAAATGCTGGCCCAGCCTGCGACGCCCAAATCGCATGAATGATTTTGTTTTCTTTAAAGCTGTCTTCATACCCTTGAAATTGCCTTTATTAAATTTTAAGTTAGACCCGCTCTTCCTCAAACTGAATGTAAAATTCAATCATGATCTTTATTATGTGCTCCTTCATTAACCCTGTCTCCTTGCACATTACCAGGTCTATTATAACCTGCTCTTTAGTTGACTTGAGCACTTGTTGCTTTAAGAAACTGTCCTGAAAACATTCTATCTTTTAGGCTACCCTTGTCAATTTGATTGTCCAATCTACATGTAGATTAAAATCACCCATGATTATTGCAGTACCTTCCTCACAAGTCCTCACTATTTCTTCCTTCATATGCTGCCCTACAGTGTTGTTACTATCATAGCACCAAGAAACAAAGTCCCATCATTTATTATATTTCCTATTATCTCTACCAAAACTGATTCTACATCTTGATTTTTAGATGCAAGATCATTTCTCACTCTTGCCCTTATGTCATCCTTAATTAACAGAACCACCCCATCACCTTTTCCTAGCTTCTTGGCCTTCTGAAATATCATGTACCCTCATCAATCCACTCTGTTACCTCATCAAGAAACCCCACGTTGACATGATTTACTCTCCATACTGGGGTTCCTTAAATAACCAATTTTTGCGGAAGTAACTATTCACTTTGTGTCAAATTATTATTATTAGAAGTTTCCACACTATTGAGGCTAAACTGACTGGCCTGTAGGTATCGGGCTTATCTTTAAACATTTTGTTTTGAACAAGGGTGTAACATTTGCAATTCTCCAGTCCTCTGGCACTTCTAAGGAAGACTGGAACATTATGGCCAGTGCCGTTGCAATTTCCAAACTCATTCCCCTCGGTTTCCTTGGATGCATCTCGTGCGATCCTGGTGCTCTACCACTTATACGGACAGCTTATTTAATACCCCTCTCCTTGATGAGCCTGAGTAAGGTTAAAGATTAGAAAATCTCTTTCACTAAACAATATCTGTACAGAAGAGATGTAGATATTGGCCAAGATAGCGACAGGACACTGGTTCCTCTTAGACCTATCTAAAAGATAGCACCTCTGATGGTTCAGCACTTCATCACTGCCCCATCTGCAACCTCTGGTGGACTTCAAAGATCTCAAGGCAGTTTTTTGAGGTAGAGCGTGAGAGTTCTCCCTAGTTACTGGCCAATGTCTATCCCAGAACCAATAACACTAAACAGATTATCTGGGCAGTATGCATTGTTGTTTTTCAGTTCATGCTATGCGCTAATTGGCTGCCTATTTCCCTACATTATAACTGTTAATATATTTTGAAAATACCTCATTATCTGAATGCACTATGTCCTGAGGTGACGTAAGGCGCTATACAAATACAAATCTTTCTTTACACACCAATTATTAGCGAGGAAAGACATAATTCTTTTTAGAGCTTGATAATTCATTCCCTACCTTTTTCTCTTTTACAGATACTTTAAGAACAAGGTCAACATCGTCCTTCAATTCATCCCTGAGATGATCTTCATTTTGAGTTTATTCGGTTACTTGGCCTTTATGGTTATTTTCAAGTGGTGTTTTTACAATGTTGAGATTTCTCAGATTGCTCCCAGTATTCTAATCCATTTCATCAACATGTTCCTATTTACTTACAACGATCCTTCCAATGTGTCCTTGTACGATCATCAGGCAAGTGTCTCTTGTTTTACTTGTGATGCCTTGACTAAAGTTTCATTACTAGCCTACAACAGAATGTGCTGCAAAGGTCTACTGATGTTCTGAATGAATTTGTCAAGCTATTGCATTGACACTATGTTCCTTAGTTGAGGGGTCCATTGAAGGTGGCAAGGTAGAAGGCTCAGAGGGTATTCTGGCCGGTAACATTTCACCCAGAGGGTGTGAAGATCTAGAACTCGCAGCCAAAAAGGTAGAGACAGAAATCCTCATAACATTTAAAAATACACTCTAATATGCACTTGAAGTGAAATAACCTACAAGGTTATGGACCTAGAGCTGGGAAAAGAGCTGGTGTAGGTAGCTACTTGCTGGCTGCTGTGGGTACGACGGACTGAATGGCCTTCTTCTTGCCGTAAACTTTTATGATTTGTCAAGACCCATACTGATGGTAGCTGCAAGAGTATCCCAACTTGAAACACTGGTTCGTGGGAGTGTACGGTTTTCTTTTTGGAATAGTATGAGGAGTCGCGTGAAAGCCGAGACATTGTGCAAGAATTATTAAATTAATGAAAAGACAAATACACATGGACAGAACCACAGTATTCTAAGATAATTAGGCGTATGAATCAATAAACACACACCGTTTATGTAGAATGTATCTGTTTCCAAAATATACTATCATCCTTGAACTTCAGACCCCCTTTCCACAAAAGACGATCCAAATTAAATCAATCTATGTCAAATCCAGATTATCGTTACCACACAATACAGGGATGATAATCAAATCTGGGAAACACATTTTCCTGGTCCAGTGAAGATATTTAAACCGCCTTTACAAAGGTTTCTGCATGGCCTAGGATCGAAGACGTGGAAGCGGGCCTAGCCTTCTGGCTGTGAGTTGTGGATTGGCGCCTCAGGCTGTTGGATGTAAAACCAGCCTCTCAGCTACAGAGAGTCCTGGCAATTATACCATTTTGCCCTTTGATTCTTCATTTTGTGTATTTGGCTGCCTGCCTCTCTCAAATTCCTTGACTAGAAATGAGCATGTATGTATCTCCACTGATCTCTGTCTACTAATACGCCGATTTACACCTGATCCTGCCCAAATACCTGCTAATCTCAGGGGAGGTTGCATCTTATCTTGCCTTTTAAATGCTGGCTACTGCTGTCTGTAGGCAGATTTCTATCTGTTCCTGCATGGATTGCATCCTATCATGCCTTGTGAAATTTGTTTTACTGCTGTTACTAGGCAGATCCATGGCTGATTCGATGATGATTTTGTGAGCCTGAATTTGTCGGTGACGCCAATGGCTACATTTGAAAAGACATAGTTTTGTTTTAGGATAGGCCAACAGCCTCACAGTTCCACAATTCACCTGAGCTTTGAGAAAAAACTGCCAGAATTACTGTTTCTGATCACAGTCCAGTGACAGTTGCAGCAAGTGTTTGGGTGAAGATTGGACTCAATTGTGGTGTTCCCATGGCAGAATAGCCTGAGAATACTTACCTTGGCTCACACGATGAAAAAGTATCTGTTAGATACTTTTGGGTCACTGTTGTCACGGGGACTGAATTCTAGTGAGGTGACAAGGAGAGGAGGCCAGCAAAGAAACAGGTTGTAAACATGTCCCTTCCGGAAGTTGATTAGAGATGCAAATATTATTCACCATTACCAATTGCTAGTCCAGGCGAGCTCAGCGGGCAGTGAGTAGAAGTTCAGTATATCTTGCTAAATTCACTTTTTGTTTTTGCAGCAAGAGATTCAGAGTTTTCTGGTGATTGTTGCCATCATTGCTGTCCCCTGGATGCTTTTTCTCAAGCCCTTCGTTTTGCGATCGAATCACAGGAAAGCTCAACGTGCGGTAAGATACAGATCGTCCAAGCTAAGGTTTGACTGCGTTGAATTGAGGGTCAACAATTGGAATGGGACAGACGATTCTGGGTACCGTTCCAATTCTCATCTCCCTTGACCTTTTCACAACTTGTCCAACTCCACTCGTTCCTCTCCCCAGCCCTTTCCCAATAGCCCGTCAATTTGTTTCTCCATTGATGCTCATTGAATTCCCTTTTGAAAGCCACTGTGGTGGGAGGGTGATGTTGTGCTCGCGTTAGCTGTGAGCGCAAATGGCGACATGGGTGCAAAATCTCACGAGAATCAAAAAATCTAAATTCTTGCCGCCGAGATCTCAATTTCCGATTTTCCCTGTCCCTCACCGGTGACGTAACGAAGTTCCCGCCCGGAAACGGTGGGAACCTGAATGAAATAAATTTTAATGAATGTTAACATACTTAAAGGGCACCCCCGCCATATTTTCCCCCCAATATTTAGGATGACGCCCCGCCGGCAGGGTTTACAAACAGGTATTTTAAAACATAAAGCAGCCGAGGCGCAAAGGTAAGGATGGGGAGGGGGGGGAGGGGGAGGGGGAAGAGAACATGCTTGGGCAGTATCCTAGCAACTGGGCAGTGCCACCCTCGCAGTGCCAGGGGTGAGCTTACTGGGGAGTTTCATGGGGAGGTGAGGAGGGTTCTCCTTACTTGTGGAGTGGGAGGTTGACCCGGTGCTTGTTTGGGGGGGGGGGGGGGGTTGTTCCACTTATCCGGGGGGTGAGGGAGTATTTTCTTCCAGCACATATAGGGACACCCTTTTAAAAACGCCCCGATCCCAGTGGAACTGGCGTTGCTGGCTCTCTGATCGAGGTGCACAAAAACCGCGTGACATTAAAACCACGCTTCCAGTTCTGTGCGCCGAGTGCCATATCACCTGGAGAGAAAACGCAGCTGGTGAGCTGCACGCCGGCTTTCTCCCCTCAGCCAGCTTTCTGTGCACCGACTGCAAAATTCTGCCCCCCATGTTCTACAAGGTTTCATCGTGGATTCCTTGCTCTTGTACCCTATGCCCCTGTTAAAAAAAGCCCAGGGGCACATATGCCTGGTTAACTACTTTGCCAATCTACCCTGCCCCCTGCAGCAATTTGTGCACGCATCCCCCCAGGGCTCCTACCCCTCCACTCTCTTTAGAAATGTGCTTTGTTTTCATCTAGATTTTCACAGTAACTTCATTGCAGTGTTAATATAAGCCTATTTGTGACACTAATAAAAGATTATTATTAGATTATTGAATGATTTATGACCAAAGTCTCTTTGGTTTTCACTCTTACTTCATTCAGTTACTTCAGTGCACCTCACCTGGTCCTGGTAGGTCAAAATGACTCTGGAGTACAGTTAACCTTGTTTTCAACTGAACCAGTATCTCAATTACCTCCTCTTTTTAATCAATTATTGAATACTTTTAAACACTTGCGATAGGGAATACAAGCCATATTTATGCAAACTTTCCGCATAGCTTAAGCCTTTAAGCCACTGATTAACTCTTTTTTTTGTTCTGCCAGGGATAGTTGCTTTTTTAAGGTTCTTTCATGGGAGTGCTGTTGGCAAGGCCAACATTATTGCTCATTTCGACCGAGCCTCGGAATGTTGAACCACCTTTGCAAACTGATTTAGTCCATATTATATAGGTACAACCCACAGTGCTCTTAAGACTTTGACCCACAGAATACTACAGTGCAGAAGAGGCCCTTCAGCCCATCGAGTCTGTACCGACGCATGAAAGGCAACTGATCTGACGTGCCAAGTACTCATCCAGGTACTTTTTAAAGGATGTGAGGCAACTCCCTGTACCACCCTCCCAGGCAGTCCATTCCAGCCCATCACCACCTCTGGGTAAAAAACATTTTTCTCCGATCTCCCCAAAACCTCCTGCCACTGACCTTTAACTTGTGTCCCCTCGTGACTGACACTTTAACTAAGGGGAACAGCTGCTCCCTATACACCCTATCCATGCCCCTCATAATCTTGTGCACCTCTATCAGATCTCCCCTCTTCTCTGCTCCAGCAAAAACAACCCAAGTCTATCCAATCTCTCTTCATAACTTAAATGTTCCATGCCAGGCAACATGTTAAGTAATGGGTTAAGAGACATTGCAATTAATTGGCTCATTCATGTTACGTATCCATTAATTGACACTTAGGTGGCCTCTGTGAGGTGATGTACAGTTAGAATTTTGTGCAAAGGCTGTTGGAATGAAATAAATGTGTTTGTGAAAAAGGAACAGAACTTTAGACTCTTCATATCACAGCAACTAAAACATCTAACAATTGGTAGCAGAGGATGGTTGCTGTGTAAATGTGAAGGGTTGAAAGATACAACTTTTCCTGATCAAACCAAGGAGTGAGTGAGAAAAGAAAAAAAACAAAGGGGATATATGGCTGAACCGAGGATAAAGATGGCTGGATATGACTATCCCCCCTTATTTTCTGAAAGGGAATCGTACGACCAATGGAGAAGTGCAGTAGTTATGTGGACTAAGGTACCTGCTTTGGGAAAGAGAAAGCAAGGTATGGCATTAGCTCTTTCTCTACCATATGGCAGTAAAATCCGAAACAAAGTGCTTTCTGAGCTGGAATTGGAAGAGTTAGACTCAGAAGAAGGTCTGGAGACTTTATTACATTATATGGATAAGATTTATAAGAAAGATGACTTGTTAAGTGCATTTGAAGCATGGTCGGATTTTGCTAAGTTCTGGAAAATGGAGGAGATCTCCATGGAAGACTATCTAATGGAATTTGGCAGACTATATAAAAGGCTGCAGAAATACAACCTGGAATTTTCACAGTCTGTGTTGGCCTTTAAATTACTTGACTGTGCTAGAGTGAGCAACATGGATAGGCTTCTGGTTTTGACAGGAGTTCAGTTTACTGATAAGGATACCTTATTCGAACAGATGACAAAAGCTTTACAAAAGTTTCTGGGGAAACATTCGATTCCGATGGCTCTGATGACCCAAATAGGTCAGCCTGCAATAAGGCAGAATATGGAAGATACACTACTAACAGGATGGCGAAATCGTATGGCTACAAACAGGGCTCAAGACTATAGAAGGAGACCAAGACAAGGAAATTATGAAGACAGAAACCCAGTTAGAACCTACAATAGGAAGATGAACCCCAGAAATGCACGGGGCATGATAAATCAATGTTTTCGATGTGACTCTCAATACCATTATGTTTTCAACTGTCTAACTCGTTATGATAGTGTTTGACGCAACACATGACAAGGAAGAGGCAGAAGAGG
The DNA here is from genome assembly GCF_047496885.1 of Scyliorhinus torazame. Taxonomy (NCBI): domain Eukaryota; kingdom Metazoa; phylum Chordata; class Chondrichthyes; order Carcharhiniformes; family Scyliorhinidae; genus Scyliorhinus; species Scyliorhinus torazame. The sequence goes on from NC_092725.1 coordinate 53,259,882, forward strand.
AAAAGGATAGTGACCAGAAAGAAGGCATTGTCCTATTAACAAGCAATTTCACGCCGGTAATGAGGTTATGGTTGCAGAATCCTTCAACTGTGCTGTATTGGACAGTGGCTGCACATCTACTGTGTGTGGAATTGACTGGTTAAAATGTTACCTGGACTCTTTGAATGCTGAAAGTCATAACAAGGTTAAGGAATTTGAAAGTTCCACAAGTTTCAGGTTTGGGGATGATAAAATACTCTGAAGTTGCTGAAAAGAGTGGTGATCCCTTGCAATATTGCCGGAGTGAATCATTTCATTAGCACGGATGTTGTATCAAGTGAGATACCTTTGCTTCTGAGCAGACCGACGATGAAGAAAGCACACATGAAACTGGATATGGAACAGGATAAGGCAACAGTTTTTGGAAAGTTGGTGGACTTACAATTTACACAGTCGGGACACTATTGTATTCCATTACTGACAAATAATATTTCAAGTAGAGTGGTTAAGGATGTGTTCATGGCAGTTGAAAATGGGACTTTAGCTGATAAAAAGCTTCTGGTATTAAAACCGCACTGGCAATTTGCACATCCATCTTCTCGGAGGCTGAAAATTTTATTAAAGGATGCAGGGGTAAGGGATGACGACTATGCTAAACTGATAGAACAGGTTAGTGACCGCTGTGAAGTTTGTAGGAAGTACAGAAGGACATCAGCACGACCGACAGTAACCCTACCTTTGGCCAGGGATTTTAACGACATTGTGGCCATGGACCTTAAGATCTGGGATAAAGCAAATAATATATTTATTTTGCATTTTGTAGATTTAGCAACCAGATTTAGTCAATCAACGATTGTACAAAGTAAAGAAAAGAGAGTAATTCTGGATTAAATCGTGGAAAAATGGATAGGGACAGGAATGGGTCCACCGGCAAAATTCCTTACGGACAATGGGGGGAGAATTTGCTAATGATGAGTTTAGGGATATGTGTGAAAACATGAATATCAGAGTTATGAATACGGTTGCAGAAAGCCCATTTAGTAATGGTGTCTGTGAAAGAAATCATGCTGTCATCGATGACATGCTTCTGAAAATTTTGGCATATCGACCAAATTGCAGGCTAAATTCAGCTTTAGCATGGGCAGTACATGCAAAGAATTCATTGCAGATGGTTGGGGGCTATAGTCCTTATCAATTAGTGTTTGGCAGAAATCCTAAAATTCCGTCCATTTTGGATGACCAGCCTCCATCTTGGGAGGGGACTACAATTAGCTCTGGTTTTGCTGAACATTTAAATGCATTACATAGCAGTAGAAAAGCTTTTTTGGAAGCAGAAATCTCTGAAAGAATTCGCAGAGCTTTAAGACATAACGTACGGCCATCAGATGCCGTTTTTCAGCAAGTAGGCATGGCATACTATAAGAGAGACAATTCTAATGAATGGAAAGGCCCAGGGAAGATCATAGGCATAGATGGCAAAACAATTATTTTGCAACATGGTAATCAAACTGTTAGGGTACATTCATCAAGGATAATGGGTACAGATTACAAATTTTCAAATTTAGACGGAGCAGACAGACATGACGAGGAACCAGAGTCATCTGGTACGCATGTGTTACAGAACTATGAGGACCAATTAACTGATACAGACAGGGTTTCTGTGGAGGAACACAACATTTCTGATGAATTAGAACAGTCCATTTTTCTGAAAGGGCAACTGCCAAAGGTTGGTACAAAAGTACCAACCTTGCCTGAAGGGTCTAGTCAATGGAAGGATGCAACTGTTATTAGTAGAGCAGGGAAGGCCACTGGAAAGTATAAACATTGGTTGAATGTACAGCATTCAGGGGAAGGAGTCAAGACAATGGATTGGGAAAACGAAGTTCAAAAATGGAGGGCACAGAAACGCAGTGCCAGTTCAGATAGTACATCGGATAGTGAACAGGTCTGCAGGAAAAGGTCGAGAACTATTGAAAGGACATCCCACAGCAGAAGGGAAAGATCAAGCAGTAGCAGTACAGAACGAGATACCAGGCGGGAGAGGGGACGTAGTTTATCAAGATCTCGGAACATGAGTAAGACTACGAATACTAATAGGAGTAGAAGCCCACATGCACGTGAGATTTTGGTGGCTTCAAATAAATTAGATGAAAAAGTTATCAAAGAAGCTAAACAGCAAGAATTGCATAGTTGGAGTGAATTTCCGTAACAGCTTCCCATAACAATCTCCCCGAACGGGCCCCGGAATGTGGCGACTAGGGGCTTTTCACAGTAACTTCATTTGAAGCCTACTTGTGACAATAAGCAATTTTCATTCATTTTTCATTTCAATTTGGGGTATGCACGGAAGTACCGGATAGGGGACAAAGAGCTCTATCCCACAGATGGATTTGCACGGAAAAGGTTCTTCCGGGTGGAACTTGTAAGGCAAGGGGATTTGAAGAAAACTTAGAAGATCAGGATTTAAGGGTAGATTCACCTACAGCAGGAAAGGTTATTTTAAAGATCTTCTTGGCTCTATTAGCCACAAAGGCATGGGAATGCAAATCTATAGATATAAAAGCTGCCTTTTTGCAGGGGCATCAGCTCCAGAGAAACATTTTTCTCCGTCCTCCTAAAGAAGCAGCTAACACAGAAGGGGTACTCTGGAAGTTGAACAAATGTGTATATGGATTAAATGATGCATCTAGAGTCTGGTATTTTTCGGTAAGGTCAGTTTTGTTAAAGTTAGGCTGTTGCCAGTTGAAAGCAGATCCTGCAATTTTTTACTGGCACTATAAAGGAAATCTTTCTGGCATTTTTATGATTCATGTCGATGATTTTTTTGTGGGGTGGGACTAGTGATTTTGAAGCTATTGTAATCTCTGGTTTGAGGAAAGAATTCAGGGTTGGAAGTCAGGCTTCTGGTGCATTTAAATATATTGGACTGGAAATTGGACAGACTAAGTTAGGGGCAACTTTACGTCAGCAATCTTATTTGGAAAGCATCAGCCCAATAGCAATTAGTCGTGGCCGAGTTTCACAAAAAGGCGCAATGGTTTCAAAGATAGAAAAAGAGCAACTGCGAAGTTTAATTGGGCAACTGAACTGGTTAGGTAGGCAGACTAGACCGGACATGAGTTTTGATGTCTTAGAGTTGAGTATGAATGATCCCAAAGTGGAAGACATAATAAGAGCAAATAAAGCGTTGGCCAAACTAAAAATGCAGGAGTGTGTTTTGAAGTTCCCGGTTTTAGGTGACCTTAGGCACTTGAAACTCATAGTTTATAGTGATGCGTCCTACGCAAATTTATGTGATGGGGTTTCAAGCGCAGGAGGTTTTATAGTTTTCCTTTTGGGGAACAATGGTAAATGTTGCCCGCTTGTGTGGGAAACAAAGAAAATAAGGAGAGTGATAAAAAGCACTTTGGCTGCTGAGACGTCAAGCCTTGTAGAGGTGGTGGATATGGCCTTTTATATAAGTATGATATTGACAGAAATTTTGAGATTAGGGGATTTGGGTAATATACCTATTGACTGTCACATTGACAAATCCCTGTGGGAAAATGTGCACTCTACAAAAAGTGTCAATGAAAAGAGGTTACGGATAGACAGCGCAAGTTTAAAGCAGATGTTGGACAGAGGGGAAATAACAAAAATTAAATGGGTCGACAGGAGCTATCAAGTGTCAGACTGTTTTACAAAAAGAGGGGCGAGTTCACAGAAACTTTTGGATATTGTTAATGAAGGGCGCTTGTTTCTGTGACTTTTTTTTTCTTATCCAAACAAAAAAAAGGGGGGGGAAATCATGTGTGTGTTTTTGAGTTTCTTGAAATTTAGTTTTCACCTAATTTTTTTTTTTCTCCAAGGAAGGGGGGACTGTTAAGTAATGGGTTAAGAGACATTGCAATTAGTTGTCTCATTTATGTTAAGTATCCATTAATTGACACTGATACGTAAAGGGGCTTCAGGTGGTCTCTGTCAGGTGATGTATAGTTAGAGTTTTGTGCAAAGGCTGTTGGAATGAAATAAATGTGTGTTTGTGAAAAAGGAACAGAACTTTAGACGCTTCATATCACAGCAACTAAAACGTCTAACACAACATTGTAACCCAGGTAACCGAGTGTTAGGGAAGCAATCATGATATAGTTTCCAGTTTCAGGATGACATTGCCAGTCCTGATGTTATGATGGAAGGAAGGTCGTTGATGAAGCAGCTGAAGATGGTTGGGCCTAGGACACTACCCGGAGGAACTCTTGCAGTGATGCCCTGAGGCAGAATAGATTGGTCTCCAACAACCACTGCCATCTTCCTGCATGAGTGAACACCGTTTTTTAAAACATTGTGACTGACATCTATAACCTTGCTATTGCTTGAGAGTAGCCTGATGGTACAGTAATTGGTCAGGTTGGATTTGTTCTGTTTCAATGGACAACACATCTGGCTAATTTTCCACATTGTCAGGTGGATGCCAGTGTTGTAGCTACACTGGAATAACTTGGCCAGGGGCTTGGCTGGTACTGGACCCATAGCCTGAGCTGTATCCAGTGCTTTCCGCTGTTTCTTGACTTTGTTGGCTGGTTTAGCACAGGGCTAAAAAGATGGCTTTTAAAGCAGACCAAGGCAGGCCAGCAGTGTGGGTTCAATTCCCATACCAGCCTCCCCAAACAGGCGCCGGAATGTGGCGACTAGGGGCTTTCACAGTAACTTCACTTGAAGCCTACTTGTGACAATAAGCGATCTTCATTTCATTTTTCATTTTCATTTCATTTCACCTGGCATGAATTGAATTGTTTGCAGAATAACAAATGTGATAGGATCATAGAGCTTTGATCATTTTCTTTTCTTCTTTATTCTTTCATGGGATGTGGGCATTGCTGGAAAAACCAGCATCTGTTGCCCATCCCTCATTGCTCTTGTGCTGGCCCTGTTAGGCCACTTCAGAGGGTAGTTAAGAGTCAACACAATTGCTGTGGGTCTGAAGTCACATGTAGGCCAGACCATATTTCCTTCCCTCGAGGACATTAGTGAACCAGATGGGTCTTGACAACATTAGTTTTCATGGTCATCATTACTGAGACTAGCTTTGTGGGCTGGTTTAGCTCAGTGGGCTAGACAGCTGGTTTGTGATGCCAAACAAGGCCAGCAGAGCACGGGTTCAATTCCTGTACCAGCTGAGAATTCTGAATTCTCCCTCTGTGTACCCGAACAGGCGCCGGAATGTGGCGACTGGGGGCTTTTCACGATAACTTCATTGCAGTGTTAATGTAAGCCTACTTGTGACAATAAAGGTTTTTTATTTACTTATATTCTAGATCTGTTACTTGAATTCAGATTACATAAGCTGCTGTGGGATTTGAACCCATGTCTCCAAAACATTAGCCTGGGTCTCTAGATTATTGGTCCGGCCCCATTACCACTACGCTACCATCTCCCCCAAAGCATTGGTTGAGAGATTGCTTTGTTCTGTTTTGCCGGATTGACATCTTCTGGTGCTGCTCCTGGCATGATTGCCTGCACTCCTCATTGGACCAGGGTTGATCCCCTAGCTTGGTGAATTATGGTGGAGTGAAGGAGACACTAAGCTCATACGCAATTCAATGCTGCTGATGGATTTTTCCGACAATCGGCAATGGTTTCATGGCCATCATTAGACTTTTAAAATTCCAGATATTTTATTGAGTTTAAATTCCATCACCTGCCACGATGGGACTCGAACCCGGGTCCCCAGATCATTATTCTGGATCTCTAGATTGCTAGTCCGGCGGCAAGACCGCCTCCCCAGAAATCCTGTTCCCCAGAGAGCAGTGGAGGCTGGATCATTTACTATAATCAACGGCGATTTAGAAAGATTTATGATCTACAAGAAAGTTGAGGGTCATTAGGGGAAGCCAGGCACACAAGAACACAACAGATCAAACATGATTTTATTGAATGGCTGAGCAGGCTTGAGGGGCTGAATGGCCTCCTGCTGATCCTAGTCTTGATGTTTTTTTGAAGGCTGTCGTGGGAAAATTCATCGATAGAATGTAGATTGGTGAGGGAGAGGTCAAGTAGCTTTTTCACCTTTTGATGGTTCCATCGCCACCTGCCGCAGGCCCAGTTTTATTTATCGCTAGAATTACTCACAGGTCTCGTTTAATGTAATGTGTGAGCAATTGTTAACCAAAAATGACTCATTTACATTTATAACACGCATTAACAATGAGATGAAAAGAGCAGCAGCAAAGTTTTACTTTTTAACACTTTTCAGCAGTGCTCAAGAGCCTCAATCCCATTAACATTTATACAGTAGCTTCAAGATAGTAAAACATTGTAAAGCACTTCACAGCGTGGGCAATCAAACATTGACACTGAACTGGAAAATGAGACATTAGAGCAAGGTATCCAAATGCTTGAAGGACTAAAGGAGAAGAAAGAGTCAGGGAGTTTTGGCGAGGGAATTCCAAAGTTTGGGGCCTTGGCAGGTGAAGGCGTGCCTGCCAATGATGGGGCATGCACAAGAAACCAGAATTGGAGGAGAGTGGTGATCCTGGGAGTGCGGTGATCCTGGCAGTGCCATGATCCTGTCATTTGTAGGCCTGGAGCACGTTACACAGAAACATAGAAAATAAAAGCAGGAGGAGGCCATTCAGCCCTTCGAGCCTTCTCCGCCATTCATTATAATCATGGCTGATCAAGTTCAATACCCACCCCCAACCCCATATCCCTTTAGCCCCAGGAGCTATAACTGATTACTTCTTGAAATTACACAATGTTTTGGCTTCAACTACTTTCTGTGGCATTGATTTCCACAGATTCACCACTCTCTGGGTGAAGGAATTTCTCCTCGCCTCAGTCCTATCCCTTATCCTCAATCTATGACCCCCTAGGTCTGGACTCCTCCCACCATCGGGAACATTCTTTCTGAATCTACCCTGTCTAATCCTGTTAGAATTTTGTAAGTTTCTACAAGATCCCCTCTCACTCTTCTAAACTCCAATGAATATAATCCTAAATGACCTAGTCTCCCCGCATATGACAGTCCCGCCATCCCAGGAATCAGCCTGGTAAACCTTCGCTGTACTCCCTCCACAGCAAATACATCCTTCCTCAGATATGGACACCAACACTGCACACAATACTCCAGGTGTGGCCTCACCAACGCCCTATACAATTGCAGTTAAACATCTCTATTCCTGTACTCAATTCCTCACACTCCGAAGGCCTTCATACCATTTTCCTTCTTTACTGCCTACTGTACCTGCGTGCTTACTTCCAGCAACTGAAACACGAGGACACCAAGGTCTCGCTGAGTATCCTCCTCACTCAATTTACACCCATTCAAATAACAATCTGCCTTCCTAATTTTGCTACCGAAGAGGATAACCTCACATTTACCCTCATTAACGTATGGGTGGCAGAGTTTTGGATGAGCTCAAATTTACTAAGTTTGAAAGATGGGCAGGTAGGCAAACAGCAGCACATTTGAATAGTCGGGTCTGGATGAGGGTTTCATCAACAGATTAGAACAAAGAACAATACAGCACAGGAACAGGCCATTCGACCCTCCAAACCTGTACCAGTCATGATACCACCCTTGGCCAAAACGCTCAGCGCTCGCAGATTAACTGCGATGGAAGAGACAATCCCTTCTGTTTACTCTCTATTAATAAGTCATGATAATTGTACTGTTTGATACAAACCCCTCTTCAGGAGGGCACGGTAGCATAATGGTTAGCACTGTTCTTCACAGCTCCAGGGTCCCAGGTTCGATTCCCCGCTGGGTCACTGTCTGTGCGGATTCTGCACGTTCTCCCCGTGTCTGTGTGGGTTTCCTCTGGGTGCTCCGGTTTCCTCTCACAGTCCAAAGACGTGCAGGTTAGGTGGATTGGCTGTGCTAAATTGCCCTTAGTGTCCAAAAAGCTTGGGTTGGGTTGGGTTACTGGAATAGGGTGGGGGTGTGGGCTTAGGTAGGGTACTCTTTCCAAGGGCCGGTGCAAACTCGATGAGCCGAATAGCTTCCTTCTGCACTGTAAATTCTATGATTCAACTTTGAGACTGTGTTAAACAATACAGTGGCTACCTTGTGACTGTGAAGTACAGGTAAATCACAATGTGAATACTTTGGGCGCGATCCAATGCCCACGCTGCGCCCTAAAAGCAGCTCACTGCAGTGCTGCTCTCGGGATCTACCTGGCTCTCAACGCCTCTCAAGATCCAATGCGATCTCGTGAGACGTTGCAATGTAAATGGGCGGGATCACTTTTTGGCAAATCTGCATATTAGAGCGAGACCGCTAGTCTCACTCGAATGTGCAGGTTCCCGAGGTAACTGAGGCATTGGGATCTATCCCCTTCACCGCCGAGATCTGGGGTGAGTGCTGCTCAGTACTGGTCCCCACAAACGGGTAACAGTGTAAACCCCCCTCGGTCTGGGCCATTAACACTCCAATGTATAAAAGAAACATGACAATGTAAATGTTTAAGAAGGAATTGTAACGTAAAGAGCGATTATGTGTGTAATGTTATCAAAATTGAATGGAAGAAATTCAAGGGAATGTGTAACTCTGATGGAAATGTACAGTCAAGACAATTTGAAATGTTCTGTAATGTTTATGATAGATTTTATGAATAAAGTATATTTTTTGAAAACCAGACTGGTCCCCACAAAGGGGGACCAGTTGGAACGGCACTCGTGGGGGTCTGCCAGGAGACCGGAGGCTCCCAGCTACCTGCCCTTTGGGCAGGGTGGTGCCCTGGCATTGCTGGTGCCGGTGGGCACCCTACTGAGGCCCTATGGGCAGCATGGTAGCATAATGGTTAGCACTGTTGCTTCACAGCACCAGGGACCCAGGTTCGTTTCCCGGCTTGGGTCACTGTCTGTGCAGAGTCTGCACCTTCTCCCCATGTCTGCGTGGGTTTCCTCCGGATGCTCCGGTTTCCTCCCACAGGTCTCGAAAGACGTGCTTATGAGGTGAATTGGACATTCTGAATTCTCCCTCCGGGTACCCGAATAGGTGCCGGAATGTGGTGACTAGGGGATTTTCACAGTAACTTCATTGCAGTGTTAATGTAAGCCTACTTGTGACACTAATAAAGATTATTATTATTATTACACAATGCGAGTCGTGTTGTATAGCCATGGGTTTCCCAGTGCTGCAAGTGCCGGAAAACACTCGGATAAACGTGCTCCCTATGGGACTTTGTTCCCATTTAGTTGAATCGAGCCTTTTGTCAGTACAGAGATGTGTACATAGTTTCTGGAGCAGCACAATTGCAATGTACAGCATGATAAATATTTAGATTTGCAATAACACTAGGTAAGGATCATTAACTATTCCTGGCAGAATTTTACATTTCCATGGATGGAGGGATGGGGAAAGACTGTAAAATCTTTCGAACCTAAATTTACACAATTGATGGGGCAGCACGGTGGCGCAGTGGTTAGCATGGTGCCTCAATGACTACCGTCCAGTGGCCCTGACATCAATCGTAATGAGTGCTTCGAGAGGTTGGTCATGAAGCACATCTATTCCCATGATGCATTGATCCACTGCAATTCGCATACAGCCGCAAACGGTCCACAGCAGACACCATCTCCCTTGCCCAACACTCATCCCTGGAGCATCTCGACAACAAGGACTCCTACGTCAGACTCCTATTTATTGATTACTGCTCCGCCTTCAACACCATAATCCCAGCCAAACTCATATCAAAGCTCCAAAACCTAGGACTTCGCTCCTCACTCTGCAACTTGATCCTCGGCTTTCTGACCCATAGACCACAATCAGTAAGGATAAACAACACCACCTCCATGATAGTCCTCAACGCCAGGTCCCCGCAAAGCTGCATGCTTAGCCCCTACTATACTCACTGTACACACACAACTGCGTGGCAAAATTTGGTTTCAACTCCATCTACAAGTTTGCTGACGACACGACCATAGTGGGTCGGATTTTGAACAATGACGAGTCAGAATACAGGAGGGAGATCGAGAACCTAGTGGAGTGGTGTAGCGACAAAAATCTCTCCCTCAATGCCAGCAAAACTAAAGAGCTGGTCATTGACTTCAATAAGCAAAATACTGTACACACCCCTGTCTGCATCAACGTGGCCGAGGTGGAGATGGTTAACAGCTTTAAATTCCTAAGGGTGCACATCACCAAAAACCTGTCCTGGTCCACCCATATCGGCGCTACCACCAAGAAAGCACAACAGCGCCTATACTTCCTCAGGAAACTAAGGAAATTCGGCATGTCCACACTGACTCTTACCAACTTTTACAGATGCACCATAGAAAGCATCCTATCTGGTATGGCAACTGTTTGACCCAAGACCACAAGAAACTTCACAGAGTCGTAAACACAGCCCAGTCCATCACACAGACCCACCTCCCATCTATTGATTCTATCTACACCTCCAGCTGCCTTGGGAAAGCGGGCAGCATAATCAAAGATCCCTCCTACCTGGCTTACTCACTCTTCCGACTTCTTCCATGGGGCAGGAGATACAAAAGTCTGAAAACACGCATGAACAGATTAAAAAACAACTTCTTCCCCGCTGTTACCAGACTCCTAAACGACCCTCTTATGGACTGACCTGATTAATACTACACTCCTGTATGCTTCACCCAATGCCGGTGTCTATGTATTTACATTGTATCCCTTATGTTGTCCTATTAAGTATTTTCTTTTCACGTACTAAATGATCTGTTTGACTGCTCACAGAAAAATACTTTCACCGTGATTTGTTATGTTGTAGGTGTAACATAAGCGCCTTTCTTTATGATGCACTTGACAAAGAAAGGTTCAGACGTGGAGATAACTTCAACACATTTATTAAACAATTTACACTTCTATTACTTGGGTTCGACACTACTGCTAATCCTACTATAGCTACCCAGACTGACTAACCAGTTGCTGCAATCCACGTGGTGGGTGTAATATTGAATCAATCCTGTGTCTGTACTCACGGACTGTCTCCACTGGAAAGAGGCAGATCATGTGTGCGGTGTCCTTTATATATGGGTTGGTGTAATGCCCCCCCTGTGATCGTGTCACCTCCGTGTGTATCGTGAATGTCCATTGGTCGTGTCCTATCTACCTGATCTATTGGTTGAGTGTGTGTGTGATGTCTTTGGTGCTCCCTCTAGTGTCTAGCTAGCCTACATGCATTTACATTGATGCACATCACCACATCCCCCCCCTTTTTTATATGTTACATATTTTCTGTACACTTTAAGAAAATTGAACAAAAAACAGGTAGATACGTTAAGGTGTATACAAGTCATGGGAACAGTGATTAAACAAGATGTCCAAATCATTCGTGTGAGTCCAAAAACCATCAATCATCATGGTCAAATGTCTCTCTTGGTTATGAACGCCATCAACGTCCCGGTGCCACAGGAACCAAGAAGTGGTCAAATCACCTCGCTGTCTGATTTGGAGTCCCTTTCTTTTTCGATGTTTGTGATGGTGCTGTCGGATGACATCTTGTAGCTGATAAGGTGTTGACGTTGAAGAGGTACCATCAGCAGTATCATTCGAGGTCATGGATGTGCCATATGTTGAAGTTGGATAAGTCTGTACATACTGGTTCTGGCCACATGCTGTGCTGGAAGGGTGATCCTCCTGAGAACCGTTGAAGCTTGTTGAATTGGAAACAGAATTGCTGCTCGCATAAATACCTGGTGATGGTGTGAAACTAGAACCTTGCATATGATAGGAATATGCCGTCTGGCCAGGCTGGGGTGCAGCAAATCCTAGGCTGTAACTAAGGCATCCAGTCTGTAGTACAGATCGCGCTTGCGGTAGTCCTCCTTCGGTCTTGATTCCATTAGTGGGCAATCCGTAGTGCTGGCCTGTTTGAGAATATGCTGCATAGACTGCTGGCTGCTGCATGCCTGAATACTGGGTTTGTCCAGCATGAGCTGTCATTGGCTGCACTGCTGGTGTGGAAAAAATGTGTGGGTATAGCTGTGATGAATATTGGTGTATTCCTCTTGGACTGTAGCCGCTGTTTGTTATTACTGACCCAGTGTAATTGTTAAGTGATCCATCTCCTGTCGTTGTGGCATCTGCTGTCACCCTGAGCATGCCATCACTGAGGTTGCGGCACTCCCTGTCTGGAGTAAAGTCCGGCTTACGTGAATCAGAGTCGGCTTTTGGTTGCTCCACATCTGGAGTCTGGTCTGTTTTAACTGAGTCAGTGTTGGTTTGTTGATGCGCCCCATCTGGAGTCTTCGCAGGTTCACTAGAGTCAGCTGAGATTGCTTGAAGCTGCACGTCTGGAGTCGGAACATGCAGGAATGCATTGACTTGTGGAGAGGTTTGAGCGAATGAGGGTGGAAGTATCATGGTGTCACCAGTGGTCTCACAGTGATCGTCGAGTGCCTCTGTACACACTAGCTGAGGTCTGTCACTTTGCACATCTTGCATGGGAAGTGGGATGCTGTCGTCACTCATCTCACATACCGTGGGTAGATCCTCAGTAGCTGCTTGTTGTTCACTTGGGTTGGGTAAATTGGCAGAGTCTTCATCTGGTAGTGCAAACAATGTGGGTGGACTGTCATTGTCTTGCTGTTGTCCTTCATTTGGGCTTGGACTGTCATCGTCGCTTTGTTCTTCACTGTAGTATGATAGACCGTCATGGTCGTCCTGCTGTGCACTGGAGTGTGGTAGACTGTCATAGTCTTCTTGCTGTTTACTTGAGCATGGCAGACTTGCATCGTCTGCCGCTAGTTGGTCAGAGGAGGTTGCTAGACCCTCATGGTCTTGTTCCTGCAAGGACTGCGCGTCGGAATCTTGCGTCGCTTCTATCGTGGAGGCTGTCCACGAGCTCGCTGTGGAAGCTTGTGACACGAGTCACGTCTTGTGTGTGCAAGGACTGTGCTCTGGAGTCTTGCGTTTCTGCAATTGTGGAGTCTGTCCACGAGCTCGCTGTGGAGGCTTGTGACACTGGAGTCACTTCTTGTTCATGCAAGGACTGCGGTGTGGAATCTTGCATGTCTTCTTTCGTGGAGCCGGGAACCCTGAGCGGTGCGTGGACCACGCTCTGTGTGGCAGCAGGCCGCTCTCTGTGGGCTTGTACCGCTCTCTGTCTCTTGGTGTCGGGCTGCAGCATCATCCTGCACTCACGAGTCGGGATGTCATATCTGCTGGGCTGACAATCCTCAAATCCGAAGAACAAATCCGCGTCTGCGTCGGATTCAGTACGGGGGTCGCCAATGTGCAACACGTCTAGTTGTGGTTCGGATTTGGTACTGGGGTAGCCTCCCAAGGTGAAAGGTTCGTCTGAGTCGTTGTCTTCTAGGACCATATCATCACTGTTTGCGTCGGAGCTGGCATTGGGCTCGCGAGGTCCAGAGAAAATGTAAAGGTCGGTATCTAAGTATTCAAGGTCGGAATCATCGGTTTGGGCGTAGGTAACTGCTTATTGCAGGGTTCTTCGGAGGTTAATTTCATTTCCTGGTTCAATTTGAGGCATTGTGCTGTCATTCCAGGTGAAGGAAGGTTGTTTTACGGCTTTAAAAGATTTTTTCTTTGATTTGGGATGTTTCCCCTTTAAATGGGCGTGGTCCGGGGCCTCTGACATCATGACGCATGTGACGTAGCGCGTAGGAAGCGTTTGCGCATGCGCAATCGCTGTTCCTGTACTGATGGCCGTTTTTGTGAGTGCGCATTCGTGGCGTCTCATGCATGCGCAAAGGGACCTTCCCGTTCTGTGCGCTTCTCGCGCAACTGTGCAAGTGCAGTCCCTTTAGAAAGATGGCCGTCGATCAAAGCTGTTCTCTGCTCCGGGATCTCGGCCTCGTGGTGAGTACTAGCGCTTCTCTTACCTTTTCTTGCTGGTTGGAGTGTGTTTTCCTCACAGTATTTGCCGAATTTGTCCAGGACTGCCTGGAAGCCGCTCCTGTTTTGCCCGTTGGAGAACTTGAATTTTTAAAAGATTTCTTCTGCTCTGGCACCGGCTATGGTGAGCAGAAGCTCTGTCTTTTCAGCATTGGCCAGGTCTTCCAGGTCGGCTGCTACCAGGAGGAATTCAAACATTTGCCGGAATACCCGCCAGTTTTCGCGGTGATCGCCGTGGCACTGGAGCTGCTGCGAAACCGGGATCTCGAACATCTTGCCTGGGTATCGTTGCTGGTTGTCACTGTACACTGAGGTATGGCTATGAGGATTGAAACAGTTCAGTCCTGGTATCATGATTTGTTATGTTGTGGGTGTAACATAAGCGGCTTCCTTGTGGTGCACTTGACAAAGGAAGGTTCAGACGTGGAGATAACTTCAACACGTTTATTAAACTATTTACACTTCTATTACTCGGGTTTGACACTAGTGCTAATCCTACTATAGCTACCCAGACTGACTAACCAGTTGCTGCAATCCACGTGGTGGGTGTAATATTGAATCAACCCTGTGTCTGTACTCACTGACTGTCTCCACTGGAAAGAGGCAGATCATGTGTGTGGTGTCCTTTATATATGGGTTGGTGTAATGCCCCCTTGTGGTCGTGTCACCTCCATGTGTATTGTGAATATCCATTGGTCGTGTCCTATCTACCTGATCTATTGGTTGAGTGTGTGTGTGTGTGTGATGTCTTTGGTGCTCCCTCTAGTGTCTAGCTAGCCTACATGCATTTACATTGATGCTCATCACCACACACCGTACCTCCGTATACGTGACAATAATCAAACCTATCCAACCCCGGTTCGATCCCGGCTCTGGGTCACTGTCCATGTGGAGTTTGCACATTCTCCCCATGTCTGCGTGGTTCTCATCCTCACAATCCAGATGTGCAGGATAGGTGGATTGGCCAGACTAAATTGCCCCTTAATTGGGGAAAAAAAAACGGTGCACTCAAAATTTACTTACATTTTTTTTTTTTTTTAATTACCCAATGGGGAAATGTTTTTTCTGTTGCCTCCAAGATGTTTCACCAGATTTTCATCACATTTACATCTTTCTCGATGAATTTTCCAGCAAATGAATTAATCTTGTACTGCTCTACTCTGTCCTACTGGGAGCTGAATACGAAGAAAGCCTGGAAAATGTTCCAGCTGTAGTTGAAACATTCAGATGCAAGGATATCCGCAAACAAACCTGGAGGTTGATGCAGTAAAATATCCCTGTTGTTTCCACACTCTTACTGTACTATAAAATTAGATGACAACAGTCCTGTCCTCACCAGTACTGTACCCCAGTATTAAACTGTGATAGACGTGTCCCCACCAGTACTGTACCCCAGTGTTAAACTGTGACAGACCTGTCCCCACCAGTACTGCACCCCAGTGTTAAACTGTGATAGTCCTGTCCCCACCAGTACTGTACCCCAGTGTTAAACAGTGATAGACCAGTCCCCACCAGTACTGTACCCCAGTGCTATACAGTGACAGACCTGTCCCCACCAGTACTGTACCATTGTTATACAGTGACAGACCCGTCCCCACCAGTACTGTACCCAGTGTTATACAGTGACAGACCTGTCCCCACCAGTACTGTACCCCGGTGCTATACAGTGACAGACCTGTCCCCACCAGTACTGTACCCCAGTGTTATTATTGTTTTACAAAAACACTGAGCTGAAATCATTTTGACAGTAACTTAAGATCCTCTTTTCTTTTCTCTTAAGTTGGCGTCTACACCAGAGAATATTTATACTTCACCTGATATTGAGGCTGATATCCTGCCACCCCAGCAAAGGAGTACTGGTGACCATGGTGATGGCCATAGCGAAGAGGTAAATCTAATATTTTTCAGTCCAAGGATGAAGACCAGCTTGTTATGTCAACCAAATAACTATACAAGGACAGGCACTAACAGGGACACAGTTTTACTTTTAATTTTCTGCAATGAGGGAAGATTGTCAATACAGAAGAGTGAGTTTGTGATCCGCACCATATGCAGAGCACTCCTCTTAAACATCTGCAGTCTGTCTGCATATTTGTGATTTGGCACATTGCTAAGAACAAAAAACAAAATCAAATACTTTAGAAGTGATCTGAGCAAAGTAGAGAAGGATGCTGCTGAATTTGGTTGCTTTTGGAACAAACACGCAGAGTTGAGTGATGTGTTGGGTGCTCTGCTATACAGACGAACCAACACGGTTGCGGATGGTACAACTCACTTTTATTACTAACATTTATTTACAATGGTAAACTGGTTACTGTGGTTCGATCATAACCCTTGAGTCTGTGGACCTATCTCTAACACTATGTTGGAGTGGCACTCAGCACATGGTGGATGTCTGAGTGGCTTGCTGTGAGCTCTGTGCCCTGAGCTGTCTCCTGCTGTAATGAGCGGGAAGTGTCGTGTTCCCCGTTTTGTAGTGTGTATGCTCTTGCCTGTGATTGGCTGTGATGTTGTGTGTGTATTGATTGGTCTGTTGATCTGTCCATCAGTGTGTATGTATGTTTGCACCATGATGTTTACCTGAATATCATGACATTGAGCAACTGTCTTTTAATCATTATTCCTGTATTTGAGAGCAAGGACATACATACACACACACACACACACACACACACACACACACACACACACACACACACACACACACACACACACACACACACAAACATCCTCATCTTAATTAAGGTATGAGCGTTTGAAGATTCCAAAAATGTAAAGGAGGCATTCGTCAATGTTGTGAAAAAGCAACATTATTACTTTGTGCCTTGCATTGTGGAGTCACTAGGAATCTCCCACATTGAAACAAATTGCCAAACTCGCACCATCATTCCTCTTGTGGTCACTGCCTCGTTGGACTTGGCAAAAGATGTAAATACTCTTACTGTCCACTTTTTCCCCTCCCAGCCTCCCTCACTCTGAAATGAGCTCACCCTGTGCAGACCAATAATTGAAGACCTGCTGCTATGTGTGACTGAATCACTTGCTGCCTTTGCCAGCTGAGACCTGAGGGGTGGAGGGGGTAGCCGCGAGGCATGGTGCGGGGGTCAAGGGAGTGTCCTGAGTTATGCACTTTGTGAAACTAAAAGCAGGGTTTTGCCATGGCTGCAATCAACATTTCTCTCTCTTCTATTATTCCAGTTCAACTTTGGTGACGTCTTTGTGCACCAAGCGATCCACACAATCGAGTACTGTCTAGGCTGCATCTCGAACACTGCATCCTACCTCCGGCTGTGGGCTTTGAGCTTGGCTCATGCAGGTAAGCAATCAGATAGGCTCCAGCCGAGGTGACAGATGAACGGAGACGCTACGGGCTACGGATGAAGTAAATGGATAAATGAACTCGTCGTGTGAGTGACACATTCCAAGTATACAAAGCTCACATTGTTTCAGATGTCAGCTAAGCATTCTGTAAAATCAGGAACCGTTCTGCTCAACTATTTAAAAGCACTGCAGAGAAAATCTCCCTCGAACAGAATTCACTTTGACAGTTATCCAGTGAGGGTTGAGAGGGGAGGAAGCAGGGAAATATAAAGCATTGGGAAAGAAAAGTTAAAATAAAAAGGCTTCTACTTCAATTTTAATTCGCAGATGTTTCACATTAACCGTGCCTGATCTTCACCTATCCTATTTAATGAAAGTATGTGAGTACTTTCTCAATGCTGGTGTACAATAATAAACACTGGTGTATGATATGGTGCTCTGGGGACCCGGGTTCAAAGCCCACCAAGGCAAATGGCGACATTTGAATTCAATAAAGATCTGGAATTAAAAGTGTAAAAGGTGACCATGAAACCCACCTGGTTCACTAATGTCCTTTAGGGAAGGAAATCTGTCGTCCTTACCTGGTCTGGCCTACATGTGATTCCAGATCCACAGCAATGTGGGGGACTCTTAAATGCCCTCCGAGATGGACGAATAAAAAAAAAAAATTGTAACAAAGAAAATCTAAATTTGGCTTCATTAAAACCATCAGGCAAGAGTTTATTTAATTTTTCAGCAGCCTCGTAATGACAGCAGGCAATAGGGAAAGAGGGCCCGAGGGACAAAACAGTGCTGGATTTCTCATTTATTTAACAATAAAATTCCCATAAATTACCTTTTAAAATTTTCAAAGAAATGTTATTTATGCAACAGAATTATTCTTTGATTTTCAGGATATCATGCCAAAATATGACATTATTTGAACTTTAATAATTTCCCATTTTAATCATTTGATACGAAATGCTTCACAAGGGCAGCACAAGTGGCTAGCACTGTAGCTTCACAGCGCCAGGGTCCCAGGTTTGATTCCCCGCTGGGTCACTGTCTGTGCGGAGTCTGCATGTTCTCCCCGTGTCTGCGTGGGTTTCCTCCGGGTGCTCCGGTTTCCTCCCACAGTCCAAAGATGTGCAGATTAGGTGGATTGGTCATGATAAATTGCCCTTAGTGATCAAAAAGGTTAGGAGAGGTTATCGAGTTATGGGCTAGGGTGGAAGTGAGGGCTTAAGTGGGTCGGTGCAGACTTGATGGGCCAAATGGCCTCCTTTTGCACTGTATGTTCGATATATGTATGACCCGACACACTATTTGGAACAATCAGAAGTACACATTTATTTCTAGCTGGTCCTGGTAATGTTTGTTGTCCACTAAAGGTAGCACGGTAGCACAGTGGTTAACAATGTTGCCTCACAGAACCCTTTCAATTCCACCTCAGGTGACTGTCTGCGTGGAGTTTTCACTTTCTCTCTGTGACTGTGTGGGTTTTCCTTAGTGTGTTTTTAAATATTTACTTACATTATTCACTTATTTGCTTTTTAAAAATCAATTTAGTGTACCCAATTCATTTTTTCCAATTAAGGGGCAATTTAGCATGGCCAATCCACCTACCTTGCCCATCTTTGGGTTGTGGGGGCGAAACCCCGCAAACACGGAAAGAATGTGCAAACTCCACACGGACAGTGATCCAGAGCCGGGATTGAACCTGGGACCTCGGAGCCATGAGGCAGCAGTGCTAACCGCTGCGCCACCGTGCTGCCCTATTTGCTTTTTAAAAATATATTTTATTAGTTTTACCACCAAATTTGTGTACTATTTTAAAACTTGGGGAGAAATTAGAACTCACCCACTCACCAGATACTTGCCAAACAGCTAGCTCCTTTCCCTGCAGTAGACTAAAAACAATTCCTACAGAGTGACAAAGATATAAAAATGTAACACCTTCACTGAATGCCCCAACTGACCAAACAACAAGTCTGCACACGTTTACTTAACTGCACTGAGGGGATCTGCATTTATAACCAACTAAATTGGAGCTACAGTAATCAGATTCAACCAGTTACTTAATTATTGTTATCAGTTACAAGTGAAGAGTTTAATCGGAGAATGGATTCAGACAGCTGAAAGTATGACTGCCAATGGCACAGTGATTAAATATGGAATGTGGTAGAGCCTAGAATTGGAAGGACGCGGATATCTCGGAGGGTCGTACAACTGGAGAATATTAGAGATGCGGAGGGACGACGCCATGGGAGGGATCTGCAAACAAGGATGTAGATTAGTGAACATAGGGCTGATGGATGAATGGGACTTCACTGTCGCTGAGTCAGAATCCTGGAACTCCCCCTCTAAAAACACTATGGGTGTACCTACCCCACATGAGCAGTTCAAGAAAGCAGCTCACCACCACCTTCTCAAGGTCAGTCAGGGACTGGCAATAAATGTGGGCAGAGCCAGCAATGCCCACATCCTGTAAATGAATATGAAAAGAAACTTGGCACAAATTAAGATACGGGCAGTATTATTTATTTTATTCCTACATGGGATATGAGCGTCAATGACTGGGGAAGCATTTATTCCCCAGTGGCTTTGGTAAGCCACTGCCTTGGAAAGCAGCAGTCTATGTGGTGTGCGGAACTTCAAGTTCCGCACACATGAGTACGGTCTCAACCGGGACCTGGGATTCATGTCGCATTACATTCATCCCCCACCATCTGGCCTGGGCTTGCAAAATCCTACCAACTGTCCTGGCTTGAGACAATTCACACCTCTTTAACCTGGGATTACCCCTCGCTCTGGATCTGTAAAGACTTAATTACCTGCAAATGCTCGCATTCAAAGAATCGCCTTGCATTTTTGACTTTGTCTATATATATATATATGTTTCTGGAACATACCTCTTCATTCACCTGAGGAAGGAGCAGTGCTCCGAAAGCTAGTGTTTGAAACAAACCTGTTGAGTGGTGCTCCTAAAGTTAGTGTTTGAAACAAACCTGGTGTTGTACGACTTCTTACTGTGCTCACCCCAGGCCAACACCGGCATCTCCACATCCTGGGCGGGATTCTCCACTCCCACGCCAAAGTGGCTGCGCCGTCGTGAACGCCGTCGAGGTTCACGACGGCGCGAAACGGCCCCGATCCCTACCAATTCAGGCCCTGACAATGGGCCAGGATCGGGGCTGCGTCATCTACACGCACCAGGCCTTATCGCCCGCATAAAGACGGCGCCGCATAGATGACGCGGCCGGCGCCCCATAATGGCCGTCATCCGCACATGCGCGGGTTGGCCGGCGCCGTTCCCGCCGCTTGGGAGAATTGTGGGAGGGCGTCGGACTGGCGTCCTGGGAAATTTTGGCGGCCCAGGCGATTCTCCCAGCCGGCGCGGGAGTGGAGAATCGCGCCCCCTATCTTTGTATCATCTGCAAACATAGCCACAGTGCTCTCAGTTCCTTCTTCCAGATCGTTAATGTATATTATGAAAAGTTGTGGTCCCAACACCGACCCCTGAGGTATACCACTAGTCACCGATTGCCATCCTGAAAATCACCCCTTTATCCTCACTCTCTGCGTTCTGCCTATCAGCCAATTCTCTATCCATGCCAAAAGCTTGCCCTTAACAACATGAGCTCTTAGCTTATTTAATGGTTTCCTATATGGCACCGTGTCAAAGGCCTTCTGGAAATCTAAATAGATCACGTCCACTGGTTCTCCTTTGTCTAACCTCCTTGTTACCTCCTCAAAGAACTCTACAAATTTGTCAGACATGACCTCTCCTTGATGAAGTCGTGCTGACTCAGTCCTATTTTATTTTGCACTTCCAAATATTCCGCAATCTCATCTTTGATAATTGACTCTAAAATCTTACCAATGACCAAAATCAGACTAACCTGCCGCAATTTCCTGTCTTCTACTTCCTTCATTTCTGAAACAGGGGTGTTACATCAGCCACTTTCCAGTCCTTTGGGACTCTTCCTGCCTCCAGTGATTCCTGAAAGATCACCACCAATGCCTCCGCAATCTCCTCGGCTATCTCCCTCAGAACCCTGAGGTGTAGTCCATCCGGTCCTGGTGATTTATCCACCTTCAGACCTTTCAGTTTTCCCAGAACTTTCTCCTTGGTGATGGTCACTGCACTTACCTCTGCCCCTTGATTCTCCTGGAGCTCTGGAATCCCACTGGTGTCTTCCACCGTGAAGACTGATGCAAAGTAACTATTCAGTTTGTCTGCCATTTCTTTGTTGCCAATTACTACTTCTCCAGCTTCATCTTCCGGTGGTCCAATGTTTATTCTTGCCTCTCTCTTACCTTTTATATATTGAAAAAACTCTTGCTATCTTATATTACTAGATAGCTTGCACTCATACTTCATCTTCTCCCCCCCTTATTGCTTTTTTAGTTGTCCACTGCTCACTTTATTGCTTACCAATCCTCTGGCTTCCCACTAATCCTCTCCATCTTGTATGTGTTTTCTTTTGCTTTTATGCTGTCCCTGGCTTCCCTTGTCAGCCATTGATGCCTCGTCCTCCCTTTAGCATGTTTCCTCCTCCTTGGGATGCATTTCTGTTGTGAAATCCAGGTTAGGTGGATTGGCCATGCTAAATTGCCCTTGGTGTCCAAAAAGGTTGGGAGGGGTTATTGGGTTACTGGGATAGGGTGGAAGTGAGGTCGTAAGTAGGTCGGTGCAGACTCGATGGGCCGAATGGCCTTCTTCTGCACTGTATGTTCTAATCCTCAAAAAGACTCCTGCCATTGCTGTTCCACTGTCTTCCCTGCTAGGCTCACCTTCCAATCAATTCTGGCCAGCTCCTTCCTCATATCTTTGCAGTTACCCTTATTTAATTGTAATACCGTTACACCTGATTTTAGCTTCTCTCTCTCAAACTGCAGGGCAAATTCTATCATATTGTGGTCACTGCCCCTTAAGGGTTCCTTCACCTTAAGTTTCCGAATAAAGTCTGCCCATTACACATCATCAAATCCAGAATTACCTGTTCCCGACTAGGTCCTGTCACAAGCTGCTCCAAAATTCCATCTCTTAGACATTCCACAAATTCCTTTTCTTGGGATCCCATCACCAACCTGATTTTCCCAGTCCACCTGCATATTGAAGCCCCCCCATGACTATTGTAATATTGCATTTCTTATATGCCTTTTTGTATGGCCTGATTTTTTTTTCTACCCCACATCCTGACGACTGTTAGGGGACCTGTACATGTCTCCCATCAGGGTCTTTTTTCCTATGCGATTCCTCAACTCTACCCACAAATTCTATTCCTTCTCATCGTATATCGCTTCTTGCTATCGATTTAATTTAATTCCTTACTAACAATGCAACCCCATCCCCTCTGCCCATCTGTGTGTCCTTTCAATCGGATACATATCCTTTGATATTTAGATTCCAGCCCTGGTCCCCTTGCAGCCATATCTCGTGATGCCCACAATATCATACCCACCAATTTCAATGTGCACAGCAAGCTCATTTACTTTGCTCCGTATACTGTGCATATTTAGGTACAACACCTCCAGTCCTGTATTGACCACCACCCTTCTCATCTTTGTTGCCTTTTTTGCTCTGCTTGAAGCTAGATTCCTGCCACTTTCTACACTCTCTGCTCTATTACATGTTCTGGAAACTTTACTAACCTTTCCCTGAGCCCTCTGCTCCTTTGACTAGTTTAAACCTCGTCATTAATCTTCACTTCTACCTTCTCCTTTAACTTTGATTTTCTAATTCCCCACACAACTGAATCCTCCCCCCACACTATTTAGTTTAAAGCCCTATCTACAGCCCTAGTTATACGATTCACCCTTGTCCATCTAGGTGACGGAGGTCACAGGTTTGGAAGGTATTGTAGAAGGAGTGAGTTGCTGCAATTCATCTTGTAGATGATGCACACTGCCGGGCCACTGTATTCCCGTGGCCGAGGGAATGTTTAAGATGGATGGGGTGACAATCAAGTGGGCTACTTTTGTCCTGCGTGGTACCAAACTTCTTAACTGTTGCAGGAGCTGCACTCATCCTGGCAAGTAGAGAGTATTTAATCGCACTCCTCGCATGTGCCGAATAGATGGTGGACATGATTTTGGTGAGTTACTCAGTGTAGAATTTGCAGCCTCTGATCTGTGGCCACAGTGTTTATCTCACTGGTCCAGATAAATTTCTAGTTGATGTTGACCCCAGGATGTCGATGGTTGGGGAGTTGGTGGTGGCAATACTTTTGAACGTCATCGTGCTTAGATTCTCTCTCATTGGAGTTCCCCGTTGCCTACACTTGTATGGTGCAATTGTAACTTGTCTCACAACCCAAGTTTGAGGTTTATTTTAAAAAAAAGGCATCGATGAGGATTTCAGCTGAGGCAGGGGCAGAGTCGAGCAATGCTATGGGGCTGGAAGTAGATGGTCTTGATGAGTATATCGATGTGAATTTGAAGAGTCATGTTATGGTCTGATTTGTTGTCAGGGAGAGGGATGGTGTCTGTGACGAGGGAACAGTGTGTGCTGTGGGGACTGAAGAGAATGGCTTCAGTGTCCTCTGACTACCTTCCTTCCCACAATCTGCTGCACTGTAACATGGAGACTCGCGGAGCCAACACGCTGATCTTCTCCTTGTCTACACAGCATCCTTAAGCCAATGGCACAGCTCACATTTTAATGGGCTGTGGACTCCTCTCACCTGTACTGATAACCAGGAAATGCCAGTGATTAGAGGGCAGTCGGCAGTATTTAGGTACATAGGAATTGCTAGTCAGAGATGCTTTAAACCAAAATAATCAAATCTTAGTCGCCAGAATCTTAGTCTTGTTCAGAAATGCCCAAATCTTTTTACTAATCTCGATATGTATGTTCCATTTATCTTTAGAGCTATCTGAAGTCCTGTGGACCATGGTACTGCACATTGGCTTGAGTAGTGCTTCTTGGGGTGGCCTCATTGGAGTCTTCATTATATTTGCAGTTTTTGCTGTCTTAACAGTTGCCATTCTCTTGGTAATGGAAGGATTATCTGCTTTCCTACATGCTCTGCGTCTTCACTGGTAAGTAACTCTGCTGCAACGCAGGCCTTGATTCATGGAATCATAGAATGGTCCTTGTGCTGTAACCGTTCAGCCCATCATGTCCATGCTGGCTCTCTGCAGGTGTAACCCAGCTAGTCCCACTCCCTCACCCTTTCCTGTCGCACTGCAGTTAGTTTCTCTGATGGTGCTTATCAAATCTCCTTTCGACAGCCATGATTAGATCTGCCTCCACCGCACCCTCGGGCAATCCATTCCAAATGCTAAACATTCACTGCGTTTTTTTTTTTTTTTAAAGTTTTCCTCGATCACCTTTGATTCTTTTACCACTCAGCTTTACATCGATGTCCTCTGGTTCTTGCGGTTTCTCTCTACCTATACTGTCTGTACCCCTCAACTTCTCTTCCCTATCCACATGAACTGAAGTCCCCAGAACCATTCTTGTAAATCTTTACTGTGCCTTTCTCAACCTTTGCGATCCTTCCAGAAGTGTAGTGTGGCACGGTGACACAGTGGTTAGCTCCAGGGTCCTGGGTTCAATTCCGGCCTCGGGTGACTGTGTAGAGTTTGCACGTTCTCCCCATGTCTGCGTGGGTTTCCTCCGGGTGCTCCAGTTTCCTCCCACAGTCCAAAGGTGTGCAGGTTAGGTGAATCGGCCATGCTAAATTGCTCCTTAGTGTCCAAAAGGTGAGGTCGGGTTACTGGGATAGGGTAGAAGCGTGGAGTTGAGAAGGGTTCTCTTTGCAAGGGCTGATGCAGACTCAATGGGCCGAATGGCCTCCTTCTGCACTGTAAATTTAATGATTCTATGAATGTTTGAGGCAAAACCAGTGTTTTATGCCAGTGTTTTATGAAGGTTCATCGCCTTTGCTTTTTGTACTCTGTGCCTCTACACCTTTTAAACCCCTTTCTCAATTTACCCTGTCACGTTCAGTACTGTGAATTCTGCAGTATACCTCCAGGTCTCTCGGTTCCTGCATCCCCTTTAGCATTGCGTCCTTTGTTTTATCTTGTCTCACTTTGTTCTTCCTACCAAAATGTATCACTTTTAGCAGTATAGAATACCATTTGTTTTATTTTTTTCCTCCCAGGGTGGAGTTCCAGAATAAATTCTATGCTGGAGCTGGCTACAAGTTTAACCCCTTCTCGTTCAAATCCATCCTGGATGGAAATCCAGATGAATAGAGCTGCATTTCAACAGAAGATGAGCACAAGAGCATTTCAACCACCGATTGAAAGATTGCATTCTTAGAAAATGATCACCGTGGATCTTGATGATAAATTTATACAATAGATTCTTAATTTAGAGCCAACATTAAGGTCCTGAAATTTAGCTATGCAAGTTTGTGTGTGTAATGCTCAGCTGGAATGATTGTGTGCTCCAGCCAGAGTCGTTGGCAAGTTTAGAATCAGTGGGGAAATGGCTTATAATAGCATAAATAGCAATGTTGTAACATGTTGAACATAGATTAATAATCATGTAATTTAAGATTTTCAATGAGGGGGGCAAAGCCTAATTTAAAATGGTTTTGCATTTGCTTTACATTGCCAGTAAAATTTGGTGAGTGAATGATGTGCATTGTTATCACTGGAGTTACGAGATGGGGGGGCTTCCAGTACTGTTGACATCTTCGAATTAGGGCACATAGAAATAGCCTCTGTATTCAATGGTTGAAGCACCACAACATTAACCTTCCAAATTTCATCAAATGCTGTACTATTTATCTATCATTGTAAGTCTGCATGCTTTGTCATTGAGAAATAAAATGCTCAGAAACGTACCCGTTCAATTTTAGCCTAAGATTCATGAGTGTGTGAATTGGTTAAACCCACATTTAGGGTCACAGTCAAGATATCTCTGTTATAAAAGCAAGGGCAAGCTTTATAATGTCACCATCTGCATAGTGTTAATGTTTTCCATCACTGGATAGGGGCTTTTCACAGTAACTTCATAATTGTGACAATAAAAGATTATTATTAATTGGACAATAAAGTGAGGTGTAACAAAGATGTCTGCCGTTGATCTGGTGAGCACTCCAACAATATTTAAATTGACAAATGTTACCAGAAGTCAAAGCTCTTCTGATTCAAACACATTTTGAATACGACAGACACTGACAAATCCGCATCTTTCCAGAGGAGATGGTGAAGTTGATGTTGGTTTGGAATAATCGCCCAGTGTGGAATGAGAAGGGTGAAAATCCACAGATGAAAGCTCTCTAAAGATAACATAACGTACAGTTCAAAAGACATTATTAGTCAACCCAATTTTGGGACTAAGAAGATACAATCTCCATCTGGACCCTCATCACCATGCCCAAAATGAGATGTGGCATCCCACACTTATATCTTTTATTAAACCAGCTTTGTCTTAACTCCGTGAGCAAAAACCAAGTGACTAGAATCAGTGCTTGAACATCCTCCATCAGGTTTCACCCCCTGCTACAACACTGGAAATAAATCTAATGGAACGCCCTTTGTCACTGTCACCTCAGTGCACTACCCTTCCTTTTTATGGTTGGCCCCGTCATCCTCCAATGTCTAGCCAAAGGGGATTGACCTTGCTTAGTTTCACTTTTAACCTTGGCCAGATGCTTTTTGTTGCCATCCCTACATCACCCGGAGACCTCCAACAAACTTGACTCTGGACCTCTTCCATTCCCTCGTCAGTGTTCTGCTCTTCAGCTTCATCTCAAAAACAGTGCGTTTGTTTCCACGTAGGTAGTGATGACTCCCAGCTCTGTCTTACCGCCCGCATGTGACCTCTCCAGTATATCAGTCAGCACGCCTGACATCCAGCCATAGTTTCCTTTGGATAAACATTCAAAGATGGAAGCCATTGGCCTTGGCCCTTGCCACAAACTCCGTTCCACCTTCCTGGCTGTTTTCTCTGGCTGAATCAGACTCTTTGCAACCTTGGATATGCAAATTTACTGAGCATGATACTTTTCCCATAGTCTTATGTGGGTTTCTCTTCCTTCAAATATTTATCCAATTCAACTTCTGAATGGTATTTATTGAATTTTCTTCCATCACCCTTTCAGGCAATGCAATTGTGATCAAAATAACTGGCTGTGATTTGGGAGAAAGAAAATCCTCTTTTATAAATCACGCTAAATCTGAGTCCTCTAGTTACGAACCCTTCCACTGTCAACAGTTTCCCCTTAATTACTCTCACATGTGATCATGATTTTTAACCGGTGCAATCTACCGGCTACGACATGCCGGGCTCAAATATGAATGGGTCGGTTAGTTAGCGGGAGAGGCTATAATCGGGAATCATGCTGTGTGCCGATCGGTTTCCAATCTAGCTGGCCAGCTCCTGTTGGCGAGATTCGGATCCCGCCACGATCCGGCCAATAATTACCAATTAAGAGCAATCTCCATCCCATTAACGGGAAGGACTCCCTATTGAATGGCCTCCTGTAATCTAACCGGCTCCCCAATGAGTGGGCATTTATTTAAAATCTGACGTTAGTGGGACAGCTGCTGTGGGGATCAGAGGAGGGGAGTAACCGTCTTCGAAACTGGGCAGTCAGCCCCCGGGCATGTCTGTGGGTCTGCCATGCCACCTCCCAGGTTGTATATACCCACAACAGCGAACTCCAGCTGCTGCCTGTCCGTCCCACCGAACATCCCCAGGACAGAGCCCCGCCTGTGGTAATATGGTGAAGGTCACTTTAACTCCCATTGACCGTGGCGGTCTCCGGCTGCACAGCTGAAGGCTGTTGCTGACAGGGAATTACCAATTCTAGTAATGTGAGCACCTAACAGCTCCCAAATGGAACCCTGTGGGCACATGAGCCCTGGCGCAGTCAGTGGTTACTGCCTAGCATCCCAATCTGGCTGTGAGGCCTGGGCACTTGTCCTAAACCCCAGGTATCAGCACCACCAGAGAGACAGCCGCCAACATTAGAACACACTAGAGCTGGGCCTCAGGACTGGCGACCACCCTGCGATCAGAGGATGGGTGTGTAGACTGGGGAAGGAACCAGCCCCCGGTCCAGCACACATTTCTAGCGCGTATCTGGGGTACAGAGTTAGGGGTCTGGTGCCCAGGGTCACTGCTGCAGATGCGGGTGTGTGCACAGGATGTGTTGGATGGCAGGTGAGATAAGGGTGGGGGAACGCCATAACTTATTGTCAGCCTCGCACCCTCTGCAACTCCTCACGGATATTACATTATGGATAAGTTGGAGCCCTCAGAAGCTGCCCTCAGGGTAGTGTTGCCAGGCAGCCAGACACCGGAGAAGGGGGCTGCAGCAGCATTGATAGAGCCTCGAGGCGCAGGGCTCTGCCCAGATCCTGAGGACCCGGCTGCCAATCAGGCCAGGGAGGGACCTATAGGGGGAGGCAGCGATGACCCAATGTCACAACGTCGTTGGACCTTCGAACAGATGATGGCAGGCATATGCAACAGGAGGCCTCGCCTGAACAAGGAGAGGTGCAGCACCTGTGCCATGTCCTTGTGGCCTTAGCGCTATGCGGAGGAGGAGGATACCTGCTCCCAGAGGTTGTCAAGATTACTGCAGCCCTGAACTTTGACGCCTCCGGTTCAGTCCAGGGCTCGAGCAGGGACTTGTGTGGCATTTTCCAACCAATAGCCAACAAATGCATCTGTGAAGTCACGGATGCCCTGTTCGCCTGGGCAGCTGACTGGATAAACTTTGACCTGGACCAAGCCCAATTAAGATGCCCAGGCAGCAGGATTCACTGCCATCACTGGGATGTCCCAGGTCCAGGGGATAATAGATGGCACACATGCCACCCTGTGCACTGGGCAGTGCAGGAATGCCTTTCATCAACAGGAAGGGGTTCCACTCCCTGAAGTCCAACTTGTGTGCGCCCACCACCTGAAGATCAATCACGTGTGCGTGCTTCCCAGGGAGTATGCACGACAGCTACATCCTGGGGCAGTCGGACATCCCCGGCATCTTTGAGGCACAATGCAGGATGACACGTTTGTTTTTGGGGGATAAGGGGTTCCCGCTTAGGACCTAGCTAATGACGCCAGTATGGAGGCCAGAGACCAATGTGGAGACTCGCTATAACAAGGCCCATGTAGCCATCAGACTATCGAGGGGTGTATCGGGCTGCTCAAAATGGGGTTCCCCCATGCGTCGACCACTCTGGTGGTGCAACCCCCTCCCCGAGGGAGAGGGCCATCTGCTTTGTCCTCCACAACCTGGCACAGCGACAGGGCGACGTGCTGGAGGAGGAGGACGAGGAGGGGCTGGACCAGTAGGGGTTGGAGGACAAGCCCGGGGAGGACGCGCAGGACCAGCCGGAGGGTGGAGGACAGGCGACAGCGGTGAGGACCAGGGAGGCCCTCATCCTCACCTGCTTCTCATAGGACGTGGCTTCATCCATCATCTGTCCTTTGAAATTATGCCTGGTATCCCTAAATCCAGCTTATTAATATATAACTGAAAAACAACCATTCACAACTCTGATTTCTGTCCCTTAGGCAATTTTGACACCCTCTATTTAATCCCATAAACTACAAGTCTATTATGTGGTATTTTGTTCATGTAAGTCCTGTGCATAAGAAACAGAGCAAATCCAACCTGGCCAATTCCTACCCCATCATCTACTCTCGATCATCAGCAAAGTGATGGAA
Source organism: Scyliorhinus torazame (assembly GCF_047496885.1). Classification (NCBI taxonomy): domain Eukaryota; kingdom Metazoa; phylum Chordata; class Chondrichthyes; order Carcharhiniformes; family Scyliorhinidae; genus Scyliorhinus; species Scyliorhinus torazame. The sequence goes on from NC_092725.1 coordinate 53,289,617, forward strand.
GGAGTCACCAACAGTGTTATCAAACGGCACTTACTCAGCACAAACCTGCTTACGGATGCTCAGCTCGAGTTCAGCCAGGGTCACTCACCTCCAAACCTCATTACAGCCTTGGTTCAAACATGGACAAAAGAGCTGAACTCCAGAGGGGAGTGAAGTGTGACTGCTCATGACATCAAGGCAGAATTTGACTGAGTATGGCATCAAGGAACCCGAGCAACAGTTGGTTCAATGGGAATCGGGGAAAATCGGCAGGCTGGAGTCATACCTGACACAAAGGGAGATGGGTGTGGTGATTGGCAGTCAGTCATCTCAGCTCCAGGCCATCACTGCATATCCTGGAACTGCCTCCCTAACAGCACTGTGGGTGTACCTACACCTCGGGCTGCAGCGGTTCAAGAAGGCAGTTCACCGCCACCTTCTGATGGACAATGAACGCTGGCCTAACCTGTGACGCCCACATCCTGAAAATGAAATTATAAAAACTTTTGAAAGTCCAATTGCTTAACGCCATGTATAAGTGCGTAATCATTGTCTTGCAGGAGAGTATCTTAATTATTCTTGTTCCTGTACTCAGTTCTCTAATTTGTAAAATCCAAATCATTCCATATCGTAGAATTTACAGTGCAGAAGGAGGCCATTCGGCCCATCGAGTCGGCACCAGCCCATGGAAAGGGCACCCCACTTAAACCCATGCCTTCACCCTATCCCAGGAACCCAACCTAAGCTTTTTCGACACTAAGGACAATTTATCATGGCCAATCCACCGAACCTGCACATCTTTGGACTGTGGGAGGAAACCAGAGCACCCGGAGGAAACCCACGCAGACACAGGGAGAACGTGCATACTCTGCACAGACAGTGACCCAAGCCAGGCTTCAAACCTGGGACCCTGGATCTGTGAAGCAACTGTGCTAACCAATGTGCTACCGTGCTGCCCACATTTTTTAATGAGGAATTGTTAGCGCTTTTGTGGTTAGGTGGTTGCCATCTGCCTTGCCGCTGTAGCCCTGGGGGGTGCACTGAGGCTGTACGAGCAGGTGCTGCTCAGGGAGGGCCCTGCAACAGCAGAGCCTGCCTCAGAGGAACAGGAGCCAGCTGGTGAGGATGCAGAGTCGGCCGCCCAACAGGCCGAGGAGGAGGTGGTGAAGGAGGCACTGCATTAGGTTTGTGTATACCGGCAGTGCCTGTCATTCAAGGACCTGCTGGACCAATGGGGTTTGCTTCCATTGCCGGAATGCCGCACGTTCAGGGGGTGATCGATGCCAAGCATGTCCCCTACGAGCACCGGGCATAAGGAGGTGATCTGCACAAACTGAAATGGGTAGCACTTCATGAACATGCAGCGGGGTGTGATCATGAGAGGCAAATCATGCACCCGGGCAGCGCGGATGACGCCTTCATCCTGGCAGACCCGATGGTTCGCAACACTTTTGTGATGCAGGTGAGGGGTTGACTCCTGGGCGAGAGGAGCTATCCACTGCGGTTATGGCTGATGACACCTAGCCAGAGGCCACAGACTGATGTGGAGCCCCGCTACAACGACACCCATGCTACGACCAGGGCCGTGATCGAGCAGTGTGTCGGCATCCTGAAGATGCGGTTCAGGTGCCTGAACTGCTCTAGAGGGCCGTCCAGTACAGCGCTCGGGGAGTCTCAGCACTCGGAGAGTCTCCCACATTATGGTGGCTTACTGCATCCTCCATAACATTGCGTGGCAGAGGGGCGACATGCTGGAGGAGTCACATGAATGGCAGGCCTCATCCAACAAGGAGGATGCGAAGAGGGCCAGAATGGGCAGGGCGTGGGGCCCAGGCAGTCACTGTAGGCAGTACAATGTGTGCATTGGGGCCAGCGTGCACGAGACACTAATCACCTCCAGGTTTGCCAAATAGGGGGCCTGGCTGACGGCAGCACAAACGTCGCATCCCACCCCCACAACCCCTCTACCCCCAGCTGACCACCCCTCCCATGGCCACCGTCCCTGCACCAACCTCAACCTCTCTCCCGCAAACCTGAAACCCCCCCCCCTCCATGATTCCTACCTGCCTCACATTGGGGTATGGGCCCCAGGTTGGCATTAACAGCCGGCATGGCCCATGGGATAGAGTATGATGACGGCCCACTCTATGATGAGCTCTGGTGCTCTGTATCGTTTGACAACGTCTGTCTCCTGCCCACAGTAGCACTTTCCACCATCCACCTGGGTGATCCCTGCAGGCGAGCTGGCCATTCCATCACACGGTCCCACCAAACGCTTGAGGTAGCGAAGATGGGGGTGGGGCGGGGTGGAGATGAATGGGGGTGCGGCCAGGTACCAGGGCGATGAGCAGTGGCTGACCTGGGGGCCCTGACCCGTATCCACCTCCAATGGCTGCACATCCCTGCCCTCCCCCCGCATCCCCAAGGCCCTCATTACAGCCAACCCAGCCCATCCCTCACCTTCCTGACAGAGCATCGAGGCAGGTTGAAATGTTTGTGAACAAGTGTTTATTATGAACAGGTGAACCTGATCCTACATGTTTTTCTCCTAGCCCCTAACGCTATCCGATGTGCTGCACCCGTGTATAACTTTCTGGCCTTTCTGGCCCTAATGTTACATCTAGGAGGATCCCCAGGCTGTACATCAGGAATGGAGGCAGCTTGCTGAAGTTTCCGCCCTTTGACCTGGGTCCCCTTTGGCAGATGTCCTCCGGAGCGACCGTGCTTGGACGGGCCGGGCAGTCTCTCGGGTGTCCCAGGTGGCATGGTGCTGCCCTGTTCTGCCCGCTGCACATCGGATGCGCCAGGGACTGAAGTGGGGGAGTCTGAGATGTTGTGGTGTTCTTAGGAATATGCCACAAGATGGTAGCGCCCGGGGTCCGCACGTGGCCCTGGAATAGGAAGGTGGCGGCGACCGCTGGCCGCACGGGGACCATGAGGAATCTTGTGGTCGCGGTCCGCATTTGCCACCGGAGACCACAGCAACCACACGGGCCTGACATACCCTACGAAATGGCCCTTTTTGCCGCATCCCTCGCAGGTGGATGCGCGGGCCGGGCAGCACTGGCTGGGGTGCTTGCCCTGCACGCAGAAGTAGCAGCGGGGGCCCCCGGGGTTGCCAGGCCGCCTTGCAGCACAGGCCTGTGGGGGGATGGGGGAAGTCTCGGTGTCGGCCGCGGAGGGTTTCCACACTGCCCAGGGGGCTACCGCGCAGTCGGGAATGTAAGCATGGGCATTCCTGGAGGCCACGTCCAGGGAGCCTGCAAGGGCCCGTGCCTCCTTGAGACCCAGAGTGTCTTTTTCTAACAGTCGCTGGCGGATTTGTGAGGATAGCATACCTGCCACGAAAGCGTCCCGGACTAAGAGTTCAGTGTGTTCGTTCACCGAAACTTATGGGCAGCTGCAGTTTCTCCCCAACACCAGGAGTGCACAGTAGAATTCTTCCAGCGATTTCCCCAGGGATTTGTCACCGGGCGTAGACCTGGTTTACCGGGCGAATATAGTGTCCTTTTAGCAGCTCTATTGCTGCATCGAAGTCTTCCGCTTCCTCGATGAGGGTGTAAATCACCCTTGAGTGCAGGACTTGCAGTTTCTGCTCTCCCGTGGGTGTGTTTTCGGCCGTCCCGAGATACCCTTTAAAGCACGGCAGCCAGTGCTTGAAGATTGCCGCTGATTTCGCCACGTGGGGGCTGAGTTGCAGACACTCCGGCTTGATTCGGAGCTCCATCCTTTCTTCTTAAAAAAACTAGCTTATTAAATTGATGCACGATCAATGACCACTAAAGCGAGGTTGTAGTCCAACTGAAGGCTTTAATAAGCTGGATGTTTCCCCCAGCAGCTCAGGTACAGAATGAAGGCTGCTGGGGCGGCAGCCTTCCCGTACCAGCCTCCCCGAACAGGCGCCGGAATGTGGCGACTAGGGGCTTTTCACAGTAACTTCATTGAAGCCTACTCGTGACAATAGGCGATGTTCATTTCATTTCATTTCATGGGCTCTTGTATCCCACCCAGCAGGGCAGAGCTACCATACATCCGAACCAATAGAAAGCATACAGTTTCCACCAATGGTGCTCCAGCCTCAGGTACCGTAATACTTCTAATACCACAAGGGGGAGCTGACTGGTGGTGATCTAACCTGAGGATCACACAGGCAGAGTTGAGAAGACAGGGCCATCACAATAATCTCAGCCGTCACGGGGATTGAACCCATGCTGTTGGCTTCACTCAACTTTACGGACCAGCTGACCAGACAACTGAGCTGAACCAGCCCAGATCACATATTGTCAATGGAAAGCTTTAGCAGTACAAGTGAATGTTAATGCCTTTAAGCATTTTGGGCCATAATTATAGGGACTGTGAACTCATTTAGGCGGCTTTGATTATTTAGCAGACCCACCTCTAACCCTCCAGCCATTAAATTGGAAGAGCAATGAATTAGGTTTTAATCCCAACAAGTTATTCTTCACTGCTTCGCCAGTTATTTCAATGGAGTTAGTTTGTGGCATGTCCCCTTTAAGAAGCTGGAGGTGGTTGACTGGTATAACCTGTTTACCAGTAGCGTGCACCTGATGAAGAAAAACCTGCCGAGGATTGTGTAACCAATGAGAACTCACTTGCACCTGCCAGCCAGTCTTTTTCTTGTGTCTGAGGGCCTCCAGCTTCGAGATCTCTGCGTTGAAATGATAACGGTAGGTTTCAGAAATGCCTTTACAAATTAAACCTGGCCTTGGTGTTAGGGGATGTGGAAGGGAGGGTGGGGACAACAACTTGTTAAAGGAGGAAGAAAGGGGGAAAATACAAATAAAAAGGGAGTTTATCAAGGGAATGAGAATAGGCAAATGGCTGCAGGGGGAGTTTTGCGTAGAGGAAGGATATTTATAGTTTTAACAAATCTCCTCAGAACCATACACTTCCTCTTCTTAACAACATAATGCAGGCAGAGCTTGCACACATTTGCAGACACTGCCAGGCCGACCTGTGGGGGAAGAAAAAAGGCTTTGAGAGGTCGAAATGAAATGGAAATCGCTTATTGTCGCAAGTGGCTTCAAATGGTAGGAGAGCAGTCCATGCACCATTCTGATGGATGAAGCCTGGATCTGTCAGGCGAGGGATTGTTTTGGGCTGTTTGTGAAACTCCTCTTTGTGACTTGTGGAATTCCTGTTATTTTGGATCTGCCCATCTTCAGTCCCTCTCTGCCTTAATCTGTGTATTTCGGAAGAATTTGAGACTTAACTGAAGTACCCGTGCTTCGCTGGACTGCGGGATTTGGAAATTCCCGTCGAAAGCCGACGGGACCTTTGGCAGGTCCATCAGACTTATCGTCCCACCCGCAACAATTCCTGTCATGGGCGGGCTTGGAGAATCCCGTCCAGAGTTAATGGGCGGGATCACCGCCCTCCCCCCGCGAGCCCGCAGCATGTTTTTCTGTGGTGGAGGAGGAGGAGGCTCGCATTGGCCAGCGGTGGGATCGTCCGAAGGTGGTGGGTGGTGGGGGGCAGCCGTCGATGGGACCAGAGGATTCCGCCAGTGGGAACCTCTGGGAGGCTTATCCAATGTTTCAGATCAAGGACCTTTCTTCAGAAGTAAAGGAAGAACGGGTTTTACAAAATAGTCCAGCCGAGAAGAAGGCCATTCGGGCCATCAAGCCTGTGCCAGTTTTTTTTTGAAGAATGATCTACCTGACCTCCGCCACCCGGGTGAGAAGAACACAAGGGAAGTCTGCAATTGGGTGGATGCAGGTAAAGAGAGTGATAATAGTTCAGAAATGAAAGATTTTTTTATTTTATTCATTTTACGCAGCGCGAGCGTCATTGGCTGGGTCAGCATATATTGCCTGTTCCTAATTGCCCTCTAATTCAGAGGGCATTTGAGCGACAACCACATTGTTGTGGTTCTGGAGTCACACGAAGGGTAAGGATGGCAGATTTCCTTCCCGAAAGGGCATTCGTGAACCAGATGAGTTTTTGCAACAATTGACAAAGATTTCATGGTCATCATTAGACTCAGATTCCTATTGAATTCAAATTTCACCATCTGCTGGTGCCCCAGATCTTGCCCTGAGCTTCTGGGTGACTATGCCACTGTCTCCCGTATTGGCCAGAGTGGGTACAGATGGCACAATAATGAACAGCCATGTCCACAAGTAAAGAATGTGGCACGGCACAGTGGTGCGGTGGTTAGCACTGCTGCCTCACACGCTGAGGCCCCGGGTCACTGTCCGTGTGGAGTTTGCACATTCTCCCCGTGTCCGCATGGGTTTCACCCCCACAACACAAAGATGTGCAGGGGAGGTGGAATGGCAACGCTAAGTTGCCCCTTAATTGGAGAAATTTTAAATGTTTTAAAAATCGTGAAAGATGAGATTGGGACTTGGACTTGTAAAACAAAAATCAGAATCAAAATGGGGACAAAGTTAATGGTCTGAAGCTTTTGAACTCAAATGTTGAGCCCAGAAGGCGGTCAAGTGCCTATTGAGAAGATTAGGTGCTGTTCCTCCAGTTTAGTTGGGACATTGCAAAGGGCCGAGGACAGAGCTGTCAGTGTGAGAGCAAGGTGGAGAATTAAAATGACAAACCATGCTTGCAGACTGAGCGGAGGAGTTCTGCAAAGCAGTCACCCAATCTGTGTTTGCGTGCACCCTCCCAGTGTAGAGGAGACCACATTGTAAGTGTCAAATACAATAGGTTAAATTGAAAGAATTGCAAATAAATCATTGCTTTCCCTGGAATGAATGTTTAGCGCCTTGGGTTGTGAGGAGGGTGGAAGTAGAGGGTCACATGTAACATCTCCGGTGATTGCAAGGGAAGGTGCGGTGGGATCCATAGAGTTTGTGCAGGGCAGAAGGAGGCCATTCAGCCCATTGAGTCTGCACATCAATGAGAGGAAAACTAACTGAATCCTTACTAAACGAATATCTAGAAATCAGAAATAATAAATGGTCAACGTGCATTTCAAACAGGAATATCTTGGGGGCGATTCTCCGAGCGCTGGGCCGGAGAACCGGCGCACGCCATGACGCCCCTACGCCGGCGTGCGATTCTCTGAGATGTGGAGAATCGGCGCCATTTGTGCCGGCCGCGGGCAACTGGAATCGGAGGGGCCGCCAATTGTCCGGCCTGGATGGGCCGCGCGGCTGCGCGGATAAGACAGAGTCCTGCCGGCGCCATTCACCCCGGTCGCTGCTCACGGGAACTCTGCGCGAAGGGCCGGGGGGTGGCCTGTGGGGCGGGGGAAAGCGATCCTTCACCGGGGGGGGCCTCCGATGGGGCCCGGGCCTACTTTGTTGCGCGATCGGTCCCTGAACACTGACGCCATGGTGAGTCGGGGCCGGCGTGCAGAATAAATCCCCCGCGCATGCGCAGGTTGGCGTGGCCCAACTGCGCATGTGTGGGTTGGCACGGTGCCCATTTGGCGCTGGGAAGGGAGGCTAGAGCGGTGTGAACTGCTCCAGCGCCATGCTGGCCCCCTGTGGGGGACAGAATTGGTCGTAACTGGGCCCAGCTCGCACCGTTGTGAAACGCGACGGCGTTCACGATGGCGCAAACACTTGGACTCCATTTGGGAGAATCGCCCCTCTTATTTTCCCATTTTTTTGGAATTATTTTAATGGAGAGGAGACAATTGTAATGCAGTAGATTTTAAAAAGGCTTTCAATAAGATTTTCCAAAAGAATGTGGAGTCAGGAGACCAGCGGTGGAACAGATTGCAAGCTGCCTTCAAAATAGGAAGCAAGGATTGGGAGTAAAGGATAGTTAGTCAGAGAGGTAGAAGTTGCTGAATGGTGTTCCGCAGGATCAGGGCTGGGACCACTGTCGATTACAATTTACATAAATGATTTGGACTTTGGAATTAAAAACAGAATTTCCAAATTTTGAATGACATGAAACTGGGGAGTTGAGGGGAATAGGCGATTTTAAGGAAGTTTTCGATTAGATTAGATTTAGATTTATTGTCACGTGGTACAGTGAAGAATATTCTTCTGCGTACAGTCCAGGCAGACATAAATACATAGTGTAAATGCATGGATATAGACATCGGGTGAAGCATACGGAGTGTAGGAGTACTCCGTAGAGAGGGTGCGTGAAGAGATCAGTTCAGTCCATAAGAGGGTCATTCAGGAGTCTGGTAACAGCGGGGAAGAAGCTGTGTTTGAATATGTTCGTGCGTGTTCTCAGACTTTTGTATCTTCTGCCCGATGGAAGAAGTTGGAAGAGAGAATAACCTGGGTGGGAGGGGTCTTTGGTTATGCTGCTCGCTTTCCCAAGGCAGTGGGAGGTGTGGACAGAGTCAATGGGTGGGAGGCAGGTTTGCGTGATGGACTGGGCTGTGTTCACGACTCTCTGTAGTTTCTTACGGTCTTGGACTGAGCAGTTGCTATACCAGGCTGTGATGCAGCCAGATGGGATGCTTTCTATGAAGCTTCTGTAAAAATTGGTAAGAGTCAAATTATGAGAAGTATGGACAGGGTGGATAGCAACAAGCTTTTTCCAAGAGTGAGGGTGTCAAAAAGGGGTCACGATTTCAAGGTGCGAGGGGGAAAGTTTAAGGGAGATGTGCGTGGAAAGATTTTTACGCAGAGGGTGGTGGGTGCCTGGAACGCTTTGCCAGCGGAGGTGGTAGAGACGGGCACGACAGCATCATTTAAGGTGCATCTAGACAGATATATGAACGGGTGGGGAACAGAGGGAAGTAGATCCTTGGAAAATAGGCGACAGGTTTAGATAAAGGATCTGGATCGACGCAGGCTGGGAGGGCCGAAGGGCCTGTTCCTGTGCTGTAATTTTCTTTGTTGTTCTCTTCTTTGTTGTTCAATGTGGACATGCCGATTTCCCTTAAGTTCTTGAGGAAGTAGAGTAAGAAGTCTTACAACACCAGTTTAAAGTCCAACATTTTTGTTTCGAATCACTATCTTTCGGAGCGCTGCTCCTTCCTCAGGTGAGGAAGGAGCAGCGCTCCAAAAGCCAGTGATTCGAAACAAGCCTATTGTACTTTAACCTGGTGTTGTAAGACTTATTACTGTGCTCACCCCAGTCCAACGCCGGCATCTCCACATCATGAGGAAGTATAGGCACTGTTGTGCTTTCTTTGTCGTAACATCAGCGTGTGTGGACCAGGAAAGATTGTTGGTGATGTTTACACCTCGGAATTTGAAGCTGTCAACCACCCCCACCTTGGCACCATTGATACAGATAGGGGTGTGGATGGCTCTTCGCTTCCTGAAGTCGATGACCTGCTCCGTACTTTGTCTGACATTGTAGGAGAGATTGTTGTCATTGTAGCATGCCACTAGGTTCTCTATCTCTCCCTTATACTCTGACTCATCGTTGTTCGAGATCCTACCCACTACAGTTGTGTTATCAGCAGACTTGCAGAAGGAGTCGGATCTGAATTTTGCTAACAAATTATAGGAGGACACAGGTAATACGTTTCGGCAGGAGAGAGAACACTTATTATTTGAGAAGGGCAATTCTAGGTGGAGTAGAGAAATAAAGGGATGTCGGAATACTAATATCATTAAAAGTTGCACCACCGGTTAACCAGGCCATAAAAAAACAAACACACACAGATTTTATTTTTAGAATGGGAGAATTGAAAAGAGAGGAAGTTATGCGAAATCTAACGAGACTTTGTTAGGGTGTGCTAGAGTACTGCTTGCAGTGCTGCTCACTGTATACAAGATCCCACAATTTCCTCAGAGTGGCAATCTCCGTATCTACCATATAGGAGCTATTTAAAGGGACAATTAGTCAGACCGGAGAGGGGGAAAGGGGGGGGAACTTGGACCGGAAAGGGTAGCCTTCGGATTGGAAGGGGTTTGGATCGGAAGGGGATAGGGAGGGCAGGGGAGTGTCGGACTGAGGGGGGTGGGGGGGGACCAGAGTGGGGTCACAGTGGGGGGGGGGGGGTCAGAGTGGGTGGTGATGTCAGACCAGAAGGGGGCAGTGTCAGACCAGAGGGGAGGGGGGGTCCATAGTGGGTGGGGATGTCAGACCGGAGGGGGGGGGGGGGCACTGTCAGACCAGAGGGGGGGGGGGTTCAGACCGGCAAGGGGGGGGGGGGGCAGTGTCAGATTGGAGGGCGGGTGTCAGATTGGAGGGGGTGGTGGGTGTTAGAGTGGGTGAGGATGTCAGATCGGAGGGGAGGGGAAGTGTCAAACCAGAGGGGGGTGGGTATCAAAGTGGGTGGGGATGTCAGATTGGAGCGGAGGGGGGTAGGGGTCAGACCAGAGAGGGGGTAGGGGTCAGACCAGAGAGGGGGTAGGGGTCAGACCAGAGAGGGGGTAGGGGTCAGACCAGAGAGGGGGTAGGGGTCAGACCAGAGAGGGGGTAGGGGTCAGACCAGAGAGGGGGTAGGGGTCAGACCAGAGAGGGGGTGGGGGTCAGACCAGAGGGGGGTGGGGGTCAGACCAGAGGGGGGCAGGTGTCAGACTGGAGGAGGGGGAAGCGGGTGTCAGACTGGAAGGGGGGGCGGGGATGTCAGACTAGAGGAGGGGATATCAGACCGGAAGTTGGGGGGGTCGGGCCGAGGGGGGGGGGGAAAGAGGTCAGAACGGAGGGGAGGCTGGACAGTACGGGATGCTCACTTCAGGAGGGGGTGTCATATTATGGGGGAGTGGGGGGATTGTTGGGCTGGGGAGGGTTGGGCTGGAGAGGGTGTGCACTGGGTCGCATGGGGCAGGGGGTATGGGAGTTGGGTTGAATGGGTGCCAGGTAGGGCGGTGGAGTAGGTTGGGGGGGGGGGGGGTGGCGAGGGGGGATCCTTAGGGTAGAGTCAGGATGGGATAGGCCAGGGGTTGGGGTGGGGGGTTGTATGTGGTGGACGGTGGCTGGGTCAGGTCAGGAGGGGCTGGGGTGGGGTGGGGGTCGAGCTGGGGGTTGTGTCGGGTTGAGAGAGGGCTTGTCGGGTTGGGGATGGCAGTGGTGAGGCAGATCTCCTGGGGTGTTGTGTGTATGGGGTGTGTCCTGTGAGAGTTTGGATCTGGGTATTTAAACAGTTACTCTGGAGTTCGGAGTGATTTATTTCCTCTTTTTCCTCTTTCAGAGTAACTGTCAGGGTAAAACTGGCAAAACTATCCAAAATGAACAACTTAAATCTCTTTTGTCAGATGGTTCCCAGCTCACTACCAGAGGGTGTGATTGAAACATATAGATTAATGTCCATAGATGCTTTTTAGAAGAAACTGGGCAAACATACGAGCGAAAAGGGAATAGAACAAAGAACAATACAGCACAGGAATAGGCCCTTCAGCCCTCCAAGCCTGTACCGGTCATGATACCAATCTTGGCCAAAACCCTCAGCACTTCCCTGTGCCGTATCCCTCTATACCCATCCTATCCATGTATTTGCCAAGATGCCTGTTAAACGCCGCTAAATGTATCTCCCTCCACAACCTCCCCTGGCAACACTCACCACCTCCTGTGTAATAAAACCTGCCTCGAACATGTTCACTCTGTCACAGTACCGAAACAGCTCTTATCAAAGTCACAAATGACACCCCATGTGAATATATCGAAAGTTCCTTGACCCAACTGCTGCGTTTGACACAATTGATCACACCATCCTCCTTCAGCACCTTTACACCATCGTTCAGTCGTGCAAGGCTACAATCGCCTACTTCTCAGAATGAGATCTTCCCTGCTCCCCGCCAACGACATAATCAGGTTCATTCCCAGCGAGTGTGTGAACCTGTTTCCCATTCATTTGAATATTCATCATCGAGTTATCGTAGGATCTTCCAGGAACATCACATGATCCCACCTGCTGGTGTGACGTAATGCTAGAGGGAATCACGATTGGTCTCCAGAAATCTAGACCAGGCATGATGACCACGCCGAGGGCTTGGAGCCAGTGTATCCTCCAAGTGGTCAGGGACATGGCCTGGAACCATGGCAGCACCAATATGGCAGTGCCTACAGGGGCGGGAGCTGTAGGCAACCCCATAGCGGGTCTGTATTTCACGTTAGAGGGTGGGGAGAGTAGCATTGTGGGTGGAGGGCAATGCCAGCAAATGGGGGCAGTGGAGTTAAAATCCATAGACTCCATACAGTGCAGAAGGGGGCCATTCGGCCCATCGAGTCTGCATTGGTCCTCCGAAAGAACACTCTACCTAGGCCCACTCCCCCATCCTGTCCCAGTAATCCTGTGCATTGATCATGATGGTCAGTCAACCTAACCTGCATATCTTTGGGGGGACCGATGCCAGTGAATGGAGGGGGAATGTGGGGTTGCCATTTTAAAGCCAAGGGGCGTGCTTTGCGTCATGACTGAGAGGGGCAGGGACTAAAGACACTGGCAAACCTTGCTCCACAGTGGGAGGTTGAGGGGTGCCCATTGCTGGTGAATAGGGGGAGGTTCTTTAATGCTGCTTTGAGATCAGGGCACTCTGTAAAGATGGGGCCCTGATCTCTGTGGAGCCGGGCTTGCTATTGTCTTTAACCGTTGCATCTAACAATCACAGTGCAAAACACAATCCCTGCTTTAAAATGGCAAAGTGTGGGAACATCTGGATGGAAAACTGTCTGATGTTTTGGGGAGCAATATATCAGTTTTCAGTCTGAACCCGACACTTTTTTTTTAAATAAAATTTTTTATTCTCCATTTTCACATTTTCCTTCAAAAATTTACACCCCACCCACAAACAGTAAACAGTAACAAATACAAAATCAATCCCCTTAACAATACCAATGATCCCATCCTCCCACCACCCCAAACAACGGCCCACCTGTCAATATATGCATCCAATAAACCAAACCCTTCCACGGTGGCAACAAAAAACAAAAGAGAAAATGAAAAAGGAGTCCGGGACCGCCCATGGTCACCATTGACCTATAGAGTGCACTCCCCCCCCCCCCCCCCCCCCTTTACACTCAATGCCATCCAGCCTCTGAAAGAGTACCGTACATGATCCCCAAGAGTTGTACCCCCCCCCCCCAAGTCTCCAGTTCCTCCCGTCCACTGCCTCTTGTAAAACTCCTCCTCCCAACCTCTGTTCCTTTCCCCCCAACTTTCCCCCCCGGCTAGACCACTCGGACCCTGTTCTGCCAGGCTCCGATGGCCGCAGCCCCTCCCCCTACCTCACTCCCGTTCACTGGCCGGCTTAAACCGGCCAACGTGGGGACCCCCGCCCGGGTCCCTTTCCCCCTTGCCCGGCCCTAGGAAAGCCCAGAAATCCCCTTTTAGCACTCAAACCCCGCATATCCACCCACACCCCAAAGAGCCCTCATTTCGAGTGAAAGTCCCATCACTTCCCTTGTCCAAATATATACAACATTGGCTCCTTTAGCTCCTACACCCGCACGCAGTGAAACAAAAAAGAAGAAAATACAGCCATGAGGTTACATCGGCACATGGCCATTTCTCAATTTCTCAGTTCTGCCACAGTCCTTCTGCCTTCGCAAACTCCTCCGCTGCTTCCGCCGTTCCAAAATAAAAGTCCATGAGCTTGTAAGTCCCCCTCAGCTTCGCTGGATATACAATGCCGCACTGCACCTTGCTAATGTACAGTGCCCTCTTCACCCGGTTGAAGGCAACCCGCCTCCTCGCCAGCTCCACCGTAATGTCCTGGTATACACGGATACCAGCTCCAGCCCACTGCACCACCTGCTTCTGCTTGGCCCAGCTCAGGACCTTCTCTTTCACACTGTACCTACGGAAGCACAGAGTCACTACCCTTGGCGGCTCACTCGCCTTTGGTACAGGCCTCCACGACCGATGAGCCCGATCCAGTTCATATCGGGAGGGATCCTCCCCCTCCCCCAATAGTTTCGCCAGCATCGCGACAAAATACTCAGTCGGCTTCGGTCCTTCAACTCCTTCGGGCAGCCCCACAATCCTCAAATTCTGTCGCCTGGATCTGTTTTCCAGGTCTTCCATTTTTCCTCGCAGATCCTTGTTAATGTCCATCACCTTCCGCACCTCCTTCCCCATCGAGGCAAGTTGATCACCGTGCTGCAATAACGTCTCCTCCACTTCCTTCAGCGCCTCCCCTCGCTCTCGCACCTCCGCCACTGCGCTCGCCACCGCCGTCATCACCGGGAAAACCGCCTCCTCCACCAGCGCACTCAAAACCTCCCTCATCTCCTTCCTCACCGTCTCCATGCATTTCGCAAACTGCTTTTCGAATTCCGTGGCCATCACCTTAGTTATTCCTTCAGCCGTAAGCACTGCGGCCTCCCCTGGTGCTCCAGCCTCCATTTTCTTTACTGACCAACGGACTTTCAGACGCTTTTTTCACGGCCGTTTTGCTGGTCTTCGACATCCTTCTCCTCTGTGCTGTCTCCCGACTTTTACTGCCTTTGCTGGCCCTAGGACCGGGCGTTAACCCCCGACAATGTCGTTCCCGAACGGGAGCCCTCCAACGCGCGGCTGCCTCCCGCCCGCCGTCACCGGAAGTCTCTGAACCCAACACTTTTTGCCACTTTTTTTGAACAAGTGCTTTTGAATAATCCTAATCAACATGTTGCTAAGGCATCTTGGAATTGTTTTTTAATGGGAAATCTGGCCAGGTCCGCATTCATTGCCAATCCCTAATTGCCATATTGGGAGTTCAGCTATGGCGATGCTGTTGAATATCAAGGGGATCTGGTTCGACTTTGTTGATGGAGGTGATCATTGCCTGCCACTTGTGTGACCTGAATGGTACTTGCCACTTATTAGCCCAAATCTGACTATTGACCATTCACTGATGCATGCAGACATGGACTCATTCATTGCCTTCGCGGTTGTGAATGGAACTGAGCACCAATACAATTATCAGCAAATATCCTGAATTCTGACCTCCTGATGGAGGGAAGGTCACTGTTTTGAAACTTCTGAATCTCATCCGTAAACACAACGAGCGGGATTTTCCGGTCCCCCAGCCGCATGTTTCTCGGCGGCGTGCCATTCACTGGCAGCGGGATTCTATCTTCCTGCCGCTTGCCAATGGCATTTTCCATTGAAGCCACCCCACGCTGCCGGAGGGGGTGGGGGGGGGGGGGGGGGGGTGGAGGCGCGGGCGGGGAACAGGGAACCCCAACAATCGGGGAATTTCAGCTGCACATGTAGCTTGGTGACGCCCATTGCCTCTCTCACACCTCCACCACTGCCTCTCGTTTGTCGCATCGCTTGGTTTGATTTTTAGTATGGAGAAGCAGAAATTACCTTCAGTAAAAGACGACCATTGCCTTCGTCCCTGCTGAACGTTCTGCCCTTTCCGCCCTGAAACCCTCACCTCTACCTTTCTTATCTCCAGACTTGCATTTGCTCTTGGGTGGTCTCCCATGGCCTACATCCATAAACCTCTCCCAAAATTCTGTTGCACATATCTTTGCTCGCAGTAGATCCCGTTCTCCTATCTGTATTCCTCAAATTCTGGCCTTCTGTGCCTCAATTTTAAATGCACTAACCATCGGTGGTCGCGACTTGAGTTGTCATGGCCCACCTAAAGCTCTGGAGTTCCCTCCCTACACCTCTCCATTCCTCTACCTCACTTTCCTCTTTTAAAACACTCCTTAAAACCTTTTGAGAGATGCCCTCCCCAAGGCGCCTTAGGCAGCACCTCCCAAACCCACAGCCGCTGCCATCTAGGACAAGGGCATAGAATCCCCGCAGTGCAGAATGAGGCCATTCGGCCCATTGAGTCTGCACCGGCCCTTGGAAAGAGCACCCTACTTTCACCCTATTCCCGTAACCCAGTAACCCCCACCTAACCTTTTGGACACTATCATGGCCAATCCACCTAACCTGCACGTCTTTGGATGTGGAAGAAACCGGAGCACCCGGAGGAAACCCATGCAGACATGGGAGAAAGTGCAAACTCCACACAGTCAGTCACCCGAGTCCGGAATTGAACCTGCGACCCGGGAGCTGTGAGGCAGCAGTGCTAACCACTGTGCCACCGTGCCTGCCTGTGCAGTGGATACATGGGAGCACCACCACTTGGAGGTACCGCTCCAAGTCATCCACTAGCCTGAGTGGGAAATATAATCACTGTCATTGGGTCAAAATCCAGGAACTCTCTCCCTGACAGTGCTGTGGGTATACCTACACCACATAGACTGCAGCGGTTCAACAAGGCAGCTCACCGACACCTTCTCAAGGGCAATTAGGGATGGGCAATAAATGCTGGCCTAGCCAGCGATGCCCATATCCTGTAAAATTTATTTATTTTTTAAAAACGATCTCTTTGTCTGAACATTTCGACAGCTGCCCGACTTTCTCCTCAAGTGTTTCGGTGTGATATTTTGTTTTATAATCCTCCCGTTGGGATGTTTTATTATGTAAAAGGTGCTATGTAAGTGCAGTTGGTGCCACTGACGACTGGCATCAGAAATGGCCACCCCCACGTGGCAGCACGGTGGCGCAGTGGGTTAGCACTGCAGCCTCACGGCGCTGAGGTCCCAGGTTCGAATCCGGGCTCTGGGTCACTGTCCGTGTGGAGTTAGCACATTCTCACCGTGTTCACGTGGATTTCGCCCCCACAACCCAAAAATGTGCAAACTAGGTGGATTGGCCACGCTAAATAGCCCCTTAATTGGAAAAAATGAATTGGGTCCTCTAAAATTTAAAAAAAAAAAGAAATGGCCACCGTGTCTGTCTCTCCACCAAAGGCTAGTGCCCTTCAAAGTAATTATTTTTCAATGTGCAATTGAGATATTGAGCGGTGTAATGAACCACCGAATAAATGAGTCTTTCTTTCATATCTGATTGGAAAATGGCCAGTAAGTGCGGTAAGAAAGACTTGGTGTACTTTGAATGAACTGTCAGCTTGATGGTTTGGGAAAAAACCTGCAGCATGATTGAGCAAGGTCCCTGCACTTTTATGTTGGTTTGTTTTTTAGATGCTTTTGGGCGCAGACAGAAAAGGAGGCCTTACTGGCTGCAGCATCATGGCGAGACACTTCCTCACCCTCTTCCCCCTCCCCATACTACAACCCTCTCCTCCTGCCCAACTCCCTGAGGCATGTGAGACTAATTCAGCAGGCCAAACACTTTGATAGCCACTGAAGTGCTTTAATCTACAGGGCTATGGACCAAGAGCTGGAAGGTGTGATTAATCTGGCTAACTCTTTTTATTGTTGTGGTTCAAAAACCGACTGTTTATTTCTGTAAATCTTTCTGTGTTGCTACCACCCTGGACCTAATTAATGTTAGCAGGCGAAGTCTGCCCCCCCAGCCAGAAAAAGGTCCACCTCTCGCTTGGAATACTGAAAGTCTGGAGGGACAGGTTAAATGTTTATTGGGGGGCATTTTGAAGGTCAAAGGACGAAGTGACCAAAAGAATGGGGCAGGGGAGAGAGAACATCACATCAAGGTTATGACCACTTTAAATTAAAAAAAATAAAAATTTAAAGTATCCAATTAATTTTTTCCAATTAATGGGCAATTTATCATGTCCAATCCACCTACCCTGCACATCTTTGGGTTGTGGGGGCGAAACCCACACAAACACGGGGAGAATGTGCAAACTCCATACGGACAGTGACCCAGAGCCGGGATCGAACCTGGGATCTCGGCGCTGTGAGACAGCAGGGCTAACCCACTGCGCCATCATGCTGTTCTAAAAGCAGAGATTATTTTGTGACGGAGTTGCTTCGTTGACCAGTACAGGGTTCGAACCCGCAACCTTGGCGTTATTAGCACCACGCTCTAACCATCTGAGCTAACCGGCCTACTAGGGTTATGACTACTTTTGGCAAGGGACGGGTGATGACTCGTATAGAATCGTATCATATAATCCCTACAGTGCAGAAGGGGGCCATTCATCCCATCGGGTCTCCACTGACCTTCCGGAAGAGCACTCTACCCTGGTCCATTCCCCGACCTATGTCCATAACCTATCCTGCACACCCTAGACACAAAGGGTCAATTTAGCACGGCCAATCCACCTAACCGGCACATCCCTGGATACAAAAGGGAAATTTAGCACGGCCGATCCACCGAACCTGCACATCTTCGGACTGTGGGAGGAAACCGGAGCACCCGGAGGAAACCCACACTGACACGGGGAGAAAATGGAAACTCCACACAGACAGTCACCCATGGCCAGAATTGAACCCAGGGCCCTGGCGCAGCGAAGCAGCAGCGCTAACCATTGTGCCACCGAGCTGCCCATGATGGTTTAATAGAAATGAAGTGTCGCAAGGTAGGAAAGTGATGGGAAAAACTCCATAAGAAATAGGTGCAGGAATATACCATTCAGCCTTTCAAACCAACTCCATCATTCAATACGATCATGGCTAATTTTCTACTTCTACGTCATTTTCCTGCACTATCCCCCGTATCCCTTGATGTTCTTAATATCTATGAATCTATTGATCTCAGATCTCAATGGCTGGGTCTCCAGAGCTCTGTGGGGTAGGGAATTCCAAAGTTTCACTGTGAGTGAAGATATTCTTCCTGTAATGACTGGTTTCGCGGGGCAAGCTCCATCACCTCCCGCCCCCCCCCCCCCCCCCCCCCCAATTTATTGTGTACAACCAAAGGGGAAACGAAGGCGGCACGGTAGCACAGTGGTTAGCACTGTTGCTTCACAGCGCCGAGGTCCCAGGTTTGATTCTCGCTTGGGTCACTGTGCGGAGTCTGCAAGTTGTGCCTGTGTCTGCGTGAGTTTCTTCCGGGTGCTCCGGTTTCCTCCCACAAGTCCCGAAAGATGTGCTGTTAGGTAATTTGGACATTCTGAATTCTCCCTCTGTGTACCCGAACAGGTGCTGGAATTGTGGCGACTAGGGGCTTTTCACAATAACTTCATTGCAGTGTTAATGCAAGCCTACTTGTGACAATAAAGATTATTATTATTATAAACAAAGATGCAGTGGTTTCATTGCTGGACTATTAATTGAGAGATCAAGGGCATTGCCCTGGGAACCTGGGTTCGAATGTCACATGGCAGATGGTGACATTTGCATTCAGTCTGATAACCATGAAACCATTGTCAATTGCTGTTAAAAATCCATCAGGTTCACTAATGTCCTTTTAGGGAAGGAACCTGCCGCCCTTACCTGGTCTGGCCCACACGTGACTCCAGATCCACAGCAACATGGTTGACTCTTGAATGACCTGTCAAGCCACTCAGTTCAAGAGCAATTAGGGGTGGACTTTAAAAGGTGACCCACCCAGCAACACCCACATCTCATGAATGAATTTTTAAAAATTGTTATGCTCTTGAATGAGGAGTGGTGCGTATTTATTCGACCCCTTCAGTTGTTTGCAACAATGTTAATTTAAACGTGATCCCTTTCTTTGTGGATACCTTGTCCCAGTCCAAATGTATTTTTACAAGGAGCCAATTTAACCAGGCTTTTTGAGTTAAAGAAAGTGAGTTTGTTAGTTACCAAAATATGAGGATAAAAATAAAACCTACGCACTACACACAGATTAGAAATGAGAAGTGAATCCAAACATAATAGTTGGAAAAAGGTAAGTGAGTCAGTCTTTGGCTTGTCCGTGAAGAGTAGATGATGAAACATTGCAGCCGTTAAGGTGGGTGATTCCAGGAGTGCTGACTTTGGCAGTTGAGCAGTTGGCTTGGAGATTCTTGGTTCTGCAAGTTAACTGAAAGGAGTTGTCCTCTTTTCTTTTCAGCTGTGGCCTTGCTGACTTATGACTTGCTCCCAGAAATTCAGAGAGACATTTTTTGTAACCTACAAGTGCAGGAATGCCTAGTGGATGTTCTTCAGCAGTGACCTTCACAGGACACACTAGCACGATAGAACTAGAATACCAAACTAGCACATTAGTCCAGGGCTACAGTTGGTTATTAACCCCTTTTCTAGTGTATTCCTGGGAGGGGAAAAACACGAACATGTATGTGACCCAGAAACTGCTTCCTTTCAACTCCCATCCTGCCCACAGTAAGCGATGGAACTCACAGGAGTTGATTTCTGCTGAGATGGCCTCCTCCAGGAGATTACAGTTCAGTTTTTGCATTGCATCTCTTCCTATGAAGTGTCTCTATCTGAAATAGGCCTTGACACCTTTGTAGGTACAACATTTCTTCTCTCTGGACCAGTTGGTCCATTGTAATTCACATAGGAATTTGAGCAAGTGCTTAGCTTACAGACTCAGCCAGTTTTTGCTTGTATGCCCTTTTTAAAAAAACGTGTGTCTTACTTAAAAGTTCAGTATGTCAGTGAGTGATTTGGGGCTATGATCCATTACCACGGCACTCCTCATCTCAGTCCTAAATGAGCTGCCCCTCATTATAGAGTCATAGAGTTTTACAGTACAGAAACTTTCGGCCCAATGTGACTGTGCCGACCATTGAGCACCTATCTATTCTAATCCCATTTCCCAGTACTTGGTCCAAAGCCTTGTATATTATGGTGTTTCAAGTGCTCATCTAAATACTTCTTAAATGTTGTGAGTGTTCCCTCCTCTATCACCCTTTCAGGCAGTGAGTTCCAGATTCCCACCACCCTCTGGGTGAAAAGGTTTTTCCTCAAACCCCCTCTAAATCTCCTGCTCCTTAGATTAAATCTTTCCCCCTGGTCATTGACACGGGAGCCGTAGTCTGTGGGTACGCTATTTTTGAGGGGGCGGAACATTGTCAAACAGCGCCCCCCCCCCTGACTTTGGCACATGTGGTGATTCTCCAGCCGATCATCGAACGCGATTTCGGCATCGGCGACTGGAGAATCCCGCCCAATTTCTCTGTTCTCCTAAGGAAGGCCGATTTGGGAAACAGAGACTGGGCCTGAAAGTTTCACTTTTTGGGGGCTGAAGCTTCTTTAGGGTGGAACTTCCAGTTGCCAAATACCATTTGATGATGCTCCTTTGAAGCACCTTGAGGCGTTTACCCATCTTAACAGTGTGTAATTAATTCCAGTTGTTGTTGGCTGCTGTACTTGTTACCCTGCATCAGTGTTTCATCGTATGCCAAGAGGAGGCCTCCAGTGGGATTTCTGTTACCAAGAGGGAGCTTGTGAGTGGAAAGAGGAGGTTGGCAATTTTGCAGCAGCAGAAGAAACCAAGAGCATGAACATAGCAGAAGCTTTCAGTCGTTTGGAATCTGTGTTTTACTGAAGGAAGCCAGAGTGGAGTGAGAAGAGGCTGCTAAATAACCTTCCCTGGTTGCCCAAGGAGAGTTGAACGGCTAAGGTTAACAATTGATTTTGCCGTTATCGCTGCTCATCATGCCCTATTGCCATCTTCACTGTGTACAGATGGGCATGTTGATATGGTGGTTACGTTATCAACCATGAGTTGAAATCCTGCTTGAGAGTTTAAATTCAGTTTTGAAAATCTGGAAATAAAAAGCTGATGTCAGTGAATGTGACCACAAAGCTGTTCGGTTGTTGTAAGACCCCACCCAACTGGTTCACTGAAGTCCTTTGGACAAGCAAACCTTCTCTTCTTCCCTAGTTTGATTTGTACAGGACTCCAGTCGTACACTAATGTAGTTGACCCTTAACTGGCCTGTGAAGTAGTCTACCCAGTCACTCTGATCGGGCAAGAAGGAATGGGCAATGCCAGTCGCATTTATATCCCAAGATGATTCTTTTTTCAAAAAAAGGTTTGGCCGCTCTGTGAACAAGGGCTCAAAGGATGAAAATGTACCAGACATTGTGATCTGTATAGTTTTTAAGGGCAGTATGGTAGCACAGTGGTTAGCACAGTTGCTTCACAGCTCCAGGGTCCCAGGTTCGATTCCCGGCTTGGGTCACTGTCTGTGCGGAGTCTGCACGTTCTCCCCGTGTGTGCGTGGGTTTCTTCTGGGTGTTGCGGTATCCTCCCACAGTCCAAAGATGTGCAGGTTAGGTGGATTGGCCATGCTAAATTGCCCTTGGTGTCCAAAAAGGTTAGGTGGGGTTGCTGGGTTATGGGGATAAGGTGGAGGTATGTGGCTTAAGTAGGGTGCTCTTTCCAAGGGCCGATGCAGACTCGATGGCCCGAATGGCCTCCTTCTGCACTGTAAATTCTATGATTTACAGCTGCATAAATTGATGTATCAACGCTAGTGGTATGAAATGCTCCGTGGGTAAATGTCTCAACGTCGTGCGCGAGGTTGGGGCTGATACAGCTGAAGGTGGTGTATTGAGCGCACCTCACAAAGGTGAGGATGAGACGACTTTTGAGGGGGTAGAGGATGTTTGTGAATGTTGCGGTGGGGGGGGGGGGGGGGGTCGCGCAAACCACGTTCCTATGTATTGGTCCTGTCCAAAGCTTGAGGGGCATTGGAGGGAGGTGTTAAGGGTAATTTTGAAGGTGGTACTCGAGCCATTTTCGGGGTGTCAGATTGGCCGAGGGTTGGAAGTGGGTGCGGGTTTTAGCCTTCGCCTCGCTGATCGCCCAAAGGCGAATCCTGTTGGGGTGGAGGTCAGTTTCTCCACCCTGTGCCCTGGCGTGGTGGGGGGATCTGTTGGAGTTTTTAGCACTCAAGAAGGTGAGGTTTGAGTTGAGTGGAAGGATGGAAGGGTTCTACAATTCATGGGCTTTGTTTATTATGCACGTTCAAGAATTGGATGACATCAAACATGGAGTGGGGGGGGGGGTTGGACTGTGTATGTTGGTGGTGGCTATGTATGGGTGGATGGTGGATTCCTGAATCCTTTTCTTTGATGTTTATATTTAAAATGTTGAGTGGTGTTTGGGGGTTGGTGGTTGGAGGAATTGTTGGTCAGGGGATTGACATTGTATTTGTTACCTTTGATTGTTTGTTGGTGGGTGTAAATATGGTTGAAAATGTGAAAAAGGAGAATAAAAATATTTATTTTTAAAAATGGATGCATCAACGGCAACAACACCCAAAAAGATCACAGCAGCTTGCATAACCAGGCTCGATCACTTTGAGATGTCCAGTGGTAGTGAAAGGCACCATTTAAAGGCAAGCCTTTCTTTACCTACACGGATTGCAGTGAAGGAGCGTTTTCAAGGGCAACGAGAGATGAGCACTAGATACCTGTCTCACTAAACCCAAAAATCAAGTCATGCAGAAAGCCTTGCAAAACCTTAAATTCAACAATCGACTGCAAGTTGCTGTGCATTTTGAGTTGCATATCACAGTCACTGGGTTAAATGGAAGGTAGCCAAAAAACCGTACACCGTTTTGTGCAAGTACAATTCATCAGTCCCTCCCTGCAGTTTCTGTTCTTAAGACGATAAATCTTTTATTTCGTTAAAGCTGTTGCAATAACTCTAAGTTGTTTACCGCAATGAATTCTTTAAAAATAATCAGAGGACTACAGCTTGATGGGCGAAGTTTAAAATGGGGAAGTATGCAAGGTGTGGAAATGTGTCTCTTCCCTGGTCCCACAAGTATGCCACTGACTGCTGTGGTTGTAGCTATTAACACCTTAGAGGAATGAACCATGCAGCTTTGTTTGGAGTACTTTATACAATCTGTAGTTAGTATTTTTGTAGAAAATTTACAATTATTGTCACATTTAAAATAAGTCCTGTGTAGGTCAAAGTTCTCTCTGGTGTCCTGGTCAACACCTACCCCTCAAACACATTAAAACAGAACATCTGGCCATCATGACAATGATCTTTGTGGGATCTTGCTGTGCCGTGTTCCTACATTGCAACAGTGACCACTGGAGGCTCTTTATCCGAAACCTGGCAACGACAGCTCGCGGAATGCACCATGTCAACATTCTGAGGCAATTGAGAGTCGAACCAGTCATCTTCTTTAGAGTGCATCGGAGGCTGGTCTGAAATAGTTTGAGCTTATGCTGGAATATCTGGACCCTGAGGGTGACGACTGGAGAAGCTTCTCCGAATGGAACTCTTGATAGTCCACCTCCCTTCCATATTGATAGATGTTTATAAAATGGACGCCGTCAAATTGTATCACAACAGTATTACATTAAATACAGTTTCTAATTATTCTCTCACCAAAAGCTTAACACAAGTGAAACTTCTCACAATGTCCATGTGGCAAAACAGGCCCAGCAGTACAAGTAGAAATCTTGCCAAGAGCCTGGCTTTCGGATTTGTTTGTACTCGTAGGATATGAGTGTTTTCTCCTAAGTTGGGCTCAGTATTATTTGAGGAATAAACATTCTACTTCCTGGAAACTGGGTCTGTTAGAATTTCACCGTCTATCGTTGAAGAAAACAGGTTCCTAACGACCAATTTTGTTTCGAGGCGACGTCCTCCTTTAAGTATCATAGCAACATTGTAGCTGCTCTTTCCTGGCGTCTTAAGGGTGGGACTTTCTGGCTCCGCCCATGACAATTCCTGCCACAGGCAGATCTGGAAAATCTCTGCCTAATTTTATGCGGCGGCATTCCCCATTGGAGTTACATCATGTCGAAACTCTGGAATGCTTGGACTGTAATCACCTCCTTCATCTATAGAATCAACAATGATGCGTTCTTTCAATTCCCCTGACAGACTGCTGAAAATCTTTTCGTACAAATCTAGTCAATTCTGAACAAATATATAGGCAATTGTGAACAAATTTAGTCAATTGTGAACAAATTTAGTCAATTGTCAATCCTGGCACAAAGGGCAGCTTTTGAATAAAAATGGCTGGAATTCTCCGGCTTTTGGGATTCTCTTTTCCCGCTGGCACTGCACCCCGGCCTGCGGGTTTCCCGTTGGAGTGGGGTAGATTCAATGGGAAATCTCGTTGACGAGCGGCAGGAAGAGAGAATCCCGCCACCAGCGAATGGTGCGCCGCCAAGAAACACGGGACTGGCGGTCCGGAGAATCCCGCCCAATGCGTTGCATCAAATGATTGTTCCCTGTTAACCATTATCACATCCCTCATGGAAACAATGGCGGAATTTTACGGACACGCCGCAGTGGGGTTGAAATTTCTTTTTTCTAAAATAAATTTAGAGTACCCAATTAATTTTTTCCAATTAAGGGGCAATTTAGCGTCGCCAATCAGCCAACCCTGCACATCTTTGGGTTGTGGGGGCGAAACCACAGAGAGAATGTGCAAACTCCACACGGACAGTGATCCAGAGCCGGGATCGAACCTGGGACCGTGGCGCCATGAGGCAGCAGTGCTAACCACTGCGCCACCATTTTACAACTGCCCTGTGGGGGTTGTAAAATGCGGCGAGCCATCCCAAACTCCATTGACTTCGGCAGGAATTGTAAATCCCGTCACCGGGTGGGCCTGTAAGACTCTGCCCACTCTCTCCAGCCAGGGTAGCTCTGTTGTTGGGTTCCCCTTAACTTCCCCAATTTTGTTCTCCACCAAAACTGCCCCTGATGCCTCCGGCATCGGCCGTTAGCAGCTGCTGATGTGTCTCCCACTCCCGTCACCCCTTTTTTGTATACAGGCACTGCCCTCCAAATAAATCCATCAACAGAGGTGCCCTTTTAACTGACCCATCAAAATAATCTGGTCTCACACAAACTATCATTATTATAATTATACATATTACAGGGGCTGTCATCGTTATTTCTCTATGAATGAAGAAAACCTTCCTGCAACGATAACACTTTGTACCTGACACTGCTATACCTAATTTGGATGGAGGTCCATTGGGAATTGATTGATTGATTTATTGTCACATGTACTGAAGTACAGTGAAAAGTATTTTTCTGTGGCCAAGGGAACATGCACAGTACGTACACAGTAGACAAAAAGAATAATGGACAAATTACATCGACAGCTAGTGATTGGTTACAGTGCAGAACACGAGCCAAACAAAGCAAATACATGAGCAAGAGCAGCATAGGGTGTTGTGAATAATGTTCTTACAGGGAACAGATCAGTCCGAGGGAGAGTCGTTGAGGAGTCTAGTAGCTGTGGGGAAGAAGCCGTTCCTACCTCTGGATGTGCGGGTTTTCAGACTTCTGTACCTTCTGCCTGATGGAAGGGTCTGGAAGAGGGTAAAGCCTGGGTGTGAGGAGTCTCTGACAATGCTCTCTGCCTTCCTGAGGCAGCAGGGGTGTAGACCGAATCAATGAGAGGGTGTAAAGCTTGTGTGATGCATTGGGCTGAGTTCACTACACTCTGCAGTTTCTTGCGATCTTGGCCAAGCAGCTGCCATACCAGGCTGTGATGCAGCCAGATAGGATGCTCACTATGGCACATCTGTAGAAGTTTATGAGAGTCGATGCAGACATGCTGAATTTCTTAAGCTTCTGTAGGAAGTAAAGACGTTGTTGGGCTTTCCTGACTGTTAGCATCAACTTGAGTGGACCAGGACAGGGTGACCCCAGGAACTTAATACTATCAACCATCTCCACTTCAGAGCCAATGATGGAGACGGACGGAGGGAGGGAGGGGGGGGGGGGGGGGGGGTGGTCGTGCTGAAGTCAATGATCAGTTTCTTGGTCTTTCCAACATTTAGAGAGAGGTTGTTTTCGGTACACCATGCAACCAAGTGATCTATCTCCCTTCTGTAGTCTGATTTGTCGTTGCTTGAGATACGACCCACCACAGTCGTATCATCCGGAAACTTATAGATCGAATTGGAGTTAAATCCGGCCACACAAGTTGTGATTATACAGGGAGTACAGTAGAGGAGTGTGTCAGTGTTTACAGGGGTCCCTAGGAGTGTGTCAATATATTTCCGGGGGGGGAGTCCCGAAGAGTGTTTAAGATTTGAAAAGCACTGTAATAACCTTTCAGTTCATGGGTTATAGTATCAGAGAGCAGCAAAACTATTGTGGTGAAATTGGTATCTCTGTCGCAACTTCCTTATCTTGCCATCTTCTCATGCCATACAAACCTCGACAATCAGTTACACGTCGCCTATAATCTGAGGGGCTGGTCACTCGGTCTTACCCAGGAATAAGACATTTTCCATTTTCTGTGGGAAAGTGGGGTTGGAGTTGAAGATACATCATGCCCTTATTGAATGGTGGAACAGGCTGGAGAGGCCATGTGGTCTTCTCCTGCTCCTGCTTCTTATGGTCTTTATATCTATACCATTTGTCATGTGAGAGTACCTTTAAGAAATGGATGTTTAAGCAATGTACCTTTAAGAAAACAGTGATGTCAGAGAGTGGGTGGAGCTGAGCTCAGTTCAGCCATTTTGAAGTTTCAGTTTGAAAAAGAGCTTGGGTGTGTGTCTATGTTTTGCAGTGAGCTGGATTTGCTGTGATCTCTGCCATAAAGACTATCTCTGGATCATTTGGGTGATTTAAACTCATAATAGTAAAGCCTTTAACCTGATGTGTTTCTGTTTAAAGGTATTAAGTCTCATGGATGTTGAAAGGGATAACTGAAGGATTATTTAGTGTTGTAATATTTTCAGGGTTATCTTTGAAGTAAGGGGTGTTGAGGGATCCAATGTTTATTTAAAAGGTTAAGTTGAGTTCATAAAATAAACATTGTTTTGTTTTAAAAACCACATGTCCATAATTGTAATCCCAACCTGGGGAACAAGCTGCGTGCTTCAAAAGCAATAATCCATTAAAGGGAGAGGTTGGTTGAACTCCATGATACATTTTGGGGTTCTGAAAACACCTCGCCCATAACAATTGGGGGCTCGAGGGGGATAAAAGTCTATCTATTGGATTGGCTTTTGTGAACTTAAAGACAGTGAAGGATTGTTGCTTTTCCGGTGTGGTATTTTAGTTTAAGTGGGGAGAGTGTTGTGAACAATGGCTCTTCCGGAGGCTCAGAAGTTTTTGGGGTTGGACGCGGTAACACGTGATGCCTTATGGACAGAGACTAAAGACAGACTGTTAGGTTTAGCAAAAGCACTGCAGTTAACACTGCCTAGCAAAATACGAAAAGTGAGGTACTTAACGCGGTATCTGCGCATTTACGTTTGCCTGTCATACATTCTGACTCATTAGATATGGCAAAGCTCCAGTTGCAGATTAAGCAATTTGAACATAAAAAAGAATTAAAGCAACTTGAACATGAAAAAGAATTAAAGCGGCTTGAATATGCAATGAGAGAAAAAGAAAGAGATAGAGAGGAGAAAGAAAAGGAGAGAGAAGAAAGAAACAAAAAGAGATAGCGAGGAAAGGCAAAAAGAGAGTTTGAACTTCAGAAAATGGCTCTGAATCATGAAAATCAGTTAAAATTAGCAGACGCAAAGGGACATGTACAGTTGGAGGAGATGGATGAGGATAATGAGACATAGCGTCGTAGTCGAAGATGTGGTGGGGATCTATTTAAATATGTTCAAGCATTGCCAAGGTTTGACGAGAAGGAGGTAGAAGCCTTTTTCATTTCATTTGAGAAGGTAGCTAAACAAATGCAATGGCCACAGGACATGTGGGTATTACTGATTCAAACAAAGCTGGTAGGTAGGGCTAGTGAAGTGTTTGCATCACTACCGGAGGAGGTATCTGGAACGTATGAGGAGGTGAAGAAATCCATCTTAGGAGCATATGAGCTATGAAGCTTACAGACAAAGATTTAGAAATTTAAGGAAAGAATTTGGTCAAACATACATGCAGTTTGAAAGGCTCAAACAGAGTAATTTTGATAGGTGGATAAAGGCTTTGAAAATAGACCAAACGTATGAAGCTCTCAGAGAAATTATACTTTTTGGAGGAGTTTAAAAATTCAATTCCTGATGTAGTGAGAACTCATGTGGAAGAACAGAGGGTTAAAACTGCGAGATTAGCTGCAAAAATGGCAGATGATTATGAATTAGTTCATAAATCAAAGATTGGTTTCCAACATCAGTTTCAGCCTGTGAGGGATAGAAACTGGGGACATGAGAAATACTCAAGCGGTAAATGTAAAGGTGATCTGATGGGAGATAATAAAGAGAGTGTACCTCAGATAAAAAAAGAAATCCAGGAAGGTGGAAAAGAAATGAAAAGTTTCAAATGTTTTCACTGTAATAAACTAGGCCATGTAAAGTCACAGTGTTGGTGGTTGAAGAAAAGCACTGGGAAGGCTGATGTGGTAAAACAGGATAAGATAGTGGGATTTGTTAGAGTGGTAAAGAAAAGCCCAAGGGAAGCGAAGGAGGTGCAAATGATTGTACAGCCTGTTCAAGAAGTGATTGTTAAGAAGGTGCCAGATGTCTTTAAAGAATTTACTTGTGTGGGTAAAGTTTACTCATGTATTTCAGGAGGAGCAGGTAAAGAAGTCACAATTTTAAGAGATACAGGGGCTAGTCAATCTTTAATGGTAAGAGATGAGGAGTTATTTCGTTTGGGAAGAATGCTGCCAGAAAAGGTGGTGATATGTGGAATTCAGGGTGATGGAGTAGTGTTCCATTATGTAAGGTTGGAAAGTCCAGTGAAGAGTGGTGAAGTGGTAGTAGGAGTAACAGATAAACTGTATCTTCGGTAATATAGCTGGATCGCAGGTGGGGGTGATGCTTACTGTGGTTGATAAGCCAGTGGAAAATCAGACAACTGAAGGGTTGAAGGACGAATATCCTGGGATTTTTCAGGATTGTGTAGTAACAAGATCGCAAAGTCACAGGTTAAGACAAGAGGAGAAATCAAAGAGTGAAGATGAAGTTGAAGTGCAATTATCAGAAACGATTTTTGATCAGATGGTTGAAAAAGAACAAGAACAGGTGGAGGATGAGGCGGATAGTTTTAGTTCAGGAAAATTGGCGGAGTTACAACAGACCGATGTAGAAATAAAATGGATATATCAGAAAGCATATACGGAAGAGGAATCTGAGACTATACCAGGGTGTTATTACCGTAAAAGTGATGTCTTGATGAGAAAATGGAGACCTGTACATGTGCAGGCGGATGAAAAGTGGGCAGAAGTTCATCAAGTAGTATTACTGGTTGCATATAGAAAGGAGGCGTTGCGAGTTGCACATGAGATACCAGTGGGAGGTCATTTGGGAATAAGGAAAACGCAAGCTAAAATCCAGAAACATTTTTATTGGCCTGGACTACATAAAGATGTATTTAAATTTTGTCAATCATGTCACGTATGTCAAGTTAAAGGGAAACCTCAAGCAGTGATAAAGCCAGCGCCCTTAATACCCATTCCAGCATTTGAGGAACCTTTTATGAGGGTCCTAATTGATTGTGTTGGACCGCTTCCTAAAATGAAAAGTGGGAATCAATATCTTTTGACTATAATGGATGTGTCTACTAGGTTTCCAGAGGCCATTCCACAATGGAATATTATGGAAGGAGTTACAAGATTGTGGAGGAGTTACTTAAATTCATTACTAGATATGGACTACCCACAGAAATTCAATCGGATCAAGAATCAAATTTTACTTCAAAGTTATTCAAAGAACTTATGGATAGTTTAGGAATAAAACAATGTAAATCACCATGCGTACCATCCAGAATCGCAGGGAGCGTTAGAAAGGTGGCATCAGACATTAAAGACAATGTTGAGGGCGTATTGTCACGATTATCCAGAGGGCGCACCTGAAGGGGCTCAAGGCGGATGTGGTTATGCTCCAGGAGACACACCTGAAGGTGGCAAACCAGGTAAGACTGAGGAAAGGGTGGGTAGGTCAGGTGTTTCACTCGGGGCTAGATGCCAAAAATCGAGGGGTGGCGATCTTGGTGGGAAAGAAGGTGTCATTCGAGGCGTCGAGCATTGTGGCAGATAATGGCGGTAGGTACATAATGGTAAGTGGTAAGTTGCAGGGAGAGAGGGTGGTACTGGTCAATGTGTATGCTCCGAACTGGGACGATGCCGGTTTTATGCGCCGTATGTTGGGTCGGATCCCAGACTTGGAAATGGGGGGCCTAATAATGGGGGGAGACTTTAACACTGTGTTGGATCCAGCACTGGTTTGCTCCAGGTCTAGGACGGATAGGAAGTGGTCGGCGGCTAGAGTGCTGAGGGGATTTATGGACCAAATGGGAGGGGTGGACCCTTGGAGATTTGCAAGGCCGGGGGTTAAGGAATTTTCATTCTTCTCACATGTCCATAAGGCTTATTCTCGAATCGACTTTTTCATTTTGAGTAGGGCGCTGATACCGAGAGTAGAGGATACCGAGTATTCGGCAATAGCCATTTCGGACCACGCCCCGCATTGGGTGGACTTGGAGATGGGGGAGGAGAGGGACCAGCACCCGCTGTGGCGCTTGGAGGTGGGGCTGTTGGCGGACAAGGAGGTGAGCGAGCGGTTCCGAGGAAGTATAGAGAGGTACTTGGAGACCAACGACAACGGGGAGGTCCGAGTTGGGATGGTATGGGAGGCACTGAAGGCGATGGTGAGGGGAGAGCTGATCTCCATTGGGGCCCACAAGGAGCGGGGGGAGAGGGAGAGGCTGGTGGGGGAGATGGTGAGGGTAGGCGGGAGGTGCGCGGAAGAACCTGAGGAAGGATTGATGAGGAAGAGGCGCAGCCTCCATGCCGAATTCGACCTGGTGACCACCATGAAGGCGGAGGTGCAGTGGGGGAAGGCCCAGGGGACAGTCTACTAGTATGGGGAAAAAGCAAACCGGATGCTGGCGCATCAGCTTCGGAAGCGGGACGCAGCTCGGGAGATCGGGGGAGTTAAGGACAGGGGAGGGAGCGTGGTGCGGAGTGGGGTTGGCATCAATGGGGTCTTCAGGGACTTCTACGAGGAATTGTACCGATCCGAGCCCCCACGGGAGGAGGGAGGGATGGGCCGTTTCCTGGACCAATTGAGGTTTCCAAAGGTGGAAGAGGGACTGGTGGCGGGACTGGTGGCCCCGATTGGGCTGGAGGAGCTGGTCAAAGGGATAGGAAGCATGCAGGCGGGGACAGCACCGGGGCCGGATGGTTTCCCAGCCGAGTTCTATAAAAAATATATGGACCTGTTGGGCCCGCTGTTAGTTAGGACCTTTAATGAGGCAAGGGAGGGGGGGGGGGCTTTACCCCCGACGATGTCCCGGGCACTAATCTCCTTGATCCTGAAGCGGGACAAGGATCCCCTGCAATGTAGGTCATACAGACCGATTTCCTTGCTAAATGTAGATGCCAAGGTGCTGGCGAAGGTCTTAGCCATGAGGATTGAGGATTGTGTGCCGCAGATCATCATAGATTATCATAGAATTTACAGTGCAGAAGGAGGCCATTCGGCCCATCGAGTCTGCACCGGCTCTTGGAAAGAGCACCCTACCCAAGGTCAACACCTCCACCCTATCCCCATAACCCAGTAACCCACCCATTATCCATGAAGACCAGACTAGGTTTGTGAAGGGGAGACAGCTGAACGCGAATGTGCGGAGGCTTTTGAACGTTTTCATGATGCCGGCGAGGGAGGGGGAGGCGGAGATAGTGGTGGCAATGGACGCTGAGAAAGCCTTCGATAGGGTGGAGTGGGGGTACCTGTGGGAGGTGCAGAAGAGGTTCGGGTTTGGGGAGGGGTTTGTCAGGTGGGTGAGGCTGTTGTATGAGGTCCCGATGGCAAGTGTGGCCACAAATAGGAGGAGGTCCGAGTACTTTCGGTTGCACCGAGGGACGAGACAGGGGTGTCCCCTGTCCCCCCTGCTCTTCGCACTGGCGATTGAACCCCTGGCTATGGCACTGAGAGAGTCGAGGAACTGGAGGGGGTTGGTGCGGGGTGGGGAGGAGCATAGGGTGTCGCTTTATGCGGACGACCTGCTGCTGCATGTGGCGGACCCGGTGGGAGGAATGCCAGGGGTAATGAGGATCCTTAGGGAATTCAGGGACTTTTCGGGGTACAAGCTCATTATGGGGAAGAGTGAGCTGTTCGTAGTTCAGCTAGGGGACCAGGAGAGGGGGATTGGTGAGCTCCCACTAAAAAGGGCGGAGAGGAGCTTCAGATATTTGGGGGTCCAGGTGGCCAGGAGCTGGGGGGCCCTGCATAGGCTTAACTTTACAAGGCTGGTGGAGCAAATGGAGGAGGAGCTCAAGAGGTGGGACGTGTTGCCGCTGTCCTTGGCAGGTAGGGTGCAGTCAATCAAAATGACGGTGCTCCCAAGGTTTTTGTTCCTGTTCCAGTGCCTCCCCGTGATTATCCCGAAGGCTTTTTTCAGGCGGGTTGACCTAAGAACTAGGAACAGGAGTAGGCCATCTGGCCCCTCGAGCCTGCTCCGCCATTTAATGAGATCATGGCTCTTTGTGGACTCAGCTCCACTCTCCGGCCCTTACACCATATCCCCGAATCCCTTTATTCTTTCGAAAAGCATCTATCTTTTTCTTAAAAACGTTTAAAGAAGGAGCCTCAACTGCTTCACTGGGCAAGGAATTCCAGAGATTCACAACCCTTTGGGTGAAGACGTTCCTCCTACACTCCGTCCTAAATCCACCTCCCCTTATTTTGAGGCTATGCCCCCTAGTTCTGCTTTCCCCGACCAGTGGAAACAACCTGCCCGCATCTATCCTATCTACTCCCTTCATAATTTTATATGTCTCAATAAGATCCCCCCGCATCCTTCTAAACTCCAATGAGTACAGTCCCAGTCTACTCAACCTCTCATCATAATCTAATCCCCTCAACTCTGGGATCAACCTAGTGAATCTCCTCTGCACTCCCTCCAGTGCCAATATGTCCTTTCTCAGGTAAGGAGACCAAAACTGAACACAATACTCCAGATGCGGCCTCACCAACACCCTATACAATTGCAGCATAACCTCACTAGTCTTGAACTCCATCCCTCTAGCAATGAAAGCCAAAACTCGATTAGCCTTCTTAATCACCTGTTGCACCTGCACACCAACTTTTTGCGACTCGAGCACCAGCACACCCAGGTCCCTCTGCACAGCAGCATGTTTTAACATCTTACCGTTTAAATAATAATCCATTCTGCTGTTATTCCTCCCAAAATGGATAGCCTCACACTTGGCAACATTGAATTCCATCTGCCAGACCCTAGCCCATTTACCTAACCTATCCAAATCCTTCTGCATACGTCCGGTATCCTCTGCACTTTTTGCTTTACCACTCATCTTAGTGTCGTCTGCAAACTTTGACACATTGCACTTGGTCCCCAACTCCAAATCGTCTATGTAAATTGTGAACAACTGCGGTCCCAACACTGATCCTTGAGGGACCCCACTAGTTACAGGTTGCCAACCAGAGAAACACCCATTTATCCCCACTCTCTGCTTTCTGTTAGTTAATCAATCCTCTACCCATGCTACCACTTTACCCTCAATGCCATGCATCTTTAGTTTATGCAGCAACCTTTTGTGTGGCACCTTGTCAAAAGCTTTCTGGAAATCCAGATATACCACATCCATTGGCTCCCCGTTATCTACTGCACTGGTAACGTCCTCAAACAATTCTACCAAATTAGTCAGACACGACCTACCCTTTGTGAACCCATGCTGCGTCTGCCCAATGGGACAATTTCCCTCCAGATGCCCCGCTATTTCCTCCTTAATGATAGATTCCAGCATTTTCCCTACAACCGAAGTTAAGCTTACCGGCCTATAATTACCCGCTTTCTGCCGACCTCCTTTTTTAAACAGTGGTGTCACGTTTGCTACTTTCCAATCCGCTGGGACCACCCCAGAGTCTAGTGAATTTTGATAAATTATCACTAGTGCGTTTACAATTTCCCTAGCCATCTCTTTTAACACTCTGGGATGCATCCCATCAGGGCCAGGAGACTTGTCTACCTTTAGCCCCATTAGCTTGCCCAATACTGCCTCCTTAGTGATTACAATCATCTCAAGGTCCTCACCTATCATATCCTTATTTCCATTAGTCACTGGCATGTTATTTGTGTCTTCCACTGTGAAGACTGACCCAAAAAACCTGTTCAGCTCCTCAGCCATTACCCCGTCTCCTATTATTAAATCTCCCTTCTCATCTTCCAAAGGACCAATATTTACCTTAGCCACTCTTTTTTGTCTTATATATTTGTAGAAGCTTTTACTATCTGCTTTTATGTTCTGAGCCAGTTTACTTTCATGGTCTACCTTACTATTCTTTATGGCTTTTTTAGTAGCTTTCTGTTGTCCCCTAAAGACTTCCCAATCCTCTAGTCTCCCACTAATTTTTGCCACTTTGTATGTTTTTTCCTTCAATTTGATATTCTCCCTCACCTCCTTAGATATCCACGGTCGATTTTCCCCTTTCTACCGTCTTTCTTTTTTGTCGGTATGAACCTTTTCTGAACACTGTGAAAGATCGCTCGGAAGGTTCTCCACTGTTTCTCAACTGCTTCACCATGAAGTCTTTGCTCCCAGTCTACCTTAGCTAGTTCTTCTGTCATCCCATTGTAATCGCCTTTGTTTAAGCACAAAACACTAGTGTTTGATTTTATCTTGTCATCCTCCAACTGTATTTTAAATGCCACCATATTGTGGTCGCTCCTTCCAAGAGGATCCCGAACTATGAGATCATTAATCAATCCTGCCTCATTACACAGGACCAGATCTAGGACCGCTTGTTCCCTTGTAGGTTCCATTACATACTGTTCCAGGAAATTATCCCGGGCACATTCTATAAACTCCTCCTCAAGGCTGCCTTTACCAACCTGGTTAAACCAATCGATATGCAGATTAAAAGTTGTACCATTTCTACATGCACCCGTTATTTCTTTGCTTATTGCCTGCCCTACCATCCTGT
The DNA here is from genome assembly GCF_047496885.1 of Scyliorhinus torazame. NCBI lineage: Eukaryota > Metazoa > Chordata > Chondrichthyes > Carcharhiniformes > Scyliorhinidae > Scyliorhinus > Scyliorhinus torazame. The sequence continues at coordinate 53,324,906 of NC_092725.1, forward strand.
TACTATTTGGTGGCCTATAGACTACTCCTATCAGTGACCTTTTCGCCTTACTGTTCCTGATTTCCACCCAAATTGATTCAACCTTGTCCTCCATAGCAGCAATGTCATCCCTTACTATTGCCCAGATGCCATCCTTAAACAACAAAGCTACACCACCGCCCTTACCGCCCATTCTATCCTTTCGTATAGTCTGATACCCTTGGATATTTGACTCCCAGTCGTGACCATCTTTTAACCATGTTTCAGTAATGGCCACTAAATCATAGTCATTCACGATGATTTGCGCCATCAACTCATTTACCTTATTTCGTATACTACGAGCATTCAGGTAAAGTACACTTATGCTGTTTTTTATGTCTTTGTTATGAATCCTAACACCTTGATCAGTAACTTTTCGCAATTTATTTTTCCTCTTACCCTTTCTCCTAATTTTCCTTGTCTTTGAACCCATATCTCTACATAATAACCTGTCACGTAACCTGCTGCCTTGATCTCCATTAACCATTATACTGTCCATAGCTTTACACTTCCCTTCCCCCAACTTGCTAGTTTAAAGTCCTTGTGACCAACCTATTTATCCTATTCACTAGAACACTGGTCCCAGAATGGTTCAGGTGAAGACCGTCCCAACGGTACAGGTCCCTCCTGCCCCAGTACTGATGCCAATGCCCCATGAAATGGAATCCCTCTTTCCCGCACCACTTCTTTAGCCACGTGTTAACTTCTCTAATTTTCTCAACCCTATGCCAATTGGCACGTGGCTCGGGTAATAAGCCAGAGATTATAACCCTGGAGGATCTGCTCTTTAATTTAGTCCCTAGTGTTTGATAATCCCCAAACGGGTCCTCTTTCCTAGTCTTACCTATGTTGTTAGTCCCAACGTGGACCACAACAACTGGATCCTCCCCCTCCCTCTCCAAAATCCTTTCAAGCCGATCAGAGATGTCCCTCACCCTGGCACCGGGCAGGCAACATACCATGCGGGACTCTCGATCTGGCTTACAAAGGATGCCATCAATGACAGGAGTATAATGGGGTTTGTGTGGGCGCGAGGGACTCCAAGGGTGAGAAGGGTGTTCCTGGAGCAGAGTAGAGATAGGGGGGGGGGGGCTGGTGCTGCCCAACCTCTGTGGATACTACTGGGCCGCCAATGGGACGATGGCGCGCAAGTGGGTGATGGAGGGGGAGGGGGCTGCATGGAAGAGGCTGGAGACAGCGTCCTGTGTGGGTATGAGTCTGGCCGGCGCTGGCAATGGCGCCGCTGCCGCTCCCTCCAAGGAGGTATACCGCGAGCCCGGTGGTGGTGGCGGCCCTCAAAATTTTGGGGCAGTGGAGGTGGCATGGGGGCAGTTGGGGCCTCGGCGTGGACCCCATTATGGGGGAACCACCGGTTCGCCCCAGGAAGAACAGGTGGAGGGTTTTCGGGGTGGCACGGGGCAGGGATACGAATGTTGGGGGACCTGTTTGTTGACGGGAAGTTCGCGAGCTTGGGTGAGCTGGAGGAGACGTGCGGGCACCCCCCGGGGAACACCTTCAGGTACTTGCAGGTAAGGGCATTTGCCAGATGGCAGGTGGTGGAGTTCCCGCGGCTACTGCCACACACAGTACAGGACAGGGTGCTCTCCGGGGGGGGGGGGGGGGCCTCGGTGGTGGAGTTGAAAGGTAAGTGGGAGGAGGAGTTGGGAGAGGAGATCAAAGAGGGGACGTGGGCAGATGCCCTAGGGAGGGGTGAATTCTTCCTCTTCGTGCGCGAGGCTCAGCCTCATACAGTTTAAGGTGCTGCATAGGGCACACATGACCGGGACAAGGAAGAGCTGGGTTCTTTGGGGGTGAGAACAGGTGTGTTAGGTGCTCAGGGAGCCCAGCAAATCACACCCATATGTTCTGGGCATGCCCAGCGCTGGAGGAATTTTGGAAGGGCGTAGCGAGGACGGTGTCGAGGGTGGTAGGATCCAGGGTCAAACCGGGCTGGGGGCTCGTTCTATTTGGGGTGGCCAAGGAGCCGGGAGTGCAGGAGGCGGAAGAGGCCGGAATTCTGGCCTTTGCGTCCCTGGTAGCCCGGCGAAGGATTCTCCTTCAGTGGAAAGATGCGAGGCCCCCAAGTGTGGAATCCTGGATCAGCGATATGGCAGAGTTCATTAAATTGGAGAGGGTGAAATTCGCCTTGAGAGGGTCGGTACAAGGGTTCTTTAGGCGGTGGCAACCGTTCTTAGACTTTCTGGCAGAACGATAGACATTGGTCGATGGCAGCAGCAGCTCGGGGGGGGGGGGGTTACTTTATTTTTGTTTATGTTATTTACACTGGAGGGTCTGAGGGGGTGTATTCACCTGTTGTGTTAAGTTGGGGTGTTAATGTTAATTTATTATTTATTTACGGGGGGGGGCAGGGGTTTGGGGGGTGGCTTTTTTAGATTGTGTTTTGTACTTAACCCTGTTGGGTTATTTTTTTCTTTCTCATTTTGTTATTGATATTTTATGAAAACCTTTAAGAATTATTTTTTTTTTAAAAAAAGATTATCCAGAAGATTGGGATAAAGGAATCCCATTCGTATTGTTTGCAATTAGGGATGCACCTAATGAGTCTACCAAATTTAGTCCTTTTGAACTAATTTTTGGTCATGAGGTAAGAGGACCACTTAAATTGATTAAGGAAAAATTGGTGGGTGAGAAATCGGAAGTTACACGATTGGATTACGTGTCAAATTTTAGGGAACGATTAAATAGAGCAGGTGAATTGGCTAGACAACATTTGAAAGTTGCACAAAATGTGATGAAACAGGTAGCGGACAAGAAATCCAAAGTTCGTAGTTTTGCCAGTGGGGAGAAAGCTTTAGTGTTGTTACCAGTGGTAGGTGAGCCTTTAAAAGCTAGGTTTTGTACATGAGGTGCACATAGAGACAATTTAAAGGGAGAAGTTAAGTATCAAAGATAAGTGGTTCAGATAGAAGTGTGGGGGGGGAGTTGGAATCTGTATGGGAGGGGGATGGGGCGTTAGACCAGATTGGGGTGACGTTCAGTCCAGGAGTGTGAGTCCGTCCAGGAAGGGGGTGGTTGGACCAGGAGGGGTGGGGGTCAGACCAGGGCCCGGGGGAGCAGGGAGTCAGACCCTGAAGGGGGTTGGACCAGAGGGAAGGGGGATTCAGTCCAGGAAGTGTGGGGATGGGGGCTGGATCAGCCTGGGCGTGTTAGGTTAGGTCTGGATCAGGAGTGGTGGGTCCCCTGTGGTTTGCATGTGTGGGGGGTGGGTGGGGGGAGGGTCCTGTACAAGGCTCGGTCTGGGTTAGTTTGGAGTTAGTGATTTTTTAAATTTTAACTCTTTCAGAGTAACTATCTGGGTAAAACTGGCAGAACCATCTGAAATTAATGATGAGAACCACTTCTGTCGGATGGTTCCCAGCCCAGCACAATTGTCCCAAGGAAGTTAACACTTCTGGGCAATTGCAGGGTCAACTCTTTGAAACGTCCTGGAGCGATAGCCCAGTGGCTCATTGCAGCATGGTGGTACAGTGGTTAGCACTGCTGTCTCACAACACCCAGGATCTAGGTTCAATTCCGGCCTCTAGTGACTGTGCAGAGTCTGCACGTTCTCCCCGCGACTGTGTGGGTTTCCTCTGGGTGCTCCGGTTTACTCCCACAGTCCAAAGATGTGCAGGTTAGTTGGATTGACCATGCTAAATTGCCCCTTAGTGTCCAAAAGGGTGGGTGGGGTGTTGGGGAGTGGGCCTGGGATGTGCAGATTAGGGAAGGGGGGTTATGGTGGGGTGGTTGGGTGAGTGGATATTGGTAGAGTGCTCGTTCTAAGGGTCGGTGCAGACTCGATGGGCCGAATAGCCTCCTTTGCACTGTAGGGATTCTATGATTCTTCCTAAATGCAGGAAGTTATGGATTATTCTTTAAATTTCCATCGCAGGCAATTCCATCTTTGTCGCATCATACCTATCCTATTACTTTCATCCCTTTCCCGTATCCCCCCCCCCCCAATCCCTCCGGCCGTTTAACTTGGGGTTTTCTTGATCTTCTGCTGTTCTTTATCTTTAACTCCCTGTCCTACCCTCACTCAATCCTGCTGCCAGCAACTATTGGCCCCATGGGCTCCAGTTGCCATCATATCAGAGCAGCTGATCCTCAAAACTGCAACCGCTATCTAAAGATTGCAGAAAAGTAAGGCTCCTTTGGTTTCTCGAGGGAGAAACGTTTAAATGAGCCTAGCTCCTCACACATTCTGATCTCTACATCCATCGGAAGAAGTTGGAGTATCTCCCATCTGTGGAGGGGTGTCGGGGAGGAAAGGCAGTCAGAGAAAGGGGAAAATCAAATGGGTGAGCCACATCAGGCAGGCTCTGGCCTTTCCTGGCTACAGGGGCTTTGGCGATGGTTGGGGAACCATGTTTGAGGCATACTCCGCATTTCAGTAGCAGAGTGTTCAGTCGGCCAGGAAAAGAGACGATCAAGTTACTTAAAACAAAATGAAAATAGAACAACGGGTCTGTTTCATCGCGTCTGAATTTAAGGCGGCACGGCAGCACAGTGGTTAGCACTGTTACTTCCCGCACTCCCACAAGTCCCGAAATTCCTGTTGGATAATTTGGACATTCTGAACCCAAACAGGCGCTGGAATGTGGTGACTAGGGGATTTCCCGGTAACTTAATTGCAGTGTTAATGTAAGCCTACTTGTGACAATAAAGATCTTTTTTTTTTTTAAGTGCTTTCTGAATTAACACAATATGTGCCTCAAACACGCCAGATATCCATTCGCCCCAGGTGTCCTCCAGGCTCTGTCCCTCAATTCAACCCAGTGACAAGTCAAATAAGTTCGGGTAGATAAAAACTGCAGATTATTAATATAAATGTTTGGAAAAAGTTCCATAATGAAATAGTGTAAAATTATATTTGTTGTGTATACCAATCTCTTACTTCACTTGCTCTTTCAGATCTTCCTTTCACTGGGAATATTTAACATTACTGCTTGAACAGAACCTGTGAATCAGTCGTTAAGAGGCAAAATGACATCCCGGAAACCAACGGTCCATTACATTCACATGGAGGAATGCTGTACGCTCTCATTCCCAAAAGGTATGGGTGCTCCACATACAGATTCTTTCAATGGGAGAGCAGTTCCAGAGTTCTGAGAGACCATTCAGTCCTTGCAACCTTGTCCTCACCCAGCACTTCACTTGGGCAACCTGGCTCAAATTTTCCTCTTGCTTTCCTCTCTTCCTTTTTACCGCTCTGTCTCTCCCTATCTATCTTGCGCTGGTTTGCCCTTTGGTGGCTCGTCCAAGCCACGGAGGAAGCGGATGGAGTAGAGTATGGGAGGTTAGTCACTTTGAATGAAAGAGCAGAGTGTACTTAAAAGGTGTGAAAGTTGTAAACGTTGCTAGTTTCATAGAATTTACAGTGCAGAAGTAGGCCATTCGGCCCATCGAGTCTGCACCGGCTCTTGGAAAGAGCACCCCACCCAAGGTCAACACCTCCACCCTATCCCCATAACCCAGTAACCCCACGCAACACTAAGGGCAATTTTGGACACTAAGGGCAATTTATCATGGCCAATCCACCTAACCTGCACATCTTTGGACGGTGGAAGGAAACCGGAGCACCCGGAGGAAACACACACAGAACAGGGAGAACGTGCAGACTCCGCACAGACAGTGACCCAAGCCGGAATCAAACCTGGGACCCTGGAGCTGTGAAGCAATTGTGCTAACCACAATGCTACCGTGCTGCCCCGTTGATGTTCAGAGGGACTTGTGTATGTGCTCCAACAAGGATGAAGGTGCAATTGGGAAGTCAATTAACAAAAAAAAAAAATGTTCTTGGGATGTGGGTGTCGCTGGCTGGGCCAACATTTGTTGCCTGAGTGGCATTTCTTGAACTGAGTGGCTTGCGAGGCTATTTTAGTGGGGGGCAGTTAAGGGTGAACCACATCGCTGTGTGGGTCTGGAGTCACATGTAGGCCAGACCGGGTAAGGACGGCAGATTTCCTTCCTGAAGGACATTAGTGAACCAGATGGCTTTTTACGATTCTTGGCAATGGTTTCATGGTCATCATTAGACTTCTCATTCAGGGGGCTAAACAGCTGACTTGTAATGCAGAACAAGGCCAGCAGCGCGGGTTCAATTCCTGTACCGGCCTCCCCGAACAGGCGTCGGAATGTGGCGACTAGAAGTAGCTTCATTGAAGCCTACTTGTGACAATAAGTGATTATTATTATTAATTCCAGATTTTTATTGAATTCAAATTTCACCATCTGCCGTGGTGGGATTTGAACCCAGGACCCTAGAGCATTACCCTGGGTCTCTGGATTACTAGTTCAGTGACAATACCACAACGCCATTGCCTCCCCTGGCATGTGAGCTTATTGCAAGGTTATTGGAGTACATGAATGAAGAAGTCTGGCTACAATTGTACAGGGCGCTAGTGAGACCACATGTGGAATACTGGTGCAGTTTGTTCTTATTTCAGGAAGGATAGATTTGCATTAGAGTCCCCTTTGAAATATCATCAGGGCCGGAATTCACTGGCTGTTGGGATTCTCTGTTCCCGCTGGCAGTGCACCCCCACATTCGGGTTTCCTGGGGGCTTCAACGGGAAATCCCATTGACAAGCAGCGGGAATGGAGAATCTAAGAAACATGCGGCTGGGGGACCGGAGAATCCAACTCCAGATCTTTTACATCCACTTAAACCGGCAGATAGGACCTCGATTTAACATCTCCCCCAATTGAAAGCACTTCCGACAGTGCAACACTCCCTCATTACTGCATCAAAGTGCCACCATTTGTGCTCTTGCCCTGGAGTGGGCCTTGAACCCAGAGATTCTGAGGCACAAGACCCCTTTTCTCAAGGTGTCTTAGAACACTTTCACACCCATTTATGAAGTGTAAGGGCACAGGGAGAATGGGAGGCTGCAGGAATGCGGCTAATGTCTCAACAAGCCCAACCTTGCTATCTTATTGTTGGAATTTACGTTTTGTGTGAAGCAAACTCCACAAATAGCAGTGAGATAAATAATCAGATCAGAATTATAGAGTAGGCCAGCATGGTGGCACAATGGCGAGCACTGCTGCCTCAGCGACAGGGACCCGGGTTTGATTCTGGCCTTGGGTGACTGTGTCAAGATTGCACATTCTCCCCGTGTCTGCGTGAGTTTCCATCGGGTGCTCCGGTTTCCTCCCACAGTTCAAAGATGTGCAGGTGGATTGGCCATGTGAAATTTCCCCTGAGTGTCCAAAGATGTGCAGGTTAGGTGGGGTTACCAGATTATGGGGATAGGGCAGGGGAGTGGGCCTGGGTAGGGTGTTCCTTTCAGGGTGTCGGTGCCCATTCAAAGGGGCCGAATTACCTCCTTCTGCACTGTAGGAGGTTTAATATCAGCCAAGCGTCAGGAGAACGTCCCTGTCCTTCTTTGGAATTGTGCCTTTTAACCTTTACCCCTCTTCCACCCACCACAGATGGGGCCTCGGTTTAATGTTTATTCTGGAAGGCAACTGTGCCAACAGTGCAGAACACCCTCAGCGCGACGCTGGAGTGTCAGTCTCGACTTTACGTTCAAGTTCTAGAGTGGGACGTTACTCATGGGCCTGTAACCTCCTGGCTCCCCAGTCTCATATTTGAGAGGGTTCTCGCAATGATATGCTGGGGAATCCCCCGAGGAGGATCCCCGGTTAGGTTTTACCTGGCAATTGTCCAGGTGCGCTAACTTCCCCTGGACAATTGTGCTGCGCTAGGAACCACCCTACAAAGCAATTTAAATCGTTAACTTCAGATGGTCCTGCCATGTGTACTCGAATAGTTACTCTGAAAGTGTTAGAAGAAACAAAGCCACTCCTAACTTCAGTGTAACTATTTTAAACTTCCAGACCCCACAAGGTACACCTCCCACCCCCCCCCCCACCCCCATTTAATCACCCCCTATGATATTCCCAATCCTCCTCCCTGACCTCCCCTCATGAGATTTTCCCTCCACTCCCCAATCCCCAGCCACATGGGACACACCACCCCACAACCCGCAGGCCCATCCATGACCCATCCCAACCGGCCTGCCTCTTGACACAACCGTGGCGTCTCGCCATCTGACCTCTCACCCTACCCAAACCCCGCCCCGGGATCCGAATCCCCTGATGTCCGACCTACCCCATCAAACTCGATGTCGGACCTCTGACCTGCCACTTAACCTGATCCCAGCTCCCTGTCCCCACCCTTGACCAACCAAATCCCATCCACTTACCTTCTCTCTGGATTGAGAGAATTACCTTTAAACTACCTGCTTTCTGGAAGGCAATGCAGTAAAAAAGAGGGTTAGGCCTCCCTCAATTCGCTGGTGTTGAACTGGGCTGGGTCCTGCGGGAACTTGTTTGCTGCAGGCTATAGGTATCTCCAACCAGCAGAGGCTTGAACAAACTTTTCCAGGCGAGCGAGTGCACTTTTAACTCTTGTATTTCCAGCAGGCCATCGCTTTCCTCTGCTGGGTGGAAGTTTCATGTTTGATTCAGAGGTGCGAGTGCTACCCGCCAAGTCCAGATTGGCGGAGACGTTACCTGCATCCCCGAGGATTTCGGGGGGAATCTACTGCTCTTTCTTGACCGACCCAGACAATCTCATCCACACTGGGAATTCCTCAGGAAAAGTCAGGATGCCATCCCTGGTAACAACACCCACCCCACATATGGCATTGACTCAACCCAGTGAGATTATCCACTATGCGGGCAAGAACCGAACCCAGCCCAACCCAGAAAATTGACTACGTTATCACATTCTTTAAGTGGCTAATTTTTCCTCATCTGAGGGCAGCACGGTGGAGAAGTGATTAGCACTGCTGCCTCGGGCAGCACGGTGACGCAGTGAGTAGCACTGCGGCCTCACGGCACCAAGGTCCCAGGTTCGATCCCGGCTCTGGGTCACTGTCCGTGTGGAGTTTGCACATTCTCCCCGTGTTTGCGTGGGTTTCGCCCCAAAACCCAAAGATGTGCAAGATAGGTGGATTGGACACGCTAAATTGCCACTTAATTGGAAAAAATGAATTGGGTCCGCTAAAATTTTTTTTAAAGTTCTTCTTCATCGGTCTTCAGCTGTACTGATAACCCGGTAAGTACCCTCTGACAGCACTTTACCTGAACACCACAGTATAGAAATAAGATTAAATGGAGGCGCTTTGAGGCAGGAAGCAGGAGAATTATTTTGATCATGTCAGCTGAGGCCTAACAAATGATTTATAAACATTTTGCACAACCTCCCCACTTTGAAAAAGGCAAAATACTGGGGACACTGGAGATCTGAAATAAAAACACAGCGCTGGGAAACCTCAGCAGGTCTGGCAGCATCAATGGAGGGAGAAACAGTCATGTTAATTTTGTATTGCCAAGTGCCAGTCTGTATCTTGTTCTTGCTTTCAGACAGTGCTGACCTTTATTATGCTATTAACACCTACTCCAGGCCGAAGCTTTGTTTCTTTATTGACAACCCTTACTGCTCTCTTTGCCTTTTGCTCTATGTCATCTTTGGTATTTAATCCTCACTGCTCTTTAACCTATCCCTGGCCTTCCCTTCTGTTTCACCCGACTCCCCTTTTTCAACAGCATAAGACCTCTCTTTAGGTTCGAAGAAGTGTCATGTTGGATTCAGCTTTGCTTCTCCCTCCACAGATTCTGCAAGTCCGTCCAAGTAACTCCAGCACTATAAGTGGGATTTTTCAGTTCTCCCTGGGCTGGTTTAGCTCACTGGGCTAAATCGCTGGCTTTTAAAGCAGACCAAGGCAGGCTAGCAGACGGTTCAATTTCCCGTACCAGCCTCCCCGAACAGGTGCCGGAATGTGGCGACTAGAGGCTTTTCACAGTAACTTCATTTGAAGCCTACTTGTGACAATAAGTGATTTTCATTTCATTCATTCATTTCAGCGGGCTAGTCTCGTCCCATGGAAGACGATGGACTTTTTGCCGGCTCACCGCATCTGCCGCGGTGTGGCCGGAAATTCCTGGCCTTAGTTTTTGTTGTTCCTACCATTTTAATATTCTCTGCCTCTATTTCTCTCTCCCACACTGTCACGGTAGCACAGTGGTTAGCACTGTTGCTTCACAGCGCCAGGGACCCGGGTTCCATTCTCGGCTTGGGTCACTGTCTGTGTGGAGCCTGCACGTTCTCCCCGTGTCTGCGTGGGTTTCCCCCGGGTCCTCCGGTTTGCTCCCACAAGTCCCGAAAAACGTCCTGTTGGGTGAATTGAACATTCTGAATTCTCCCTCTGTGTACCTGAACATGTGTGTGGCGACTAGAGGATTTTCACAGTAACTTCATTGCAGTGTTAATGTAAGCCTACTTGTGACAATAATAAAGATTATTATTGTAAAGCTCATATTTATATTGTTCTCAAACAAAAACAAAAATGCTGGACAATCTCAGCAGGTCTGACCGTCTGTGGAGAGAGAACGGAGCTAACGTTTCGAGTCTGGGTGACTCTTTGTCAAAGCTCCATTTACATTGTTCTCCCTGGAATGTACATCCTGCCACCTTGTGGTAAATGCTGGGTGATGTTTTTGCCCTGGCTGGTTCCCCATTTGCTGGCTTAGAGTTGGACACTGTCAGGAGCTTCCTTAAAACCTGTTTATCTGATTCAGGAATGTCAGGAGGATACAGAAACTCACTTTGCTATCTCCCTCTCCTTGCTGATTCTCACACAACCGTCAAATTACAGCATGGATCAAACAAATATAATTACTGCTCTGAGCTGAGGGAAATTAGACATGCACTCGCCTCATTTATATCCATTCTTGGTATATTGCTGTAGCTGGCAAGGGCAGTTGCCCACCCCACATTGTCTTTGTGTGGAGGGGGGGTGGAGGTTTTGTGAACCCTTGTGGCCCAACTGCCATAACACTTGCACACCATTATGTCATTAACTCTGAACGCCGCAGTTTAAAAAAAACATTTATTTGGGGGGGGGGGGGGTGGACGTTGCCCCAACATTTATTGCCCATCCCTAATTGCCCAAGGTGCATTTTCATAGAATTATAAAATTTACAGTGCAGAAGGAGGCCATTCGGCCCATTGGATTTGCACCGGCCCTTGGAAAGAGCCCCCTACTCAAGCCCACACCCCCACCCTACCCCCGTAACCCCACCTAACCTTTATCATGGCCAATCTACCTGACCTGCACATCTTTGGACTGTGGGAGGAAACCAGAGCACCCGGAGGAAACCCAGGCACACACAGAGAGGATGTGCAGACTCCGCACAGACAGTAACCCAAGCGAGGAATCGAACTTGGGACCCTGGAGCTGTGAAGCAACTGTGCTAACCATGGTGGTGCCATGCTGCCCCTTTTAAGAGTCAGCGACATTGCTGTGTACCTGGAGTCATGTAGTCCAGATCAGGTAAGGTTGGCAGATATCCTAACCTAAAGAGTCATTAGTGAACCAGATGGGTTTTTGATGACAATCCTCAATGGTTTGATGGCCATCATTAGTCTTTTAATTCCGCATTTTTATTGAATTCAAATTTCACCATCGACCGTGGTGGGATTCGAAACAGGGTCCCCGAAGCATTGTCCTGGGTCCCTGGATTACTTGCCCAGTATATTAAAAAAGCGAATTGATAAAAAATCTTTTCAATACATTTAAATCGCTTAGAAAAACAAACAGTTGTATTCATAGCCCCGCATCAGAGACAGCTAATCCCTTAACAACCACTCGGAGCTGTCGATCAAACTATGAAGCAACCAAATAGTAATAATACTATAACGATAGATCTCCGGCTTATGTCAACAAACAGATGTTGAAATGGCAAGCACTGATTTTTTTTTCAAGAGACTCAGCAGGCTGTTTTCAAAATGTAAGGAGCAGGATATTTAACTTGACAACTTGATAGTTCCAAGATCTTTAATGCACATTCACGCCTACTCATAAAAATCATTAAGTCACACATTGGGAAACACACCTTGCTCCATCAATAATTGGGTCTGTTTGAGCTTAGCGCTGAGTTCAAAAGACCCTGTTGAGTTTGGGCTTCCCCCAGTGTGCGCATTACAATATCACCCACCACAACCTCCCAGCCTCAGTGAAAGTGTATTCTGTTGGAAATGGTATGGGACCTCTGTATTCAGAATCCCGGTGCTATATGGGCAGCACGGTAGCACAGTGGTTAGCACAGTTGCTTCACAGCTCCAGGGTCCAAGGTTCAATTCCCCGCTGGGTCACTGTCTGTGCAGAGTCTGCACGTTCTCCCCGTGTCTGCGTGGGTTTCCTCCCACAAGTCCTGAAAGACATGCTGTTCGGTAATTTGGACATTCTGAATTTTCCCTCGGTGTACCCGAACAGGCGCCGGAATGTGGCGACTAGGGGCTTTTCATAGTAACTTCATTCCAGTGTTAATGTAAGTCTACTGTAATGTAAGTAGGCTGGTACAGAAATTGAACCCGCGCTGCTGGCGTTGTTCTGCATCACAATCCAGCTGTCCAGCCCACTGAGCAAACCAGCCCTTGTGACAATAATAAAGATTATTATATATTGGTTGAGGCGTAGAGTCTCCATGACCATGCGAAAATCCAGGCCTAAATGTTGTCAATTTAATTCTGTATTTTCCTCTATTCCCCAATACTCATTGGGGAATAGAGCTCATTCGATGGTTCATTTTTGCTCATTTTCAAAGGCAACCAATCTTCATTTAAATAGCTATTTCCTCGAGGCATCTCAAAGTTCTTCACAGCTGATGAAGTGCAGTTACTGTAATAGGCAAATATGTTAGTCTCAAAATGGAAAATTGCACAAACTTCAGAGAACATGAGTCACCGGTTCTTCAATTGAGAGCTTGGTTTTGTTTCTTTCTCACTCGGTACCATGCCGATAGTTAGCATAAATTGGTCACATCTGTTATCTTCTGAAGTAGAGTTGATGAGGGGGAGCCAGTGGATGAGGTTTATTTGGGCTTTTAGAAGGCTTTTGACAAGGTCCCACATAAGGGATTAGTGTGTAAAATTAAAATACATTGGATGAGAGGTAATTTACTGAGATGGACAGAAAACTGGTTGCTGAGTAGGAATAGATGGGCCTTTTTCCAAATGGCAGGCAGTGACTAGTGGGCTACTGCAAGGAATGCGCTGGGACTCCAGCTATTCACAATATATATTAATGATTTAGATGAGGGAGCTAAATGTAATATCTCCAAATTTGCTAATGATACAAAGTTGGGGAGGGGGGGGGGGGGGTGAACTATGAGGAGGTGCAGAGAGGCTTCCGTTTGATTCAGACAAGTTGAGCAAGTGGGCAAATGAATGGCAGATGTGGTATAATGTGGATAAATGTGAGGTTATCCGATTTGGTAGCAAAAACAGGAGGGCAGATTATTACCTGAATGGCTATAGATTGAGAGAGGGGAATGTGTAACGAGACCTAGGTGCCCTTGCACACTAGTCGGTGAAAGTAAGCATCAAGGTGGAGCAGGTGGTGAAGAAGCGAGAGGATTCGAGTACTCGGAGCAGGGATGTCTTGTAGTTATACAGGGCCTTGGTGAGATCTCACCAGGAATGCTGTGCACAGTTTTGGTGTCCTTATCTGAGGAAGGATGTTCTTCTTGCTCTAGAGGGAGTGCAGCGAAGCTTTACCAGACTGATTCCTAGAAAGGCAGGATTGATGTATGAGGAGAGATTGAGTCGGCTAGGATTATATTCACTGGAGTTTAGAAGAATGAAATTGGACCTCCTAGATAGCTGTACAATTCTAACAGGACTAGACAGTGTTCCCGATGGGGAGGAGTCCAGAACCAGGGTCACAGTCGGAGGATACGGGGTAAACCATTTATTTTATAAAAATAAATTTAGAGCACCCAATTTTTTTTTTTTTTTTCCAACAAAAAGGGGCAATTTGGCGAGGCCAACCCACCTACCCTGCACATCTTTGGATTTGTGGGGTGAGACCCACGCAGACACGAGAAGAATGTGCAAACCCCACACGGACAGTGACCCGGGACTGGGATCAAACCCGGGTTCTCGGTGCCGTGAGGCAGCAGTGCTAACCACTGCCCTCGGGGTAAACCTTTAGGACTGAGATGAGGAAAAATTCCTTCACCCAGAGAGTGGTGAGCCTGTGGAATTTGCTACTACACAAAGCAGTTCTAGCCAAAACATATCTTTTCAAAAAGGATATATAGGTCTTGGGGCTAAAGGAATCAAAAGATATGGGGGAAAGAGGAAACAGGTTAACATAGGAGGCGATTTGGCCCATTGGATTTGCACCGGCCCTTACAAAGGGCGCCCTACTGAAGCTCATGTATCTAACCTATCCCTGTAACCCAGTAACTCCCACTTAACCTTTTTTGGACACGAAGGGCAATTTAGCACGGCCAATCCACCTAACCTGCACATCTTTGGACTGTGGGTGGAAACCCATGCAGACTCCGCACAGACAGTGACCCAGCCGGGAATCGAACCTGGGACCCTGGAGTTGTGAAGCAACTGTGCTAACCATTATGCTACCATGCTGCCCATTGAGTTGGATGACTAGGCATGATCATAATGAATGGCGGAGCAGGCGCGAAGGGCCAATAGGCCTCTCCCTGTTGCTATTGTGTATGTTTCTATGACCACAACTGTAACCGTCTGAAATCCATGTCAGCAATCTGTTTCGGTGAATAATTAAACAAATCATTGTATTTTTCAGCAATAAACTTGTGCCAAAGGTATGAAAGCTGTCCATTCCAATAGGAGTGGCAAGAGTTATACAACGTGTCAGCCTGACCTGCCAGAAACACAAGGGGAGGTGGCAGATCCAGCAGCAGGGAAAATGACACGGCCATGTTGAATAAGGCCCCATCCAACTCCCCAACTCCCCAACCCCATCCAACTCCCCAACCCCTCTCACACACTCCGTACCCCATCCAACTCCCCACCCTCACACACACTCCGTACTCCATCCAATTCCCCACCCCATCCAACCCCCCACATCCTACAACCTCACACACTCCCCAACTCCCCACCCCCTCTCACACACTCCGTACCCCATCCAATTCCTCTCACACTGCGTACCCCATCCAACTCCCCACCCCCTCTCACACACTCCAACCAACTCTTTCCCCCCCCCCCCACACATTCCGTACCCCATCCAAAGCCCCATCCCCTCTCTCACAGTCCGTACCCCATCTAACCCCCCCCCCCCAGACACTTCGTACCCCATCCAACTACCCTCCCCCCCCCCCCCCCCTTCACACATTCCGTACACCATCCAACTCCGAACCCTCACACACACACACACTACCTCAGCCAACCCCTCATCCTCACACGCACACTGTACCCCATCCAACACCCCACGCACACACACTGTACCCCACCCAACACCCCACACAATGTACCACATACAACTTCCTACCCTCCCACACACGCTGTACCCCACCCAACACCCCACACACACACACACACACACACACACACACACACTGTACCCCACCCAACACCCCACACTCCCACACAATGTACCACATACAACTTCCTACACTCCCACACACACTATAACCCATCCAACACCCCACGCACACACTGTATCCCACCCAACACCCTACACTCACACACAATGTACCACATAAAACTCCCCACCCTCACATACAAACTATACCCAATCAAACTCATCACCCTCGTACAGATAAAAAACTATCTTATTCAAGCTCCTCATTCTCTCTCACTGTGCAAACCCCCCCCCCCCCTTACAGAAAAAAGAAAAACAAAGAACATATAAATAAACATCTTACAACTACATCACTAATTCCCCCAATATACAAACCTCCCATTAAGCAATAATAAACACAGTAGGAAACACAAAGTACACCCTCCCCTCCCCCCACCCCCCCGGGTTGCTGCTGCTGCTGCTGACCACCTCCTAACGCCCCGCTAGAAAGTCTAGGAACGGTTGCCACCGCCTGAAGAACCCTTGCACAGATCCTCTCAATGCAAATTTTACCCTCTCCAATTTAATGAATCCTGCCATGTCGCTGATCCAGACTTCCACGCTTGGGGGGCCTCGCATCTTTCCACTGTAGCAGAATCCTCCGCTGGGCTACCAGGTTCTCAAAGGCCAGAATACCGGCCTCTTTCACCTCCTGCACTCCCGGCTCGTCCGATACCCCAAATAGTGCTAACCCCCAACTCAGCTTAACCCGGGTGTTCACCACCTCAGACACCGTCCTCGCAACGCCCCTCCAGTGCCGGGCACGCCCAGAACATGTGGGCGTGATTTGCTGGGCTCCCTGAGCACCTCACACACCCGCCTTCCACTCCAAAGAACCTGCTCAGCCTCGCCCCTGTCATATGCGCTCTGTGAAGAACCTTAAATTGTATCAGGCTAAGGCTGGTGCAAGAATTAACCCTACCCAGGGCATCCGCCCACGTACCCTCGTCTATCTCCTCTCCAAGCTCCTCCTCCCATTTACCCTTTAGCTCCACCGCTGGGGTCTCCTCCTCTTCCTGCATCTCCTGATAGATCGCCGAGACCCTGCCTTCTCCAACCCACACCCCAGAGAGCACCCTATTCTGGATCCTACGTGCTGGAAGCAGCGGGAACTCCCTCACCTGCCGTCTTACAAACGCCCTTACCTGCATGTACCTGAAGGCATTTCCGGGGGGGGGGGGGGGGGGGCCCAAATTTTTCCTCCAGCGCCTCAAGGTTCACAGACTTCCCATCTATAAACAGGTCCCCCATCCTTCTAATTCTTGCCCTGTGCCAGCTCAGGAACCCGCCATCCATTCACCCCGGGATGAACCGATCGGGGACCAAACCGAAGTCTCTACCTCACGCCTGTGGCGTCTCCACTGCCCCCAAATTTTGAGTCGCCGCCACCACCGGACTCGTGGTGTACCTTGTCAGCGGGAGTGGCAGCGATGCCGTCACCAGCGCTCTGACTCGTGCCCACACAGAACGCCATCTCCAGCCTCTTCCATGCCGCCCCCTCCCCCTCAATTACCCACTTGCGTATCATCGCCACATTGGCAGCCCAGTAGTACCCACACAGATTAGGCAACGCTAGCCCTCCTCTGTCCCTGCTCCGTTCCAGAAACACCCTTCTCGCCCTCGGAGTCTTTTTCGCCCATTCAAACCCCATGATGCTCCTGCTGACCCGCTTAAAAAAGGCCTTAGGGATCAGGATGGGGAGGCACTGGAATATAAAAAGGAACCTCAGGAGCACCGTCATTTTCACCGACTGCACCCTACCCGCCAAGGACAGTGGCAACATATCCCACCTTTTAAACTCCTGCTCCACCAGTCGCGTCAAGTTGAGCTTGTGTAGGGCGCCCCAGCTCCTGGCCACCTGGATCCCTAGGTACCAAAAACTCCTTTCCGCCCTCTTCAAATGGAAGCTCGTCTATCCCCCTTCCCTGGTCCCCTGGGTGTATCACGAAGAGCCCACTCTTCCCCCACATTGAGCTTTCCCCAGAAAAGTCTCAAAACTCCCTGAGGATCCGCATCACCAAGGCATCCCCCTGCTGGGTCCACCACATACAGTAACAGGTCATCGGCATACAACGAAACCCGGTCCCCCCCCCCCCCCCCCCCCCCCGGACCAGCCCCCTCCAGTTCCTGGACTCCCTTAAAGCCATAGCCTTGTCCACCGGTACAGCCGAAAGTATTCCGACCTCCTCCGATTCGTGGCCACACTCGCTACCGGGGCTTCGTAAAGTAGCCTAACCCAACAAATGAACCCCTCCCCGAACCCAAACCTCCTCAACACTTCCCAAAGGAACCCCCACTCCACCCTATCGAAGGCCTTCTCCGCGCCCAGCGCCGCCACTATCTCCGCCCCCCCCCCCTCCACTGCAGGCATCATGATTACATTAAGGAGCCTCCGCACATTGGTATTCAGCTGCCTTCCCTTAACAAAACCCGTCTGGTCCTCGTGAATCACCCCCGGGACACAGTGCTCAATTCTGGTAGCCAACACCTTCGCTAACAGCTTTGCGTCCACGTTGAGGAGATTGGCCTATACGACCCACACTGTAATGGGTCCTTGTCCCTCTTCAGGATCAGCGAGATCAGCGCCCTGGACATCGGGGGCAGGCCCCCCCCCCCTCCCCTCCCTTATTGAAAGTCCTCACTAGTAGCAGGTCCATGTACTTCCGGTAAAATTCCACCGGGAACCCATCTGGCCCCGGTACCTTCCCCGCCCGCATACTCCCCAGCCCCCGGTGCCCCAAGCCCAGCCACCTGCTCCTCCTCCACCCTTGGGAACCTCAGCCGATCCAAAAATCGACGCATCCCCCCCCCCCCCCCCCGAGCTGCGTTACTCCCCCCCATAGCACTCCCGTAAGTCTGCTGACCCCGGCCACTCCATCGACCCCCCCCAGTGTGATAGTTTCCCCCCCCCCTCCCCTCTGGTAGGTGAGGGTGAGCCTTACTTCAGTGGTAGGGAAATTACTGGAGAGAATTCTTAGAGACAGGATCTACTCCCATTTGGAAGCAAATGGACGTATTAGTGAGAGGCAGCACGGTTTTGTGAAGGGGAGGTCGTGTCTCACTAACTTGATAGAGTTTTTCGAGGAGGTCACTAAGATGATTGATGCAGGTAGGGCAGTAGATGTTGTCTATATGGACTTCAGTAAGGCCTTTGACAAGGTCCCTCATGGTAGACTAGTACAAAAGGTGAAGTCACACGGGATCAGGGGTGAACTGGCAAGGTGGATACAGAACTGGCTAGGCCATAGAAGGCAGAGGGTAGCAATGGAGGGATGCTTTTCTAATTGGAGGGCTGTGACCAGTGGTGTTCCACAGGGATCAGTGTTGGGACCTTTGCTGTTTGTAGTATATATAAATGATTTGGAGGAAAATGTAACTGGTCTGATTAGTAAGTTTGCAGACGACACAAAGGTTGGTGGAATTGTGGATAGCGATGAGGACTCTGAGGATACAGCAGGATTTAGATTGTCTGGAGACTTGGGCGGACAGATAGCAGATGGAGTTTAATCCGGACAAATGTGAGGTAATGCATTTTGGAAGGTCTAATGCAGTTAGGGAATATACAGTGAATGGTAGAACCCTCAAGAGTATTGAAAGTCAAAGAGATCTAGGACTACAGGTCCACAGGTCATTGAAAGGGGCAACACAGGTGGAGAAGGTAGTCAAGAAGGCATACGGCATGCTTGCCTTCATTGGCCGGGGCATTGAGTATAAGAATTGGCAAGTCATGTTGCAGCTGTATAGAACCTTAGTTAGGCCACACTTGGAGTATAGTGTTCAATTCTGGTCGCCACACTACCAGAAGGATGTGGAGGCTTTAGAGAGGGTGCAGAAGAGATTTACCAGAATGTTGCCTGGTATGGAGGGCATAAGCTATGAGGAGCGATTGAATAAACTCGGTTTGTTCTCACTGGAACGAAGGAGGTTGAGGGGCGACCTGATAGAGGTATACAAAATTATGAGGGGCATAGACAGAGGCTTTTCCCCAGGGTAGAGGGGTCAATTACTAGGGGGCATAGGTTTAAGGTGAGAGGGGCAAGGTTTAGAGTAGATGTACGAGGCAAGTGGTTTACGCAGAGGGTAGTGGGTGCCTGGAACTCGCTACCGGAGGAGGTAGTGGAAGCAGGGACGATAGGGACATTTAAGGGGCATCTTGACAAATATATGAATAGGATGGGAATAGAAGGATACGGACCCAGGAAGTGTAGAAGATTGTAGTTTAGTCGGGCAGTATGGTCGGCACGGGCTTGGAGGGCCGAAGGGCCTGTTCCTGTGCTGTACATTTCTTTGTTCTTTGTTCTGTCCATCAGCGGGCGCTCCACTCCAACACCGCCCTTTTCCCCCACATTCCTTCCCCAGTGCGGGAAAAGCCTGCGCTTTCCATCAAACCGGCCCCGCCCCCTAATCCCATCTCCCCCACCTCGGACCTCCCATCTTGAAATGAAAAATGAAATGAAATGAAAATCGCTTATTGTCACAAGTAGGCTTCAAATGAAGTTACTGTGAAAAGCCCCTAGTCGCCACATTCCGGAGCCTATTCGGGGAGGCTGGTACGGGAACTTCCCCCCCCCCCCCCCCCCCCACCAGCGGGCGCCCATCTTTCCAACCAGCAATGCCCACACTCTCACAAAACCCCCACTTCGAACTATTTCACCCTACCCCACCCAGCACCCAAGCAAACAGTACAGAACAGAACATCCCCCAAAGCACAGTAACCACAGGAGCCCCCCGCGGCCTCCCCTTACAACTGAGTCTCAGTCCGTGTCCAACTTTTCGGCCTGGATAAAGGTCCACGCCTCCTCCGGCATCTCAAAGTAATGGTGCCGGTCCTTAAATGTGACCCACAGTCACGCCGGCTGCAGCATCCCGTATTTCACTCCCTTCCGATGCAGAGCCGCCTTAGCCCGATTGTACCCGGCCCTATTCTTGGCTACCTCCACGCTCCAGTCCTGGTATATACGGACCTCTGCATTCTCCCATCTGCTGCTCCGCTCCTGTTTTGCCCATCTTAGGACACACTCCCTGTCCACCAAGTGGTGGAACTGCACCAATACCACCCATGGCGGAACTGCACCAATACCACCCATGGCGGCTCGTTAGATTTGGGCCTCCTCGCCAGGACTCGGTGAGCCCCATCCAGGGGTCTCGGTAAGGCACCCGCGCCCATCAGTCTGTTCAGCAGCGTGACCACGTGTGCTCCAGCATCCGACCCCTCCACTCCCTCCGGGAGACCCAGAATCCGCAGGTTCTTCCTCGACCGATTCTCCATATCCTCAAACTTCTGCCATTTCTAATGCTGCGCCTCGTGTGCCTCTACCTTCACCGCCAGGCCCAATATCTCGTCCTCATTCTCCGAGGCCTTCTGCCGCACCTCCCGGATCGCCGCCCCTTGGGCCTTCTGGGACTCGACCAGCTTGTCAATCGAAGGCTTCAGCAGCTCTGCTTTCAATTCCGTAAAGCAGCGCTTGAGAAACTCCTGCTGCTCTTGCGACCACTGCGCCCACGCTGCCTGGTCTCCACCCGCCGCCATCTTGGCTTTCCTCCCTCGCACTTTTCACTGCACCAAAATCACTTTTTTCACCGCTCCACTCCTGGTCCAATCCATACAGTGCCGGGGAAATCGTACTGTCGCCTTCCCACACTGGGAACCGTCGAACAAATGCTGCTGGGGCCCCTCACGAGCCCAAAAGTCAGTTCCTGGCAAGAACTGCCGAATGTGAGACTTAGCTCAGCACAGCCGCAACCGGAAGACCATCGCACCCTGTCCCCCATCCACCATCACACCCCTTCACACCCTGTACCCCATCCACCATCACACCCCCTGCACCCCGTCCACCATCACACCCCTTCACACCCTGTACCCCGTCCACCATCGCACCCCGCCCCCCGTCCACCATCGCACCCCGCCCCCCGTCCACCATCGCACCCCGCCCCCCATCGCACCCCGCCCCCCGCCCCCCATCGCACCCCGCCCCCCGTCCCCCATCGCACCCCGCCCCCCGTCCACCATCGCACCCCCTTCACGCCCTGCCCCCCCGTTCCACCGTCGCACCCCCTGCCCCCCCGTTCCACCGTCGCACCCCCTGCCCCCCCGTTCCACCGTCGCACCCCCTGCCCCCCCGTTCCACCGTCGCACCCCCTGCCCCCCCGTTCCACCGTCGCACCCCCTGCCCCCCGTCGCACCCCCTGCCCCCCCGTCGCACCCCCTGCCCCCCCGTCGCACCCCCTGCCCCCCCGTCGCACCCCCTGCCCCCCCGTCGCACCCCCTGCCCCCCCGTCGCACCCCCTGCCCCCCCGTCGCACCCCCTGCCCCCCCGTCGCACCCCCTGCCCCCCCGTCGCACCCCCTGCCCCCCCGTCGCACCCCCTGCCCCCCCGTCGCACCCCCTGCCCCCCCGTCGCACCCCCTGCCCCCCCGTCGCACCCCCTGCCCCCCCCGTTCCACCGTCGCACCCCCTGCCCCCCCCCCGTTCCACCGTCGCACCCCCTGCCCCCCCCCGTTCCACCGTCGCACCCCCTGCCCCCCCCCGTTCCACCGTCGCACCCCCTGCCCCCCCCCGTTCCACCGTCGCACCCCCTGCCCCCCCCCCGTTCCACCGTCGCACCCCCTGCCCCCCCCCCCCGTTCCACCGTCGCACCCCCTGCCCCCCCGTTCCACCGTCGCACCCCCTGCCCCCCCCGTTCCACCGTCGCACCCCCTGCCCCCCCCGTTCCACCGTCGCACCCCCTGCCCCCCCCGTTCCACCGTCGCACCCCCTGCCCCCCCGTTCCACCGTCGCACCCCCTGCCCCCCCCGTTCCACCGTCGCACCCCCT
This sequence comes from Scyliorhinus torazame, assembly GCF_047496885.1. Taxonomy (NCBI): domain Eukaryota; kingdom Metazoa; phylum Chordata; class Chondrichthyes; order Carcharhiniformes; family Scyliorhinidae; genus Scyliorhinus; species Scyliorhinus torazame. The sequence goes on from NC_092725.1 coordinate 53,347,142, forward strand.
GCCCCCCCGTTCCACCGTCGCACCCCCTGCCCCCCCGTTCCACCGTCGCACCCCCTGCCCCCCCGTTCCACCGTCGCACCCCCTGCCCCCCCGTTCCACCGTCGCACCCCCTGCCCCCCCGTTCCACCGTCGCACCCCCTGCCCCCCCGTTCCACCGTCGCACCCCCTGCCCCCCCGTTGCACCGTCGCACCCCCTGCCCCCCCGTTGCACCGTCGCACCCCCTGCCCCCCCGTTGCACCGTCGCACCCCCTGCCCCCCCGTTGCACCGTCGCACCCCCTGCCCCCCCGTTGCACCGTCGCACCCCCTGCCCCCCCGTTCCACCGTCGCACCCCCTGCTCCCCCGTTCCACCGTCGCACCCCCTGCCCCCCCGTTCCACCGTCGCACCCCCTGCCCCCCCGTTCCACCGTCGCACCCCCTGCCCCCCCGTTCCACCGTCGCACCCCCTGCCCCCCCGTTCCACCGTCGCACCCCCTGCCCCCCCGTTCCACCGTCGCACCCCCTGCCCCCCCGTCGCACCCCCTGCCCCCCCGTCGCACCCCCTGCCCCCCCGTCGCACCCCCTGCCCCCCCGTCGCACCCCCTGCCCCCCCGTCGCACCCCCTGCCCCCCCGTCGCACCCCCTGCCCCCCCGTCGCACCCCCTGCCCCCCCGTCGCACCCCCTGCCCCCCCGTCGCACCCCCTGCCCCCCCGTCGCACCCCCTGCCCCCCCGTCGCACCCCCTGCCCCCCCGTCGCACCCCCTGCCCCCCCGTCGCACCCCCTGCCCCCCCGTCGCACCCCCTGCCCCCCCGTCGCACCCCCTGCCCCCCCGTCGCACCCCCTGCCCCCCCGTCGCACCCCCTGCCCCCCCGTCGCACCCCCTGCCCCCCCGTCGCACCCCCTGCCCCCCCGTCGCACCCCCTGCCCCCCCGTCGCACCCCCTGCCCCCCCGTCGCACCCCCTGCCCCCCCGTCGCACCCCCTGCCCCCCCGTCGCACCCCCTGCCCCCCCGTCGCACCCCCTGCCCCCCCGTCGCACCCCCTGCCCCCCCCGTTCCACCGTCGCACCCCCTGCCCCCCCCCCGTTCCACCGTCGCACCCCCTGCCCCCCCCCGTTCCACCGTCGCACCCCCTGCCCCCCCCCCGTTCCACCGTCGCACCCCCTGCCCCCCCCCCGTTCCACCGTCGCACCCCCTGCCCCCCCCCCCGTTCCACCGTCGCACCCCCTGCCCCCCCGTTCCACCGTCGCACCCCCTGCCCCCCCGTTCCACCGTCGCACCCCCTGCCCCCCCGTTCCACCGTCGCACCCCCTGCCCCCCCGTTCCACCGTCGCACCCCCTGCCCCCCCGTTCCACCGTCGCACCCCCTGCCCCCCCGTTCCACCGTCGCACCCCCTGCCCCCCCGTTCCACCGTCGCACCCCCTGCCCCCCCGTTCCACCGTCGCACCCCCTGCCCCCCCGTTCCACCGTCGCACCCCCTGCCCCCCCGTTCCACCGTCGCACCCCCTGCCCCCCCGTTCCACCGTCGCACCCCCTGCCCCACCCCCTGCCCCCCGTCCCACCCCGTTCCACCGTCGCACCCCCTGAACACACCCTGTACCCCGTCCCCCTTGCCGCGACCCCCGTCCCCCTTGCCGCGCCCCCCCGTCCCCCTTGCCGCGGCCCCCTTGCCGCGCCCCCCCGGCCGCGCCCCCCCGGCCCCCTTGCCGCGCCCCCCCGGCCCCCTTGCCGCGCCCCCCCGGCCCCCTTGCCGCGCCCCCCCGGCCCCCTTGCCGCGCCCCCCCGGCCCCCTTGCCGCGCCCCCCGGCCCCCTTGCCGCGCCCCCCGGCCCCCTTGCCGCGCCCCCCCGGCCCCCTTGCCGCGCCCCCCCGGCCCCCTTGCCGCGCCCCCCCGGCCCCCTTGCCGCGCCCCCCCGGCCCCCTTGCCGCGCCCCCCCGGCCCCCTTGCCGCGCCCCCCCGGCCCCCCCGGCCCCCTTGCCGCGCCCCCCCTTGCCGCGCCACCCCCTTGCCGCGCCACCCCCTTGCCGCGCCACCCCCCTTGCCGCGCCCCCCCTTGCCGCGCCCCCCCTTGCCGCGCCCCCCCCTTGCCGCGCCCCCCCTTGCCGCGCCCCCCCTTGCCGCGCCCCCCCTTGCCGCGCCCCCCCTTGCCGCGCCCCCCCCTGCCGCGCCCCCCCCCGCCGCGCCCCCCCCTGCCGCGCCCCCCCTTGCCGCGCCCCCGTCCCCCTTGCCACGCCCCCCCCCGTCCCCCGTCGGCATCCCCCTTGGCGTCCCCCGTCCCCCGTCCCCCCTCGGCGCCCCGTCCCCCGTCCCCCCTCGGCGCCCCGTCCCCCGTTGGCGCCCCGTACCCCGTCCCCCCTCGGCGCCCCGTACCCCGTCCCCCGTCCCCCCTCGGCGCCCCGTACCCCGTCCCCCGTCCCCCCTCGGCGCCCCGTCCCCCCTCGGCGCCCCGTACCCCGTCCCCCCTCGGCGCCCCGTACCCCGTCCCCCCTCGGCGCCCCGTACCCCGTCCCCCCCTCGGCGCCCCGTACCCCGTCCCCCCTCGGCGCCCCGTACCCCGTCCCCCCTCGGCGCCCCGTACCCCGTCCCCCCTCGGCGCCCCGTACCCCGTCCCCCCTCGGCGCCCCGTACCCCGTCCCCCCTCGGCGCCCCGTACCCCGTCCCCCCTCGGCGCCCCGTACCCCGTCCCCCCTCGGCGCCCCGTACCCCGTCCCCCCTCGGCGCCCCGTACCCCGTCCCCCCTCGGCGCCCCGTACCCCGTCCCCCCTCGGCGCCCCGTACCCAGTCCCCCCTCGGCGCCCCGTACCCCGTCCCCCCTCGGCGCCCCGTACCCCGTCCAGCTTCACACCCTGTACCACATTGGCCTTCACACCCCATCCACCTTCACATCCCTTAACACCCTGTCCCCCATCCACCGGCGCACCCCGTCCACCTTCGCCCCCCCGTTCCCCCGTCCACCTTCGCCCCCCCGTCCCCCGTCCACCTTCGCCCCCCCGTCCCCCGTCCACCTTCGCCCCCCCGTCCCCCGTCCCCCTTCGCCCCCCCGTCCCCCGTCCCCCTTCGCCTCCCCCGTCCCCCTTCGCCTCCCCCGTCCCCCTTCGCCCCCCCCGTCCCCCTTCGCCCCCCCCGTCCCCCTTCGCCCACCCCGTCCACCTTCGCTCCCCCCGTACCCCGTCCACCTTCGCCCCCCCCCGTACCCCGTCCACCTTCGCCCCCCCCGTACCCCGTCCACCTTCGCAAACTCCTCACCCTCACACGGACAAACTGTACCTTATTCAAGCTCCCTACACTCTCATACACTGTACCCCAACCACGTCCCCACACTTACACACACACACAGACCCTGTTTCCCATCCGACTCCTACCCTCTCTCGCACACACACACACTATACCCCAACAAAGTCCTCACACACTCACGCACAGATGAATGCAGGATTTTAGATATATTGGCTTATATTGTTTGGTGAGGTACAGGATAAAAGCCAGGGTTAGGGTGTGTTTGACTGCTGTAGTCACGTTTTAAAAGAACCATAGAATCTTGGTTTGAAAGACAACAAAGCCTGTCGGAGCCTGAGGTGCAACTAAGCATCGGAAAAGCTTGGGCTAATGCAGTTTTGTTTTGATTAAGGAGATTTCCCTGGGCGTTAATTCATTTTCAGCTTGGTGTGATTTGTTGTGGCTGGGTGGAGCTAGAACCTTTTGAGAAAGCATCTTCAGTTCAGTTCTGATCTGGCTGGAGCTGTGTCCACAGTGAAACAGTTCTGCTTCACTGTAAGTTAGTTAAAACAGAGTAACTGTATTTAAAGCAGTGCAGACTTGTCAGAGGACAAGGGGGAGCAAAAACGAGTCAGTTGAAACAGTTTTTGAAGACTTATAGCCAGAGTTTCTGCAGAGTTTAGACCGGAATCCGATCAGTTCTGTGAAGCAGTGCCAAGGAATCTCTTTCTCAAAGAATAACTTTAAAGCAGATATTCCTCTGGGCCATTGGTATTCAAGCTGGACCGAGCTGAGATGGTCTATTTTCTTGTTGTTCAAGTGAGAACAAAACAGCAATTAAGGGTATTATATTCGATGTATTGAGTAGTATTGTTTAAGGGGTAATTGTAAAATTATTTCTGGAGTGATATTAAAAATTGTAATATTGCGCTGGTCATAAAGTTTGTTTAATATACCATATCCCTATTTCTTTGTGCAATCACTCCGAGCAAAGTATCCTTTCCACAGTCTTACAAAATTAATATAAAATATAGGGGTTTCTGTCCAGTACCCTAGCCACTGCTGGGGTCTGGTCTGGGATTGTAATAGTACCCCATCTAACTCCCGACTCACACACTGTACCCCATCTAACTCCCCACTCACATACACTGTACCCCATTTAACTCCCCATTCACTCACTGTACCCCATCTAACTCCCCACTCACTCACTGTACCACATCTAACTCCCCACTCACACACACTGTACCCCATCTAACTCCCCACTCTCACACTGTACCCCATCTAACTCCCCACTCACTCACACACTGAACAAAGAACAAAGAAATGTACAGCACAGGAACAGGCCCTTCGGCCCTCCAACCCGTACCGACCATGCTGCCCGACTAAACTACAATCTTCTACACTTCCTGGGTCCGTATCCCTCTATTCCCATCCTATTCATGTATTTGTCAAGATGCCCTTTAAATGTCACTATCGTCCCTGCTTCCACCACCTCCTCCGGTAGCGAGTTCCAGGCACCCACTACCCTCTGCGTAAAAAAACTTGCCTCGTACATCTACTCTAAACCTTGCCCCTCTCACCTTAAACCTATGCCCCCTAGTAATTGACCCCTCTACCCTGGGGAAAAACCTCTGACTATCCACTCTGTCTATGCCCCTCATAATTTTGTAGACCTCTATCAGGTCGCCCCTCAACCTCCTTCGTTCCAGTGAGAACAAACAGAGTTTATTCAACCGCTCCTCATAGCTAATGCCCTCCATACCAGGCAACATTCTGGTAAATCTCTTCTGCACCCTCTCTAAAGCCTCCACATCCTTCTGGTAGTGTGGCGACCAGAATTGAACACTATACTCCAAGTGTGGCCTAACTAAGGTTCTATACAGCTGCAACATGACTTGCCAATTCTTATACTCAATGCCCCGGCCAATGAAGGCAAGCATGCCGTATGCCTTCTTGACTACCTTCTCCACCTGTGTTGCCCCTTTCAATGACCTGTGGACCTGTACTCCTAGATCTCTTTGACTTTCAATACTCTTGAGGGTTCTACCATTCACTGTATATTACCTACCTGCATTAGACCTTCCAAAATGCATTACCTCCGGATTACATTTCACATTTGTCCGGATTAAACTCCATCTGCCATCTCTCCGCCCAAGTCTCCAAACAATCTAAATCCTGCTGTATCCTCTGACAGTCCTCATCGCTATCCGCAATTCCACCAACCTTTGTGTCGTCTGCAAACTTACTAATCAGACCAGTTACATTTTCCTCCAAATCATTTATATATATATATATACTACAAAGAGCAAAGGTCCCAGCACTGATCCCTGTGGAACACCACTGGTCACAGCCCTCCAATTAGAAAAGCATCCTTCCATTGCTACTCTCTGCCTTCTATGACCTAGCCAGTTCTGTATCCACCTTGCCAGCTCCCCCCTGATCCCGTGTGACTTCACCTTTTGTACTCGTCTACCATGAGGGACCTTGCCAAAGGCCTTACTGAAGTCCATATAGACAACATCCACTGCCCTACCTGCATCCATCATCTTAGTGACCTCCTCGAAAAACTCTATCAAGTTAGTGAGACACGACCTCCCCTTCACAAAACCATGCTGCCTCTCACTAATACGTCCATTTGCTTCCAAATGGGAGTAGATCCTGTCTCGAAGAATTCTCTCCAGTAATTTCCCTACCACTGAAGTAAGGCTCACCGGCCTGTAGTTCCCTGGATTATCCTTGCTACCCTTCTTAAACAGAGGAACAACATTGGCTATTCTCCAGTCCTCCGGGACATCCCCTGAAGACAGTGAGGATCCAAAGATTTCTGTCAAGGCCTCAGCAATTTCCTCTCCAGCCTCCTTCAGTATTCTGGGGTAGATCCCATCAGGCCCTGGGGACTTATCTACCTTAATATTTTTTAAGACACCCAACACCTCGTCTTTTTGGATCTCAATGTGACCCAGGCTATCTACACACCCTTCTCCAGACTCAACATCTACCAATTTTTTCTCTTTGGTGAATACCGATGAGAAGCATTCATTTAGTACCTCGCCCATTTCCTCTGGCTCCACACACAGATTCCCTTTCCTATCCAAAGTGGGCCAACCCTTTCCCTGGCTACCCTCTTGCTTTTTATGTACGTGTAAAAAGCCTTGGGATTCTCCTTAACCCTATTTGCCAATGACTTTTCGTGACCCCTTCTAGCCCTCCTGACTCCTTGCTTTAGTTCCTTCCTACTTTGCTTATATTCCACGCAGGCTTTGTCTGTTCCCAGCCTTTTAGCCCTGACAAATGCCTCCTTTTTCTTTTTGACGAGGCCTACAATATCTCTCGTTATCCAAGGTTCCCGAAAATTGCCGTATTTATCCTTCTTCCTCACAGGAACATGCCGGTCCTGAATTCCTTTCAACTGACACTTGAAAGCCTCCCACACGTCAGATGTTGATTTGCCCTCAAACATCCGCCCCCAATCTATGTTCTTCAGTTCCCGCCTAATATTGTTAGAAATAGCCTTCCCCCAATTTAGCACATTCATCCTAGGACCACTCTTATCCTTGTCCACCAGTACTTTAAAACTTACTGAATTGTGGTCACTGTTACCGAAATGCTCCCCTACTGAAACATCTACCACCTGGCCGGGCTCATTCCCCAATACCAGGTCCAGTACCGCCCCTTCCCTAGTTGGACTGTCTGCATATTGTTTTAAGAAGCCCTCCTGGATGCTCCATACAAACTCCGCCCCGTCTAAGCCCCTGGCACTAAGTGAGTCCCAGTCAATATTGGGGAAGTTGAAGTCTCCCATCACCACAACAATGTTGTTTTTACTCTTTTCCAAAATCTGTCTACCTATCTGCTCCTCTATCTCCCGCTGGCTGTTGGGAGGCCTGTAGTAAACCCCCAACATTGTGACTGCACCCTTCTTATTCCTGATCTCTACCCATATAGCCTCACTGCCCTCTGAGGTGTCCTCCCGCAGTACAGCTGTGATATTCTCCCGAACCAGTAGCGCAACTCCGCCTCCCCTTTTACATCCCCCTCTATCCCTCCTGAAACATCTAAATCCTGGAACGTTTAGCTGCCAATCCTGCCCTTCCCTCAACCAGGTCTCTGTAATGGCAACAACATCATAGTTCCAAGTACTAATCCAAGCTCATCTGCCTTACCCGTAATAGTTCTTGCATTAAAACATATGCACTTCAGGTCACCAGACCCGCTGTGTTCAGCAACTTCTCCCTGTCTGCTCTGCCTCAGAGCCCCACTGTCCCTATTCCCTAGTTCTCCCTCAATGCTCTCACCTTCTGACCTATTGCTCCCGTGCCCACCCCCCTGCCATACTAGTTTAAACCCTCCCGTGTGACACTAGCAAACCTCGCGGCCAGGATATTTATGCCTCTCCGGTTTAGATGCAACCCGTCCTTCTTATATAGGTCACACCTGCCCCGGAAGAGCTCCCAGTGGTCCAGATAACGGAAACCCTCCCTCCTACACCAGCTGTTTAGCCACGTGTTTAGCTGCTCTATCTTCCTATTTCTAGCCTCACTGGCACGTGGCACAGGGAGTAATCCCGAGATTACAACCTTAGAGGGCCTGTCTTTTAACTTTCGGCCTAGCTCCCTGAACTCCTGCTGCAGGACCTCTTGCCCCTTCCTGCCTATGTCGTTAGTACCAATATGTACAATGACCTCTGCCTGTTTGCCCTCCACCTTCAGGATGCCCTCTACCCGTTCGGAGACATCCTGGACCCTGGCACCAGGGAGGCAACACACCATCCTGGAGTCTCTTTCACGTCCACAGAAGCGCCTATCTGGGCCCCTGACTATAGAGTCCCCTATTACTATTGCTCTCCTGCGCTTTGACCCTCCCTTCTGAACATCAGAGCCAGCCGTGGTGCCACTGCTCTGGCTGCTGCTGTTTTCCCCTGATAGGCTATCCCCCCCGACAGTATCCAAAGGGGTATACCTGTTCGAGAGGGGGACAACCACAGGGGATTCCTGCACTGACTGCCTGCCCTTTCTGGTGGTCACCCATTTCTCTGCCTGCACCTTGGGTGTGACCACATTTACATAACTGCGATCTATGACATTTTCCGCCACCTGCATGCTCCTAAGTGCATCCAATTGCTGCTCCAACCGAACCATGCGGTCTGTGAGGAGCTCCAGTTGGGTGCACTTTCTGCAGATGAAGCCATCCGGGACGCTGGAAGCCTCCGGACCTGCCACATCTCAGTCAGAGCACTGCACTGCACTGTACCCCATCTAACTCCCCACTCACTCACACATTGTACCCCATCAAACTCCCCACTCGCACGGACACTGTACCCCATCTAACTCCCCACTCAGACACACACTGTACACCATCCAAACGCACACCACTCGTGGGCGGGATAGTAGCATAGTGGTTAGCACTAATGCTTCACAGCTCCTGGGTCCCAGCTTCGATTCCCGGCTTACGTCACTGTCTGTGTGGAGTCTGCACATTCTTCCAGTGTCTGCGTGGGTTTCCTCTGGTTTTCTCCCACAGTCCAAAGATGACCAGGTTAGGTGGATTGGCCATGCTAAATTGCTCTTACGTTATGTGGGTGTTCCTGGGTTGCGGGGATAGGGTGGAGGTGTGCACTTGAGTGGTTGCCCATTCCAAGGGCTGGTGCAGTCTCAATGGGCCGAATGGCCTCCTTCGGCACTGTGACGCACACACTCACATCAAACTCCCAAACCTCACACCCAAACTGTACCCCATCCCACTCCAAAACCTCACACCCAAACTGTACCCCATCCCACTCCCAAACCTCACATCCAAACTGTACCCCATCCCACTCCCAAACCTCACATCCAAACTGTACCCCATCCAATTTCCAAACCTCAGTGCCCCATCCAATTTCCAAACCTCAGTGCCCCATCCAATTCACCATCCTCACACCCAAACTGTACCCCATCCAATTCCCAAACCTCACACCCAATCTGTACCCCATCCAATTCCCAAACCTCACACCCAAACTGTACCTCATCCAATTCATCATCCTCACACCCAAACTGTGCCCCATCCAATTCCCAAACCTCACACCCAAACTGTATCCCATCCAACTCCCAAACCTCACACACAAACTGTACCCCATCCAATTCACCATCCTCACACCCAAACTGTTCCCCATCCCACTCCCAAACCTCACATCCAAACTGTACCCCATCCAATTTCCAAACCTCACACACAAACTGTACCCCATCCAATTCACCATCCTCACACCCAAACTGTACCCCATCCAATTCCCAAACCTCACAGTGCCCCATCCAATTCACCATCCTCACACCCAAACTGTACCCCATCCAATTCCCAAACCTCACACCCAAACTGTACCCCATCCAATTCCCAAACCTCACACCCAAACTGTACCCCATCCAATTCCCAAACTTCACACCCAAACTGTACCTCATCCAATTCCCAAACCTCACACCCAAACTGTACCCCATCCAATTCACCATCCTCACACCCAAACTGTACCCCATCCAATTCATCATCCTCACACCCAAACTGTACCCCATCCAATTCCCAAACCTCACACCCAAACTGTATCCCATCCAACTCCCAAACCTCACACACAAACTGTACCCCATCCAATTCACCATCCTCACACCCAAACTGTTCCCCATCCCACTCCCAAACCTCACACACAAACTGTACCCCATCCAATTTCCAAACCTCAGTGCCCCATCCAATTCACCATCCTCACACCCAAACTGTACCTCATCCAATTCCCAAACCTCACACCCAAACTGTACCTCATCCAATTCCCAAACCTCACACCCAAACTGTACCCCCATCCAATTCAGCATTCTCACACACAAACTGTACCCCATCAAACTCCCAAACCTCACACGCATTGTACCCCACCCAACTCCCAAACCTCACACACAAACTGTACCCCATCCCACTCCCAAACCTCACATCCAAACTGTACCCCATCCAATTCCCAAACCTCACACCCAAACTGTACCCCCATCCAATTCAGCATTCTCACACACAAACTGTACCCCATCAAACTCCCAAACCTCACACGCATTGTACCCCACCCAACTCCCAAACCTCACACACAAACTGTACCCCATCCCACTCCCAAACCTCACATCCAAACTGTACCCCATCCAATTCCCAAACCTCACACCCAAACTGTACCTCATCCAATTCTCAAACCTCACACCCAAACTGTACCCCATCCAATTCCCAAACCTCACACCCAAACTGTACCTCATCCAATTCCCAAACCTCACACACAAACTGTACCCCATCAAACTCCCAAACCTCACACGCATTGTACCCCACCCAACTCCAAAACCTCACACACAAACTGTACCCCATCCCACTCCCAAAACCTCACATCCAAACTGTACCCCATCCAATTCCCAAACCTCACACCCAAACTGTACCTCATCCAATTCCCAAACCTCACACACAAACTGTACCCCATCAAACTCCCAAACCTCACACGCATTGTACCCCACCCAACTCCCAAACCTCACACACAAACTGTACCCCATCCCACTCCCAAACCTCACATCCAAACTGTACCCCATCCAATTTCCAAACCTCACACACACAATGCCCCATCCAATTCACCATCCTCACACACAAACTGTACCCTTTCCAATTCCCAAACCTCACATACAAATTGTACCCCTTCACATACTGTACCCCATCCAACTTGTCACCCTCAGACACTCAGTACCCCACCCAACTCCCCACCATCACAAACACACTCCACTCCATTCAACTACACACCCTCATGCACACATACACTGTACCACATCCAACCTCCCTCACTCGTACACGCAATGTACCCCATCCAACTCCCCACCCTCAAACGTGCACTGAACCTCATCCAGCTCTCCACCCTCACACACACACATACACTGTACCCCATCCAACTCCCTACCCTCACAGGCTTACCACATCCAATGTCCCACCCTCATATGCACTATACTCCATCCAGCTCCCTACCCTCAAACACGTACTGTACCTCATCCAACTCTCTCACACACCCGCTTACCTGCCAAACACCTTATTCTCTATTTCTCGTCGTAAGAAGTCTTACAACACCAGGTTAAAGTCCAACAGGTTTGTTTCAAACACTAGCTTTCGGAGCACTGCTCCTTCCTCAGGTGAATGGAGGAGCAGTGCTCCGAAAGCTAGTGATTTGAAACAAACCCGTTGGACTTTAACCTGGTGTTGTAAGACTTCTTACTGTGCTCACCCCAGGCCAACGCCAGCATCTCCACATCTTGGCTATTTCTCATCATCACACATACACACACACTGTCCCCCATCCAACTCCGCACCCTCACACACATACTGTGCCCCAGCCAACTCCCACACTCTCAAATATGCTCTTACCTATAAAATATCCCGTCCTCTATCTCTCTTCATCACGCACACATGCACAGTACCCCATTCAACTCCCCACCCTCTCTCACACTTTTCCCAATACAACTCCCCAGCATCTCTCACACAGACTGTACCACATCCAGCTTCCCACCCACTCAGGCATACTCTGACCCACCCAAATCCCCAGGCTCTCGCACACATTGTACCCCATCTAACACCCCAGCCTCTCTCACACAGTGTGTACCCCCACTCTCTCACACACATACTTTGTCCCCCATCCAACTCCATACTATCTCACACACATTGTACCACATCCAACTCCTTAGCTTATTCCCACACACAAAAATACACCAACTACCGCCCCCTCCCACACCTCCACCCATAATTGCTTACCTGGCATGAGGTATATCACACCCTCTACTGACTCACTCTGCAGTTGAGTGCTCCAACCAGCTGTGGGCATGGCACAGCAGTCTGAATTTGGAATGTGGAGCCTTTCATCTTCTCTGTAATGAATTCCTGACTTGACTAACCTTGGCCTGAGATCCACTAGCGAAGCACAGACTGCCCACCCTCGGGTCTCCGGCCTCTTTGAGAACAAATGAACATGACTGATGATTGGAACTTCCACTCCGCATTCTCACCCACCCTCGATAGTCCATCGAACTCTGGCTAGGAGCGTCTGCTCACAGTCATTGAGCCGGAGGCTAAGATGTAGACACTTGTGTCGCATCAGGGAGGGTGAGCCTTGCCTGAATGCTTCGTGCCAGGAGGCGGTCACACCCCATAGGTTAGGTCCTGCTGATTGTGAGGGTGGTCAGGGACAAGGGGGTGTAATTTGCAGCTGAGGCAGGTAGGGGGAACCAGTGGGTATGAGCATCAACCTCTTCCATCGTCCTGCAAGTCTGAGGTTTTTGAACAGCAGCAAGCTTGCTGACCAGAGCAGTCATCACTGATGTTCTGTGAAGCAATCCAGCAATTCCACCTGGACTTCCCCCTTTCTGGCTGTCACACTCTTGTGAAGAGTAGAACTGCCACAGACAGCCAATCAGCATTTCACTGCGCTGCTTACTCTGAGAGGCACCCGGGGGATAATATGGAGATGTCGAAGCAGCGATATCAGGAGTTCAGCAACTGTAAGACTCGAGGTAATTGTAAACGCAAAGCACGGTTGCCAAGTATAGATTCACCTGTTCCACAATGGTCTCAGGGATTTGAAGTCGAAGAGAGCGTGTATTGGCCAGGCTGAGGGCGAGACTGGCGCCCAGCTTTGTCGAAGACCCAGAGAGTCAGTCGAGGGACGAGGGGGGGGGGGGGGGGGGGGGAGAGAATAGGCGACAAGATGGTTTATGAAGGAATGGCAACTGCGGGGCGGGGGCGGGGGCGGGGGGGGGGGGGGGGGGGGCAAGCAAATCGACCACCTGTACACCACTGAAAATACGCTGAGAGGAAATTAAACTGGTTGTACTTTGGGGAACAGCTGACACACCACCCACCAGGCTTCAGAAGCCCCCGAGAGGGCGTTAGATCCGCCACTGACGTTGCGCCTCTTGTTTGTTTTGAAAGCAGTTCAGGTGCTGCTGGAGGCGAGGTCGTGTTTCCTTGCAACCCTCCTGACAGGAGCACAAAATCATATTTCAAGGTTGGACACATTACAACCGTTTAAGTTTAATTGAGCTCCCACCCCTCAGCAAGAAGCACGGATTTCTTGAACAGCAAAGCTGATTGAAGAATGAGCTCCAGCCGGATTTTACGCCGTCAACTCACCAGTTTGTAAAGAATAAAGCACCAATTCATACAATTGGGGCACCCCTCGGCTTGCTTAATCACACGCCTCAACTCACACCGCACTTTGTTCTTCAGGTAGTTGCACCATCTTTGCTCGGTGACCCGCTCAGCATTTTACCAGTAATCTGGGTCCCGCTCCTCCGCCATCCTTCCCTTGAGGGTTGGGCGTGCAGATGGAACAAGCCTCTCGCTTGTTCATTTCCTTTCCCTTGTCGGAGTGGGACAGCCTTTCTCCCGCCACCTGCCGCGGGCAAGATTGCAAGCTGCGAGGAGGTGGGAAATCAGAGCTGGCCGTCTCTCTCTAGTTGGCCTGACCTAATTTCCGAATAACTCTGGTAATCTGTCTGCAGCCCAGGACGCCGACAGTGTCTGGTTTGCTTTCTAAAACATTGCACAAACTCCATGGCAGAGAATTAACGGCGACATTGATTCCTGTGATTTGTTTCCCCCTCATTACTCCCCGTGCCTTGTCACAAACAGTGGCACATTACGACCCGATCGTTCATGTGGGACCTTTTGTTTACAGGGTCTATTCTCAGGGGCTGGTTTAGCACACTGGGCTAAATAGCTGGCTTTTAAAACAGACCAAGGCAGGCCAGCAGCACGCTTCAATTCCCGTACCAGCCTCCCCGAACAGGCGCCGGAATGTGGTGACTAGGGGCTTTTCACAGTAACTTCATTGAAGCCTATGTGACAATAAGCGATTTTCATTTCAGGTGGTGGGGGCAGCTAGTAAGACCGGCATTTGTTGCCCATCTCTGATTGCCCCTAGGTAGGTGGTGATCTTGAACCGATGTAGTTTGGTGCTGGGGAGGAAGTGGCAAGAATTTAAGTTGTGTGCTTGACTTGGAAATGGTGGTGGTCTGCACCGTACATCCCCACCCCTTCACCTTTGAGGTGATAGTCACCTTTCCCAGCTGGGCCCCCATTATAAGGCTTCAAAGTTTCCGTGACTACTTCTCTATTTTTTAAAAATTCCAATTAAGGGGCAATTTAGCACGGCCAGTCCACCTGCCCTTATACATCTTCTGGGTGGTGGGGGTGAGAGCCATGCAGACACGGGGAGAATGTCCAAACTCCACACCGAGAGTGACCACGGGACTGGGATTGAACCTGTGTCTTCAGCACCATGAGGCAGCAGTGCTAACCACTGTGCCGCCCGTGTGACATCTTTTTAAAGAAACTTTCCTTTCCCCTTTGGGTTTCTGGAGCAGGAATGAAGCCTCGAGCATCATCCATTGAGCATGTGCACCATTACAAAAATATACTAGGATTTAAAGGGCCTCCGATGTTAACATTCAATCAGAGCTCTGTGGTAGCCAGTGGGTGTGAGGGAGAGGGGTGGGGAGAGGAGAGGAGGGAGGGAGAGCGAGAGGGAGGGAGGGAGGGGCTGGGGGTGTTTGTGACTCCCAGTTTGGGAAGTCCTGTGGTAGGGGTTGTAGGTTCAGACGGTGCTGCCAAAGAAGATCTGGCAAGTTGCCGCAGTGCATTTTGCTCATGGTACTCACTGTGGTCACAATGTCCTGCTGGAGAAGGGAGTAAATGTTTAACTTTATATCATGGAAGAATGATAGAATACCTACAGTACAGAAGGAGGCCATTCAGCCCATCGAGTCTGCACTGACCCTCTGAAAGAGCACCCTACCTACCCCCCCAGCTCTCCCTATCTCCATAACCCCACCTCATCTTTGGTCACGGGGCAATTTAGCATGGCCAATGCACCTAACTTGCATATCTTTGAACTGTGGGAAGAAACCGGAGCACCTGGAGGAAACCCGCGCGCACACGGGTATAAAGTGCAAACCACCTGCGTTTAAAAGCCTCCCCCATGGGTAACATAATAAACTAAACCTGAGACAGTTTTTTGAAGTCAGTAACCTGCTGTAACTGTGCTTCCTTAAACACTGGCTCCAGCCCAGGCCTTCAGATGTGTTCATTTCAACAATGATCTCGGCTCCGGTTGATGAGGTGCTTGACATGTCCTGTTTGACCTGCCCTTTGAGGATTGTTTGATTCATTGTCGAGCAGTGAATGTAAATGCCAGTTGTTATTTTTTTGGATGTTGTTTCTCAAGATTGTGGCACTCCACATAAAAAGAAAGAGTTGCCTTTCTATCGCGCCTTTCACCATCTCTGGACATGTAAAAGTGCTTTACAGCCAATGGAGTATTTTTGAGGGGCAGCCACTGAAGAGAACTGGATTTGGGCAGAGAAATAAGGCTCTACAACACCAGTCGATTTTAGAATTAACCTCCTCAATCTCAGAAAACGCGTTCTACATGAACCCACACAGATTTACGCTGGGTGCCATTTTGGTTCACACCGAACGACTGCTGGCAGCATGCAGATCAGGGAGATTATATCTTCAGTCAGTGTGCATCACTGATTTAATGTCAATGCTGCCATTTTAGAATACCCCATTTTAGCTAACGCCATTTCTTAACCTCTCAGAGCTGAGCACCTGGCCACCAGTGCTCCTGAAAGCAATCATAACCTCAATAAAGGTTAAATTGCTGGATTATTTCTTCTGGCTGTTGGTCGAATTTTATGTACCTTTGGAGACTATGTTCGTATAGTCGATTAAGAGTTCTGTGGCCGGTGCTGAATATTAAAATACTTTTTTGTGCCACACCAGACATTCACAAGCATTCAATCCCTCCACCACCGACGCACAGTACCAGCCGTGTACACCATCTACAAGATGCACTGCAGGAACTCACCAAGGTTCCTTGGGCAGCACCTTCCAAACCCACGACCACAACCATCTAGAAGGACAAGAGCAGCAGATACCTGGGAACCCCACCAGCTGAAGTTGCTGTGAAAATTCCCTAGTCGCCAAACTCCGGCACCTGTTCGGGTACACTGAGGGAGAATTCAGAATGTCCAATTTCCCCCAATAAGCACGTCTTTCGGGACTTGTGGGAGGAAACTGGAGCACCCGGAGGAAACCCACGCAGGCACGGGAGAACGTGCAAACTCCGCAGACTGTGATCCAAGTGAGAATCGAACTTGGGACCTGTGGTAAACCACTGTAAGGTAGGACCTGTACTACAGGTTCGCTGGTAGTCCCTGCCTGCTGGCTCCACCCAGTAGACAGAGTATAAATATGCATGTCCTCCCTTCAGCAGCCATTTCGCCAACTGCTGTGGGAGGCCACACATCTTAGAGCAATAAAGCCTCAGTTGCCTCAAGTACTTGGCTATGTGGTCCAGAACGGAGTTCTGGGGCCCAATCCCGACCACATGCACCCCCTCATGGAGCTTCCCCTCCCCCACTGCCCCAAAGCCCTCAAACGTTGCCTGGGGTTCTTCTCGTACTACGCCCAGTGGGTCCCAAACTACGCGGACAAGGCCTGCCCACTCATTCATTCCACCCATTTTCCCCTGACAGCCGAGGCACAGCAGGCCTTCACCTGTATCAGAGCCGATATTGCCAAGGCCGGGATGCACATAGACGAGACACTGCCCTTTCAAGTAGAGAGCGACGCATCGGATGTCACCCTAGCTGCCATCCTCAATCAAGCAGGCAGACCCGCGGCATTCTTTTCCCGCACCCTTCATGCCTCAGAAATTCGGCACTCATCCATCGGAAAAGAGGCCCAAGCTATCGTTGAAGCTGTGTGGCATTGGAGGCATTACCTGGCCGGCAGGTGATTCACTCTCCTCACTGACCAAC
The DNA here is from genome assembly GCF_047496885.1 of Scyliorhinus torazame. Taxonomy (NCBI): domain Eukaryota; kingdom Metazoa; phylum Chordata; class Chondrichthyes; order Carcharhiniformes; family Scyliorhinidae; genus Scyliorhinus; species Scyliorhinus torazame. Next base: position 53,364,170 of record NC_092725.1, read on the forward strand.
GGTCGGTAGTCTTCATGTTCAATAACACACAGCGGGGCTAGATCAAAAACGATAAAATCTTGTGGTGGAGGATCGAGCTCTCCACCTATAATTACGAGATTTTGTATCGCCCCGGCAAACTCAACGAGCTCCCAGACGCCCTATCCCGAGGTACATGTGCCAGCGTACAAGTAGACCTACTCCGGCCCCTGCACGACAGCCTTTGTCACCCGGGAGTCACATGGTTGTACCATTTCATAAAGGCCCGCAAGCCCTACTCCATCGAGGAAGTCAGGGCAATCACTGCCAGGTCTGTGCGGAGTGCAAGCCGCACTTCTACCGGCCGGACCGTGCGCGCCTGGTGAAGGTCTCCCGCCCCCTTTGAACGCCTCAACGTGGATTTCAAAGGGCCCTTCCCCTCCACCGACCGAAACACGTATATTCTCATTGTGGTCGATGAGTACTCCAGGTTCCCCTTCGCCATCCCATGCCCCGACTTGACGTCTGCCATCATCATCAAAGCCCTAAACACTATCTTTGCTCTGTTCGGTTTCCCCGCCTATATCCACAGTGACAGGGGATCCTCATTCATGAGCGATGAGCTGCGTCAGTTCCTGCTCAGCAGGGGTATCGCCTCCAGCAGGACGACCAGCTATAACCCCAGGGGAAACGGGCAGGTAGAGAGGGAGAACGGGACGGTATGGAGGGCCGTCCAACTGGCCCCACGGTCCAGGAACCTCGCAGCCTCTCGTTGGCAGGAGGTCACCCCTGATGCACTCCACTCCATTCGGTCACAGCTGTGCACCGCTACAAACAACACACCCCATGAATGTCTTTTGGCCTTCCTCAGGAAGTCCACATCCGAGGTGTCGCTCCCGACTTGGCTCGCAGCTCCAGGACCAGCCCTGCTCCGTAGGCACGTCCGCCTCCACAAGGCGGACCCGTTAGTGGAAAGAGTGCAATTGCTCCATGCCAACCCCCAGTATGCCTACGTGGCGTACCCCGACGGCCGCCAAGATACTGTCTCCCTCAGGGATCTGGCACCAGCAGGTTCCACACACACACCCCTCTCCGGCCTGGCACCACCCTCCCCAGGCGCTCCCAGCATTAACCCCACCAGGACCATCCGTCCTTCCCCTGCCCACGCCTGAGGATGAAGAGGATTTCAGCACGCTCCCGGAGTCACCGAACATCAGGCCAGCATCGTCGCTCCCAACGGAACATCAAGGCACCAGACCGGTTAAATCTCTAACTGGCACCGGACTTCAAAAGCCATTTTTTTTCTGATCAAATACTGTAAATATAAATTCATTGCTGTATATAGTTCTCCACCACCCCCACCGGACTTGATTTTAACAGGGGGTGAATGTGGTAAACCATTGTTGCACCTGTATTAGGTGATGTAAGGTAGGACCTGTACTACAGGTTCACCGGTAGTCCCTGCCTGCTGGCTCCGCCCAGTAGGCGGAGTATAAATATGCGTGTCCTCCATTCAGCAGCCATTTCGCCAGCAGCTGTGGGAGGCCACACATCTTAGAGCAATAAAGCCTCAGTTGTAGCCAACTCTAGTCTTTGTTCAATTGATGGTGCCTCAGGACCCTGGAGCTGTGAAGCAGCAATGCTACCCATTGTGCTACCGTGCAGCCCATTTTTCAGAAAATGGATTTATAGGCTTAATTCTGTAACACAATGAGAAAAAAGTAAGTACTACTCTTGTGTGTGTGTGTGTGTGTGTTTGTAAATGCAACAGGCATGATTAAGCTCTTGTGTTGCAAGTGAACGTCTCATGTGAACTTGGCAGTTTTCATGGACTGAAAAGGGATTCCACTTCCTCAGTGGGCAGCTTACCCGCGGCCACAGGTTCCTTGTCACCCAGGTGACATTCTGGCAGTCGTTCTGATTCCTTCAGTCTGCACTAATCCTCTGCGCCAGCTGCATTCCACCCACTAAAAACTAACGGCTACTGGACGACAATGGTCATCTACTCATGACCCTGCCCCAGACTCAGGCTTATGCTTCCACAAGGGCCATTATAGAGCAAATCACCATCGGTGTCTTTTATTGATGCTAACCTGGACCATTCTGGAGGAGCCCTGCAGAGCTCAGCTGAGTGGATCTCAAGCCGTGTCAGACTGCAGAACCTGTTCATTGTCAGAGAACAGATCTTGGATTCACCTACTTGATGAGTTTAATAAGAACACAGGAGTCCAAACTGAGTAAAAATAAGAACAAAGTTTTATTTACAAACAGGATATTTACACTCCTTAGTAGACACGTACAGGGTACTTCTCCGGACGGTGTCTTGCTGACCGACCTTATATAACTGGGTACCCCGCCCCTGGTGGGGGAGCCCGTACTCTGCAAGGAGCATGGGGAAGATGAGCATTTCCACCCCGTGTGGGATATTAATGAGAAACAGCTGTAACTGGACACGAGGAGGAAGAGGAAGTAGAAGAACAGGATAAAGGCAGGAAGGCTACAATGTAGACAACCCTTTTGTGTCCAGGGCCGAAATAATCAATGAACGCATGTGTGACAGTAGTAACCTCAAGGTCAAAGTCCGATTCACCAGCAATCCCAAACTTTGCCTCTCGCTCAAAAGGAATGAAGAAGACATTCGATGGGTGAAGGAGGATATTAGATATGCAGATACCCTCATCACCAATCTCTCCAGCTCTGCAGTAGCCACGGCCTCGGTAGAGCCGCCTTGTGGTCAGCAGGCATGCCAAACCTCCTCCAGTCTGCTGCTCTTCCTGCTCTAAAGATTGTAAGAAGTCTTACAACACCAGGTTAAAGTCCAACAGGTTTGTTTCAAACACTAGTTTTCGGAGCACTGCTCCTTCCTCCGGTGAAGCATAAGGAGGAAGGAGTTGAGGAAGGAGCAGTGCTCCGAAAACTAGTGGCTCCTGGTTCGACTTGGATATGGGCTACGGCCCCTTTTATTTTCCCCAAACCAGGCTGGAATACATCTGGGTATCGTCCGAGCACCTCAGTCAACCCTTCAGAAACTGTTTGGAGGATGTGCTGCCATTGCAACCGCAAATGGCGCAACCAGTCCTGACCCAACAGGCTGGGCCCATGGCCACGATAAGTGGGAAACGCCCCTCCTGGCATCCATAAACAACAGGGGTCATTGTAGTTCCTGCAATGTCCAGTGGTTTCCCCCGTGTAGGTGGCCAACCTGGCTTGTGAGTCGGTTAATGCAAGGGTCTGTAAACCCTGCTTGATGCGGTCGAATGCCCTCTGGGCAATCACGGAGACCGCTGCGCCAGTGTCCAACTCCATCTCAAGCGGGTGACCATTGACCCGTACTGTCACCTTAATGGGGGCCACACGGGGAGCTGCCACACAATGCAGCTGCAGGCAGTCGTCCTCCGTCTCCACATCCTCAGGAGTAGTCGCCGCAGGTTCATCCACATGGAAGGTACGGCCCCTGGGCTGGTCCCAGTTTTGGTCGGAACGACGGCGCCTCTGGCGCCCCCAGGACCGGCGTCCGTGACGGGGTCGGCGCTTACAAGTTTGACACGGACATGACTCCTCATCCATTGGTTCTGGAGAAGGCTCCCTTTGGGGAGGAATGTCCGACGGCTACTGGCGTCGGTCCGGACGTTGCCTCGCCCAAGGTACCGCAGGAGCACGGGGGGACGTTTTCGGACGGAAGGGGTTGCGCCCCAAGGCATGCACTTCCATTCCCTGTAGCTCCTGCACTCCTCGTTCTGCGCTCTCTCAGGACAATACTATTTGAATTGCCTGTTGAAAAGTCAATGTTGGCTCAGCTAACAACTTTCTCTGGGTGGCCGCATTGTTAATACCGCAAACCAAACGGTCGCGTAACATTTCTGTCAAGGTCTCACCATAGTCACAGTACTTCGCAATCCTGTGTATCCTGGATAGAAAATCGGCACTGGATTCTCCAGGGGTCCTCTCAGCGGTATTAAACCGGTAACGCTGGACTATCGTGGACGGGGTTGGGTTAAAATGTTGCCCCAGTATATTCACAAGTTCATCAAATGTTTTTGTGTCCGGCGCAGCTGGGTACGTAAGGCTCCTAATCACCCCAAACGTATGTGGGCCGCAGGCGGTGAGCAATATGACCACCTGGCGCTCGTTTTCGGTGATATTGTTTGCCCGGAAATAGTAACGCATCCGTTGTGTGTACTGGTTCCAGCTTTCCAGCGCAGCATCAAAAACATCCAAACGTCCAGGATTCAAAGTAATAACATTTATTTGCAATCACATACATACATACATACATATATATATATATATATATATATATATATATATATAAAACAGCAGCAACTTCCCTTGCTGCACACTCCTTCCTGCTGGTCCCTAAACTGGCCAGCTGTATTTATACTTGGAGTTTACTAATGGTTTCTCCACCCCCCTCATTGAGGAACCTCATACTCCCACAGGATTGTGGGATTGTCATTAGTCCTCAGCCAATGGTAAGCAGGCAGGTTATAACAGTGCTGTACTACACGGCAGGTCTTGGCGCCCTGTCTGGTTTAGTCAATAGTATATCTTTTTTAAAGTTGACATGAGAAAGGATCCTTTTTTAAAGTTGACATGAGAAAACATGTTAAACACAACCCCTTTGCACAAACAATGAATTAAGCCCAGTTTAACAACGAAGCGGCTTGAAAAAGCTGGGCTAACCCCTGTATTCTGAGATTAACATTGGGTGCGACTTAATGGAAAAATTTCAGAGCGCCATTTTGGGTGCGAGTGGCCAGTGGTTTATCAATGGCTGCGTTGACGACAATGCCGAAAATGAACTCCCACGACACTCTCGCCATTACTGGCTCCCTCACCGTTTGATCTTCCCGACTCACGCCTCAGCTTCTCGCCACTAACAAGGGGGAGCTGCTTATAAACGCACTCAGACCGCTCACTCCCAGTCAGCACACCAGCATGGCAGCGCGCAGACCTGCTCCTCGCTTTGACAATGTCAACCTGGCCAGGCTTCTCGGCGCTGTGGGTGAGAGGCGGCCCACCCTGTTGCTCCAAGGAGGACCAGTTGCAGGAGGACGAGCAGCAGAGCCAGCAGTGCTGCCTGGCAGGCAGTGGCAGCAGCTGTCAGTTTGGGCAGCATAACCAGGTGGACCGCCGACCAATGTCGGAAGAAGACCATCTCCCCTGAGCTGCAAGGGTAAGTTACCACCTCTCTCCTGGCATCAGTTGCACCTGCCACCCCTTGAATTCCCAATCTCCAATCCCCACAAATTAATGGCTGACCCCTCACACCCACCCCACATCCGATCTTCGTGCTTGTTCCTCTGCAACCCATGGAACCCATCAGCACAACCCCTTTTGTCCATGTACGGTGCCCACCCATATTACCTGCTATAGCCCTCCCTATCAAGACCTATCAAGCATGTGTCTCACAATGCCCTCTCTTTATTACTGCAGGGGCAGATAGCCTATAATAAGCAGAAAAGGGTCAAGACAGGGGCTGGGATGTCAGAGACCTAAGTCCTCACCCTCCTATGAGGACTGAGCCCTGGAAATCACAGGGTTGACTGAGGAGAGAGCAGTCACCAACAGCGAGGTTGGCCTGCCCCACAGAGGTGAGGATCCACTTTCCTTCACCCAGATGATCTGTCCCAAGTGTGTTGTGTTATGCTTCTTCATGTAGCATAAGCTGCTTCCTTGATGTATGCGTTGACAAAGGAAGGTCCAGACTTTGTAATGAGTTCAATATGTTTATTGAACTATTAACACAGTTCTTAAATGAATTTGACTCTCCTGCTAATCTAACTGTAGTAACTCAGTCTAACTAAACCAGTCTGCTCTAAGCCATGTGCTGGGTGTGATGCTTCTGATCAACCCTGATGTACTGTCTAGTTGTGGGTCTGAGGAAAGAGACAGAGCATGTGTACCCTGTCCTTTTATATGGGTTGTGTAATGCTCCCTTGTGGTAATGCCACCTCTGGGTGTCCTGATTACCCATTGGTTGTGTCCTGTTGTAATGACCCATTGGTTGTATGTCTGTATGTCATGACATCTCTGGTGCTCCCTCTAGTGGTTCCTTAGTTGTAGTGTATTTACATTAACCCTTTGTGTTTATACAGTGATGCATATCACCACAAAGTGAGCTGTTCATGTCAGACAAAATGATCCTTCCCTCTCACTGACCACATGTCCATTGTCTCGAATGATCTCCATCTGATCAGACCGGGCCACCTGGAGTCGTTCCCCGCCCAGCCCCACCTCAGAACACCTTGGAGGAGAGCACCGAAGAGACCAACGAGATGCCACAGCTATCACCCCCACTTTCCGTCACACACCAAGGTTGGCGGCATTAGTGGACAGGCTTCGGGGGCTCAATCTGGTGAGCACCACACAGTTACTGATTCACGTCAGGTGAAGGCAGGAACATCAAGGTCAGCAGTCGGAGGTCTGCTGGATCCCAGGACTCAGCTGGGTCCCAGTCAAACGCCGAGCCTCTGGACAAGGTTCTCCCAGAGCTGATGCAGGTGATAGGACACAGCCATGACGTTCAGGAAGAGGTGTCAGCGACATCGTAGTGACTGCAAAGCTGATTGGAGGAGTCCCAAAGGTTTTGGGCACAGGAGATGTTGCCGACAATGAATGGCACTGAGGCCAATACTGATAGGGTGGCGGCCGCAAAACCTGGAGCATGACGTCTGCATCTTGAGTGGTGATGCCCAAGGCATGGCTCAGTCTGCGACGACCATGGCTGAGGGCCTCGACCATGTCCCAGATGCAGGTGGACATTGCAGAGGCACTGCAGAGTATGGTCGAATCACTGGGGAGCATTGCTATGAGCATCAACACCGTGCTGCAGACAATGGGGAGCCTCCAGGACTGGCAGCGCCAGATGACTCCGAGACCTCTGGAGCTCACTCCAGCTGCCCCTCTGTTCTATGGGGTCCCCCCGGGCACTACGGGCACCGTCAGGGAGGTGAAGTGCTGAAGGCCAACCTGAGACCTGCCATCAAGAAGGCGACTGCAGTCTCCAGTTCTTCTGAATCCCCCACTCCGCAAGGGCAGCGGGCAGAACAGGGTGGCATGGCGACACCCATGGCACCTGCAGGTTGGCTGGTGTCCTCCGAATCCAGGCCCTCCAGAGGACATCTGCCAAGGTCATCAAAGGCAACAGGGCGTGGAAAGCAGCAGCCTGCCTCCACCAATGATGTGCATCCTGGGGAAACACCTAGACATAGTGGCAGAGCACGAAAGATGAAGACTGAGGAAAGTGAGTGGGCACTTGGCCGGGGGGGGGGGTTCACTATCTGGAGCTAGGGGGAATGATAATATGAAACGTTCTCCATTAAAACATGTACTACCTGATACATGTGCAGTCTCTGTCACATTAATCTTCGCAGCGGGCCTGCCTGCACCTACCCCTTGTTGTATCCTCCCCGCTCCCTGGGCACAGTGGTCCAAGGTCACAAGTCCCCAATGCAGACCCCGCTCAGAGGATGGTTGTGAGCGCGCTGTCAGCAGACAGGAGTCAGACATCGGCATAAACTGCATATATTGACCCACTGAACGTGCCAACAAAGGCCAATCACCCTGGAGTGATGTTACACAGACCATTGGAGGGTGAAACAGTGTGGTTGGGGAGGGTGTGGTGCAAGGAATAGTGCAGGGAGAATTGGGGGGCAGGGGGATTGCGGGGAAGGGAGGGCAATGGGGGTATTGGGGGAAAAGAGGATTCGGGAGAGGAGCGGGATCGGGGGAAGGAGGGGAATGGGGGGGGGGGAGATTAATGAGGTTGGTTGAGCTGACGGGCACAGCCTCATCCTATGCAAATCTGGAGATGGTGAGGGCCTCCATGGTCCTCCTGGCATGTCGGACCCTTGACGTCGCCTGTCCTCCATCCTCCGGCTCCTCCGCAGGCTTGTCCTCCAGTCCCAATGGCCTGTTCTGTCCTACTCAGACAAGGCCGCATGTCACTCCTCCTCCACCTCCAGGATTTCCTCGCTGCTGTGCCAGGTTGTGGAGGGCACAGCAGACCACCACAAAGCGGGAGACCCTTGGGGGTGTACTGTAGGGTACCACCAGAGCGATCCAGACATTGGGATCTCATTTTCAGCAGTCCGATGCACCACTCAACAACAACACGGGTGGCAACTTGGGCCTCATTATAACGGGTTCCCGCCTCGGTCTCTGGCCTCTGCACTGTCGTCATCAGCCATGACCTCATGGGGTATCCCTTGTCCCCCATGAGCCAACCAGTCATACTGGGGTGGTCCTCAAAGGCACCGGAATCTCTCAGTGCCCCAGGATGTAGCTGTCATGTAAGCTCCCAGGGTAGCAGGCACACACATGCACGATACGAAGGCGGTGGCCGCCTACGACCTTGCATTCAAGGAGTGGAATCCCTTCCTGTTAATATAGGGCACTCCCTGATGCCCTGGTGCTCGCAAGGCGACATGCGTACCATCGGTCACCCCTAGACCTGAGGCATCCCAATGGCAGAACATACTGCAGCCCGGGCATCTTGGTGGGCCTAGTCCAGGTGATGAATCAGATGCAGGGCATCCGTGACCTCCTGGATGCACGTCTGGGCTACAGCTCGTGAAATGCCACACAGGTCCCCGCTCGATCCCTGGAATAATAATAATAATCTTTATTAATGTCACAAATAGGCTTACATTGTATGTTGCAGTATCATGCAATACTGCTATTGCATGACAGAACAAAGAACAAAGAAAAGTACAGCACAGGAACAGGCCCTTCGGCCCTCCAAGCCTACGCTGACCATGCTGCCCATCTAAACTAAAATCTTCTACACTTCCAGGGTCTGTATCCCTCTATTCCCATCCCATTCATGTATTTGTCAAGATGCCCCTTAAATGTCACTATCGTCCCTGCTTCCACCACCTCCTTCGGCAGCGAGTTCCAGGCACCCACTACCGTCTGTGTAAAAAAAACTTACCTCGTACATCAACTCTAAACCTTGCCCCTCGCACCTTAAACCTATGCCCCTTAGTAATTGACCCCTCTACCCTGGGAAAAAGTCTCTGACTATCCACTCTGTCTATGCCCCTCATAATTTTGTAGACCTCCATCAGGTCGCCCCTCAACCTCCATCGTTCCAGTGAGAACAAACCAAGTTTATTCAACCTCTCCTCATAGCTAATGCCCTCCATACCAGGCAACATTCTGGTAAATCTCTTTTGCACCCTCTCTAAAACCTCCACATCCTTCTGGTAGTTTGGCAACCAGAATTGAACACTATACTCCAAGTGTGGCCTAACTAAGGTTCTATACAGCTGCACACTGGGGCACTCAGAGATCCTGGTGTCTTCGAGGCCCACCCAAGAATGACTAGTTGGCTCATGGGGGACGAGGGGTACCCACTGAGGTCATGGCTGATGACATTGAAGTTAATGAAAATCCCCTAGTCGTCACACTCCGGCGCCTGTTCGGATACAGAGGGACAATTCAGAATGTCCAATTTACCTAACAAGCACGTTTTTCAGGAGTTTGGGGAGGAAATCGGAACACCCAGAGGAAACCCCCGCAGACGCGGGGAGAACGTGTAGACTCTGCACAGACCCAAGCCAATGCAGTGGCATAAAACCTGAGGGCTGCGGTGACCTTCGGCCACCAGGAGCGGATGTCCTCCTCCTCCACGGGGTGCCAAGTCGGAAATTTAGAGTGAAGTAACCCTGTCCTCAACTTGGTCTCCATGTGCAGACCTTCCTATGTACAGTAACCCTGTCAAATTCCTCAATGCATGGCTCAGGTCAACTCTACTAGTTGGCAGAACAACTGGTTCGTGATGTGGAGCGAGGCCAACATTGCAGGTTCAATTCCCGTACTTCTCAACCTTGTCCCTCGCCTGAAGTGTGGTGATCTCCGGTTAAATCACCACTAGTCAGTTCTCCCCCTCAAAGTGGGAAGCAGCCTATGGTCACCTGGGACTCTGGCTAGTGTACTTCCCTTTGTTGGCTCCCAATGTCCATAGCAGCTGAAATGAAAAAGTGACAAAGAAAGTACTCCTATTTCTAAAGCATCTTTTCAGGTCCAAAACCCTTTACAGCCAGTGGTGTGTTATTACTGATGTGTTTTTATGACACAATGGAGAAAATCCCGCAGTCAACCTGTACACAACAAACTCACGCAAAATAATGAGACAATCTGCTTTTTAACAATGTCAGCTGAGGGGCGTATCGTGGCCAGGATGCCAGGAGGAATCTGCTCTTTCCAGCAGTGCCAAGGAACTTTCCATGCCCACCTCAGAGGGTGGATAGACCTCACATCTCACCAGAAAGGCAGTGTTTCTGACAACTCTGAGGTGATTTAGCACCTTTCAAACTGTAAATATTTCCTTCCACAGAAAATGGCATAATACCTTGCTAAAACTGTATCTTTATCACACTAGAAAAATCTACCAATCTCCAGACACCCTGGTTTCTGATCAAAGCAAAGTGAATCGCCCATTACGCTGGTGCCTCGGGATGCAGTACTTCAGCTTTACCACAATGCGATCGAATTGATAGATCATCTTGGAGATGAAATAAGCCTTTGGTGGCTTTGCAAAATGGTCAATAGAGATTTGGTAGCCCCTTTTATGCTTTAAAAAAATTGCATTAAATGTTTAGGTCATATTCTGCCAACACTGTGACTCAGTGTGGTGGCGACCTGATATTTTACATCAGACAAGGCATCTTTTTGGGGGGATTGACATTTGTTTTGTTTGGGTTAATGCAATGTTATCAGCTCTTTAACAAGCTAATGCCTGAGAAATGTGTTGTCCTGGGATCCGCATGAGGAGGTATTCCGGGGGCACAAGTTAAATTGAGGATAATTGAACATTTTGTTACATAAAGGGAATAAAACTGTGGATTATATTCCCAGGAAAGTGGGAATATCAATAGTTTTAAGAGACTATCCACTGGGGAGTGGGAAAGATAGGACCGGGGGAGTTTGGTGATGGGTGGTTGTGTGAAGTCGAATTATGAAGTAAGGGGATTGTTGAGCCAGTGGATCCTTATTCCTAAAGATTTCCGTGTGACATTTTTGATCATTGAACAGGGGATAATATTTCATAGATTGAGTGTGTTGACACATAGCACCAAAATTGAAGTTAAGATGCGGATTGACCATGAACTAGCCGAATGGTCAACTTCTGTTCCTATATTCCCAATCATTTAATGTAAAGCGTCTCACTACCAAACTGTAATGTGGAGATGCCGGCTTTGGACTGGGGTGAGCACAGTAAGAAGTCTTACAACACCAGGTTAAAGTCCAACAGGTTTGTTTCAAATCACTAGCTGTGATCATTAGCAAATCCTGAAGGACGCGCGACAACGCAGAATCGCCGAACAGAAACTTCATAGAATCATAGAATGTACAGTGCAGAAGGAGGCCATTTGGTCGATCAAGTCTTCACTGGCCCTTGGAAAGAGCACCCCACTTAAGCACACACCTCCTCCACCACATCCCCTTAATCCAGTAACCCCAATTAACCTTTTTGGACACTTAAGAGCAATTTAGCGTGGCGAATCCACCCAACCTGCACATCTTTGGACTGTGGGAGGAAACTGGAGCACCGAAGGAAACTCACGCACACACTGGGAGGATGTGCAGACTCCGCACAGACAGTGACCCAAGCCGAGAATCGAACCTGGGACCCTGGAGCTGTGAAGCAACTGTGCTAACCACTATGCTACCGTGCTGCCCCCAACTTACAGCCAAGTTCTGCACACATGAGTACGGCCTCAACCGGGACCTTGGATTCATGTCGATTTACATTCACCCCCCACCATCTGTCCTGGCTTGAGACAATTCACACCTCTTTAATCTGGGATTACCCCTCTCTCTGGATCTGTAAAGACTTAATTACCTGCAAACGCTCACATTCAAAGCATCGTCTTGCATCTTTGACATTGTCTATATATATGTTTCTGGAACCTACCTCTTCATTCACCTGAGGAAGGAGCAGTGCTCCGAAAGCTAGTGATTTGAAACAAACCTGTTGGACTTTCGCCTGGTGTTGTAAGACTTCTTACTGTACCAAACTGTTGGCACAGTTCAACTTGATCATGGGCAGGTATTCAATCTTCAGCTTGATCCATATTGGGTCATCAAGTATGTTTACACGTATGTTTAATTCCTGGGGCAGTTTGAGAGCCAGACACAATTGAGAAAGATTTTTGAAAAACCGTTTTCCTTGTTGGTTTAGCTGCAGAGGGAGGCGATGGTGTAGTGGTATTGTCACTCGACTGGTAATCCAGTGACCCAGGGTAATGCTCTGAGGCCCCGGGTTCGAATCCCACCGTGACAAATGGTGAAATTTGAAGTAATTTTTAAAAAAATCTAATGATGACCACGATTATAGCCAGATTGTCGTAAAAACCCACCTGGTTCACTAATGTCCTTCTGGAAGGGAAATCTGCCGTCCTTACCCGGTCTGGCCTACATGTGACTCCAGACCCACAAAGCAATGTGGTTGACTCTTCACTGCCCCCCTCTGAAATGGCCTAGCGAGCCACTCAGTTCAAGGGCAATTAGGGATGGGCAACAAATGCTGGCCCAGCCAGCGACGCCCACGTCCCAAGAACAAATTTTTAAACAAAAGACGGGTGGGAAGCAAATCTCAGATGAATTCCTCCTCCGTTTACTCAGTTGATTTTCTTTGCCGCTCACACGGGCATGTGAGAGATTATGGGGGTTTAATTCGGAGTGGGTTGGAAGTGGGCAGGAGTTTAGAAGAGGTAAAGTTGACCGTTTGCATATGTGTGTGTGTGCGAGTTAATCGGACTCTGAGCCACGGACATCTGCATTTAACTGCAGAACGATGGGCTGTGTGAGAGAAAAGCCCTCTGGAGAGGGCGTTGCCAATTGTAATATTTTCATTGCTCCGCAAAAAGCAATATTAATTGGGATTTATCTGTGATAAAACAGTCATGCATTTATATAATTCTTTCTGTGACCACCAGATGTCTCAAAGGGCTTTCCAGTCGATGAAGTACTTGTTGAAGTGTAGCCACCATTGTAATGTAGACAATAATGGAAGTCCTCATAGGCCCCGAGGACCATAGGCTGCTTCCCCAGAGCGCGGTGGATACAGGGACAGTGAGTAAATTGAAGGAGGAGTTAGACAGGTTTTTAATTGGTAATGGGTTGAAGGGTTATGGAGAACGGGCAGGACGCTGGAGTTTAGGCCAGGATGCGATCAGCCATGATCGAGTGGCGGAGCAGACTCGATGGGCCAAATGGCTTAATTCTGCTCCTATATCCTATGAACTTATGAACTGGCAGTGATTTCACCTGAGGATCACCACACCTCAGGCGAGCGGCAAGGTTGAGAATAACCTCAGCCAGTAGGAGAATCCCCTCTAAAGTTCCAGCCCCTTATCGTAAATCAATGCCCCCTGATTATTGACCCTTAAGGGGAAAAGTTATTTTCTACCTACCCAATCTATGTCCCTCATAATTTTGTACACTTCAATCAGGTCCCCCCTCTGCCTTCTCTGCTCTGCCTCCACTTTATGTGCAAGAATCACTTCTATTGCTTTAACTTATTAGTTCTGTCGGTTAAATAAAATTGTAAACCCTGCAAATGTGGCTGGCAGTCAACATCTATAAAATGTCCGGAAAATGCCATATGACACAGCTTTCGATGGTACGAATGCGGTCAGGCACATTTAAAAAAGAAAATTTAGAGTACCCAGTTATTTTTTTCCAATTAAGGGGGAATTTAGTGTGGCCAATCCACCTACCCAGCACATCTTTGCGTTGGGGAGGTGAGACCCACGCAGACACAGGGAGAATGTGCAAATTCCACATGGACAGTGACCCAGGGTCGGGATCGAAAATGGGTCCTCAGTGCTGTGAGGCAGCAGTGCTAACCACTGCGCCACCATTTTGCCCATCAGGCACATTTAGCTGTTTATTATTTTTTGTACAGTAAAATAACGAAGGTAGTTTGCTATATCCTGTAATCGTGCAGTCCCGTCTGTCTGAGTCCGGGTGTGTTGAATTAATCGTCTCAAAGTAAAGCCAAGTTTGAAGGCCACCTTGGGCACATAGTCGCTACAGTGTGAGGAAACAGATATTCTCAATGGGCGTAGAAACACCGTCCTATGTCAATATGAGGGATTTTAGTCGAGTAGAGAGGGAGAAAATGTTTCAGCTGATTTAGGGTGATTAACTGGCAAACACAGATTCAGGATCATTGTCAAGAACCAGAGATTTTGTTTTCTAAAATATTTTTATTAAAGATATTCCAACTTAACAATAGATTTTACAACCAAACTCACATTACCACAGCAGGTGTTATCGGCCAGGGTTTAGGGAACCCCAAAGTGTATCATGGAGTTCACCTGACCCACAACTTTTAATAGATTGTGGTATGGGGAGCACATGGCCCACTCTACAGCAGTGGTACAGCAGAAATCGCAAAGTATTTTTTTAAGCAAAACAATGTTTATTCTATGAACTCAAGTTCACCTTTTTAAAACATACAGTGAACATCTTAGCAACCATCAATTCAAATATAACCCCAAAAGAATACAACATTAAGCAATCCTTAAGCTGTCCTTTTAACATCCATAAGACTTTTTTAAAAAAACCTTTAAAACACAAAGATCAGGTTTAAATTCACTATTGAGATCAGTTATTAGTTTTAAATCACCAAAGGATCGATTTACAGTCTTTAGATTACAGAGAAAGAGAGACTAATACACCTTCTGACTGTGACTGCAGCTATCCAGCTCTGAAAACAAAACTAAAACATACCCTGCAGCAAACAGCCTAAAACGGAAGAAAAAAGCTGACATAGACAGTCCAGCTCCACCCATACTCTGACATCACTGATAAACACCCATTTCTTAAAGGTGCTCTCACACGATATAGGTGATACATAAAAAGCAACAGAACAAAAACCCTGCCCAGGAAAAGGCAACTGGTAGATCGGAGAAACCCACCCTCAAATCCTTTGCTCAGCTTAACCTAACACACATGTGATAAAGACATACCAGTCACATCCAACATTAGTGAAGACACAAACTAATTCAAACTAGGCTGAATTTAACCCAATGAAAGCTCAAAGAACAAAGAGAACAATACAGCACAGGAACAGGCCCTTCGGCCCTCCAAGTCTGTACCGGTCATGATATCACCCTTGGCCAAAGCTTCCTAGTGCCGTATTCCCATATGCCCATCCTATCCATGTATTTGTCAAGATGCCTTTTGAACGGAGTTAATGTATCTACTTCCACAACCTCCCCTGGCAACGTGTTCCAGGCACTCACCACCCTCTGCATAAAAAACTTGCCTCGCAAGTCTCCTCTAAACTTTGCCCCATGGACCTTAAATCTATGCCCCTAGTGACTGACCTCTCCACCCTAGGAAAGAGTGCCTGCCCATCCATGCCTTCCATAAACTTTGCCCCATGGACCTTAAACCTATGCCCACTAATGACTGACTTCTCCACCCTGGGAAAGAGTGCCTGCCCATCCATGCCTCCCGTAATCTTATAGACCTCTATCAGGTCGCCCCTCAATCTCCATCGTTCTACTGAAAACAGTCTGAGTCTATTCACCCTCTTCGCAGAGCTAATACCCTCCATACCAGGCAACATCCTGGTAAATCTCCTCTGCACCCTCTCCAAAGCCTCCATCACCTTCCGGTAGTGTGATGACCAGAATTGTGCGCAATATTCCAAGTGCGGCCTTAACAAGATTCTTTACAACTGTAGCATGATTTGCCAGTTTTTATACTCGATGCCCCGTCCAATGAAGGCAAGCATTCCATGTGCTTTCTTGACTACCTTGTCCACTTGTGTTGCCATTTTCAAAGATCTGTGGACCTGTACGTCCAGATCTCTCTGACTTTTGTACGGATTAAGCTCCATTTGCTATTCCTCTGCCCAAGTCTCCAACTTATTTATGTCCTGCTATATCCTCTGACATTCCTCAACACTATCTGCCACGCCACCAACCTTGATGTTATCCATGAACGTTACTTCCAAATCGTTTATGTATACTACAAACAACAGAGGCCCCAGCACTGAAGGTTGTGGAACCCCATTAGTCACAACTTTCCATTCAGATAAACACCCTTCTACTGCTACCCTTTGCCATCTGTGACCGAACCTCTTCTGTATCAATCTTACCACCTCGCCTCTGATCCCGTGTGATTTCACCTTTTGTACCAGTCTACCATGAGGCACCTTGGTAAAGAACATCCACCGCCCTCCCCTCATCAATCATCTTTATCACCTCCTCAAAAAACTCAATCAAGTTAGTGAGGCACGACCTCCCCTTCACAAAACCATGCTGTCTATCGCTAATGAATCCATTTGTTCCCAAATGGGTATAAATCCTGTCCCTGAGAATTCGCTCCAATAATTTACCTACTACCGACGTGAGGCTCACCGGCCTATAGTTTCCTGAATTATCCCTGCTACCTTTCTTAAACAGCGGTACCACATTAGCTATACTCCAGTCCTCTGGGATCTCACCTGTAGCCAATGAGGATACAAAGATGTCAGTTCAAGGCTCAGTGTGCCAACCCAAATATAGGAACCAATAACTATGCAACCATCCCTCAGCCGGGGTGAAGCTGTAATGACAGAATAATGTTCCATTTCAAATTCAGTCAGTGACTCGTTTTGTTTTTCAGCCCCCAAAAAATCGTACACCGTTGAAGAAGCCGTGGAAACTATTGGATTTGGGCGATTCCATATTTTACTCCTCACCATCATGGGTAGTACCAGCGTGAGTATTGGTAGAATAGATATTGTAGTGACCTCTGGAGTATATACTGTTTTGCCATTGCTTTCAACAAGTGAATAATACAGGGCAGCGACAGGTAGAGCAACTGAATTAAAACAAAAATTGTTGGATATACTCAGTAGGCCTGGCAGCATCTGTGGAGAGAAAAACAGAGTTAACAGATGGAGCCTTGCCATATTTTTTCCAAAGTGACGGTTCCGGTGAGAATCCCACCAGCAGCGACGTCGGGAACCCTCACCGAATTTTGAGCCTCTTTAACAAAGTTTTCTTTCCCCCCCGTGCTTCACGCCTGCGGCGGCTGTCTTCTGATACTCTCGTCCCAGGAAACCCGAATCTCTGAAATCAGTGGGATTTAAACACCTCCCCAGCACTTGTTCCAAGTCACGTTGGGGGAATGGCTGCCAGGAAGACACCACCATGCTTCGCGGAGGGAGCCCTCACCAAACTCTGGGATGGTGTGGCGCAGAGGCGTTGACACCCTCTTCCCACGATCGCACAGACATCCATGAGGCAAGGTCACCACCTCTGCCCGGGAGAAAATGACCATGATAGTGAGTGCCAGCTTGCCCTCCATAAGAGGGCGAGGCTACAGTGCTGGAGGAAGATGAATGACCTTCTTTGTGATGGTGATGAGAGACTTCACCATAACACCTTGCATTGGCGGTCACATCTATGGCACCTCTCTGTTATGTAGATGTGAGTGTGAGCCTTGGAGTTTAATGTTTTTAGGCTTGGGTTCCAAAGGGTTAAAAATTGGGTGTCAATCAGTGGCACACTCATGCATTGCAATGCTGACTAAATTGGCACAACTGACTTGTCAAGGCAGGGTCAGGGAGCTGATTAGGCAACTGACTTCCCCTTGTGGCAGCTGAGGCACACCTGATGTGTGTGAAGATGGCAATTAGCATGTTAACTTCATCCTTGGAGGGCACCCTCATTCCCCAGCTTTCATGGGCTGCAGATTAAATAAGCATTCCAGTTTGAACAGCCAGCCACCCAGGCACTAATTCCTGACAGCCTGGCCTCCATAACCAACTTCCATACACCTCACGCCCTCTGGCTTCGCAGTGCTGCCTGAGTGTGGGGATTCATACTCATTGAGCTCATCCTCCCTCCCTGTGTGAGGGTCTTCAGCTGTCATGAGGCTGGAAAACTCCCCTTGTCAGAGTCCCCCACTCTGTCCAGGCAGCCTGGCCTCCCCATGGGACCCCAACTAAGAACCTCACAGTCACCCCCAGTGCTGACCCTATGGATTCACCTGCTCCCAGCTGCCACTCTGGAAGGGCCTCCGTGGTTATATGGCCACACTCCCTGCAAGGAGGACACGGAAAGCACTGCCTGCAAACCAGCCGCCAGACCCCTTTAACCCGAGATGCTCTCAGACCTGAAGGGCTGCCTGTGAGCGACACCACCTCCCGAGATGAAAATACTGAACCCGCCCCCCGCCCAGTCCGTGTCCTCTCCACTGCCCCTCTGCGACTGGCACCTTGGAGGGTGATGACGACCTGAGTACTCACCTCCGATATCCCCTTCAGAGGTGAGGTCGGCAGGTTCCAGTTTGCATAGAATGCAGGTCCGTTGATTGCATTCAACTTCCCTACTCCTCATGGAGTGGAAAGGCGCTTACAAAGCAGGATGCTTTGATATCTGGTGGATATCCCAGATCCTGAGAGGGCTGTGGAGGGTTGTCACACTGGCGAACTATGCATTTTCGTTGAGAGGGTAAGTCTCGGCTGGAGGGCTCACTAATGATATTATAATGTATTAAAATGAGGTTCCCAACCTTCCCTGCACTTTTCTTATTATGCCACCGCCAACGGAGGGGAAAATGGATCTTGCCAAATTTTCTCTCCCTGTCGCTGTTCTCATTGGCGGCTAACATGGGGTCAAAATTCCCCCCCCCCCCTTCCCGGTTTCAGGTTGATGGCCCTTTCACCAGGACTGGGAAAAGTTAGAATTGTCGATAGGTTTTAAGCAGGCGAAATGGGGGAGGGTGGAAAAAGAACAGAAGAGATGGTGAGCGGTGACAAGAGTGGAGGATTGGAGAGTTGGTGGCGCAGAGCCAAAGGCAGTGATAATGGATCAAGCAAAGGAGCAGAAGATGTGTGCGGAAGAGGTGTGAATGGCGGGATAATTCATAGCTGCCGTCTGAAAGCAAAGGCTGGGGGGAAGACGAGAAGAAAACCAAAACCCGCAGAAGAAAAGGAAACAAAATGGGGGCAGAGATCATGGCCTGAAATTGTTGAACTCAGTGCTGAGTCCAGAAGATGCAAAGCTTTGAATCAAAAATGAGGTGCTGTGCATCCAGATACGAACATCCGAAGGTATGAAATAGGAGCATGCAGTAGGCCATTCAGCCCCTCGAGCCAGCTCCACCATTCAGTAAAATCATGGCCGAACCGTCGTGTTCCCCATCTACCCCCATAACATTTGATTCCCTTGCCCAACAAGAATTTATCTGTCTCTGCCTTGAAAATAGTCAATCACCCCGACTCCACAGTCTTCTGAGGCAGAGAGTTCCAAAGTTCCAACCCTCTGAGAGAAAACAATTCTCCTCACCTCGATTTTAGAACAGTGCCCCTGGATTCTGGACTCACCCACAAGAGGAAACATCCTTTCCACATCCACCTTGTCAAGACTGTTCAGGATCATACAAACCTCAATCAAATCACCCCTCACTCTTCTAAACTCAAGTGGAAACAAACCCAGTCTGTCTAAGCTATCCTCATAAGAAAACCTGTTCATTCCACGTCAGTACAGCCAAGTGCAATGTAATACCTGGTCCTTTTAAAAAGTGCTGAGTCATGTTGTCTTTATTCACCCTCCAACAGACAGAATCTTAAAAATCACAGTAAACATACGAGTGGAATTGGAAGGATTAATTGAGGAGGAATTTCCACCCTGTCATGCCAAATCAAAGCCATTGGGTTTAGCATTTTAACAAATCTCTTTGTTAAGTTCCCTTGATAAACCAGACCATCTGAGAATGGTGAGGGGGGGGGTGTAAGTTTGGGCAGGATGGCCTTTTCAGCCAGAGCTAATTGAGGCTATGATGTGGGCAATTAATGCCCTCTTAATGGTCCTGTCAGACCATAATCTCTTCCCCCCCCATTTTGTTTCCTGTCACCTTTGGCATTCAGCCAGCAGAGGACAAGGGACTTGCCACGTGAGAAGCCCTGCTAGATTTGCTTGTGTGCTCCCAGTTCTTCTCATTCAAAGCCCTGATCAAGAGATCTGGCATTGGACAGGAGGGTTTGGGGGCTGGTGAGAGCCACCCGCTGGCCGTTTCTTCAGACCCCCTTTTCCCGCAACTGCCATCCCACCCTCACTCATTGTGATCCTTTGACAATATTAGGTCATTGGTGGGTGCAGTGTAGGCAGCTGGCACTGCTCCCAGTGGTGCTGGCAGCTAATGAAGAGCTACCGACCTCTGACTGGCTGGCAACTCTATTTCTTCCCCTGTGGTCCTAAACCCTGGGGAGGGCCTGCTCCTGGCCAGCTGAGTGCCTGACAGGTATTCGACACAGCAGGCCTTCCCCAGCGGAGGTAACGCAGGCCCTTGCTGGCTCCCCACCTTCCGGGTACGACCCCAGTTACCTGGATTGAGTTCTGCCCAGAGTGACGCAGAAAGCAGCCATGGAAGTCAGATCGACTTTCACATCACAGAAACAGGCCTTTCTATTCGGTAGTGTTCTGCCAGTGTTTAGGCATCACACAAGCTCCTCTCATGAGTTCATCTTGGGCTATTTGTTTCCCCTCGTGTGCCTGAGTACACCATGTAGCAGCATCAACAGTGTGGCACTCTCTCCATGCCAACATAGGTTATGTGCTCAAAATCCTACACTGGGGCTTGAACTCTCCACCTGCTGACTCAGATTTGAGAGTGTGACCACAGAGCCAGCCGGCTCATGTCCGTCAAGGGGTGAAGAGGGTAAGTACCACAGAGCCAAGAGAATATTTTGATCTTGAAACATGATAATTGAGGGGAATATTGTAGAGATAGTAAACACTGGCCATTCTGTCCCAAAAGTCAATAGTCAATGGTGAGGTTCTGGAGGAGAACAGATGAGAAGCTGAATTGGTTACTCATAGCCTTTATCTTCTCCTGGGTGGGCTGCAACCAAGGCGAAAGAGGCCCATCTGCCTTCTCAATGGGAGACCAGCCAGAGCCATCAGATGCAAGCATATCAACCCAATGTTCAGATCTGGCAGTAGGGTCTCCACATGCTGAAACTGTCTGGAGTGAGAGCTGAACTCAATCATCTGACAAAGGGGAAAGGACTGTTTGAGTGGCAGTAATCACTTTATTCCAATGTCCCTGCCCCACTGGATATCATCCAAGTGCCATTCGGGGTTCCACCCACCAGGGCTATCTGGAAAAGAACTGGAATCCTTTCCACTGTGACTGCCATCATTTTTCGTGTGGCATGGCGGCACAGTGGTTAGCACTGCTGCTTCACAGTGCCAGGGACCCGGGTTCAATTCCAGCCTTGGGCGACTGTCTGTAGGGAATTTGCATGTTCTCCCCCTGTTGGTGTGAGTTTTCTCCGGGTGCTCCTGATTCCTCCCACAGTCCAAAGATGAGCAGGTTAGGTGGATTGGCCACAGTAAATTGCCCCTTACTGTCCAGTGATGCACAGGTTAGGGGAATAGGGCAGTGGAGTGGGTTAGGTGGGGTGCTCTTTCAGAGGGTTGGGGCAGACTCAATGGGTCGAATGACGGAACCCTGTGGGTCTCTGAGGTGGGAGTGCTTTCAGTAAATAAGCTGCTGTTCACTCCAATCAATTGTGTAGAAATGGAATTCTGAGTGGGTCAACGGAGGTTAACAGGTGAAATTGTTTGAGGATATGTTGAAATCTTTGAATATGATTGAATCTTGATTTTAACCTTTCCCTGGTTGTTCCTTCAGGTGGCTGAAGCCATGGAGATCATGCTGCTGGCAGTCATTTCCCCAGTCATTCGTTGTGAATGGCGTTTGGAGGAATGGCAAGTTGCCATGGTTACCACAGTAAGTCTACTCCTGTGCACTTCCATTCCTACTTGGGGCATTATGTCTCTGTGCTGTAGCCTCTTCAGTTAGCTCTCTTTGATTCAAGAGTGGCATTGTATTACAGCACGTTTATGACGATTGTTAAGAGCCATATCCAATCCAAATCTCCGCAAGCACGCAGTGTGCTGACTTCTTGTTCTACTTGATGAGAAGGATTTCAGCTTCTCCATGTCTACAGGCTTTTAAAACTGTACGCCTGGAGTTGTTTGGCTCCACTTTTCCGACTCACTCGTCTATTTAGGTGTCTTGCACTGTGAACCCTTCTCTTTGGTTTTCCAATGAAGTAATTTCTAACTTGGAGTGTTATTGTTAATGATTTCTTTCACATTTAAGAGATGTCCTTGTCCTTGTATTTACATGTACCTTTCACAACCTCAAGATATCCCAAATTTATTTTCGTTCAGCAATGTGGAATCTTATCAAATGCTTTTGGAAGTCCGTGGAAACTACGGGTGGGATCTTACGGCTGGTCTTGCAAACACGGAGAGAATGTGCAAACTCCATGTAATTAACATAGATTAAAATAGAATTTACAGTGCAGAAGGAGGCCATTCGGCCCATCGAGACTGTACCGGCTCTTGGAAAGAGCACCCTACCCAAGGTCAACACCTCCACCCTATCCCCATAACCCAGTAACCCCACCCAACACTAAGGGCAATTTTGGACACTAAGGGCAATTTATCATGGCTAATCCACCTAACCCGCACATCTTTGGACTGTGGGAGGAAACCGGAGCACCCGGAGGCAACCCACGCACACACGGGGAGGATGTGCAGACTCCGCACAGACAGCGACCCAAGCCGGAATCGAACCTGGGCCCCTGGAGCTGTGAAGCAATTGTGCTATCCACAATGCTACCGTGCTGCCCCGTCCAGAAGCGGGATCGAACCTGGGACCTCGGTCCACCATCTTCTGGTGGGCAATTAGGGCTGGGCAATAAATGCTGGCCTAGCCAACGATGCCCACGCCCTGTAAATTAATTTCAAACAATTGAAAGTGTATGGAAATGTTCTCTCTTGTTTTGTTTAAAACCCGAGGAATTTGATCCTGGGGATTGGTCACCCTTTATGATTGTTATTATTTTGAATAATGTTTTATTGACTGTGTTAACTTTAGTGAGTTCCAGTTCCTGATTCATTATTAGTTTTTTGAATGCGCGCTAAGTTATTGTCTTCCTCTGTTGAAACGTATAAGATGCGAAGGGGATTGGCAGGTTTGCTGTGTAGGGGATGTTTCCTCTCGTGTGAGAATCTAGAACTAGGAGTTTTAAAAGAAGTGATTTCCTATTTAAAATGGAGTTGAGGAGAAATGTGAGATGTAACAGCCTTGTCCCGATACCATAAGACAGAGGAGCAGAATTAGGCCACTCGGCCCATTGAGTCTGCTCCACCATTCAATCGTGGCTGATGTTTTACTCATCCCCATTCTCCTGCCTTCTCCCCATAACCCCTGATCCCCTTATTAATCAAGAACCTATTTATCTCTGTCTTAAAGACACTCAGTGATTTGGCCTCCACAGCCTTCTGAGGCAAAGAGTTCCACAGATTCACCACCCTCTGGCTGAAGAAATTACTCCTCATCTCTGTTTTAAAGGATCGTCCCTTCAGTCTAAGGCTATGCCCTCGGGTCTAGTTTTTTCTACTCATGGGAACATCCTCTCCACGTCCTCACAGTATCCTGTAAGCTTCAATAAGATCTCCCCTCATCCTTCCAAATCCCAATGAATACAGACCCAGAATCCTCAACTACTTCTCAACGACTACACAATGAAATCAACAAGTTCCATCCCACCATCAGGCTCACCATGGACTACTCTCCAAAATCGTTTGCATTCTTGAACACATTCATCTCCATCAAGGACAGTCACCTCAACACTTGGCTTTACCGCAAGCCCACGGATAACCTCACTATGCTCCACTTCTCCAGCTTCCACCCTAAACACATTAAAGAAGCCATCCCCTATGGACAAGCCCTCCGTATACACAGGATCTGCCCAGACGAGGAGGAGCGTAACAGACGTCTACAGACGCTGAAAGATGCCCTCGTACGAACGGGATATGGCACTCGACTCATCGATCAACAGTTCCAACACGCCACAGCAAAAAACGCACCGACCTCCTCAGAAGACAAACGCGAGACACAACCGACAGAATACCCTTCGTCGTCCAGTACTTCCCCGGAGCGGAGAAACTACGACATCTTCACAGCCTTCAACATGTCATCGATGAAGATGAACATCTTGCCAGGGTCATCCCCACACCCCCACTACTTGCCTTCAAACAACCGCGCAACCTCAAACAAACCATTGTTTGCAGCAAACTACCCAGCCTTCAGAACAGCGACCACAACACCAGACAACCCTGCCATGGCAATCTCTGCAAGACATGCCAGATCATTGACATGGGTACTACCATTACACGTTAGAACACCACCCACCAGGTACGTGGAACATACTCGTGCGACTCAGCCAACGTTGTCTATCTCATACGCTGCAAGAAAGGATGTCTCAAAGCGTGGTACATTGGCGAGACCATGCAGATGCTGCGACAACGGATGAACGGACATCGCGTGACAATCGCCAGGCAGGAATGTTCCCTTCCAGTCTGGGAACACTTCAGCAGTCAAGGGCATTCAGCCTCTGATCTCCAGGTAAGCGTTCTCCAAGGCGGCCGTCAGGACGCGCGACAACACAAAATCGCCGAGCAGAAACTTATAGCCAAGTTCCACACACATGAGTGCGGCCTCAACCGGGACCTTGGATTCATGTCGCATTACATTCATCCCCCACCACCTGGCCTGTTTGTGAAATCCTACCAACTGTCCTGTAAAGACAATTAAGACTTAATTACCTGCAAATGCTCGCATTCAAAGCATGCTAAATTGTGCATCTTTGACTTTGTCTATATATATGTTTCTGGAACCAACCTCTTCATTAACCTGAGGAAGGAGCAGTGCTCTGAAAACTAGTGATTTGAAACAAACCTGTTGGACTTTAACCTGGTGTTGTAAAACTTCTTACTGTGCTCACCCCGGCCCAATGCCGGCATCTCCACATCATCACTCCTCATATGATAAGCTCTTCATTCCAGGGATCATTCTTGTGAACCTCCTCTGGACCCTTTCCAAGGCCAGCACATCTTTCCTCAGATACGGGGCCCAAAACTACTCTCAGTACTCCAAATGGGGTCAGAACAGAGCATTGTATAGCCTCAGAAGTACATTCCTGCTCTTGTATTCTAGCCCTCTTGTCATGAATGCTAACATTGTATTTGCTTTCCTAACTGCCGACTGAACCTGCACGTTAACCTTAAGAGACACCATATTGGGCACGATGCGGCCGCTAAATTGTGCCCACTATTTCTTCTCCTGTATTTGGTTTTAAAGGACCTTGGAATGTAAAAAATATTTTGTTGATCTATATGTCGCTTCATAAATTTCATTTTATATATACATTTTTTTAAATTTAGTGTACCCAATTCATTTTTTCCAATTAAGGGGCAATTTAGCATGGCTAATCCACCTACCCTGCACATCTTTGGGTTGTGGGGGCGAAACCCACGCAAACATGGGGAGAATGTGCAAACTCCACATGACCCAGAGCTGGGATCGAACCTGGGACCTCAGCGACGTGTTGCCTCATTTTATATTCTGATTTTACAATTTTATTTGTCTTGTTTTGCTGTTCTTTATACCTTCCAGTTCTCTGGATCTACACATTCTTTGCACTTTTGTATCATTTTTCTTTATTGATTTTTGCAACAATAAATCATTTGAAGGACGTTGTTAACAAGACAAAATGCTTTACACATCAGCAGACAGCAATCAACACCTAACCAAAATATGTTGACAATTTGCGAGCAGAATAGGTGGAGGAATTGTTCTCTGATGGAGTCAGGATGTGTCCCCATGAATGTGCAGAGCAGAGGATGTTTCAAAATATTGGATTTCATTGCCACCCGATTCTTAATCACGAACGGCCATCACAGATTTAAAAACTTTCTAGTAAGGTTCTCTGATCAACTAAAATTAGGGGAGCGATCTACCGGCTGTTCACTCCGGCGAGATATTGCGGTCCCACGCCGGCGCTTGGGTTTCCAGGCGACGAGGGGTGCAGTCCCCGGGAAATCTCGTTGACAACGGCGGGATCGGTAAACCCCACCGGGTGGGCACCCTCCGCCGCCAGTAAACACATGGCGGGTTGATCGGTAAACCCTTCCCCAGACCTCCCCTTTAGTTTTATTTTTTCGAGACACTTATTTGGTTAAGTGTTCCAGAGTCAGTTCAAATGCTGTGATGGTGTCTGTCATCCTCTGGGGAATAATTGACATGACGGGCTGAATGGCCCCCCTCACCTGTATCGACCTTCTTGATCTTAGAGACTTACTTATGTTTTGATGTTAACTTTGAGCTCCTGTCCCCATGGCCTGATATTACAGCCATGGATGGAAGTAAACTTAGGCCGATATCAGCTGGTGTCATTCTCCCCATATCGAGCAGAATTGTTCAAATCCCCCTGCGTGGAATATTTTTATTGGAATGGTTAATAATCAGGTCCATTGAGATCCAGACCTATTCCTTTCATCACTGATTACGAACTGTGCAGGTATTAGGCCTGAGTTGGGGAGGGTGGGCAGCAGTGCAGGGATGGGGGGGGGGGATAAGACTTTTTTGACAAGTTATATTAATTAGGATAACCAACTGAAAATAAGGCCAAGCTTTGACCAATTTGTGCCTTTTAATGCAATTATTTCAGATGGTGTTTCTGGGTTTTATGTCCTGCAGTTGGATTTGGGGTTACCTTGCTGATCGATATGGACGTTGGAAAGTGAGTTAAAAATTATTTTTAACAAGTTGCACTTGTATATGTACAGCATCTTTAATGTAATTAAACGACCCAAGGTGCTTCACCGAAACAAAGTAAAACAAAATATGGTATTGAGCCACAGAAGGGGAACTAATGCAGAAGGGAAACTAAACCTTGGTTAAAGAGCTTTAAGACCTGTTTTAAAAGAGGAAAGTGAGGTAGAGAGATGGATAGGTTCAGGAAAGGAATTCCAGAGCTTATGGCCTATTCAGCTAAAGGCTTGGCCCATGGAGATGTTGAAGAGGCTGGAATTTGAGGAGCTCGGATATCTCGGAAGGGTTCAAGGGCTGGAGGAGGCTACAGCGATAGGGAGGGGCTAATTCATGAAGGGATTTATAAACAAGGATGAGGAGTTTAATTCAAGTTATTGTTTACCCATAGCCAGTCAGGTCGGCAAGCAGTGGTAACAGGTGAATGGCATTTGTAGGACATGGGCAACAGAGCTTTGGGGACACTCAAGTTTACAGAGAGCGGTCTGCAGGAGTCCAGCCAGGGGGGAGAAGTGAAAATTTCAGCGGGAAATGGGCTGAGCCAGGGACAGGGATGGGCGATATTATGGAAGTAGAAATAGGCGGTCGGAATGACGACCCTGAGATGTGCTTGCAAGCCCATCTCGGGGTCAAGTAGCACAGTGGTTAGCACTGTTGCTTCACAGCACCAGGTTCAATTCCCGGCTTGGGTCACAGTCTGTGCGGAGTCTGCACATACTCCCCGTGTCTGCGGCCAGTGGCCCAGAGCCGGGATCGAACTTGGGACCTCAGTGCCATGAGGCGGCACTGCTAACCACTGCGCTACCCTGCTGCCCACTTCATTGAAGTATTAATGCAAGCCTATTTGTGACACTAATAAATATTATAAGTAGGACACTTGAGGTGGAGAACTGTCTGGTACAACCTCAGGCTGTTGTCAGGGAGAGAGTAGTTAGGGGGCACAATTTGTGGCGCCTACCAATGTCATTGGGTGGGATTGTCTGGTCTCGCCCAACACCAGGTTTGTCCATTCCCGCGGAAAGTCAATGGACTTTTGGCTGGGCCGTTAAATCTCCTGCGGCAGGTCCCACCATGACAGGGTCTGGAAAATCCGGCCACTGTCTTCAGAAGCCCCAAGGTTCAATTGGAGGACATTTCTGCTCATCCAGTACCGGACACCAGATGAGCAGTGTGGCGATTTAGACACAGTGGGGGATGCGAGAGAGACTCTGCTCCAAACGGGAATCCGAATCGAACTTCGTGCAATGAGCAGCCTTTGATTTTGTATTTTTACAAATGCCCAGTACAATATTGAATTTTATAATCCCTTTGTGTACTGGATAACAAATCC
Organism: Scyliorhinus torazame; assembly: GCF_047496885.1. Taxonomy (NCBI): domain Eukaryota; kingdom Metazoa; phylum Chordata; class Chondrichthyes; order Carcharhiniformes; family Scyliorhinidae; genus Scyliorhinus; species Scyliorhinus torazame. The sequence continues at coordinate 53,392,110 of NC_092725.1, forward strand.
CAGAAAGATTTTGTGGGCTGACTGGACTCGTTTCATTGGTTGAAGTGCAACCATTGGGGAGATGAGAGTATCGTTACCGCAAAGTTTCTCACAATTCTACTTCAGTCTGAAAACTGAAAGTAAAGCAGAACCGACTGACTTCCTATAGCTCACTATCCTGCTTATTGGCTTTCTGACTTTAAGAAGTAAAGTTTATGTTTGCCTTCATTGAGACGGTTGGAGTTTCAGACTAAGGAAGTTCTGCCACAATGGTACAGGGCTTTTTTGGGGCCGCACTTGTAGTACTGAGCACAGTTTTGGTCTCATTACCCTAAAAGGAATACATTTGCCTTGAAAGGGTGAAACAATGCTACACTATATTGATTCCCGGCATGAAAGGGCTGTCGTGTGAGGAGAGATTGAGTAGAATGGACCCATGTTCTCTGGACTTTTGAAGAATGAGAGTTGTTCTCATCAGAAGATATAGAGGATTGACAGGACAGAAGCTGAGAAAATATTTCTCCTGGCTTGTGAGTAGAACACAGTCTCAATATAAGGGGCTGACCAATTTAGGCCTGAGATGAGGAAATATGCCTTCACCTAAGGAGTTGCGAATCTTTGGAATTCTTTGCCCCAGAGAGCTGTGGAAATTCAGTCAAAATGCAAGTTCAAGACAGAGGTTGATAGATTATTGGGTATTGAGGGACATGGTGATGGTGTGGGAGGGTGGAGTTGAGGTAGAAAATCAACCATGACCTTGCTGAATGGCAGAACAGACTCAAAGGCCAAAATCGTACCCCTGCTTCTGAGTCCTTGGGCGGGATTCTCCGACCCCCTGCCGGGTCAGAGAATCGCCGGGGGGCAGCGTGAATTCCGCCCCCGCCGGCTGACGAATTCCCCGGCGCCGGGGATTTGGCGGGGGCGGGAATCGCGCCGCGCCGGTCGGGGGCCGTTGACAGCGGCCACCCCCCCCCCCCCCCCCCCGGCGATTCTCCGGCCCGCGATGGGCCGAGTGGCCGCCCGTTTTCGGCCGGTCCCGCAGGTGTATGTTACGACAGGTACTTACCGGCGGGGCCTGGCTGCGCGGGCGGCCTTGGGGAGGCGTGGGAGGATCTGGCCCCGACGGGTGCCCTCATGGTGGCCTGGCCCGCGTTTGGAGCCCACCAATCTGCAGGCGGGCCTGTGCCGTGGGGGCACTTTATTCCTCCGCGCGGGCTGGTGTACTGGTCCGCCATGGCCGGTGCGGAGACGAACCCCCCCCCCCAGCGCATGCGCTATGATGACGCCAGCACACACTGGTGCTCCCGCGCATGCACCAACTCGCGCCGGCCGGCGGAGGCCCTTCGGCGCCGATTGGCATGGCGCCAAGCCCCTTCCATGCCGCCGGCACAGCGCAAACCACTCCGGGGCCGGCTAGCCCTGAAGGTGCGGAGGATTCTGCACCTACGAGGTGGCCTGACACCGGAGTGGTTCACGCCACTCCTTCGCCCCTGAGTTGCTCCCCCCCCCCCCCCCCCCCCCCCGGTTTCCGAAGAATCCCGCCCCTTACCTTTCATAGTTTGTTAAACAAGTTGAAATCGGGACTCGATGGGGGTCAAATGGACACAGATTGGTAGACGTCCCTTTAGCTGCACAGATGGGTGTAAAATAGTCAATGGATTCTAAGGGAACTGCAGCTAACTGCGGTGTAGACTGTAGGATTCAGGATGACTAGTTGCTGAACCTCAGCTGATTAAATCTTGGTCCTTGATAAAGGATCACAGAATCACAGGATAATACAGTGCAGAAGAGGCCCTTTGGCCCATCGAGTCTGCACCGACGCATGGAAGACACCTGACCTGCCTAATCCCATTTGCTGGCACTTGGCCCATAGCCTTGAATGTTAAGACGTGCCAAGTGCTCATCGAGGTACTTTGTAAAGGACGTGAGGCAACCCACCTCTACCACCCTCCCAGGCAGTGCGTTCCACATCGTCACCACCCTCTGAGTAAAAATGCTTTTCCTCAAATCCCCCCTAAACCTCCTGCTCCTCACCTTGAACTTGTGTTACCCCTTCACTGATCCTTCAACTAAGGGAAACAGCTGCTCCCTATCCACCCTGTCCATGCCCCTGATAACCTTGTACACCTCGATCCAGAACCATTTAATTTTATTGGATTAGGTATGCAGCATCGGGTAAGATGACGTTTTTTGGTATGTCGGTAGTGTTAGTGTTGGAACCGTGTTTCTGACTTTGTTTTCTGTTCTAGATTCTTCTCCTAGTCACCGTCTGGAGTTCCTATTACTCGGGCGTGACCTCCTTTGCACCCACCTACGTCTGGTTTGTCTTCCTCCGTTGCATGGTCGGATGCGGCGTGGCTGGTCACTCACAAGGGTATGAAGCATTTTGTTGTCCGTCTTGTCCTTTATCTGACCAGTTACAGTATTGCCCTTTCCTACCTCTGGTCACCGGCCTGCCTGGATGTGACGTGTTTCATTGTTTCCAATGGGTTGTTCGTCGGACTGGCTGGGAATGGCTCCGAGGTCCAAAACCGTATCTTCGAAAGCAACTGTGCCTTTGGATTGGGCTACATGGAAGAAAAGGCCAAGATAGATCTAAAGGGTGGCACAGTGGTTAGCACTGCTGCCTCACAGTGCCAAGGACCCAGGTTCAATTCTGACCTTGGGTGACTGTGTGTGTGGAGTTTGCATATTCCCCCCATGTGTCTGCATGGGTTTCCTCCCATAGTCAAAAATGTGCAGGTTAGGTGGATTGACCATGATAAATTGCCCCCAAGCGTCCAGAGATGTGCAGCTTAGGTGGGGTTACGAGGATCGGGCAGGAGAGTGGGTCTAGGTAGGGTGCTCTTTCAGAGGGTCGGTGTGGACTCGGTGGGCTGAATGGCCGCCTTCTGCACTGTAGGGATTCTATGTAATTTTTTCCCTCTACCCTATGGCTGCTAGAATGTCCAAGGCTCTTACAGGTTTCTACTATATAGAACATAGAACAGTACAGCACAGAACAGGCCCTTCGGCCCTCGATATTGTGCCGAGCATTGTCCGAAACCAAGATCACGTAATCCCACTCCCTGTCATTCTGGTGTGCTCCATGTGCCTATCCAATAACCGCTTGAAAGTTCCTAAAGTGTCCGACTCCACTATCACAGCAGGCAGTCCATTCCACACCCTAACCACTCTCTGGGTAAAGAACCTACCTCGGACATCCCTCCTATATCTCCCATCCTGAATCTTGTAGTTATGCCCCCTTGTAACAGCTACATCCACCTGAGGAAATAGTCTCTGAACATCCACTCTATCTATCCCCCTCATCATCTTATAAACCTCTATTAAGTTGCCTCTCATCCTCCTCCGCTCCAAGGAGAAAAGCCCTAGCTCCCTCAAACTTTCCTCATAAGACCTATCCTGCAAACCAGGCAGCATCCTGGTAAATCTCCTTTGCGCCCTTTCCAATGCTTCCACATCCTTCCTATAATGAGGTGACCAGAACTGCACACAATACTCCAAATGTGGTCTCACCAGGGTAACCCCTCTAGCTGCTCTTAAACTCAAGCCCCCTGTTAATAAACGCTAACACACTATAGGCCTTTTTCCAGAATATGTCCAGAATGTCTTAGATCCCCCCAAAATAAACAAAACAAAACTATATGGACCACCGCAAGTTGCATTTCAGCTCGGTTGGTAGCAGTTTTACATGAGAATTTGAAGGTTGAAAGCTCATGGTCCCATTCCAGAGATTGGAGTGCAAAAATCTAGTCTGGCACTGTAAAGCTGTACTGAGGGAATGTGCCTTTCACAAGAGATGTTCAGCTGAGGTCCTGTCTGCTGTCTTAGGCTGCACCGCACTGTCCCAGGGTACAATTTGAAGAAGAGCAGGAGCATCATCCCGGGTGTCCTGGTCAATATTTCTCCCTCAGCCACCATCACCAAAACAGATTATCTGCTCATTATCCCTTTGCTGTGTGGGATCTTGCTGTGTGGAAATTGGTCGCTGCGTTTCCAACATTTCAACTGCGGCTCCACTTCAGAAAATACTTCGTTGGTCGTGAAGCACTTCGAGACATTGAGAAAAGTGTGATATGCATCATTTAAATCATCTTTTTAAACTGTGGTCAGAGTTGAGAACAAAGTATAATTGCCTCACATTTGCTAGGGATTAGGTGGGTTCAAAAGGTAAGTGGTCTTTAACGAGGTGGCATTTACTTTTGCAAAAAGCAAATTACTACAGATGCTGGGATAAAAACAGAAAATGCTGCAAATACAGGGCAGGCTGGGCAGAGGGGAGAGGAACAGAATTAGGATGCTGGATTTTCCGATCCCTCTGGGACAGGGGTCAGAGGCAGACAGGAGATATAGCCCCAAGCTAGGGCTGTTTAGCACAGGGCTAAATCGCTGGCTTTGAAAGCAGACCAAGGCAGGCCAGCAGCATTCCCGTAACAGCCTCCCCGAACAGGCGCCGGAATGTGGCGACTAGGGGCTTTTCACAGTAACTTCATTTGAAGCCTACTCGTGACAATAAGCGATTTTCATTTCATTTTCATTTTTCACCCTCTAGCATGCCGATCCAACTCAACTCCGAGCCATTCTTCCCTGCTGAATGAAGGTGGGAGTGGGGTGTGGGGGGATGGGGGGGGGGGGGGGGGGGGGGGGGGGTTTGTGTGTCTGTGTGTGCTGGGCTGGCAGGGCTATCTATCTGCATATAGCAGGTAGCCTATTGAGACCTATTAAAGGAGACCTATTGGAGTTTTCAGTTGGCCTCCAAGTCACTGAAATAAAAGTATGAACTTCAATCACATGCAGCTTCCTTCAGGCTCCTGTGTTGCCGGGAGACTGTGTCTGCCCAGGAGATGGGGGCAATTTAGGTCCTTTGAGGCAGACGCCCACAAACAGGTTGGGGGGCCTTGTGCTCCAGGGAGGTCTAGAGGCTCTCCTTGTCTCTCTGGGTGCAGAAGAAGGCATAGCTGCTTATATAGGGTGGATACCCACCACCCTTCATAAACCCCGCTCAACCACAAGGGGGGACCTGGCTGCAAGGTCATTTTTTAAATTTAAGTTGGCAAAGGCCAGAGTGAGGGTGCCTTCATTTTTGCAGTGCTGGAATTTCAAGGCCTCTGATTGGAGAATCTGTCTGAATGTCACAATAAATTGGATAGTGAGCTTGCTCCAGGCAAATGGGGGAAGGGGGCGGTTGAGCGGAGTCCCAGGGAGTATCACAGCGAGTGATTGTTTGCCTCCGGGGTCTGGTTCATAACCCAGAAACAGTCTTGACTTCTGTTTCCCAACGCCGGTCAATGATCTTTCACCAGAATGGTGAATTTACGCTGCTAATTACTTATATTTGTTCTTCTATTTAATGAACCTTGATGAGTTTACCATATGTTGCCTGAATGGTGGACGTTCAGGCCGAGACACCTGTTTGTATGTCCCTAGAATGTATTGAGTTGGAGGGTGAAAAGATCAGGGAACGGATTAGTGCCTCTCAAAGAGAAGGAGTTTAAAACCCCTTAGAGGGCTCGTAGTCTACAAGTAAAGCCTCAAGTCATACACCTGAGAATTCAGTTCCAAACCTTAGACAGGTACACTTGAGAAATAAAGAACAATACAGCACAGGAACAGGTCCTTCGGCCCTCCAAGCTTGTACCGGTTATGGTACCAACCTTTGCCAAAACTCTCAGACTTCCTTGTGCCGTATCCCTCTATACCCAGCCTATCCATTTGTCAAGATGCCTTTTGCACGGCGTTAATGTATCTGCATCCACAACCTCCCTTGGCAGAGTGTTCCAGGCACTCGCCACCCTCTGCGTAAAAAAACTGCCTCGCACGTCTCCTCTAAACTTTGCCCCACGGACCTTAAACCTGTGCCCCTGGTAACTGACCCCTCCATCCTGGGAAAGAGTGCCTGCCCATCCACTCTATCCATGCCCCTCATAATCTTGTAGACCTCTATCAGGTCACCCCTCAACCTCCGTCGTTCTAATGAAAACATACCGAGCCTATTCAGCCTCTCCAGATAGCTAACATCCTCCAGACCTGGCAACATCCTGGTAAACCTCCTCTGCATCCTCTCCAAAACCTCCACATCCTTCTGGCAGTGTGGCGACCAGAATTGTACACAATATTCCAAGTGCGGCCTTACCAAGGTTCTATACAACTGTAGCAGGACTTGCCAGTTTTTATACCCAATGCACTGAAGGCAAGCATTCCGTATGCTTTCTTGACCACCTTGTTCACTTGTGTTGCCACCTTCAAAGATCTGTGGATTGCACGCCCAGATCTCTCTGACTTTCTATATTTCTAAGAGTTTTGCCATTTATGGTATATTTCCCTTTTATGTTAGGCCTACCAAAATGCATTACCTCACATTTGTCCGGATTAAACTCCATTTGCCATTTCTCTGCCCAACTCTCCAACTTATCTATGACCTGCTGTATCTTCTGACAATCCTCAACACTATCTGCCACTCCATCAACCTTGGTGTCATCCGTGAATTTACTAATCAGACTCGCTACATTTTCCTCCAAATCGTTTATGTACACCACAAACAACAGAGGCCCCAGCACAGATCCTTGTGGAACACCACTAGTCACAACCTTCCATTCAGAAAAACACCCTTCTGCTGCTACCCCTTGCCTTCTGTGACGAGCCAGTTCCATATCCATCTTACCACCTTACCTCTGATTCCATGTGACTTTATCTTTTGTACCAGTCTGCCAAATGAATCAGGTTCATTTGTGTGGCTTTGACATTATTGCAGGCATTGTGTCAACGGTATGATTCACTTTGTTGTAAATGGTTTGGGGAAGTTAGTCAAGCTGTAGACCCATCAAGCCAATGAATTAATTCCACCCCTTCCACTACCAATAAATCCCAATCATTTATCCTCCCCGTGTCTGCGTGGGTTTCCTCCGGGTGCTCCGGTTTCTCCCACAGTCCAAAGATGTACAGGTTAGGTGGATTGGCCGTGATAAATTGCCCTTAGTGTCCAAAATTGCCCTTAGTGTTGGGTGGAGGTGTTGACTTTGGGTAGGGTGCTCTTTCCAAGAGCCGGCGCAGACTCAGTGGGCCGAATGGCCTCCTTCTGCACTGTAAATTCAATGATAATCTATGATTAATCTAGGACAAAGGTTCGGCACAACATCGTGGGCCGAAGGGCCTGTTCTGTGCTGTATTTTCTATGTTCTATGCGTGTCCTTTATGGGTATGTCCCTGTCAGGCAGGGAGGAAATGGCCGTGTGAGGGAACCATGGTTCACAAAAGAGGTTGAGTGTCTTGTCAAGAGGAAAAAAGAAGAAAAAAATGTAAGGATGAGAAAACAAGGTTCAGTTGGGTCGCTTGAGGGTTACAAGGTAGCAAGGAATGAGCTTAAAAAAAAAGGGCTTAGGAGAGCTAGGAGTGGGCATGAGAAGTCCTTGGCGGGTCGGATCAAGGAAAACCCAAGGCTTTTTACTCTTATGTGAGAAATAAAAGAATGACCAGGGTGAGGTTAGGGCCAGTCAAGGACAGTAGTGGGAACTTGTGCATGGAGTCAGAAGAAATAGGAGAGGCGTTGAATGAATATTTTTCTTCAGTGTTCACAAAGGAGAGGGGCCATGTTTTTGAGGATGAGAGTGTGATTCAGGCGGGTAGGCTGGAGGAGGTAGATGTTCTGAGGAAGGATGTATTAGAAATTTTGAAAAACCTGAGGGTCGACAAGTCCCCTGGGCCAGATGGGATATAGCCAAGGATTCTTTAGGAGGCAAGGGATAAGATTGCAGCGCCTTTGGCTTTGATCTTTGGGTCCTCACTGTCCACGGGGATAGTGCCAGAGGATTGGAGAGTGGCGAATGTTGTTCCTCTGTTTAAGAAAGGGAATAGGAATGACCCTAGTAATTATAGGCCGGTTAGTCTTACTTTGGTGGTCGGCAAATTAAATGGAAAAGGTCCTGAGGGATAGGATTAATGACCATTTGGAAAGATGCAGCTTAATCCGGGATAGTCAACACGGATTCATGAAGGGTAAGTCTTGCCTCACAAATTTCATTGAATTCTTTGAGGAGGTAACTGATGCACGATCAATCACTACTGAAGCGAGATTGTAGTCCAATTGAAGGCTTTAATGAACAAGTAGTTACCCCAGCAGCTCCGGTACAGAATGACTGCTGTGGGTGAAACACAGACTCTTATGCTCCGTCTGCTGGGCGTAACCAGCAGGCAGGTTCTACCACTCATACTACAGTATCAGGTACATCCCACCTAGGTACCGCAATACCCCTAATATAGCCTACCACATTCACCCCCTGTTTAAAAAAAAAAGAGTCCGGCGGGGGTGGTGGCCTTGCATTTACAGTGGTAGAGGTTATAACGGTACCCTTCGGTGCCTTTACATGCAATACACATATTTACAGACATTTATTTACAAGTTCATTTTACAATGAAACTATCAGCCGGTCGGGGGCCCTGGTCATCCTCTGCGATCGTCAAAGTCCCGGCGGTGATGCTGGCATCGGCTTGGGCATCTGTGGCTCTGGGAGCGTGCCGTCTTCAGCTTCATCCCATCCGTATGGGGCCAGTGGGAGGATGGATCCTCCTGGGAAGGGGGCTGCAGTGGTGTGCGCCGGTGAAAAAATGGTTGGGGGGGGGATCCAGCGGGGGCCAGATCCCGGAGGGAGACCGTATCTTGTCGGCTGTCGGGGTGCGTCACATAGGCGTACTGGGGTTTAGCATGGAGGAGATGTACCCTCTCGACCAGTGGGTCCGACTTGTGGGCCCATACGTGTTTGCTGAGTAGGACGGGTCCAGGGGCTGCCAGCCATGTTGGGAGCGAGGTCCCAGAGGAGGACTTCCTAGGGAAGGCAAGGAGACATTCATGAGGTGTTTTGTTGGTAGTAGTGCACAGTAGTGATCAGATGGAGTGAAGTGCATCAGGAGGACCTCCTGCCATCGGGGCACTGGGAGATTCTTGTACCATAGGGCCAGTAGGACGGCCTTCCAGACTGTCCCGTTCTCCCTCTCTACCTGCCCGTTTCCCCGGGGGTTGTAACTGGTCGTCCTGCTGGAGGCAATGCCCTTGCTGAGCAGGAATTGATGCAGCTCGTCACTTATGAAGGAGGACCCCCTATCGCTATGGATGTAGGCGGGGAAACTGAACAGGGTAAAGATGCTGTGGAGGTGACAGCCGTCATGTCGGGACAGGGGATGGCGAAAGGGAACCAGGAGTACTCATCAATCACGTTTAAGAAATACGTGTTGCGGTCGGTGGAGGGAAGGGGCCCTTTGAAATCCACGCTGAGGCGTTCAAAGGGGCGGGAAGCCTTCACCAGGTGCGCTTTCTCTGGCCTGTAGAAGTGCAGTTTGCACTCCGCGCAGATTTGGCAGTTTCTGGTTACGGCCCTGACCTCCTCGATGGAGTCAGGGGCTGGTTTAGCACACTGGGCTACATCGCTGGCTTTTAAAGCAGACCAAGGCAGGCCAGCAGCACGGTTCAATTCCCGTACCAGCCTCCCCGAACAGGCGCCGGAATGTGGTGACTAGGGGCTTTTCACAGTAACTTCATTAGAAGCCTACTTGTGACAATAAGCCATTTTCATTTCATTTCAGTAGGGCAGATTGCAGGTTTTAACAAAGTGGAAGAACCGGGTGACCCCCGGATGGCAGAGGTTGTCGTGGAGGGTCCGGAGTCGGTCTACTTGTACACTGGCACAAGTGCCGCGGGACAGGGCATCAGGAGCATCGTTGAGCTTCCCGGGACGATACAAGATCTCGTAATTATAGGTGGAGAGCTCGATCCTCCACCGTAAGATCGTATCATTCTTAATTTTGCCCCACTGTGCATTGTCAAACATGAAGGCTACCGACCGGTCAGTGAGGAGAGTGAATCTCCTGCCGGCCAGGTAATGCCTCCAATGCCGCACAGCTTCGACGATGGCTTGGGCCTCCTTCTCGACGGAGGAATGGCGGATTTCTGAGGCGTGGAGGGTGCGTGAAAAGAAGGCCATGGGTCTGCCCGCCTGCTTGAGGGTGGCAGCCAGAGCTACGTCTGATGCATCACTCTCGACTTGGAAGGGGAGGGACTCATCGATTGCGTGCATCGTCGCCCTGGCAATGTCTGCTTTGATGCGACTGAAAGCCTGGCGGGCCTCTGCCGATAGGGGAAAAACCGTGGACTGGATTAGTGGGCGGGCCTTGTCCGCATAATTGGGGACCCACTGGGCATAATAAGAAAAGAAGCCCAGGCAACGTTTCAAGGCCTTGGGACAGTGGTAGAGGGGAAACTCCATGAGGGGGCGCATGCGTTCGGGATCTGGGCCTATGACTCCATCGTGCACTACGTAGCCGAGGATGGCTAGGCGATCGGTGCTAAACACGCATTTGTCCTTGTTATAGGTTAAGTTAAGGATTTTTGCGGTATGGAGGAATTTGCGGAGGTTGGTGTCGTGGTCCTGCTGGTCATGGCCACAAATGGTGACATTGTCGAGGTACGGGAACGTGGCCCGCAGACCGTACTGGTCAACCATTCGGTCCATCTCCCGTTAGAAGACCGAGACCCCATTTGTGACACCAAAGGGAACACTTAGAAAGTGGTAGAGCCGCCCATCTGCTTCGAATGCAGTGTACTTGCGGTCTTCCGGGCGAATGGGGAGCTGGTGGTAGGCTGATTTAAGGTCGACTGTGGAGAAAACCTTGTATTGCAGATATGCGGGGGAGAGGGTACGCGTCGAGCTGTGTATACCTGTTGATGGACCATCCTATGTTTCTCCCCGGTCTTTACAACCACCCCTTGAGCTCTCCAGGGGCTGTTGCTGGCCTCGATAATGCCTTCCTTTAGTAACCGTTGGACATCCGACCTAATATCAGTCCTGGGCACTGTACCGTCTGCTCCTGGTGGCGGCGGGTTTGCAATCGGGGGTAAGGTTTGCAAACCGGGACGACGGGTTGACCTTGATGGCCGGGCAGCGTTGCCGGGGGTGTTTGTTTTGCCCGCAAAAATAGCATCGGCCCCCCCCACCCGCCCCAGGGTTTCCTGACTGCCACACTGCACAAGCTTGTGGGGAATTTAGGGGTGCTTTGGAATCGGCCGTGGGTGGGGTCCACCCTGTCCATGCGAGTGTCACGCGGTCGGGAACGTAGGCCTGGGCGTCGCGGGAGGTTACATCTCAGGAGTGCGCAAGTTTCCGTGCCTCTTTAAGCCCTAGCGTGTCGTTTTCCAGCAGTCGCTGGCGGATTTTAGAGGACAGCATGCCCGCAACAAAAGCATCTCATATTAAGAGTTTGGTGTGGTCATTGGCTGAGACTTGTGGACAGTTACAGTTTCTACCTAACACGAACAATGTGCGGTAAAAATCGTCCAGTGATTCCCCTGGGATCTGCCGTCTGATAGCTAAAGGCTGCCGAGCGTATACCTGATTCACAGTGCGGACGTAGTGCTCTTTTAACAAAGTAATTGCGTCCTCAAAACCGTCCGCGTCTTCGATAAGCGTGTTGATTTCTGGGCTCACCCTTGAGTGGAGGACTTGCATTTTCTGTTCCTCCATGGGGGTAGTCGGGGCCGTCCTGATGTACCCGTTGAAACATGCCAGCCAATGTTTAAAAGTTGCTGCTGCATTTGCCGCATGGGGGTTGATTTGTACACACTCTGGCTTGATGCGGAGAGCAGCCATTCTTCAATTTTGTTCATTAAATTGATGCACGATCAATCACTACAGAAGCAAGATTGTAGTCCAATTGAAGGCTTTAATGAACAAGTAGTTACTCCAGCAGCTCCGGTACAGAATGACTGCTGTGGGTGAAACACAGACTCTTATGCTCCGCCTACTGGTTCTACCACTCGTACTACAGTATGAGTACATCCCACCTAGGTACCGCGATACCCCTAATATAGCCTATCACAGTAACTAAGTGTGTAGATGAAGGTAGAGCAGTTGATGTCGTATACATGGATTTCAGTAAGGCGTTTGATAAGGTTCCTCGTGGTCGGCTCATGAAGAAAGTAAGGAGGTGTGGGATCGATGGAAATTTGGCCAATTGGATAAGTAACTGGCTATCACATAGAAGACAGAGGGTGGTGGTGGATGGTAAATTTTCAGACCAGTTACCAGCGGTGTACCACAGGGATCAGTGCTGGGTCCTCTGCTATTTGTGATTTTTATCAATGACTTGGAGGAGGGGGCTGAAGGGTGGGTCAGTAAATTTGCTGATGACACCCAAGATTGGTGGAGTAGTGGATGAGGTGGAGGGCTGTTATAGGCTGCAAAGAGACATTGATAGGATGCAGAGCTGGGCCAAAAAATGGCAGATGGCGTTTAACCCTGATAAGTGCGAGGTGATTCATTTTGGTAGGACAAATTTGAAAGCGGATTACAGGGTCAACGGCAGGGTTAGTTTATCAGCAGTATTATTCACTTTGGTGTTGCCTATTGTTATGTTTGGTGATTCTCTTAGTATTTGAATAGCTTTGTTGTCAGTGAGGCGAAAAGTGAGGATTCTCTCTGTTTCTGAGCATAATTCACTATAAATACACAGAGGAAAAAATCAGTTGAAAGTAGGTGAAGACTGCGGCTGTATCTAACGCCTCTAATCAAAATAACCAGCATGATATCCGACCAGAAATATGTTGATACCTGATCACTTTCTCGACGGAATCGGGGCCGGCGCCCCTCCGGCGATTCTCCGGGCCCCGAATATCCGCGTGCCGCTGGGGCCGCCGTTGCCAGAGGCACTCCCAGCGATCCTTTGCTCCCGACCGGCCGAGTTCCCGATGGCGTGGAACTAACATGATCTGGCCTGTTGGGACTCTCGCGTGGTGGCTGAGGTCTCTGTCCATGGCCGCTGGGTGCGGGAACCGGGGGGGGGGTTGGGCACCGGGGGGGGGGGGGGGGGACTTATGGGCAGCCGGGGCACAGATCAGGCTGGTCCGATGCAGGGGCGCGCGGCCGAAGGGGAGGGGGCCTATATTACGTAGCTGCATCTGCTGTACGAGTCCGCCATGGTGCTCGGCGTGGCCGCTGGAGCCTGCAGGTAAGTGAATCAACTTTTATCTTTCTCAGGAAACTGGGGAGTGTGCAAAGCCAGTGTGGGGACATAGCCCCATTTTGGGAGAATTCAGCTCAAGGTGTCTGGCTGACCCGCGGGTTTGTGGTGGGGAGGGATGGATGCTCTGGCTGGTTGCTCGGAGACCCCCCAGTGTCAGCAGCAGCAACCAACAACACCCCCCCCCCTCCCCCTTCACCGACCAATTGTCCATTATTTCTTTCCACCAGTTTGACACGTCTTCACTCTCAATTCAATTAATTCAATTGGCGCAGTACAATAGCAGCAAAAGCTGGGTTTGGAGGCAGAAGAGAAGTTGAGTTCCCATTGGCCTGTGTAGCTTCTGTCGGAAATGCTTCTCCTGAACCATTTCCCACAAGACAACAATGTTCCAACCTGACTATACCATTGGCTGTGATTGTAGTTCTGGCCTGGTTTTAAAAATATTGTGTACTGAAAACATGTCAAGCATTTTGGTCCAAAATATACTGCCCCAAACTTAACCTTAGCTAGGTTATCAATGGATGATTGCAACGGTACCATTGCACATGGCCTATACTTACGGAGAGAGAGAGCGAGACAAAAGGTTAGTGGTGGCATTCAGTTTAAAGACAGACCATGCTGTATTTCTCTCTCCCTCTCCACTCCGCAATCCCTCAACTCATACTCTCTCTCCTTGGCTCTCTCCCCTTCCCCCTCTCCCTCACTTCCCCAACCCTCATCTTGCCCCACCCCCCACCTCACTGCCTACCCCATCCCATCTCACATCCACCCACCGTCAGGGGTAACTCCCCCCCACCCCCATCAAGGGTGTCACCAACAGATCACCGATTTGGAGGAGCAATAAGAGAATCAGGGGCATCCGTGTGCAAGTTGGTTGAGAGCATGAAGAAAGAGAAGGCAGAATATCCCTCTGGGAAAATGAATGAGGTTCAATGCCGTGACTAGAGGACTCTTTAAGCTAAGAGTTTTTAAAAAAATAGGATCACATTAGGAAATTAATGTTATTTTTGAGAAATGTTGAATGCAGGGCTGATAGTGCAACCTCAGTGGGATTTGATTAAACTTTGCAAAGCAGATATGAATCGGAAGGAAACAATTTGATGGGGGCAAGTTCCTCATGTACTTCAAATATTTACACGCTACTAGAAGGACATTTGTGTAAAGTGTATACTCCCGGTCTACAAATCTTATTTTTGTACTGTCAATTACTAAGTCAACGATTCCCATTCAATGCTTCTGTCAATTGTTATGATGTTGCAGATTATGGCCACTAGGTGGGCCCCGTGTAGCAGGTTTCTGAAGTTCTTCTGCCTCCATCTTGTATCTACAAAAGTACAGTTCGCTTCACATTTAAAATAGCTGACAATTTTCAGGCTTAAATTCCATTTGCCACTGTTCTGCCCATCTGATCATCCCATCTACATCGCCCTGTAATATAAGGCTTTCCTCCTCACTGTTTACCATGCCACCAGTTTTTGTGTCATCTGCGAACCTACTGGTCATAGCTCCCACATTCCCGACCAGGTCATTAATGTACACTACAAACAGCAAATGAGTCAGCACCGATCCCTGCAGTGCACCATTCGAAACAGGCTTCCAGTCACGAAAACAACCTTCGACCAATACCCTCTGCCTCCTGCCATTAAGCCAATTTTGGATCCAATTTGCCAAATGGTCCTGGATCCCATGGGCTCTTATTCTTAATTAGTCTCCCTAATCTGTTCAGTTATCTCACAGTCTTCCTCTGATTTCTACACTTACATCGTCCAACTCCATACTGAACACAGATGCAAAATATTAGTTTAATACCAGATGTCTTTCGGCTCCGCACAGAGGTTAACTGTGGTATCTAATGGGCTCTACTCTTTCCCTGGTTACCCTCTTGCCCTTAATATGCTTATAAAACACCTTGGGATTCTCCTTTATTTTGCCCGCTGGTGTTTTCTCTTGCCCCTTCTTCGCTCTCCTAATTTATTTTTCAAGTATCTCCCTGCATTTTCTATACTCCTCGAGGGCATCTACGGCTTTGAGACTCCTGTATCTACCACAAGCTTCCCTTTTTTTTCCTTATCCAATCTTGTAGATCCCTTGACATCCAGGGATCTCTGGAATATTTGGTCCCACTCTTTACTTTTACCGGAACATGTTAGCTTTGCACTCTCCTTTCTGAATGACTCCCACTGCTCTGGTGTGGATTGTCCGATAAATAGCTGCTTATAGTCCACTTTGGCCAGATCCTGTCTTATCGTATTAAAATTGGCCAACCCCTCTTCATCCCTCTCAATGCTCATCTGTTCAATTATATCACCCCTACTTTCTATACCTGCATCGTCCTTCTCCATAGTGAACACATACCGGTATTATATTCTCCAAATGACCATTGGAAGAGCCAAAAACAATTCATTACTTTTAAAATAATCAGACTTGTACCAAGATTTACACATTTTCTCAGGCCATGATGCCATGCGGAAGATGTGGTACATTATTTGCACATGTTTCAATAAGGGTCTTGTTCAGTTCATTATGCTTGGACATGCACATGTGCCCCGTTTCTAAGGAAGGACGTGCTGGCCTTGGAAAGGATCCAGAGGAGGTTCACAAGAATGATCCCTGCAATGAAGAGCTTGTCATATGAGGAATGGTTGAGGACTCTGTGTCTGTATTCGTTGGAGTTTAGAAGGATGAGGGGGGATCATGTTGAAACTTACAGGATACTGTGAGGCCTGGATAGAGTGGATGTGGAGAGGATGTTTCCACTTGTAGGAAAAACTAGAAGCAGAGGACACAATCTCAGACTAAAGGGACTATGCTTTAAAACAGAGATGAGGAGGACTTTCTTCACCCAGAGTAATTCTGTGGCACTCTTGCCGCAGAAGGCTGTGGAGGCCAAATCGGCGAGTGTCTTTAAGACAGACATAGATAGGTTCTTGATTAATAAGAGGATCAGGGGTTATGGGGCGAAGGCAGGAGAATGGATGAGAAAAACCCCAGCCATGATTGAATGGTGGAGTAGACTTGATGGGCCGAGTTGACTAATTATGCTTATGGTCTTATGGAGTCTCATTACTTGTTTTCTTTACAATGAGCCTTGGGTTGTAGAAGAGAATCTTGTTGGGCACTGGCTTGAGTTCTGTTGTTCCTTGTGGCCCCCGAAGTCCTGCCTACTTCACTCCATTTGACCTGTTGGGCTCCTTCTATGCTGCATCGTTCTACAGCAACTATATCAAATGGTGACATCGATTTTATTTTCTTCCGCACAGATTTATTCTCATGACAGAGTTCATGCCTTCCATTTATCGAGGTCGTATTTTACCCCTGGGACAGGTGAGAAAGAGTATGCGCTCTGAAAAACTAACTGGTCAGATTTCAACCGTTGGCAAACTGATGCCTTGTGCCGGAGAGATGATCCAGTGTTTATCGCCTCAACACCGAATGATAGTCTTGATGGGCGCTCATGCTCTCTTCTCTGAGGAGATTGAAGGGAAAGCCAGTTTAAGAAAGAACAGTGAAATTTGGACTGTGGGGATTTAGCATAAATGTATAACGGCAGCGAATCCCACAGCGCCCGTTTCACACGATTGTCAAAAGTCCAAATTACCCCTAATGCCCAGTTCTGTTCAAAATCACCTCTTGAGAGGATCAGTGACCTCGACATACAATTTGTTGTGTGTGTGTGTAGAGATAGCAGGGCACCATTTTGATATGGACATTTTAATTGGATTGGGTGATTGTGTCTGGAGTAGCCAGCGTGGGAACTGATGGATTGTCATGCTGCCTCAGATTGTTAACCCTGGAGTCAGTGAGTTGGCAGTATGAGGTGGGTACCCCAGTAGGCAGCCCGCTGATCTGGATGTGGGAAATCAGACCTGGGCAGCAGCTTAAAGGGAAGGTGCTTTTTGCATTCGGATCCAAAGATCCACAGACAACCAGAAAGGAATCTTTGAAAGCTCCATCTTTCTTTCTCTGATGACGGCTGAGGGTCCCTTTAATTATGATTGGAAATGGCCGCGTCCTCAGTCAGTAGCGCCCAGTGACTGTTGGGCAGGAGTGGGGACTGGCAGATGTCAGATGGCAGAGACAAAATTAATCGTGTCACTTGACTCCCATATGCTAATATCCAAGAGGCTTCATTGGGGCTCCGGTTGCAAGAACTCAGGCTCTCCCAAAAAAGTAAGCAGTACAGGCATCAACATTGCGTTAAGTCAGGGTAACCATCCGCCACTTAACCTTGCTTTTGCTATTGCTCCTTTCTTAAGTACAAACAAGGCACTAGCGAGATGAAAATCATCCCCATAGAACCATTATAGCCTGTGGACTCATCATCTGTGCTGGGCCAATCCAAAGCTAATGCGGCACCCTGGGAATGGACGTAGGAGAATATTGCTGGCACTAGAAGGTGGTTGGAGCAAGTTGTTTGTTTAAGATTTGTGGTCTACTTTTGTCTTGGTTTTTTGTAACAGAAGTAACAGTTGTACCGTTTATTGTAACAGAAGTAACTTGCCATCTGTGCCAATTCCGTGGAGTTATGAACCCACTTGTCTTCAACACACTTGTCTCAAAAGATGGCCTTTTCTCTGTTTCCGCTCCATTCCAGATCTGTCCTACTTTCCTTGTCTTTCTAATGCCCTTCCACGTCTGGCTGCTGAACATAATCCTTCTAAACCTTCAGCATTTTTTACCAACTATCTGTCAATCTAACTCATTGAGGTGTTATTTTGAAATGTTGGATTACTTCTACAAGTTACATTTTACACTGTGTAATGTGGCACTACCTGTACACTTCACCTTCTCACTCTTTGTTTTATTCCATCGGAGACTGGAACTTCCTTTTGGTCTTGTTTTCCAAGTCGGATGAAGGAGATGTAATCAAAATGTTAACCCTCTTTTCTCTCTCTCTCCAGAATCTTCATTTTACCATTGGAGGGAGGAAACAGACCATTCATGATGATTTTATTTTCTATTTTGTTATTTTTTCTTCTTCTCTCTATCCCTTGTAGATCTTCTGGCTCCTGGGATCCATAATAGAGATCCTGCTGGCGTATCTAATTATCCCCACGCTGGGCTGGCGTTGGCTTGTGCGCATCTCCACCATTCCCAGTATCGTCCTGTTGGTGCTATTTAAGGTGAGGCAAAGCAATCCGGAGCCCACAGGATTCTCCGGCCTTCCCAGCCGAGGGTTCTCAGCAGAGGGAGGCGGCGGGCTGCTCGCTGGCGGTAGGGATCTCTGCACCCGCCGCTGTTAATGGGAATTCCCATTGAAGCCACCCCACGCCACCGGGAAACCTGCGGGTGGGGGTGTGTTGCCGGCGGGACCAGAGAATTCCGCTGCCAGCGAATGGCCGGAGATTTCCGGCCCAGATCTTTGATCTAATACTTGATAAATTGAACTGAAAGCAGTGTAACCACTGAAAATGTTATAGAATGGACATAGATCCTGTACAGGAGTGAAGATTGTTTAGGAAGGGTAGGCTGTCATCCTCTTTCCTGTCCCACCTCAATTCTATTCTTTTTTCTTGCCTCTCTACTGAGTTTGTACTCCTCCCATCCTCCGAACCCCACTTGTATACTGAAGATCCCTTTTTCCCATTGCATTCAATGTGATTCTGACTCTTTATATTCCAATCTCTTGTGTTGAAAGTAAAACGGTGTCAATCTTGGCTCAGTCATAGCCTCTGGGATAGAAGGTTATCATTCCAAGTCCCAATACAGGGACTAAAACACTTTACCCAGGCTGACTTTCCCAGTGCAGTACTGAGGGAGTGCTACATTGTCAGAAGTGATGGCTTTTAGATAATGGACCGAATCTTTCACTGGTTGGGTGCTCGCACTCGACAGGCCCAGAAGTGGGTGTGAAGCCTGTTTCCGGCCGCAGTGGTCCGCGGAGCGTAATTTCATGTTGGCTGGCCAATTGGCGTGCATACAGCGGGGAAGGCGCCCTGTGAAAGTCGGAGTGCTGCCGGCGAGGGCGGGAAGAGGGTGGACACTGAGGAAAGAAAGTGTGCGGGCTGATGCTTCCAATGTGCACACTCTGGGGCAACCGCCTCGGAGCTGTCTCAGGGAGCAGCAGACCTGTTAAAAAAACAAACATATATATCCATGTTAAAACTACGCCACAAGTGTCTGGGCAGCACAACCGTACACAAACCTCAGTCCCCCGACACATTTGTTAATTTTATTTGCGCCTTGGCGGCTCTGGGTCGAGCTAAAACATAAAGGCCACCTTGCCAATCGACCCGCCAACCAAGAAGGCAGTCGGGCAATGTAAAATCCTGGACAATTGATGTTTAACTAACTAAAATTGGCTTCTTAATTGTCATAGGGTGCATTTCCAACTTGTGCGTGTGCCTGCCAACCAAGATATCATGTGAGGGTGTCATGTGCGGTTTTACGTGCTATCGGGTTGGGCACGCACCTGAACTTTATACCTAAAATTCTATTTAATATTTTAAATCACGGCCCTGTCTGGCTGCTCAGTTCTTTTTTTTCAATTCACTCATCGAAGTTAGGCATTGCTGACTCAGGCAACATTAATTGCGAGCACCCAACCAGTGAAAGATTCGGTCCATTATCTAAAAGCCATCACTTCTGACAATGTAGCACTCCCTCAGTACTGCACTGGGAAAGTCAGCCTGGGTAAAGTGTTTTAGTACTCCAGAAGGTGGCGGCGGCTGCCACCTTGAACCACTGCGGTCCATCTGATGTAGGTGCATCCACAGTCCCATTAGAGAGAGAGTTCCAAGCTTTGACCGAGCGGCAGTGAAAGAACGGCGACATAGAGTTAGGATGGTGTAGGTCTTGGAGGAGAACCTGCAGGTGGCGGGGTTCCCAAGGATCTGCTGCCTTTGTCCTTCTAGGTGGTAGAGGTCACGGATTTGGAAGGTGCTGTTTACGGGGCCTTAGCGAGTTGCTACAGTCCGTCCTGCAGATGACACCCCTTGCTGACACTGTGTCGGAGGGGGTGGAGGGAGGGAGTATTTAAGAAGGTGGATGGGGTGTCAATCCGTCAGTGAGCAGCTTATTACTGAACAAGTTCTGCTTGATAGCACGGATGACAACACTTTCAACCATTTTGCTGACAATTGAGAATATTTATGGTGGATTAGTAGTTATCCAGACTGGATTTGTCCTGCTTTCTATGGAGCGGCATACCTAAACAATTTACCACCTGTTGGGTAGATATCAGTGATTTAGCTGGACTGGAACAATTTGGCTAGAGGCACAGCTTATTCTGGGGCACAAGTGTTCAGTACAATAGCCAGGGCTTGTTCCACACTTATAGTTTTGTTGTACCCAGTGCCTTCAGCCATGTTTTGATCTCCTGCAGAGTAACTCGTCTTGGCTGAAGACTGGCTTCTGTGAGAAGGAGGCCGAGATAAATCACCTAGTCGGCCTTCTGGCTGAAGATGTTGCAAAATTATCCCCACCCAGTGTGTGCAGTTTGTAATGATATGTGTATAATTTAACAAACAAACTGTAAGTAAAGATAGGTGCCGTATGTACAGACTGAGATTCTAGCATCCGACGATTAGATGGCATGACAACAGGAGAACGTTACTGGAACACACGAGGTGTGCAGCAGAATGTGGATAGCAGGCGTAGAGTTCAGTCGCATATCGAGTAGCTCCTTAATCAGTAGTAATCAATACTAGTTAATCATAGGTAGAACATTACAGCGCAGTACAGGCCCTTCGGCCCTCGATGTTGCGCCGACCTGTGAAACCACTCTAAAGCCCATCTACACTATTCCCTTATCGTCCATATGTCTATCCAATGACCATTTGAATGCCCTTAGTGTTGGCGAGTTCACTACTGTTGCAGGCAGGGCATTCCACGCCCTTACTACTGTCTGAGTAAAGAACCTACTTCTGACATCTGTCCTATATCTATCTCCCCTCAATTTAAAGCTATGTTCCCTCGTGCTAGACATCACCATCCGAGGAAAAAGGCTCTCACTGTCCACCCTATCTAATCCTATGATCATCTTGAATGCCTCAATTAAGTCACCTCTTAACCTTCTTCTCTCTAACGAAAACAGCCTCATAAGATCTTCCCTCCATACCAGGCAACATTCTGGTAAATCTCCTCTGCACCCTTTCCAATGCTTCCACATCCTTCCTATAAGGCGGCGACCAGATTTTCACCCAATACTCCAAATGCAGCCGCACCAGAGTTTTGTACAGCTGCAACAGGACCTCATGGCTCCGAAACTCAATCCCTCTACCAATAAAAGCTAACACACCGTACGCCTTCTTAACAACCCTCTCAACCTGGGTGGCAACTTTCAGGGATCTATGTACATGGACACCGAGATCTCTCTGCTCATCCACACTACCAAGAATCTTACCATTAGCCCAGTACTCTGTCTTCCTGTAATTCCTTCCAAAATGAATCACCTCACACTTTTCTGCATTAAACTCCATTTGCCACCTCTCAGCCCAGCGCTGCAGCTTATCTATGTCCCCCTGTAACTTGTAACATCCTTCAGCACTGTCCACAACTCCCCGGACTTTAGTGTCAACTGCAAATTTACTCACCCATCCTTCTACAGCCTCCTCCAGGTCATTTATAAAAATGACAAGAACAAAGAAATGTACAGCACAGGAACAGGCCCTTCGGCCCTCCAAGCCCGTGCCGACCATGCTGCCCGACTAAACTACAATCTTCTACACTTCCTGGGTCCATATCCCTCTATTCCCATCCTATTCATGTATTTGTCAAGATGCCCCTTAAATGTCACTATCGTCCCTGCTTCCACCACCTCCTCCGGTAGCGAGTTCCAGGCACCCACTACCCTCTGCGTAAAAAACATGCCTCGTACATCTACTCTAAACCTTGCCCCTCTCACCTTAAACCTATGCCCCCTAGTAATTGACCCCTCTACCCCGGGGAAAAGCCTCTGACTATACACTCTGTCTATGCCCCTCATAATTTTGTAGACCTCTATCAGGTCGCCCCTCAACCTCCTTCGTTCCAGTGAGAACAAACCAAGTTTATTCAACCGCTCCTCATAGCTAATGCCCTCCATACCAGGCAACATTCTGGTAAATCTCTTCTGCACCCTCTCTAATGCCTCCACATCCTTCTGGTAGTGTGGCGACCAGAATTGAACACTATACTCCAAGTGTGGCCTAACTAAGGTTCTATCCAGCTGCAACATGACTTGCCAATTCTTATACTCAATGCCCCTGCCAATGAAGGCAAGCATGCCGTATGCCTTCTTGACTACCTTCTCCACCTGTGTTGCCCCTTTCAATGACCTGTGGACCTGTACTCATAGATCTCTTTGACTTTCAATACTCGAGGGTTCTACCATTCACTGTATATTCCCTACCTGCATTAGACCTTCCAAAATGCATTACCTCACATTTGTCCGGATTAAACTCCATCTGCCATC
This sequence comes from Scyliorhinus torazame, assembly GCF_047496885.1. Taxonomy (NCBI): domain Eukaryota; kingdom Metazoa; phylum Chordata; class Chondrichthyes; order Carcharhiniformes; family Scyliorhinidae; genus Scyliorhinus; species Scyliorhinus torazame. The sequence goes on from NC_092725.1 coordinate 53,414,488, forward strand.
TCTCCGCCCAAGTCTCCAAACAATCTAAATCCTGCTGTATCCTCTGACAGTCCTCATCGCTATCCGCAATTCCACCAACCTTTGTGTCGTCTGCAAACTTACTAATCAGACCAGTTACATGTTCCTCCAAATCATTTATATACACTACAAACAGCAAAGGTCCCAGCACTGATCCCTGTGGAACACCACTGGTCACAGCCCTCCAATTAGAAAAGCATCCTTCCATTGCTACTCTCTGCCTTCTATGACCTAGCCAGTTCTGTATCCATCTTGCCAGTTCTGTATCCACCTTGCCAGCTCACCCCTGATCCCGTGTGACTTCACCTTTTGTACTAGTCTACCATGAGGGACCTTGTCAAAGACCTTACTGAAGTCCATATAGACAACATCCACTGCCCTACCTGCATCAATCATCTTTGTGACCTCCTCGAAAAACTCTATCAAGTTAGCGAGACACGACCTCCCCTTCACAAAACCATGCTGCCTCTCACTAATACGTCCATTTGCTTCCAAATGGGAGTAGATCCTGTCTCGAAGAATTCTCTCCAGTAATTTCCCTACCACTGAAGTATTTGCCGTATTTATACTTCTTCCTCACAGGAACATGCCGGTCCTGAATTCCTTTCAACTGACACTTGAAAGCCTCCCACATGTCAGATGTTGATTTGCCCTCAAACATCCGCCCCCAATCTATGTTCTTCAGTTCCCGCCTAATAGCAGTGGCCCCAAAACAGATCCTTGTGGTAGACCACTAGTAACTGGACTCCAGTCTGAACATTTCCCATCAACCACCACCCTTTGTCTTCTTCCAGCTAGCCAATTTCTGATCCAAACTGCTAAATCACCCTGAATCCCAAGCCTCCGTATTTTCTGCAGTAGCCTACCGTGGGGAACCTTATTAAATGCTATACTGAAATACATATACACCACATCAACTGCTTTACCCTCATCCACCTGTTTGGTCACCTTCTCAAAGAACTCAATAAGGTTTGTGAGGCACGGCCTACCCTTCACAAAACCGTGTTGACTATCTCTAATCAAATTATTCCTTTCCAGTTGATTATACATCCTATCTCTTATAAACCTTTCCAAGACTTTGCCCACAACAGAAGTAAGGCTCACTGGTCTATAGTTACCGGGGTTGTCTCTACTCCCCTTCTTGAACAAGGGGACAACATTTGCTATCCTCCAGTCTTCTGGCACTATTCCTGGAGAGATCGAGATGGAGGGCGAGATTCTCTTGCTCATCCGTGGGGGACCCATTGCAAGCGAGTGTGGAAAATGTGGCATTCCAGCCAAAACCCCATTAACTTCCAGCGCACTAGAAAATCTTATTTGTATTTAGCCATAATATCCAACTGTACTTATCGTTCACATCGTAGAAACCTTTGTAGTGTTTAGTTAGTTAATAAATAGTTTTGTTCTTTAACAAAGCCGTATGTTCTCTAATTGATTTAACCACAAAGTCATCGCCATCCGTGAACATAGAGAACATTACACAGTTGAGTTGAATCACTTACATTAGCTGTAACAGGAGGTCGGAGTCCTGAACTGGTGTGGAGATGGAGTGCTATTGGAGTTTAGTCTGTGTTGAAATTTGACCAATATGTACGCAAGTAATATAGTTCCATTGTAGTGAAGCTTATTGGGATGCACAACAAGGCATAGCCAGGAGTATAGCTCTGGTCAGCTGACTGTCTATCACACCATGCCAAACCCATCAGGTGCCACAGCAACAGTAAGTGCTGACTAGGTTATTGACTGGAGAGTACATTATAACTGTGCCCAATTCTGTCCTCCGCTAAGATCTGGACCTTTGACAACAAGGATAACAACCAGAAGTGTGACCACCAGACCAAAGTCCAGTAAAGTGTCCCTCATTGCCTTTGCTAACAGCTGACACAAGGGCCAGTGACCCAACGTGCGACCTCTGAGATCAGTGCTTGTTTCAACAAGGGGCTGGTTTAGCACAGTGGGCTAAACAGCTGGCTTGTAATGCAGAACAATGCCAGCAGTGTGGGTTCAATTCCCGTACAGGCATCCCCGAACAGGCGCCGAAATGTGGTGACTAGGGGCTTTTCACAGTAACTTCATTGAAGCCTACTTGTGACAATAAGTGATTATTATTATGATTATTATTAACTGCGCGATTGTAAGAATAATCATTCTTTGATGAATTCAAATCGCAGCTTGTCGCGTTTTGCTTCGGTCTCAGCTTAGACTTTGAAACATTCACTTGAAGAATTCACCGGCACTTAGATATGTCAGGAAAACTGAAAGAATTGAAAAACACCCTGCAAATAATTCACAACAGGGTTCGGGTTCCAAGATGAGTATTTTGATTGAATTGTTCGAAATTCTGCAGAAATCTCTAGTCGTTGCTGAAAAAGCAGGAATTCGCCAAAGAAATTGAAATGATGCCCCAGTTTAAGGAACAAAGAATAAGTGTTTGCAACCTGGGTGTGGAATTTCTTCCATGTTTCTGTTGGAAATGTTAGAAGATAATCATTTGTAACAGTAGAAGGGAGAGACATGAACTGAATAAAGTGTGCTTTATATTTTAGGTGTGTTCAATTGCTTATTCATAAAAGCAGCTGTGAGCAAAACCACCCAGCACTGTACCAAATATTCAAGAATGTTCTAGAGCTCGGAGCTGCCCAACAGATGGCAAATGTGGTTACATGCCTTTAAGTAGGGATCAGCCAGCAGTGTCCTAGTAGTGCAATGGAAAATGGTTGATGCTAGTTGGGCGATCTGTATTAATTTGTGTTATACAGAGACCTGTCCTGATCTGTGGTTTCAATGCGGGCTATATCCATAACTGTTTCATGGTCTGCCTGACTGACTCTGTTTTTTTTGGCTATGTATACCATTGCCTCCACAACCAGTGAGCAACTCTTTAACTCCTGAAGGAACAGTTCTTGGCGAGCGTTCTACCTTGCTCTCCAGAAGAGGTTGAACACAAGAACCAGGTTAAAGTCCAACAGGTTTGTTTCGATGTCACTAGCTTTCAGGTGAGGAAGGAGCAGCGGTCCGAAAGCTAGTGACATCGAAACAAACCTGTTGGACTTTAACCTGGTGTTGTAAGACTTCGTACTGTGCTCACCCCAGTCCAATGCCGGCATCTCCACATCATGACAAGAACCAGGAGCAGGATTAGACAATCAATCCCTCGAACCTGCTCCGCCATTCAATGCGATTGATCATCTCGGCCTCAATTCCACTTTCCTGCCCGTTCTCCGTAACCCTTCAACCATTGCTAATTAAAAATCTATCCACCGCTTCCTTAAATTTACTCAATATCCCGACATCTGTCGCACTCTGGGGTAGTGAATTCCACAGATTCGTGAACCTTTAAGAGAAGTAATTTCTCCTCGTCTCTGCTTTAAATCTGCCACCCTTTATCCTGAAACTATGACCGTATATGTCTCAAGTGGTTTGTTCCTCTTTCCAAGTTGCTAACAATGTTGATCACCTATTTGGTTGGTCAGGGGACGCGTTCGACCTGCCCGACAGTCCATCCCATCATCCACCTGTTCATCACTATAGTCACTCCCCTCTGTCTAATCATCATCGAGCCAGCCCATAGACATGTCAATTCATTCACCACCACTATCCATTCACCAGGTGGATCTTTGCAGCAATTGATAATTTCGTGATCGCCATTACTGAGGCTAGCTTTATATTCCAGATTTAAGGATTGAATTTAAATTCCACCAGCTGCTCTTTTTTTCAGTGTATTCCAGAATCCGCCCGCTACTACGTCTCTGAGGGAAACCCTCAGCTTGCGAATAAGACCCTGAACTACATTGCAAAGATGAATCGTTCCTGCCTCCCTCCGGGCTCTTTGACAGAAATTGAAACGGTAAGACACAAAAATCACCCTCTTGCTCATGCAAGTAAATTCCTAGTTGTTGGAGAAGATTACATTGATATATCACCAGAGTTATATGTTAAATAAGACATTTGGAGGGGTGCGGGGCGATTGTTTTTTAGAGTGCCGATTAGGAAAACCATTGGAAATAAGTAACTGTAAAATAGGCTCATAGCATGGTGGTACAGTGGTTAGCACTGCTGCCTCACAGCTACAGTGACCCGGGTTTCAGTTCGATCTTGAGTGGCTAACTGTGTGCAGTTTGCACGTTCGCCCCGTGCCTGCGTGGGTTTCCTCCGGGTGCTCCGGTTTACTCCCACAGTCCAAAGATGTGCAGGTTAGGTGGATTGGCCAGGCGAAATTGCCCCTTAGCGTCCAAAAGGTTACTGGGTTACAGGGATAGGGTGGGGGCACGGGCCTAGGTAGGGGAGCTCTTTCAGAGGGTCCGTGCAGACTTGATGGGTCGAATGGCCTCCTTCTGCCCTGTAGGGATTCTCTGATTTGATTCTATGATGAGCCAAGATGGGAGCGCTTGGGAGGTGACCAAAACCTCGGACGAAAAGGTGAGGCTTCTGGTGGGTTTTTTAAAGCGGTGAAGAAAGGGGCTGGTTTAGCACAGTGGGCTAAACAGGTGGCTTGTAATGCAAAACAAGGCCAGTTCAATTCCCGTACCGGTCTCCCCGAATAGGCGCTGGAATGTGGCGACTAAGGGCTTTTCACAGTAACTTCATTGAAGCCTACTTGTGACAATAAGCGATTATTATTATATTATTATTGTTAAGATGTCCCCAGTACACCACGCAATAGATCATGCCATTGATTGGGCCTCTAGGAGCTGGAAATATGTCCCCTCAGTGTGTTGGCTGCACAAACTGCCCAGTTACTGAGAATACAACAGGGGCTAGGTATCAAATCCCAGTGCTGGAGAAAGCTGCACCAATTGGGTATGGACATAGGTCATCATTGCGATAGGATAATCTCAGCTGAACTTTACTGAGAGAAACAATAGCTTTGACACATTTCTGAAATGGATTTCTTTTTTGTCTAGCCAAAAAAGGGACGGCTTTTCGACTTGGTAGACACAGAGTTCAGACGCACAACACTACAGTCCTGGTTCATCTGGTAAGTGCCGCCTACTTTCAGATGTTCAAACACACATGTAAATACTCCTGAGTGCAGCTCTTCTTTCTTCATCCCTTCATGTGTCACAGACTCCACGAGCACTGAGGAACATTTGGTGCCCCTCCCCCCATCCCACCCCACCCCTGCCTGGCCATTCTTCAGTTGGGAATCTAAATGGCCAGGTTTGGGACATTGAACTGTGAAAGGCATCATGGCTTAGCCCACTGCTGTCACCCGCCTGCCTTTCAGCTCGATTTGCCAGCTGGGGCTGGTAGTCAGTAAGCAGGAGTAGCGAGTTGTTGCACATCACGTTGAGGCGGGTGTAACCATGGGAGGAATTTAGTCCAGGAGATAAGGGTCCCACTGAGATCAGCGGGATTCCCGAGCGAGTGGGAAAGAGCTGGCCCAGCCTGATCGATTGGCAGCTGGCCACTTAATGAATGTGATGCGCGAATGCTTCCCAATTATGTGGCAGGGATGGGCTGTTTGGCTGATTCCATTGATAAAAGTGCCTTTAGAGACCCCCCCCCCCCCCCCCCCCCCCCCCAACCTCCCCTCAGTGCAGCTCTGCTCTCATGTCCAACATTATGATCTCCATTAAAAAGGGAAGGCCAAGTTATGAGTTCTACTGTTTGTAGACAAAACAGCCTTACTCTTGTTCCACACCAGGGCACTGTAAGATTCTAGAATGTAAACATATGCTGCTCTTGGATTATTTTGGGGAAATCATGGGCGGGATTCTCCACTCCCGCGCCGAAGTGGCCGCGCCGTCGTGAACACCGTCGAGGTTCATGACGGCGCGAAACGGCCCCGATCCCGACCGATTCTGGCCCTGACAATGGGCTAGGATCGGGGCTGCGTCATCTACACTCGCCAGGCCTTGTCGCCCGCGTAAAGGCGGCGCCGCATAGATGACGCGGCCGGCGCTGCATAACTGGCGTCATGTGTCCTCTCTAGGTCCAGCCCGCAAGAAGATGGCGGACGGATCTTGCGGGGCCGCAGAAGGAAGGAGATCCTCCTTCAGAGAGGACGGCCCGACGATCGGTGGGCACCAATCGCGGGCCATGCCACATTTGAGGTACCCCCCGGTGCAGGATACCCCCCCCCCCCCCCCAGCAGGCCGCCCCCCCAGTGTTCACGCAACATTCACGACGGCAGCGACCAGGTGTGTACGGCGCCGGGGGGAACCCGCCGTTTTGGCCTGGCCGCTCGGCCCATCCGGGCCTGAGAATAGCGGGGGTGCCGGAGAATCGCCATTTTGTGTGTCTCCGCCGATTCTCCGGCCTGCGGCCCGCGAAACCCGACCGGGCCGTTCCCGCCGCTTGGGAGAATCGCGGGAGGGCGTCGGACCGGCGTCCCCGGAAATTTTGGCGGCCCAGGCGATTCTCCCAACCGGCACGGGAGTGGAAAATCTCGCCCCATATATTTATCATAGAATTTATCATAGAATTTACAGTGCAGAAGGAGGCCATTCGGCCCATCGAGTCTGCACCGGCTCTTGGAAAGAGCACCCTACCCAAGGTCAACACCTCCACCCTATCCCCATAACCCAGTAACCCCACCCAACACTAAGGACAATTTGGACACGAAGGGCAATTTATCATGGCCAATCCACCTAACCCAGGCTCCAATTCCGAAGATGTCATGCTTTACTGAATTTAAGTTGGCAACTAATGACTGGCTGCTGCTCTAGATCTGAGTTCCATTCTGTGACCCTCCGACTGCCCCCAGCCACTTCCCCTCTGACCTGTGACCCTCAGACTGTCCCATCAGCCCATGCTCCTCTCACCTGTGACCCTCAAATTGTCTCGTCAGCCCCTTCCCCTCTGACCTGTGACCCTCAGACTGTCCCATCAGCCCCTTCCCCTCTTACCTGTGACCCTCAGACTGTCCCATCAGCCCCTGCTCCTCTGACCTCTGACCCTCGAACTGCAATTTTATGAAGTCCTTCCGTCTTCCTGTGAGGGGAAGCAATGAGGCGACTTTCCGACTCCAGGCTTCAGCACCATTAGATTTCACTTGTCGGGGGTCTATTAGCCCATACTTCCCATTCGTTGTTTGCTCCATTGCAAACGGTACGTTGAACACCGTTCAGCAACATGCAATTGAACGTTAACAACCTTCTTTACTATCATTGTTGGTTTCCTTCCCGTTGATGCTGCCTTAGTCATTTCATTCAGCCATCAATTTTGTCCATCTGAATTCCTATTTCCGTCCCCGCCCGATTTTAATGACCCTTCCCCCATGAAACCCTTTTCGGCAGTTTTCACTAAATTCAGCCCTATGAGAGTAGCCAAGTTAGCACAGGCTGGCGGTGAAACCTGGGAACAGTGGGTAATCTGCTGTGCTTGGCAAGTGTGCTGACCCATCAGAACATTGGGTCGTATCAGTAAGTCTTCAATTCCCCTGTGTTTGGGCAGGTGGGCGTCGCAGGCTGTGCCAGCATTTATTGTCCTTGAGGGGGCAGTTAAGAGTCAACCACATTGCTGTGTGTCTCTAGTCACATGTAGGCCAGACCAGGTAATAACGGCAGATTTCTTTCCCGAAAGGACATTAGTGAAAGGACATATGGGTCTTTACAACAATTGACAATGGTTCCATGGCCACCACTAGATTTTAATTGCAGATTTTTATTGAATTCAAATTTCACCATCTGCAATGGTGGGATTTGAACCCCAGTCCCCAGAACATTACTCTGGGTCTCTGGTTTACTAGTTGAATGAAATACCACTACGCCACCACCTCCCCATGATTCTGGCTCCCAGTTTACCGAAGGTCTATAGATTGAACCACTATCCAGATTTATGAGTTACACAGGGAAAGTTGATGGCCAGATCATCCTACCTCAGAAGTCTTGTGATCAACATCATTGCGGCTCAATGTCACCACTGGCAGTGCTGAGGAACTTGGCTACTCGAGCAATGGAGTTCACTATCGCAGATCTAGAATCATAGAATTTACAGTGCAGAGGGAGGCCCATCTGTCAATGAATTTCTCCCTGTAATTGCAACAATGACCAGGATTGTTTCAAATTCTTCTGCATCTCCTGTGCCGTTACCCATTAGAAGCACGGTAGCACAGTGGTTAGCACAGTTGCTTCACAGCTCCAGGGTCCCAGGTTCGATTCCCAGCTTGGGTCACTGTCTGCACGTTCTCCCCGTGTCTGCGTGGGTTTCCTCCGGGTGCTCCGGTTTCCTCCCACAGCCCAAAGATGTGCGGGTTAGGTGGATTGGCCATGCTAAATTGCTCTTCATGTCCAAATAAAGGTTAAGTGGGGGTTACTGGGTTACGGGGATAGGATAGAGACGTGGGCTTGAATAGGGTGTGTGGTGATACACCACTGTACCTCCCTACCATTGTACATAGTATATAATAGTTGTGCGTAACGTGGCCCTGTAATACTGTGTATTGTACTGTAACTCTGCAGAGGTTCGGTCACTGGTAGGTAACCCGACCTGGCCACGGAGAGCTCCGCCTTAGCCACTCCCCCGGGAGTCAGTATAAGAACCTCTTCTGGGACAGCCCCCATTCTTTCTGGGGTCGTCTGTGTCGGGTAAGCCTCCCATGTAGTATATTAAAGCCTGAGTTAAAGTCTCACATGTCTTTGTGGTTCTTGACGCTTAGCGCATCAATTTAATATACTACAGTTATAATGGAGGCTGCTCTGAAACCCGACAAGCTCTCGCTCGACCCCCACGCTCCACGCGCGGATCACCTTTTCAACTGCTGGCTCCGGTGTTTCGAGGCCTACCTGGAAGCATCCTCCGCCTTCGCCAAAACGGACGCCGACCGACTCAATCTCCTGTGCTCACGGCTCGACTACGGGCTTTTCGACCTCATCACGGGAACAACGACCTATGCCGATGCCATCGTGAAGCTCAAAAGCCGGTATGCACGAACTGTTAATTCTATTTACGCCCTCGCCCCGCAACCTCCACCCCACTCCCTCTCTGCTCCCGTCGATCCCTCGGCCTGTTACTACTCCGTGCCAGCCGCTGTCATCCCGCAGTTTCGCCTCGAGCCAGCCGAAGCGGTGGGGGAAGTCATGCCGCCTCGCGGACCAGCACCACCGACCGCACGGATACCGCCGGACACTACCTCAGCGCCGCAGCTCCGACGTTCAAAGAGATCGACCAAACCCATCGTTCGTCTCGACCTTTGACGACACGGAACCTCCTGATGGACTCTGTTCACTGCTCCGAATTTTCACCCCGGACTTACTTCTAAACAAGGGGTGAATGTGGTGATACACCACTGTACCTCCCTACCATTGTACATAGTATATAATAGTTGTGCGTAACGTGGCCCTGTAATACTGTGTATTGTACTGTAACTCTGCAGAGGTTCGGTCACTGGTAGGTAACCCGACCTGGCCACGGAGAGCTCCGCCTTAGCCACTCCCCCGGGAGTCAGTATAAGAACCTCTTCTGGGACAGCCCCCATTCTTTCTGGGGTCGTCTGTGTCGGGTAAGCCTCCCATGTAGTATATTAAAGCCTGAGTTAAAGTCTCACATGTCTTTGTGGTTCTTGACGCTTAGCGCATCAGGGTGCTCTTTGTAAGGGCCGATGCAGACTCGACGGGCCGAATGACCTCCTTCTGCACTGTAAATTCTATGTAAATTCTATAAGAAGCCAGGATAATGGGGAGATTCCCTCCGAGTATGTTAGTATTGTGGGGATTGAGGTGGGACCTGCACCTTTGGGAGCTTTGGGTACGCCATCTAGTGAAAGAATTGTACAACTTCAGGTATGACTGTGTGTCACAGAGCAGCAATGGGCAGATAAAGAGTGGGTGCCAAACTGACCATGCATGGGGTGAATTCTATGGCGGCGGGATTCTCCCTCCGTTCTGCCAGCAACCTCCGCCATGTAGAACGGTGTGGCCACTGCAGGCCGCCGGCATGCGCGACCACGGTCTCGGCAATTTTCCGGGGCGTATCAGCAGCTAGAGACGGGTGCTCTACGCTGCCTTGCTGCTAGCCCCAGCAAAACGGGAAATCGGTGGCCGTTTTGCGACATTCTTTCTGCCATAAAGCGCCACCGTTCCCACGCTGGCATGGGGACATAGCCCCAGAATCGGAGAATCCAGCCTGTGAAATCTCAGTCTACCATAGATATAGTTAACATAAAACATACAGTGCAGAAGGAGGCCGTTCGGCCCATCGAGTCTGCACTGACCCACTTAAGCCCACACTTCCACCCTATCCCCGTAACCCAATAACCCCTCCGAACCTTTTTGGACACGAAGGGCAATTTATCATGGCCAATCCACCTAACCTGCACGTCTTTGGACTGTGGGAGGAAACCGCAGCCCCCGGAGGAAACCCACGCAGACACGGGGAGGAAGTGCAGACTCCACACAGACAGTGACCCAGCTGGGAATCGAACCTGGGACCCTGGCGCTGTGAAGCAATTGTGCTATCAACAATGCTACCGTGCTGCCCTTGAATGGTATAACACAATTATGGTGGTGACAAGAATTGTTTGGCCAGCTGCTGGAAATTGAATGGGATGTGACCTATGGTGATCATCCTAAACATTTATTTGGGAACATTCTTATCCAACATGCATGACTCAAGAAAGGTGGGGCGGGATTCTCCGTTTCAGAAACTAAGTGTTGACACCGGGACTGGCGCCAGGTGGAACTCGATCGATTCCAATGAAAAACCGTGTACGATCGCCGGGGGCTGGATTGCCACTCGAGCGGCTGAGAAGCTGCAGCCACAGATCAGCACTCCACCCGCCACACGCATTCACCCCAGCCAGCAAGGTGGCAGCACGGAGAGCGGCAGCCCGGTTTGCGGACGCAGAGCTGGAGACCCTGCTGCATTCCGTGGAGGAGAGGCGGGCCACCCTGTTTCCCCGGGGTTGGGAGGAGGCTGCCATCCACTGGACATGGGCGCAGGTGGCAGTGACCCCCCCTCACACCCAACGGGAACCGGATAACGGTGCTGGAAAAAGCTGCATGACCCCAGGGCGGCTAGGGTGAGTAGGCAGCGCTGTATGCCTGGCACCAACCCCCTTCCCAAATGCGTGTATCCCCCCCCCCCCCCCCCCGCAACCTGGAGGGTGACCGAACCCCACCCGCTGGCAGTGCGCGCGCTCCCCACCCTGCATCACATGCCAGAATCCATACCGGCCGCTGTAGCTGGGTGCCCTGGCCACGAAAGCTACCAGCAGCCCACCCCCTGTGCTGCCCGCATCCTCCAGTCTGGCAGTGTGCACTTTCTGTCTCTTTCCTCCCCCCCCCCCCCCCCCCCCCAAGGAGAAAGTGGCACATAACCAGAGAAAGAGGAAGATCGCCGGACCTGCGGCCCCCCCATTACCAAGTGAGACACCACAAAGCGCTACGGTTTCCCATGGCATGACACCCCCCCCCCCCCCCCCATCCTCTTCACCACCCCCACACCACCCCAACCCGCGATCCAATCTTGCATCATGTCTCATGTGTTGCAGGGTCACCTGACGATGAAGCGAGCCCTTTTGGTATGGGTAGACAGTGGAGGTGGTCACAGGCTGTGGCCCCCAGGTCAGACTCCGCACATCATCTTTGTATCCCTCCCCCACACTCCATCGCTACATCCACCACTCTAAGGGTTCGGTGGGACCGGGTGATGGAATGGCGGAGAACCCCGCTGTCCGGGCATCATGGTGGGATTCGTCCACATTCAGGCTGATGTATTGCACTGACTGGGCATATAGAGCCTCCTCACGGCACGGATGCACCTATCCACCGAGGTCTACGAAATTCCTGGAAGGACACCGTTGCGTGAAAGGTCAGGGCGGTTGTCACCTTGACGGTCACTGAGAGCGGGTGTCCTCTCCCGTAACCTCTGCAGTTTCAGGTGCACCATGATCCAGCAGATATGTCGCACTGTCTCCCTGCTCAGCTGGAGTCCTCGGCGACACGCAAGTCCATGAATGACGAGCGCTGATGCAGCGCCTCCTTCCCACCTCCTCCTCAGCCTGTTGTGCAGCTGGCTCTGCATCCTCACCGGCTGCCTCCTGTTCCTCTGGGGCAGGCTCCACTGCTGCAGGGTCTTCCCCAAGCAGCTTCTGCTCGTACAGCCTCAGTGTATCCTCCATGGCTGTGGCGGGCAGGACGAAAGCCATCATTCCTGGCTGGATTGCGAAGTCCATTGTTTGCAGGGGGTGAAAGGTAGTAGCATGGTGCGTACACTGGTGCCCAACCTGGTCCAAAGGGCTACACTGTGGCCCCAGCCTGCACTCCAGCCCCTTCCTGTGCATGTCCCGCTCTCCACACCCCCTCCTCTCCCATCCTGTAACCCACCCCCGGCCATTCCGCCTGACATTCTGCCCTCCGCACTGCACCCCTGACCCCTTCGGTACCGAGCACCCGTCCCTGCCAGCCGGGGTACCAGTGGTTGACCCTACCCGTGCCTGAGGTATGTTCAGCGGCCCTGGTCTGGCGTCCTCTTGTAGGGGCTACTGTAGTACTGTTGGATGGGTGCATGATACCCCGCCGGCGGGTGGAGTCCAGTTTGGGGGGGAGTAGTCTTGGTCGGTGTGGTGGGGGGGGTGGAGTGCATGGGTGGTGGGATGGGGGTACCCATATGGCCACTGCTACTCTGCGCACCAGGGCCATGGTGGGCAGTCAGTGGGGTGCACAGCAAGATGTCTGCCTTGCAGACTTCGCAGTGGTGGTCCATGCCTGGAGACTCCAGTCCCGGGGGCCACCCCCGACCCAACGGCCCATTCCCCGGCCACGACTTTCGCGATTCCAGTGTCGCTGGATGGAGAATTGACCCCATGGTCTTTGAATTCCACTGGCTATCATATTAATCGCAATAAGTGATGAGATAAAGAGGTTTCAGTGTTCCACAAATGCAACATGTTAAACCGTCCAAAAGCAGCATTTTTGCACTAAAGGCCCATGGGGCAAAAGATGTCCCTTTATTTTTGGCTATGTGATGATATGAATAATGTAAGTTTGTACACCATGTTATGCACAACCTCCGACCACTGGGTGGCATTATAAACTCATCACGTCAACTCTGGGAGTAGGGGGTTGATCGTGCTGGGAGATAGACATATTTGCAGAAGTTCCACAAGAGTTGTTTAGTATTAGTTGTTTGTTAGTTAATTTATCCTTGTTATCTTACCACAGTTTGTTCACCTCCTTCACTTCGGCCAGTCTACAGAACATGACAGGCTACATTTGAGCAATAACGCCTAGATCTTGCTGAAACTGGGCATCTGGTGAAAGTTTAGTTTCTAACATTTTTTGCCCACAAGGTTGCCCGCTGTGTAATGTTGATAATGACACAATGAGGGCGGCTAGGCATCTGAGACCTTGGCGAGCAATGTAACAGTGTGTCCTCTGAAGCAATACGGTTAACGGTTCCAGAAATAAACAGAGAAAGCATTGAATAATGGAGGATGGATTAAATGTCAAATCAGCCACAAAAAGAAAAATAAATGGAAGGCATGAAAGATTGGAATAAGAGAGAGAAAAGAGTGCCAGAATGGAATAGTAAGAAACTCTACTTAAATTTAATATTTTTAAATCCAACAACAATTCACGACCTGAATATTCACACTATTAATTGTGGAGGCGGTGGCAGAGTGGTATTGTCACTGGACTAGTAAACCAGAGACCCAGGGTAACGCTCTGGGGACCCAGATTCAAATCCCGCCACTGCAGATGGTGAAATTTGAATTCAATTTAAAAAAATCAATCTAGAATTAAAGGTCTATTGGTGACCATGGAGCCATTGTCAATTGTTGTAAAAACCCATCTGGTTCACTAATGTCCTTTCGGGAAGGAAATCTCCGTCCTTACCTGGCCTTCATCAAATTCTGGACCAATAAATGTTTCTTTGTCTTGTATTTATGACCAGCCAGTCTTAAGAAGGCCTGAAGGGGTTCATGAAAGCAATGGGCCAATTTGGATGGTCTGAGACACATGGGGCGGGATTCTCTGAAAATCGGGCTATGTCCCCACGCTGGCGGGAAAACCAGCGCCAATGACTCTGGCGTCAACGGCCCCCAAGGTCAGGAATTCTCACATTTCTAGGGGGCGAGGTTGCCGCCGGAGTAGTCCCCGCTGCTCCAGCCGGCACCGAAGCGGGTTTGCGCATGCGTGGACCGGCCGCGGTATTTCCAAGCATGCGCAGACCGGCCGGCGTATTTCCGCACATACGCAGACCGGCCGGCGTATTTCCACACATGCGCAGACCAGCCGGCGTATTTCCACTCATGCGCAGACCGGCCGGCGTATTTCCACGCATGCGCAGACCGGCCAGCGTATTTCCGCGCATGCGCGGGGGTCCTCTTCTCCGCGCTGGCTCCCGGGCAATATGGCGGAGCCCTAGAGGGGCCCGGCACGGAGGAAAGAAGTCCCCCCGCGGGCGCTGTCAACGGGCCCCGATCGGTGTGGCGGGAATCCCGCCGCCGCCCGAAAAACGGCGGAAAATAGGGCAGCCACCATCGGGGCGGCAGGGTGGAATTCGCACCTCTCACCGGGGAGTTTCTGACCCGGTGGGGGGGTCGGAGAATCCCAGCTCTGATTCTCCTTGGCTTAGCTCACTTGAATCAGGCTTGAGATGATTCACTGCTATTTTGTGAAGATTTCCTGAAATAATATGCCGATATTTATTTGGTGAAATAACCTGAGTTGAAACCGACTGAAAGCAGATAATTGACCTCCTTGTTTTTCTAGGTTGGGAACAGCATTTGCTTATTATGGGTTGGTTCTAACCAGCTCAGAGCTATTGGAAAACAACCCCGTCTGTGGCAGTAAAGGAGAGAGCAAGGCTTTAGTCAATACATTGGAGACCTGCCACTGTAAGATGTTCGAATCTGCAGACTACCAGACCATGATCATCAGCACTATGGGAGAATTCCTGTGTAAGAACAATACCTCTGTATAACATTTTTATTATCGTTCATCCTTTCTGTTGCATGTAATTGTTGGATTTCACGACCTTGAATCCATGTGACTCTTAAGCTTTGCATGTTCAAAGCTGAAGGATTTTCCTGTTCTGCCTCTGTCAAAGGCCTTCAATGCAGAATATGGCATAATACTGATGCAGTTTTAGACAGGTAGGGCAAAAGAAAAAGTAGACCTCTCAAGGTCAAGAATGAAAGATTCAGATTAATGTTACTATAAAATTTGTGTGGCGATAAACAAATCACAGCCTCCCCAAACAGATGCACAAGCTCGAACTTCAGTGCAATAACCTGACATGAATTGTAAGATTATTAAGCAATAAGATCCAGCAATAAATAATACTGGCAAGGAGTTCGCCCATTCTGAAGCAGCATTCTTGTTAATTACAGAGACCATTCAGTCTAAAAGGGAATGTCAGGCCTCATTCACATTCACAATGAGGACAACAGACTCTACTTTGCAGGTTCAGACTTTCTGTTATTGTTGCCTTGGGTCTTGGATGTGGTGATCGTGGGTTCAGACTTGCAGACAATGCTGGAGGCAAGGCTGTTGCTAAGCTCTACCTTTCACTGAACGTTATACTAACCAAGTACAATATACACTCAACATGAGGCTCTACATAGAACTACAGGAATAGTGCCAGAGGACTGGAGGATAGCAAATGTGGTCCCTTTGTTCAAAAAGGGGAGCAGAGACAACCCCGGCAACTATAGACCGGTGAGCCTCACGTCTGTAGTGGGTAAAGTCTTGGAGGGGATTATAAGAGACAAGATTTATAATCATCTAGATAGGAATAATATGATCAGGGATAGTCAGCATGGCTTTGTGAAGGGTAGGTCATGCCTCACAAACCTTATCGAGTTCTTTGAGAAGGTGACTGAACAGGTAGACGAGGGTAGAGCAGTTGATGTGGTGTATATGGATTTCAGCAAAGCGTTTGATAAGGTTCCCCACGGTAGGCTATTGCAGAAAATACGGAGGCTGGGGATTGAGGGTGATTTAGAGATGTGGATCAGAAATTGGCTAGCTGAAAGAAGACAGCGGGTGGTGGTTGATGGGAAATGTTCAGAATGGAGTTCAGTTACAAGTGGAGTACCACAAGGATCTGTTCTGGGGCCGTTGCTGTTTGTCATTTTTATCAATGACCTAGAGGAAGGCGCAGAAGGGTGGGTGAGTAAATTTGCAGACGATACTAAAGTCGGTGGTGTTGTCGATAGTGTGGAAGGATGTAGCAGGTTACAGAGGGATATAGATAAGCTGCAGAGCTGGGCTGAGAGGTGGCAAATGGAGTTTAATGTAGAGAAGTGTGAGGTGATTCACTTTGGAAGGAATAACAGGAATGCGGAATATCTGGCTAATGGTAAAGTTCTTGGAAGTGTGGATGAGCAGAGGGATCTCGGTGTCCATGTACATAGATCCCTGAAAGTTGCCAACCAGGTTGATAGGGTTGTGAAGAAGGCCTATGGAGTGTTGGCCTTTATTGGTAGAGGGATTGAGTTCCGGAGTCAGGAGGTCATGTTGCAACTGTACAGAACTCTGGTACGGCCGCATTTGGAGTATTGCGTACAGTTCTGGTCACCGCATTATAGGAAGGACGTGGAGGCTTTGGAGCGGATGCAGAGGAGATTTACCAGGATGTTGCCTGGTATGGAGGGAAAATCTTATGAGGAAAGGCTGATGGACTTGAGGTTGTTTTCGTTGGAGAGAAGAAGGTTAAGAGGAGACTTAATAGAGGCATACAAAATGATCAGGGGGTTAGATAGGGTGGACAGTGAGAGCCTTCTCCCTTGGATGGAAATGGCTGGCACGAGGGGACATAGCTTTAAACTGAGGGGTAATAGATATAGGACAGAGGTCAGAGGTAGGTTCTTTACGCAAAGAGTAGTGAGGCCGTGGAATGCCCTACCTGCTACAGGAGTGAACTCGCCAACATTGAGGGCATTTAAAAGTTTATTGGATAAACATATGGATGATAATGGCAGAGTGTAGGTTAGATGGCTTTTGTTTTGGTGCAACATCGTGGGCCGAAGGGCCTGTACTGCGCTGTATCGTTCTGTGTTCTATGTTCTATCTCTCCCATGTTCTATTTTCATGTGATCTTGGGCGGGATTCTCCAGTTCACCAGCCAAATGTTTCTCAGCGGCACGCCATTCGCTGGTGGTGGGATTCTATACTCCCACCACTTGTCAATGGGATTTCCCATTGAAGCCACACTACGCAGGGAAACCTGTGGGCGAGGGAGAATTCCGGCCCTTATGTCACTGATGATGTAGACTACATATTTACACATTTAACACGAACACTTTATACAAGAGTCATAGCGATGGACTAATTTAATCCATTTTTCCGTAACTTTAGTTCCCAGTTGTGGAATACGTGCAATGTTCACAGCTCTATTCACCAATCCATGTTGATTCCACCCATCATATTCTGATTTACGAAGGGCCCTGTTATCACGACACTAATAATAGATTGTAGTGTTTTCCCCATGATGTCAGGCTATCTGGTCTATCGTTCCTTACTTTCTTTCTACCCCCTTTCTTGAACAGCAGGGTTATGTTTGCTACCTTCTATTCCACTGGGACCATTCTCGAATCTAAGGAATTCTAGGGGAACAAAACCAATTCATCCACTATCTCTGCCGCGACCCCTTTAAAACCTAGGGTGTCGTCAAGAGATCCAATGACTTAACACCACTTGGACTTCAGTAAGGCCTTTGATAAAGTTCCACATGGTAGGCTGCTCTGAAAGGTTAGATCACATGGAATCCAGGGAGAGCTGGCAAATTAGATATACAATTGGCTTGATGGTCGGAAGCAGAGAGTAATGGTGGAAGGATGTTTGTTGGACTGGAGGCCTGTGACTAATGGTGTGCCTCTGGCGTCGGTGCTGGGCCCATTGCTGTTTATTATCCACATCAAAGATTTGGAAAAGAAAGTACAAGGCATGGTCAGTAAGTTGGCAGATGACACTAAAATAGGTGGTATTGTAGACAATGAGGAAGATTATCAAAAATTGCAGCAGGATCTTGATCAGCTGGAGAAGTAGGCCGAGAAATGGCAAATGGAGTTCAACACCGATAAGTGTGAGGTGTTGCATTTTGGAAAGTCAAATCAAGGTAGTGCTTTCAAGGTAAATGGCAGGACCTTGAGGAGGAAAATGGAACAGAGAGACCTTGGAGTTCAGGTGCACGGTGCTCGAAAGGTGGAGTCACAGTGTCGTGTTGGGTGTTCCGATACACAAACGAACCAACACGGTTGTAGATGGTACAACTCTGTTTTATTATTCTGTACAATAATAACTGTTAAATCTGGCTGTGGTTTGTACTTCACCAGCTAACCTGTGGACCCAGCCCTAGCACTATCTTAGTGAGGCACTCAGCACATGGTGTATGTCTGAGTGGCACGCTGTGAGCTCTGTGCTCTGAGCAATCTCCTGGTGGAATGACCGGGAACTGTGGTGTTCCCTGTTTTATAGTGCGTGTGCTCTCACTGGTGATTCGCTGTGATGTTGTGTGTGTGTTGATTGGTCCGTCTACCTGTCCATCAGTGTGTGTGTGATTGCACCATGATATGTTAATATGGATATCATGACACACAGGTAGATAGGGCAGTGAAGAAGGCTTTTGGCTTGCTGGCCTTGTCATGCATTGAGTATAGAAGTATAGAGTGCAGAAGAGATTTACAAGGCTGTTGCCAGGACTCAAGGGACTGAGTTATAGGGAGAGATTGGACAGGCTAGGACTTTTTTCTTTGAAGTGTAGGAGACTGAAGGGTGATCTTATAGGAGGTGTATAAGATCATGAGAGGCATGGATAGGGTGAATGCACTCAGTCTTTTTCCCAGGGTTGGGGAATCGAGAACTAGAGGGCATAGGTTTAAGGTAAGAAGGGAAAAAATTAATGGGAACAAGAGGAGCAGCCTTTTTACACCGAGGATGGTACGTATGTGGAATGAGTTGCTGGAGGAAGTGGTCGAGGCAGGGACATTGACAACATTTAAAAGGCATTTGGACAGATACTTGGATAGGAAAGGTTTAGAGGGATATGGGCCAAATGCAGGCAAATGGGGTTAGCATAAATGGTCTTTTTGGTTGGCATGGACCAGTTTGGGCCGAAGAGCCTGACTCCGTGCCTCAGATTCTATGAACCCCATTAATTTCTCCAGTGCTACTTCTTTACTAATCATTTCTTTAAGCCTGTCAATGTCACCCGACCCACTGGACCGGACTCTCCTGCCTCTTTGCTGCTTGTTTCTCGGCATCAGGAGGTGGCACGCTGATGGCGGGATTTTCTGCTCCCGTCGCCGTCAATGGAAATTCCCATTGAGGCCACCCCACCCCACCGGGAAGCATGTGGGCGGGTGCGTGCTGCCGGCGGGACCAGAGAATCTCGCCACCAGCGAACGGCTGAAGAACTCCGGCCCCTATTTCCAGAACATTCTTGCGTCTTCCACGATGAAGACCTATTCACAGCATTCGCTTAATGGCCTGGATTGTGCAGTCTGCTGCAGCCCTCTCCGCTGACGCAGGAGCCCACTGCAATGCGGTGGTGAGAATTCCAGCAGCCTTCAGGCAGAACCCTTTACCATGGTGGGCCACAGAGAGGCCGACTCTGGGTCACTGTCCATGTGGAGTTTGCACATTCTCCCTTTGTTTGTGTGGGTTTCGCCCCCACAACCCAAAGATGTGCAGGGCAGGTGGATTGGCCACGCTAAATTGCCCCTTAATTGGAAAAAATTAATTGGGTATTCTAAATTTAAAAAAAAAAGAAATAGTGAACCCATGAGGTAAGTAGTGAAGTTGGATTCTTGTTAAGGCGTCAAATGACGCGAAGGATGAAATGAAACTGGGGACAGGGACAGCTTTGAGAGAGAGTACGACGGCGCTGCTGGAGAGAGATGTCGAGTGTCTTCATGTGGCGGCGCATGGCACTGAGTGTGGCTTTCAGGATGCGGCGAGAGCAGCAGTTGGAAGAATTTTGTATATCCTGGAGGTACCTGTAATCCTAGAGGTTACATGCAGGGTGGAATTTAAGTTGAAATCCCCGTGGGGTAAGTTGGAGACGAAGACAGCCACTGAGGAAGGAAATATGGCTGTGGAAGCGAGTCTTGGTAAAGACCTTGTCCAACACAAAGAGAACACCGTGAGGTAAGTGTTGGTTAGCCCAGGGATTGGATTAGCGTCAGACAATGTGTGTACCACAGTGTGTCTACCGCAGTGAGTGTACTGCAACGTGTGTACTGTAGCATGTACTATAGTGGGTCTGCTGCAGCGCATGCATACTACAGTGTGCATACTGTAGCGTGTGCACTGCAGCATGTGCACTGAAGCGTGTGCATTACAGTGTGTGTACCGCACTGCGTGTATCACAGTGTGTGTACCACCGTCTGTGTACTGCAATGTGTCGATCGCTGGCCCCCTATCCAGCCCCACGGCTTCTCGCCCCTCCACCACAGTATAATTCTGACCCCATTTCCAGTTCTCTCTAGCTTTGACAAGAGTCATCCAGCCTCGAAACGATAGCTCCCTTTTCTCTCCACAGATGCTGTCAGACCTGCAGAGGTTGTCCAGTATTTTCTATTTTTGTTTCAGATTCCAGCATCTGCAGTAATTTGCTTTTATATTTATATACTGCAGTGTGTGTATTGTAGCGTGTGCACTACAGTGTGTGTACCATGTATTATAGCCTGTGTACTATAGCCTATAGCCTGTGTACTATAGCCTGTGTACCATGATAAACTTTTGAGTATAACAGCTTTACTGGATGTGCTAAATCTAGACCAATATCTCTGTCATTTCCTTATTCCACATTATAATTTCTACTGTCTGCCTCCACGTAAGCCCATTTTTGACCTTTCCTAATCCCTTCCTTTTTCAATATCAACAGAAGTTTGTACAATATGTTTATATGTCCCTTCCTAGTCTAATCTCCTATTTTCTATTCTCTCCCTTTATCAAGTTCTTAGTCATCCTTTGCTGAATTCTAACATTGTCGAACAGGTTATTTAAACTGGGCCGAACAATACTTCCTATTAAAATAACAGTCATGAAGCTAGGTACCATTAACAAAATGTAACAGCTATATTTATACTTTTGGAGGCTCCCTCTTAATTCTGTGCCACAAAGAATTTGTAAGGACTGGCTGATCAAAGTAATGTGCCAGGAATCCAACTAAATTTACCGCAACAAGAAATAGAATTACTAGAATTATATACTGAGCTGAGGGTTGTGCTTGACAAAGGGTTAGTGTATGATGCATGACTTGGGTTAAATTACAAAAGTGATTGCACCTCAAGGGTCTCTCATTGGCTGTAAAGGGTTTGTATAAAGCGCTATATAAATGCCTTCTTTCTAAATGAGATTGCCCGATCAGGGGAATATAACAAAAATGTCTTTCGGACAAGCAAAGGGGTTGTTTACTGTGAAGAAGAAGGCCATTTGGCCCATCAGGTCTGCACTAACCCTCTGAAAGCGCACCCTACCTCCGCCCATTTCCCCGCAAACCTGTAGCCCCACCTAACCTTTGGACACTAAGGGCAATTTATCATGGCCAATTCACCTAACCTGCAAATCTTTGGACTGTGGGAGGAAAACAGAGCACCCGGAGGAAACCCATGCAGACACGGGGAGAATATGCGAGCTCCATACAGGCAGTCAACCCAAGGCCGGAATTGAACCTGGGTCCCTGGCGCTGTGAGGCAGCAGTGGCACAGCTAACCACTATGCCGCCCTTTAGCTCCTTAACTGACCGTTCCATTCAAATACCATTTGCATTTAGCAAATTTAGGCATGAGTGTGCACTGAGTGTGTGGTGAGAATCAGATCGCTTGCAGGTTAAGTTTTCAAGTGTTCCAGTAGCACTCGTGTGTTAGCAAACTTAATGAAAAGGCTACTGTTAGATTCGGCCACATTCTTGGCCGGTATTAGGAAAGAAAAAAAAGACTGACTTCTGATACATGAGAGCCATCAGTTGGTATTGGCAGCAAACAGCTCAGCTGTGTGTCACAAGCTATCATTGTCATTTAAAGATTGCAATGACATATTGCTGGTGATATAATATTGAAAAAACAATGAGTAATTTCACCCCACAAAGCCTGTTTTCTTCACCCCTACAAAGCACAGACTTATTAAGATTTCTGGGATGAACTCAATTTCTGTAATACAATGCATCCAAATTACTTCACACATTCGCCTGCCAATGCGAGAATTAATATTGCAGAAAAGGATGAGACCATTCGGCCCATTTTGTTTGCGCTGGCTCCTTTAAGGAGCTATCCAATCCATCCCTTTCCTCCGTCTGTGCTCCTTCTAAATCTGTCAGAATATTTACCGTTCTTTCCCTTTGATGAGCTCCTGAGGTGGGTTTTCAGCCCATCACTCAAGTTTTAAAACCAGTGTTGTGAATGGACAGTCTGTCTTGGCAATTTTCATTTCCACCACGATTGCAAGTGGCCAGTCCGTAACGTCACTTTCTGGCAGGAGTGACGATCTGAAAATCCAGCCCCTTGTGGACTCTGCATTCACCCCTGTTTTGGGTGCATGATGCCATGTGCGAACACCCCTATTGGGTGACATTCTTGAGTTTAGAGCCTCTTCTTAAGAGTTCACCAAACCGTGTCAAAATTGATTTACCCCATCAAAAAACATTCCTAAATACCTAGTGCGTTTTCCATCCCGTATGGGATACTGAGAACGGTGATCAAACTGAAGAAGGGAAACAAATGACCAGCTGACGTCAAACTGAACCAAACAGTCCCAGAAAGCACCAGGGCCCATCCTTGATGCATGATGACTCAGTTGACCAACAATTGTAGGAAAGTCAGACATCCCATTCAGCCACTGAAACCAGATCCATTCCTTCCATCACTCTCCCACTACAGTAACAACTGCACTTCCAACATTCCTACGCCAACTTCCCTTCTGGAACTTTTGTCATCAATGAGGAATAAAGTTTCTGCACTGCCAGGGAGCAGCACCGGGAAGAGGAGGGGCAGCAAAATGGCTTGGATGGAGTATTCTATTGGAAAGTTGTCCCTTCGGGAGGGAGGATATTGTGTGGGGGTGAGGGGATGTTTCATAGTGGGGGTGGGGTGTTGCATGAGGGTAGCTATTCCATGGAGTGGGGGGGGGGTTCCATGGTGGGGCGTGTTGGGAGGAAGGTGTGTTATATGGAGGGGGCTGGTGGGTGTTCAATGGTGGGGCATTTTGAGCGGGGGGGAGGAGTTATGTGGAGGGGGCTATTGGGGGAGGAGGGGGTATTATGTGGAGGGGCGCTGGTGGGTGTTGCATGGTGGGAGCGGTTGGGGGAGTGTTCGGGGGTGGGAGCAAGCGACACTTAAAATGGATAATCTGGTCCTTTATTCTGGAAAATAGCCTCTCATCTTACAGTGTGAGACATGATGTGGAGATGCCAGCGCTGGACTGGGGTGGGCACAGTAAGAAGTCTTATAACATCAGGTTAAAGTCCAACATTTCGTGAATGACTCACCTGAGGAAGGAGCAGTGCTCCGAAAGCTAATGATTTGAAACAAACCTGTTGGACTTTAACCTGGTGGTGTAAGACTTCTTACTGTGAGACAAGCAATCGGGATAGCTAACATATTTCCTGGTTGTTTGGAATTTTCTGTGTTGGGATTTTCAGGCACAGACTTGTATGCGATATCACAACATAATGCCACGCTCCTGGAAATGGCCGTCCAACATGACGTGATGACGACCGACACAGCTTCCTTTGGAGAAAATCTGGGCATGGCCTCAATTGAAAATCTCTGAGCAGTTATTGCCCGATTCTGGGAAATGACTACAATCAGTGCTTTTAAGGCGTCAGCCTGGACACTGTGGTCACACCCATCCTCTGAGGCAGAAAGCACGTCCCACCGTAGAAACCTGAACATAATATCTAAGCCAACATTCAGGTGCCAGTACTGAGGGAGTACTCGCCATCAGAGACGTTAACCGTAAATTTCCAAGCCCCGTTGTCCCTTTGATGAAGCATTATAATCTAAAGTGAACATAAAAGATCCCAGAACACTTTTTCAAAAGAGACCTCTCCTTGTGTCCTAATATTTATCCCTCAACCAATACCTAACACAGGTGGTCCAGTAACTTATTGGTGTGAATCCTCCGCTTCCCCAGCCACGTGGTCCTCGGTGGCGTGTCGTCACCGGCAGCGGGATTCTCCGTTCCTGCATCCGGCTAATGGGATTGCCCATTGTGGCCGGGAAACCCGCGGACAGGGGTGCACTTCCTGCGGAACAGAGAATCCCGCTGGCAGATAATTCACCCCATTAAATCACAGTTTGTGTGAGCGTGCTGTGCGCACAGTAGCTGCCACGATTCCTTGCATGAGAAAAGTGACTACTTCAAAACTGCCTAATAAGGGTGTCATGCCGTCTTGGAAATAGATAAATGCAGACCCTTAAGGACCCAAACCACTATAAACGGCCCTGAGAAAAATTTTAGTCGTAATCTTCCAATGGAGGCCGTTTAAAAACTGACCCAATCAGAAATTTTGGGTTAATTGAATAATGACTCTGAAGCGTCAGCTTACCTTAAGCAGCAAACTGCATTGTAGCTTTTAAAAACGATTTTTTTTTTTTAATTTAGAGTACCCAATTCATTTTTTTCCAATTAAGGGGCAATTTAGTGTGGCCAATCCACCTGGCCTGCACATCATTGGGTTGTGGGGACAAAACCCACGCAAACGATGTTGTTTCGGTGCAACATCGTGGGCCGAAGGGCCTGTACTGCGCTGTATTGTTCTATGTTCTATGTTCTAACACGGGGAGAATGTGCAAACTCCACACGGACAGTGACTCAGAGCCAGGGTCGAACCTGGGACCTCGGCGCCGTGAGGCAGCAGGGCTAACCCACTGCGCCACTGTGCTGCCCTAAACAATCTCTCTTTTAAGCTGCATGCCCGTCATGGCAGACATAACCATTTGCAATCAAGACTGGATCAGATGAGGTGATGTCTCCATCCTTGAATGGCCTGCCACCAGTCACTGTCCACATGTTGACTGGCAATGTTGGTGAGGTGCCGGAGGACTACCCCATGCAGAAAATGGAGGCAAACAATAGTTTATACTCAACTAATCCCTCATTCGAAAAGCACAAATGCAACATCTAATTTTAATTGTTCTTATCATGAGTTTAATGCACTTCCAGCCTCTTCAGTTGATTCTTTCCCCACGAGTCTTATGCACAATTTGAACTGAATTACTCCATCCTTATCTTATGATTGAACTGTCTTGTCTTTCAGTTGTTCCGTTTAGTCCTTTTGTCATCGAAACTTTGGGAAGACGCCGCAGTTTGGCTTTAACTATGGGGGCCTCTGGAATTTTTTTTCTCTTCCTCAACTTCTGCAGCAGCAGGTAAGATAACTAATGGCTCCTGGTAATGAAGAATCAACCCTTGATTGGTACGAGCTTTTCCCCCAGTATCCATCAACAAGCTGTACACGAAATGTTCCTGCCCTTCATGGATCTACTATTCAGCTTTCCTTCATCCCTTCAACCCACTTAGTTCCATTTCATCCTGCCTGCACTTCCATCTTTACATGCGCCATTGCCAGCTATCCCTGTCATCTCAACCCCTCTCTTTCTCGGGTCTGTTCCTCTTCCTGAATCCCTTCCTTCACCAGCCCATTGATTAACAATCTCCACATTTACTGTAGCTTCGTTTTAGCCACAACCCTTTCCTTCAGTGTATCTCTCCGTTACCCTTAATGTCTCTCTCGCTACTCTTCAGTCACAACCCCTTCCTTCACTGTATCTGTTTCTTTTGGTACGACCTGTTCAGTAAACTCAATCTTAGCATTGCATTGAGGGAAACTTAATTTTTTGCTGCCAGCTTAATGGCCGATTTGTCATTCTCGGCGTTTGATTTAAGTCTTAATTATTGTTGTTCCAACAAATCTCAAGAAACCCAATGGCTGCCACTGAGCAAGCTGGGGTGAAGCATTATAATTGGATTGCTAGCCACCCATCATTTGCACAACTTTTTATTGCCGCAAAGAGAAAAGGTGTGGAGGCACCCACACTCTGGATTCTTGTAAAACACGATGAGAGGTTTAGTAAGGGCGTCGCTCATACAATCAAGATAGTGATCTGCTCAAAACCCGGGCAAACACTCCACTGACCTTACTGCACATCATGTGATGCAGAATCAGCAAGAATGTATTCCCAGATTCATAACACCCCTCTCTCCTTACTTCACTAGTGCAATGACAACAATTAACATTTATACAACAGATCCCCTAAAATATAATTTCTATATATATACACAATTCAATAAAGACAGTCTCTGTGGTGGACATCTATTCCTTTTTTGTAGAATTCGGCATTCTTGAACTTGGCTGCTTGAGACCTCAAAAGCATCCTGATTCCTTTCTGAAGTTGATCCATCTTGAGTAGTTATTTCAATATCTGTCACTCTAGGCATTGAAATGTCCTCCGAAACAGAATCTGAACTCATCAGTGTTTCTGGTCTCTGTTCCAAAGTATACCACTCTAGATCTTCTAAAGATAGATTGAGAAGTTTCTTCAAACTCACTTTGTGCAGCAAGTAACTGATTAACATGACGTCGCCATCATCTGTCTGTACGATGTATGATATTGGACCCGTCTTTGATAGTATCACAGCAGGTACCCATTTCCCATTGGTGGTGTCATTCCTAGCTAACACTTCTCTCTCCTCGAATGCTCATCTTTTTAGAGATTTTCTCCCTCCAATCAATTTGTGCTTGTGTCGTTTGACAATCTCTAAAATATCAGGTGGAGTTAACAAATCAAAGTTTCCTCATGAACAACAGCTTTGACGCATGGCAGCATGTACAGTATTGCAATAATATATTAGGAATTTGTTTACTCTTTTTGATAATCTCCCTTGGTCCTTCGATGCTTTGATAGAATGTTTTAATGATTGCCAAAACGTTCAGCCAACCCATTCTTTGCTGGATAATATAAAGCTGACTTGATATAGTGTAGACCATTCTTTTTCAAGTAGTTCTCAAACTCCTTTGAATCAAACTGCTTCCCATTGTCACTGACAATCTGCTCCAGTGTACTGAATCTTGCGAATATTTTGTCCAGTTCTCAATAGTCTGCTTAGTCATAAGTGACTTCATTACCACGACTTCTGGCCATTTTGAATGCGTGTCTACAATCACTAAGAACATGTGACTCCAGTGGACGAGCATAATTGATGTGTATTCTCTGCCATGGCTGTGTCGGCTATTCCCATGGATGGAGTGGGACTGTTCCTTAGTTTTGCACAAGATTGACGTTGCCCTGCTTTCTGTTCAATTTGAGCATCTAATCCTGGCTTCCAAAGATAACTGCGTGCTAATTCCATAGACTTGAATTCCTACAGCGCAACAGGAGGGCATTCGGCCCTTCCAGTCTGCACCGACCCTCTGAAAGATCACCCTACCTAGGCCCACTCGACCTATCCCTATAACCCCACCTCGCCTACACCTCTTTGGACACTAAGGGCAATTTAGCATGGCCAATCCACCTAAACTGCATATCTTTGGACTGTGGGAGGAAACTGGAGCACCCGGAGGAAACCCACATGGACGTGGTGAGAATGTGCAAACTCCACACAGACAGTCACCCAAGGCTGAAATCTAACCCGAGTTCCTGGTGCTGTGAGGTAGCAGTGCTAACCACTGTGCCACCATGCCGCACCTAAGGATGAATTCCTTCATCCTTACCACAACAGAATGTCCATCATACAATTTGTCAAGGGCACAAACTTGGAGGAATAATCACACGGATTCCCCACAATAGAACTCCATTCTGTACTGTCAACTTAAGTCTTCATGTGATGCGGGGCTGGATGTCTGGATGTACGTCTGACAGCGTTCTTTTTTGGACCAAGTCCATCACCTTCTCCATCACTCGATCGGCTCTTGTATATCTTTGAATTTGAGATGAAGTCACAGGCACACTATCCACGAGTGAGAATTACAAAACACTGATGAAATGTTGCTCAGGATCATGCTTGAATCATACTGGCAATGGTGATAAAGCATCAACATTTGTATGCTGCTCTGACTTGCAATGCTGGATATCATAAGTGTGTGCCGACAATATCAATGACTATCTTTGCAATCTACTGGCTGCAAAAGAAGGTATACCTTTATATGGCCCAAAAATTGTAGGCAAGGACCAATGATCATCAAGAGTAAAATGAAGCCCATAAGGGCAACGGTGGAACCTTTGTGCAGAGAAAATAATGCTCCAAGCCTTTTTCTAGCTGAGCATAATTGATTTCTGTTCCATTGAGAGTGCATGAATCAAATCTATCCTCTCCTGAAGGCATTATGTGCGAGACGTCTCCACCAGCCCCGTAGGATGCCACATCGCAAGCTAATTGCAGCTTCATTTTTGGATTATCATGAACCAACAGCTCTGACTTCAGTAAAGCCTTCTTTACTTCATTGTATACATTCTCACATTCTTCTAATCAATACCTGTTTGACACATTGCAACTTGTGTAAAGACTTCAATCGTGTTGCTAAAGTCGGCACACATTTACCTTAATAATCGATCAATTCTAAAAAATACCTTAATTGTGTCACATTTTGAGGATGTGGTACTTCTAAGATCGCTGACATTTTCTTTGGTCCTTTGTGAAAACCATCTTTGTCGATGAAATGACCAAGCTAATTTAGGGATAACTTGAAAAAGTCACACTTTTACTTCTCAACTCTCAGGTTGTGGCTGCATAACCACTTCAGGGTAGCTTCTAAGTTCTCCAATTGTTCTTGTTCAGTGTTTGGTATGTCATCTAAATAACATGGCACTCCATTCAACCTACTTAGAATTTGATCCATGGATCTTTGAAAAAGTGCAGACGCAGTTGTTTTTCCAAAAGAAAGTCTTCTGTCATGAAGCAGACCTTTGTGTGTCACGGTGGTGAGTGATGGCTGTGATTTGGCAGCCACATTCATCTGCAGATATGCCTGCGAAAGATCAATTTTATTGAATTCCTGTCCTGCAGAAAATCCAGTAAACAAGTCTTTAATCAACGGCAGTGGATAATAATCAATGCACAAAACTGAATTAATAGTTTTAAAATCTCCACAAATTCTCACTGAGCCATCCCGCTTTAATACAGGAATTATTGGTGTCGCCCAATTACTTGCAGCAACAGGTCCGATGACTCCTGTCCTTGCCAATCTGTCAAGTTCTTCTTCAGTTTTAGGCCTAATGCCATATGGTACTGTTCTAGTTTTTGAGGCATTTGGGTGTGGCGTCTGGCTTGATTTTTAGGTGCACTTCAACTCCAGTCACAGCCTAGTGAATCTTCAAACACCTTCTTGTACTTCTCCAGAAGTGTTGCAAGTTGCTCTTTGAATCCATCCACTAATTGACAGTTAAGCCTAATCTTAGCCAACCATGCTCTGCCAAATAGAGCAGGAAAGTTTTCACGGACAAAGTGAAGAGGCAATTTTGCTATCTGCCCATTTGCTTTGACTTTCACCATAATGTATCCTTGACTTTCACCATAATGCAACGGCAGCACGGTAGCATTGTGGATAGCACAATTGCTTCACAGCTCCAGGATCCCAGGTTCGATTCCGGTTTGGGTCACTGTCTGTACGGAGTCTGCACATCCTCTCCGTGTGTGCGTGGGTTTCCTCCGGGTGCTCCGGTTTCCTCCCACAGTCCAAGGATGTGCAGGTTAGGTGGATCGGCCGTGATAAATTGCCCTTAGTGTCCAACATTGCCCTTAGTGTTGGGTTGGGTTGTGGGGATAAGGTGGCGGTGTTGACCTTGGGTAGGGTGCTCTTTCCGAGAGCCGGTGCAGACTCGATGGGCCGAATGGCCTCCTTCTGCACTGTAAATTCTATGCGATGTTAATGGTACGACCTCTTCAGTGTACATCCTAAAGATCACGTCTGGTGGTTTTAAAGGCAGATCCTCAGCTTTTGATGATAAATTGTCTCGGATATTTTGGATATTAGCGATACTGCTGTGTCCATAACCGCTTACATTTTAATTTTATGACCTTCAAGTTTTGGATATGTCCAAAAACATTGCTGATTTCCCTGCACTGACAAAACAACTAACTTTAACTCTTGCAGTAGCTTGCTTTTGCTGCCGTTTGAGTGATCATGAGCATCATCCACTAATTTGTAAACACGACTAGTTTACTGGTGTTGTCTCCTTGCATAGTAGACGTTCTTGGCAAAGTAGACGTTTTCTCAGCCTAACATGCCTTGGCAATGTACCCTTCTTGCCACAGTTCTTGCATGTATGTGTTTTACTCCAGCATTCCCCCTAAGTGTCCAACCTGTGTACAACGGTGACATGGTTGCACCTTTGAAACCTTGTTCCTTGATATCCATTTTGTGGATCTTCAGTCCAGCCCCAATCGCGAAGCTTCTCTTGTTGCAAGCTCCATAGATGTGGCGACTTCCACAGCAGCTTTTGGAGTTAAATCACTGACCGTAAACAACTTCCTCTGAATAGCTTCACTGCATAGTCCGCAAAACCAACCTGTCTCGAAGAGTATCATCAAATTCACACCTCTAGCTAATCTTCTTAAAGATGCTATACACTATAAACCATTCCTCACTATGGCGGTAGAATCAGAACCTTTCTGTAATAAATAATGGTTTAGGAGAGAAATGTCCCTCTCCAAGATTTTTATTAATTGACTGAAGGGCTTGTCACCTGGGTTTGTTGGATAAAACTGATTCCGTATAAGCACAAACATTTAACGGCCAACTGAGCTGAGAAATTTTATGACCTTTAGATGCTTGGGTGTCTGATTAATAGTGAAAAATAGTTGAAACCTTTCTTCATGTGAATTCCATGCTTCATAATTCTCATAAAACACGTCTATGGTGCCTGTTTTGCCTGCCATTTTTTGATCCTCTGCTCCTTGGGTCTACACTTCCTCTCTTCTGACTACATTGGAAAATATGACACACACAATCCCTTGAACAAGCAACTAGGAAAGCTTTCCCCTTTTTGCCTGCGTTTTCCAATTTTTCTCCCGAATAGTGGCCCATACAGAGCCGGCAGACTTTGAAATCTCCGCTTCCTGCAGCCGATGTAGCTTCGCCGTGTGCATGGTCCCGGCAGCTCAGACCCCACTCACTTCAACGCAAGCAAATTTTTCTCGACTGTCGGTCTCCTTGCTCACAATTGCTGCAGAAAACATTTGCTGAACCTACATATCAGTTTTAGAGCTGCGCCCGTTGTCTGTGTGTGCGTGAATTCAGTCCTGACAATCTTCCGTTGCTCCCGATGACGTCTCCATTGTTTAGTCGACGAAAATTTCCTTTACAGCAATTTTCTTCTTCAATCCTCATCGCCAGTTTTCTCCTCTGTTATATTTCTTTGTTGCCGCAAAGAGAAACGGTATGGAGGTGCGCATGCTCTGGATTCTTGTCAAACACAAAGAGAGGTTTAGTAAGGGTGTCACTCAAGATGGCACCCAAACGCTCCGCTGACATCACCACATGTCACGTGATGCAGAACTATCAAGAATGTATTCCCCGATGCACAGCACAAACTCTGGTCAGTGACCTATTACTAGGATGATGGTGATCCGTCAGAAAGATGAGAGGGGCAGAGTTACTGCCTCTCACTCAAAACCACTGCAAAAGCCCCAGCGTATCTGCAGCCCGAGACGTTTGTTGCAGAAGTGATACCGAGAAGCTTTCTTGTGAGGCATGCTGCTCGCAAACCTCTCCTCACAGAGACGGGACAGTGCTGTGGGCTGAAGGGGAAAATGCAATCCAAACATCATTCTTTAGAAACACACTTATTTCCCCAGTTGAATGATGTTCCTATGATTCATTCTTTTCATCAGCTTTACCTTCCCCATTTAGAATGTCTCTTTCCGATAACACCAAATCACTTGTGTTAAATATTATCAGAAGAAGGATTTGTCCCTTCCACAAGTTGCATGTATTTTGGTGCTTCTCGATGCACTGTTAAAACTTCCAGGTGAATTAATATCCTGATGGTGTCATTTGTGGCTCAGTGGGTGGTACTCTGAAGTGTTCTTAGTGAATCACCTCCCATCCAGGGGCTTTTCATTTGAAAGCCTACTTGTGACAATAAGCGATTTTCATTTCATTTCATTTCATCCACTACAGACCTGCAAGCTCGACACTTGGCCCTGTGTTGGTACCCTGCTGAGTTGGAACATTATGCATTCTTAAGATTGAGCGCAGTTGGTACTTTAGTACAGTACTGAGGGAGAGCTGGAGTCAGGTAGAGTCTTAGGGGTCTAAAGCACAGAAAAGGCCCTTCGGCCCATCACTTCTCCGCCGGTCAAAAACAACCACCTAAGTATTCTAATCCCATTTTCCAGCTCTTGTCCCATATGCCTTGGCATCGGAAGTGCACATCTAAATACTTCTTAAATGTTTCACGGCGCAGAGGACTCGGGTTCTATCCCGGCCCACTGGGTCACTGTCCGTGTGGAGTTTGCACATTCTCCCTGTGCCTGAGTGGGTCTCACCCCCACAACCCAAAGATGTGCAGGGTAGGTGAATTGGCTACGCTAAATTGCCCTTTAATTTGAAAAAAAAACTTCATAAATATTATGAGGGTTTCTGTCTCCACCACCCCTTCAGGCAGCGAGTTCCAGATTCCCACCACGCTCTGGGTGAAAAGGTTTTCCCTCACATCCCCTCTGAACCTCCTGCCTCTCACCTTAAATCTATGCCCACTGGTCATTGATCCCTCCACCAAGGGGAAAGGTTTCTCCTTGTCTACTCTATCTATGTCCCTCATAATTTTATACATCTCAATCAAGTCCCCCTCAGTCTCCTTTGCTCCAAGATGAGACAAGATTACAGTGCTCAAACAGTGACAACTGTTTGAAGGTGTGCAGGGCGGGGTATCTCTGGTGTCCTGACTTTTCATCCCTCAACAGGTCCAAGCTAAAATGGATGATCTGGTCATTGTCATTGGTGGGAGCTTGCTGTAGGCAAATTATCTGCAGCATTTCCGAATTACCAGAGCGACTAAACTGATTTTATTGACAGAAAATCCCTTTGGGACTGATGAACAAACGGTGTATAAGTGCAAATTTTTCTTTCTTTCCTAGGGGTATGTTGACTGCTTTACTTTTTATTCTCCGAGCTCTTGTTTCTGCTAATTTCACCATCATCTACATCTACACTGCAGAGGTAGGTAGGCAATACTCTTTGTAAATATAAATGGGGAATAGAGCCTGTCCGTGAAGGTCTCGGGTGGCATTCTCAGGACCTCCAGCTGTGCGTTTCTCGGAAGTGGCAACCTAGCAGAGCCAAATGTGCCGGGAGCGTTGCCAGGGACCGGTCCTCATTCAGCTCATGGTGGGGGGGGAGATTCCATTTGTATGTGTTGGGGGGGGGGAGGGGCGGAGCAGGCAGTGAAGGAGCATATTGCAGGCAGGGTGGAGAGCTGGCGCTGCGGGGGTGAATGCCGGCGGCGATACCTTCGCAGTGGTGGAGCATGGGGAGCTCCGATGGTGGTTGGTGGGGGGAGTCACCGATACCTCCATGGTGGGGGGCGGGGGGGCGGAGTTGATGTTCACTTCAGATCGGGGCACCCTTTAAAGATGGCGTCCCGATGTCTGTGGAGCCAGGGACCGGCTCTGCCAGTCCCGCCCCGCCAGAGTGATGGCAACAGGACAGCTGCACGCCATTTTTCAGATTGAGCCGGACACTTTCACGAAATATGGAACTATGAAAACCATGAGTAAATGATGGGCTTGTACAAAAGCTGAGTAAGACCTCAGATCAAGTCCTGTGCACAATCAGAAGGATATAGAGGAGAACAATGTAGATTCATTAGGATGCTGCCTGATATGAGCAAATGCAAAGAAACTCTTGAAAAATTGAACCAAAATATCTGTGTGTGTCATTTGGGCTGGTTTGGCAGGGTGTTTCCTGTTGGCCTTTTGGGTGAATTCCAGACCTGGATTATTTCGGGCCTTGGGGAGTTTCTATCTGGTCCAGCCCACACTTAGAAATTTTTCAGCAATGGGGAGCGGAACTCGCTGGTGAGACCGGCTCCCCCGAGATTGTGCAGCCATTTTGAAAGAGTGCCCCGATCTCTAAGTGAGGGTTCCCCACGCCGCACAAATCAGCATTACCCCACATTCCCCCAAGTGCGTACACCCTGTAATGGGATCACCGAGGGCCACCCCTTTTTAGGCCTCTCCACCCCCCTTTCACCCCCTCCCCCTCTTTCATGACTCTCACTCTTCACCCTCCCAACCTTTTTGAAGTCCCTTCATGCTCGCCCTTCACTCCCTTCATGGACCCCCTCAGGCCCTGACCCTTGGCAGTGCCAAGTTGCCAGGATGGCAGTGCCAAGGTACCCGTGTGCCAGAGGGTAAATCAGGGTGCCATTGTGCCCTGCCCCCGAGCAGCCAGTGGTTTCCAATGGCCTGGGAGGCCCACTCCCCAAGTGCCATTACACCCGACCCATGCCTGGCCAAAGTCTCGCTGGCGAAGCCATTAGTTCCTTGGAGCCCAGAGGATCCAGCACATGCATATTTCAAAAAGTGCGGGCGAGATCCATACTGCGAAGTGTCACGAGGTTCTGGTTGAATCTCGGGAGAGCCTAGGTACGACAAGTCTGGCACGACGGGGCTGGTAAATCATGCCCCGGATCTTTTATCATTAGAACGACACAGATTATGGTGCGACAAAGTCTCTCCGACCTCGCCGGTGAGTGGCATTCTCCAGTTCCGCTGCAGTGAATGGAGTTTTAGCTGTGCACCAAATTCTTTGGGCTGCATTCTCCGCAGCCCAGTGCCGAAATCGCGGCCGGCGCAGGGGCGGAGAATCCAGTTTCACGCCGTAATTGGGCCCGGCGCCGGTTCGGCGATTCTCCAGTCAACGCCGGGGGGCCATTGCCAGAGGTCCATCCAGCAATCCTCCGCTCCTGACTGGCTGAGTTCCCAACGGCGTGGAACTAACCACCAATTCCGGTCGGGATACTAGCAGCCGCCCTGGTCGGGGGCGGGTGGATCGGAGACCAGGGGTGGCCTTATAGGCGGCCAGCGTTTAAATGTGCGGGGTTCGGGCCGTGGCCAATCGGAGGTTTTTTTTTTTTTTGTCTGGCTCCACGTTCCGAGTCAGCCATGGAGCACGGCGCGGCCGCTGGAGATTACCGCCATGCGCATGCGCGGCCTCTGACCCGGAAATGCGGGGACCCGAATCCACAGCAAAAGATACTTGCTAGCCCCCTGCAGGGCCAGGAATGCGTATGACTTTTATCAAGGAATTTTGGGTGTAAAACTCCACCGTTTTTACGCCGGCGTGCGGACATAGTAGCAGGATTCTCCGACACCCCGCCGGGTCGGAGAATCCCGGGGGGGGCGGTGTGAATCCCGCCACGCCGCTCCAACGCCGGCTGCCATATTCTCCGCCGCCGGCTGTCAGGTGGGGAATGTGGGGGGGGTCCAGCCCCGGGGAGGGGAGGCTCCACGGTGGCCTGGCCCTCGATTGGGGCCCACCGATCTGCGGGCAGGTGTTGGCCATGGTGGCACTCCTTCCTTCCGCACTGGTCCCTGTAGGGCTCCGCCATGGCTGGCGTGGACAAGACACCGCCCTCCGCATGCGCCAGAATACGCCGGCCGGTCTGTGCATGCGCTAAACCACGCCGACAGTTCTGTGCCTGCGCTAACTCGCGCAGTCCCTTCGGCGCTGGTTGGCTCAGCACCAGCCCCTCCGGCGCCGGAGAATTCCTCAACTTCCGGTTGGCCCGACGACGGAATGGTTTGTTCCGTTCTTGGCGCCGGCGGCGGGCCAATTCGCCGATTGCAGTGAATCCCGCCCAGTTTCATTTTGGGAGAATCCAGCCCTTTGTTCTCGCTGGCAGTGGTGGCGGATCGGAGAATCCCGGCCCAAGTGTTTAACATTTTCACAGGGCGAGACAAGATAAAAAGATACAAGGGTGAATGCTCTGCCAGCGGGATTCTCTGTTCCGCCCGCAGTGCACCCCACACGTGGGTTTCCCAATGGCATGGGGTGCCAACAATGGGCAATCCCATTGGCCAGCGGCAGGAATGGAGAATCCCGCTGCCAGCGGAACACAAGGCTGGGGAGGCAGAGAATTCACCTCACAGGCCAAAATTCTCCAGTCGTCGGGATTCTCTGTTCCCGCCGGCAGCATACCCCGCCCGTGGGTTCACCGGTGGCATGGGGTGTCTTTAATGGGAAATCCCATTGGCAAGTGGCAGGCGTGGATAATCCCACCGTCAGCGAATGGTGCGCCGCTGAGAAACGCGGGGATGGGGGCCAGAGAATCCAGCCCACAGATTGTTGCCAATAATTAAAGAATGTTGAGTAAAGGACCCTAGATAGAAATATGAGTTGGCAGACACAGAACAGAGCACAGGAGAAACATCTTCACACAAAGGGTTGGGGAATTAATTTCCAGTGTTAGTGGTGGTGGCAGAAGCTATGCCAGCATCCAAGATTAGATTGGCTAGATGAACGAAAGGGACTGGAAGGACAGAGGAACAGGTTAACTAAATGAGGTTAGGACTATGTGCTCATTAGGAAGAGAGAAGTCAAATGGCCTATACTCATGTTGG
The DNA here is from genome assembly GCF_047496885.1 of Scyliorhinus torazame. Lineage (NCBI taxonomy): Eukaryota > Metazoa > Chordata > Chondrichthyes > Carcharhiniformes > Scyliorhinidae > Scyliorhinus > Scyliorhinus torazame. Next base: position 53,450,964 of record NC_092725.1, read on the forward strand.
AACCTCTGCTTCGATGTCCCAATTGTCGTGTTATGTACTCTGGGATGACACCATGCTGCAACTGGATGCAGCTTTAACCAAAAGATACTCCAGACCTTGAAGTTAGTTCAATCTGATTTATTGAACCAGTAGCACAGTTAGCACAGTTCTGAGTTCGACCCTCTGCTAACCTAAGTGTGGTTACTCTGTCTGACTGAACCAGACTAGCTCTTAGCCATGTGCTGGAGGTGTGCTACTGTAAATACACCCTGACTCGCTCTGTAGATGTTCATCAGTGGAGAGAGGCGGAGTGTGAGTGCCTCGTGCCTTTTATAGTGAAATACCACCCCTGAGTGTCCTGCCTGCTCACTGGTCATGTCCTGTTCCCTGTGTTCATTAGCTGTCTATCTGTGCCTGTCTGTATATCATTATCGGCATGTCTGCATATCATGACATCTCCCCCTTTTCTTTAATGTTTTGTTGGCATATGGGAACGTACTTACATGTGGTGGCATATATTAACATATTTACAAGCGGTGGCATATGTGAACGTATTTACATGTGAAGACAGCTGCCTAATGTGAGAAAACAGAACATATCAAACAAAACAAATGTTCATAAGTCCAGTCTCTGGGGCTTGCGTCTGATTCTTGTCGACCGCCGGAGAGGTGGCGGTGAGGACGAAGGCGCCTTGACATGCGAGATGGAAGCCTGACTGGTGGCCTCGTAGTTCGAGGTATCAGGAGGTGGCAAAACAATGGACGGAAACGGAGTAGAAAGCGGTTGCGGGCAGGCAACTTTGCGCAGTGCCCGTCTGTTTTGTCGCACAACAGAACCATCAGCCATACGTACAACATACGAGCGGGGCGACAGCTGGAGCAGACCAGCCACCATCTGGTATCTTGATCCTGACAGTGTCTGCCGGGGAATAACACGAGCAAATCGGTGGCATGAGCATCATAGCCCTGCTTTTGCTGGTTTTGGTGCTGCTGCACCTTCTGCAGCACCGGGAGGTGATCCAGGTTGGGCAGGTGTATGGCTGGAAGTGTCGTCTGCAGGTCCCTGTTCATCAGGGGTTGAGCTGGTGACATGCCAGTGGACAGTGGAGTCGCCCTGTACGCAAGCAGCGCGAGGTAGATGTCAGAAGCAGAATCCGCGGTCTTGCAGATGAGCTGTTTCACAATGTGCACCCATTTTTCAACCTTCCCATTGGACTGGGATAGTGTGGGCTGGAAGTGACATGATTGAAATGGTATGACTTGGCAAACATAGACCACTCGTGGCTGTTGAAGCACGGGCCATTTTCACTCATGACAGTGAGTGGGATACCATGCCTGGAGAACGTCTCCTTACAGGCCTTGATGACGGTCCAATATTGTGAGGTCTGAGAGCTTCACGACTTCAGGGTAATTGGAGAAATAGTCAATAATCAACACGTAGTCACGACCATTCGCACGAGATAGGTCGATGCCAACCTTGGATCACGGGGAGGTCTCGATTTCATGCTGCTGGAGCGTCTCCTTGCTCTGCACTGGCTGGAATCGTTGACAGGTCGCACAGTTGAGGACCATGTTCGAGATGTCCTGGCTAATACCGGGCCAGTAGACAGCCTGCCTGGCTCTGCGTCTGCACTTCGCGACGCCCAGGTGTCCCTCATGGATTTGGCCAAGCACCAAGCTCTGGAGACAGAGTGGAATGACAATCCGGTCCAGCTTGAGGAGGATACCAACAATCACCATCAGGTCGTCCTTTACATTGTAAAATTGAGGGCACTGCCCTTTCTGCCAGCCATTGGTGAGATGGTGCATGGCACGCTGCAAGAGGGGGTCTTTGGCTGTCTCCTCGCGGATACGAACAACCACCTCATCAGATGCCGGGAGGGTGCTAGCACACAGCTGCACCTGTGATTCAATCTGCCGGATGATTTCCAGTGGTTCACTAGGCAATGTGATGGAGCGGGACAATGCATCAGCGATGGTGAGCTCCGTGCCAGGCGTTCTGTGTTTGAGGTGGATGCGCTGCAACTGAGGCGTCATGTCGTTCAGGCCCTTGTGGATAATGTGGACCAGATGCCTATGATCCGTCTCGACAGTGAATGTCGGCAGGCCGTAGACATAGTCGTGAACCTTGAGAATGCCAGTGAGAAGACCCAGGCATTCCTTCTCTATTTGCACATACCTTGTTTTGGTGGGCGTCATGGCCCTCGATGCGTAGGCTTCCGGTGCCCAGGATGGAGTTTCATCGCGTTGAAGCAGCACCGCTCCGATGCCATCCTGGCTCGCATCTGTCGAGATCTTCGTCTCCATGTTTGGGTCGAAAAATGCCAAGACGGGTGCAGTGGTGAGCTTGGCTCTCAGCTCCAACCACTCTGCCTGATGTGCTGCCTTCCACTCAAAGGTAGTGGACTTTTTCACCAGGTTTCGTAGGGCCATGGTGTGTGAGGCCAGGTTTGGGATGAACTTGCCCAGAAAATTGACCATGCCCAGGAAGCGCAGCACCGCCTTCTTGTCTTCAGGGAACTTCATGGCTTTGAAGGCCTTGATCTTGTCTGTGTCAGGGCGCACGCCCTGCTGAGAGATCTGGTCACCTAGAAACTTGAGTGTTGACATGCCAAAGCAACATTTGGACCTGTTCAGCTTCAGGCCATTGGTATGGACACGGCGGAATACCTGCTGAAGACGGGATACAAGCTCTTCAGGGGTCGTGGACCATATGATGATGTCGGCCACGTACACACAAGTCCCTTCAATGCCCTCCATCATCTGCTCCATGATGCGATGGAAGATCTCCGATGCCGAGACAATGCCAAACGGCATGCGATTATAGCAGTATCTGCCAAACGGTGTGCTGAAGGTGCAGAACTTTCTGCTGGACTCAGCCAGCTGGAGTTGCCAAAATCCATGTGGCGCATCTAACTTGGTGAAAAAACGTGCGTGTGCCATCTCACTGGTGAGTTCCTCCCGCTTCGGGATGGGGTCGTGCTCACGCATTATATTCTTATTGAGATCCTTGGGATCAATACAGATTCTCCCGAAGGCTTTCTAACACATACCATCGAGCTGACCCAGTCAGTCGGTTCGGTTACCTTGGAAATGATGCCCTGTTGCTGAAGATCCTTGAGCTGTGCCTTCAGGCGCTCCCTCAGCGGAGCCGGGACCCGGCGTGGAGCGTGGGCCACTGGCTTGGCATCAGGTCGTAGCAGAACCTTGTATCGATACGGCAGCGTTCCCATCCCGTCAAACACATCCGGATACTAAGCGAGGATGTCGTCAATGCCGACCTGAAGATCCACATTGGAGGATGTTGTTGTGTAAACCCGCTGCACGAGGTTCAGCTGCTTGCAGGCATGCGCGCCAAGTAGGAATGCCGTGTCTGACTTGACAATTTCAAAACGTAACCGTGCATGGGTGCTCCGGCTGGAGACGAGTAGATGGCAGGATCCCAGTGCCGTGATGGCATTTCCGTTGTAGTCCAGGAGCCTGCAGGCTGCTGGAAGGACCTTGGGGGGCTTCTTGATGCGTTTGATATCTGCCTGTGAGAAGAGATTGGCAGAAACACCTGTGTCCAGCTTAAACTGGATGGAGCAGTGGTTGACCTGCATCACCGCACGCCATTCGTCCGCAGAATCCACAACGAGGATGGATTGAATTTGTGATGAGTTGGATGTGGCATATTCACATTTGGTAATGATGCCCACACAGTAGGCAGAGTCCAGGCATTCTTCCTCTGGATCCGTTGTGCTGCCAGGATCAGAATCCTGTAATCGTTGTTGCACACTCTGAACGTGCCGTCGTCGGAATTGGGAGCGCTGGCCCCTGACTGGTGGTGCAGACCTGCACAAGGCTGCATAGTGTCCAGGCTTCCCAAACTTTAAACATCGCTTGCCTCTTGCAGGGCAGTGTTTCTTTAAGTGGATGTTGCCACAGTTCGAGCACGTCATGACATCGGCGTCCTGACTCTCCGCGCGTCGTCGCACATGCTCAGTGCGGGTGTCGGCCCTTCGTTATCCCGTTCGCATCGCGCATTCGTGGGGCCCCGGCAAAAGTGCGCAAAATGGCCACTTTCATCAATGCTGAGGCTCTGCGTCCGGGAGATGGCCTGCTCATGGGAGGCAAGTTTCTCATTTTCAGCCGATTTGTACTGGGCATAGCGATTTTTGGCATGCTCATGTACCGTGCATGTTTCAATCGTGACTGGCAGGGTCATATGCTTAATTTTCAGTAGCTGCTCTCTCAGAGGATCAGAGTGAACTCCAAAACGATTTGGTTTCTGATCATGGAGTCAGCAATATCACCAAAGTTGCAGGACAGCGCTAGCAGGCGGAGGTTAGTTCAGAAGGAGATGAAAGATTCATCTTTACCTTATAGACGCTGTTTGAATATGTAACGCTCGAAGATTTCATTGGTGTCCACTTCACAGTGACTGTCAAACTTGTCCAGGATGGTCTGAAACTTTGTCTTGTCCTGGCCTTCAGTGAAGTGAAAAGTGTTGAAGAGTTCGATGGCTTGATCACCCGCTGTTGAGAGGAGAAGCGCGATCTTCCTTGCATCAGACGCACCCACGAGGTCTGAAGCTTCGATGTACAGCAGAAACTTTTGCTTGAATGTCTGCCAGTTGGCACTGAGATTGCCGGAGGTCTTGAGCTGGTGAAGAGCCTGAATCTTCTCCATGGTGCCAGGATACATTCGCTGGTCGTCACGGAACAGACTGAGGTAAACCACCTAGATTAAGCAGTCTCCTGGTAGCATGTCGTGTTATGTACTCTGGGATAACACAGGCTGCAACTGGATGCAGCTTTAACCAAAAGATACTCCAGACCTTGAAGTTAGTTCAATCTGATTTATTGAATCAGTAGCACGGTTAGCACAGTTCTCTATGAGTTCGACTCTCTGCTAACCTAAATGTGGGTACTCTGTCTGACTGAACCAGACTAGCTCTTAGCCACGTGCTGGAGGTGTGATACTGTAAATACACCCTGACTCACTCTGTAGATGTTCATCAGTGGAGAGAGGCGGAGTGTGAGTGCCTCGTGCCTTTTATAGTGAGATACCACCCCTGAGTGTCCTGCCTGCTCATTGGTCATGTCCTGTTCTGTGTTTATGAGCTGCCAGTTTGTATATCATTATCTGCATGTCTGCATATCATGACACCAATATACTGGGGTAGTTGCTGAGCCTAACGTTCTCCCCCCCCCCCCCCCTCCCCATCTACACCTGTCACATTTCTATAATTTATGTAATCTTACCCCTGCATCCTAATTTGTCTTGGTGGCTGGACTTCAAGGAGTTCGAGGGAAAAACAAGTCAGTGGAAAAATTCGAAACCGTGGGCGAGTTCTGCAGAGAATATAAAATTTGTTCAATGGGGGAGGTGCGGTGGGAATGAACTCTGAAGATTGTCACTTCATATTTGTGGTTTTGATTTGGACTTTGCGAGATCTCTACTGGTGTAATTTTCAAGAGGTTTCACTGCTGGGCAATTGGACTTGAAGCATTGTCGCCACATTTCAGACCCCAGTGTCTATTGAGAATGCAGAGCAAGAGAGACGAGCTTCATGAAATCATCCCTCATGATTCTGTCTTCCTTTGCATCTGAGGTACATTGTTACAGGTTATTACATTATGTTGCTTGGTCTGTGGAGCGAGTCCTGGCTTTTTGATACCAAAATAATTGTGTGTTGTGCTTTTGTCCTCGGCAAGAAGGTTTGATCAAAAGGAGCCCAGGTCGGAGATAGGGCTATAAATATGTAGTCCTAATTCTACAACCCTGTGTTCTCAACTCAGCTGGGAGAATGCTATCGGTGAATTTATGCTCACAGGTCAATATTGCAACGTTCAATAAAACACCAGATGTAACTATGGTGACTGGGTCTGGTCATACTCCATGAAACTTGAGAGTTATACTGTGTCTGCTGTCATTTATTGTGCCATTCTGTTAGAAAGCAAGAAATGGTATATCTTAAATACGCTTGACCTTCATCTGAATGCCTGAAGTCCGCTTGCTGTAAGGGAGCTTTAGGATTATTAATGAACTGAACCCAACCCCATGGCAAACACTTATAAACAGTTGTGTGTTGAATTTAATTAAGTTCTTCTCGCTGACTCTCCCTTTTGCTTTGGGTCTAACAGCGTGAGGTTGGCATGGGTACCAGTCCACCTTGTTCTTGGGTAAGAATTTAATATAGGTGGAGTTTTACAGGAAGCAAGAGGAAACCATATGACTCTATAAGATGACTGTGGTTCTGTCCCAGTTAGATTACAACCAACTCTTTGTTTCAAAGCCAAGTGGGAAAGGTCACTGCTCAACACGGATACAGGGGCTGCGTAAAGACTGAGATAAATCGGAGCAAAAAGCGTTTTGATGGAAACAGAAAATGCTGGCAATACTCAGCAGGTCTGACAGCATTTAGCAAATGAGAAACTGAGTTAATGGGTGGACTTTTCCTGCCCACCCTCAGGGTGTTTCCCGACGCAGGAGGTGGCTTGCTATTGGCCGTCAGCTGGATCTACTGATGCCGCCAACGTGGCTGACCCGTCCCGCCACCAGGGAACCCACTGGGGGGATTACTGGAAAATCCTGCTCCGTGTTTCAGGCTTCTGACCAGCAGTACTTGACAAAACGTCATCGGCCTGAAACGGTGGGCGAGATTTTCCTCCTCCTCCTCCATGGCGGGTTCTGCAGATGCGCTGGGAAGGCTCGCCGGCGACAGGCAGCTGGACCTTCCGGCACCGCCGTTGTCAACAGGATTTCCCTTTGAACGCAACCCTCGCCGCCACAAAACCCGCGGAGGGGGTGCGCCGTCGGTCGTGCCAGAAAGCCTCACCCATTAACTCTGTTTCTCTCTGCACAAACACTGCCGAACCTGCTATTTCCAGCCTTCTTTGTTTTTATTTCGGATTCCAATCTCTGTGGACTTTAGTGCGGGAAGATACAGTGCGACGTCACAGAACCCACAATTAAAATACCAACCGACCCAAGCTGGGGAGTTGGGTCCTGATAGAAATTCAGTATAGAAACCTGAGAACGATTTCCTTTCCGCTGAAATGTATTAACAGCGCGCAAGGCTTGGATTTATAGACCTACGACCGACCAGTTGCCACCTTTCCTTCCTCAGTCTTTGATCGCGAGCCTCTCTCCCGTTGTCTAATTGTGGTTGCAGTCATTTGGATTCAGAAAATAGGGGCGGGACTCTCCGTTGTCCGACGGCGAAACCGGGCAGGGCGATTGGGCAGAGAATGGCTCCCGACCCCGAAATCGTGGTAGGCGGCGGTTTGACGCCGGGTCGGGATGCTCCTCCAAATCGGCATCATCGAGATGTGTGCCACGCGCAGTCGCAATCCCGTTTGAATATTAGCGGGCCCATCCTCGATGCTCCGCCCCTGATGGGCCTCGGTGGCCGTGAGCCTAGCATGGCGGCTGTGGAGAGAGACAGAGGGCATGCAGACAGTATCCAGTGCCGCTACACTCCGCCGAGAGCTGTGCCGCTGGCCGGAGGAGGCTTGTGCCAGGGCTGGGGTGAGGAGTGGAGGGTGGCCAGGAGGTGTGCTGTGGGGTCGGGGTGGACTGGTACTCGGTCCAGCACAACTGCCGCCATCTTTTCCGGTGTGATTGGTGCGTGTGTGGGGGTTGTAGGCATACGTGCGGCTGCAGCTTGTCAGCCCTGCAGCGGGTGTTTCACGCAGCGCCAATGCTAGCCCCTCACCGGTAGCGGAACAGGTAAGGGTATGGCGGTGATTTTTCTGTTGTGGAACTCCACGGAACCTCTGTTGGCGTCAGCACTTAGACGCAAGAATGGAGAATCCAGCCCTAGGTGTTTCAGCATGCATACCATGCACCTTAAAACACCCTGAGCTTAAACTTATTCAGTATAGTTAACTTTGAATGGGACATGCATGCAATGATTGAATGTGGTGAGATGGAATCCGCTGTGTGGCTGGGCTTTTAATCGTCAATTCACAATTTGCTTGATTTATTTTAGGGCCCAATTTAATAAAATAACAGAAATGAACTCGGGGACAATCAATAGGGGACGCTCCCGGCAGGGGTAATGCCCCAAAAGTAACAAAGAACAATGGAAACTTAGCAACATCAATCAAAATGTGATAAAAGGAATTGATAAAGCAATCCAACCCCTGCGGTGCCCACTGGGCACGTAACTTTGCTTGATATAATTGCCACTTGCCACTCCGCAGCCTGCTTTATTAGCATTGCCAATAAAACTGGAGACTTTAAATCTTTACCGCACAGCAGTTTGGATGATGAGGTTCTAGTGCCCTGTATGGTAACAGTTGTTTGGTTATAGTCTGCTCTTCTAATACAGATTAAATGTGTAAAAATATCTTTTTGTTTAAAACTGCATTGACTGTCATTTGCTGCTGTTTTCTAGGTCTATCCCACCACCATCCGTTCTTTGGGGCTCGGCTCTTGTAGTTCGATGGCTCGAATCGGAGCAATGGTTGCACCCTTTGTAGCACAGGTGAGTTGAGTATCTTTCTTTCTCATGGAATGGGATGGTGCTCATTTTGCAACCAGAATCTGAGGGTGTAATGATTTCCTAAGTTCATATTTTCAGTTGGGATCACAGTGGAATTCTACTTCGTTTGTATTGTTGGTTGATTTCTAATTATTTCTAATTGTTGAAACTAAGCATGACTTAATGAGGAAAAGGATTTCACTCAGAGTGCACTGTAGAACTGCATGGGAGTGATTTTGAACAGGTTAAAGAGGAAGCTTCATTTCAGAACCCATTTGCCCCCCTCCATAAAAAGTTGTAAGAAAAATGTTCTTCCTTTTCAAAATGAACACCAACACCTTTGTACTGAGCTTATGAGAAAGACAAACCGATTCTTAAGTCCTTTGATAGAATGATCAATAAAATTGCCTCTAAATCATAGAGTACAGAAAGAGGCCATTCAGCCCATCGGGTCTGCACTGACCCTCTGAAATAGCACGCTACCCACACCCACTCCCCCACCCTATCCCCGTAACTCTACCTAAGCTGCACATCTTTGTACACCAAGGGGAAATTTAGCATGGCCAATCCACCTAACCTGCACATCTTTGTGATTGTGGGAGGAAACCGGAGCACCCGGAGGAAACCCACACAGGCACGGGGAGAACGTGCAAACTCCACAAAGGCAGTCACCCAAGGCTAGAATTTAACAAGGGTCCTTGACGCTGTGAAGCAGCAGTGCTAACCACTGTGCCACCGTGCTGCCCAAATATGGATGAACCTTCCAGACTGCATGGTGTTTAATGAGTACTGCAGAAACCAAGAGGGACAGGCAATGAATGCTGACCTTGTTGGTGATGTCTATGTGCTGTTGTTATTGGGGAGGGGGGGCTGCTGTCTGTTCAAATGGCTCCAAAGTTTCCTCTCACTGCCTGACGGTAAACAAAAAGAGTTTGTTACTTTTTAATACATGGTCGTGTATTTTCCAACCCCTCGGTTACTGTGTGATCCAATTCCTACCAATAACCCCTCAAAAGACTAGTTATTCACGCACATCCAAAAAACGTAAAAAGGAGGGTCTGTAATGGCACCCTCCTCTGCACATCACAGGAATGAGAGGACAGCCGGAGAGAAGGCGGTTTTGCAAGACCGAGACCACAGAGAAAATAATTATAGGTTGACGTGGGATCCAGAGTCTGGAATCAAAGTTCCATGAGCAATTTCTTCACACAGGTAGGCCGGCTGCAAACCAATATTATAAAAATTGCTTTTCCGGTGATGTTGAATTCACAGTAGGAAAAAGGCACGCAGCAAATGAATCAGTTTGTGGGCATAGATTAAGTTAGAGACCAGAAAGAACCAAAATAAGCAGAAAAAGTAACGGGCCGGCCACTCGACTGTGGAAGACTTCGCAGCATTTGGATTCCAAACAACCAACTGAAGCGATGGACCACCCGCCACTTCCAGAGATGCTAAAAACTACCGGTAATTTAAATAGTAACTGGAAAATGTATAAACAGCAGCATATACATGGCAGCTACTGCCTTAAATGCAGCTACCGACGAGAGAAAGATTGGGATATTACTGTCAACGGTGGGCCGGCAAGCTGTAGACATTTATAACTCTTTTACGTATGGTGACAATGAAGATAAAAATAGCTTTCAAGTGATAATTGCAAAATTTGATGAACACTGTAAATCACAGTCAAATGAAATCATGGAACGCTTTAACCTGCGTAACAGATTCCAACAAAATGGGGAGACTATCTCTAATTTTGTCACAGATCTCCGATTGCTAGCAGAAGGTTGTAACTATGCTGATGTAACAGACTCTATCATCAGGGATCAATTAATCTATGGTCTCTCAGATGAAAATGTATGGGAATCATTAATGCAGCAAAATGATTTAACTTTAAAAACTACCATAGCAAAATGCTGACAGCAAAAACAGAAAAAACAGCAGTACCTAGAGTTTCTAGAAAAAAAAACGTGGAGAAAATCCTCCACGAGGTGGAAGATGTTAAAATGGTGGCCTGTACTCACAGGCATTCTTTTCCGGACGCCGGCGCCCATTCCAGCATGTCTGCGCATGCGCACAGTCAATAGAGACGCGATCCGGCCAGATCCCGGTATGTGCATGTGCAGTACGCAAAGTTCCGAACCCAGCCAGAAGAGCGAGTCGCGCATGCGCGATCGCTGCCGACATGTGACGTCACTAACGTCATGATGTGTTACCGTTGTGGCAACACCCACTTAAAAGGGAAATGTCCTGCACTAGGGAAAAGATGTCTAATGTGCTCCAAAATGAATCATTTTGCCTCCCAGTGTCAGTCCACAGCAAAATATTACTCTCCAACGCAAAGACATGGAAACTTCAAGGTTCGCACAGTAGATGAAATGGACACTCGAAGAAAATTTTTCCGGCCACGAAGATTTCCATTTCTGGGAGAACACATACGGTGTTGGAATCATAAATGCCACAGAGGAACCGCACGAGCTGACCACAGAGCCTCAATACGTGCATACCATTGACTCCACAAGCGAATGGAGTGCCATAGTGCAAGTGAACAACTCCCCAATTACGTTCAAGCTTGACACTGGAGCATCCGTGAACTTGATGACAGGCAAAGATCTCGCATCCATCCCAGGGACACACGAGATGATACCTGCTGCATGCAAGTTAACAGACTACAATGGCAACCAGATCACCTCGAGGGGATCATGCCACCTACAAGTAGTCAATAAGAAAGTCACAAAAGGACTATGCTTTGAGATCATGGACGATAAACGGACGTCGCTGTTAGGTGCTCAAGCCTGCAAGGATCTGCGGCTGATACAGAGGATTTTCATGAACACAATTGATTCATCACGACTGGCTGATGCCATCCAGCTGCTTCTCAGTGAGTATCCTGACGTCTTTTGTGGCATGGGTACGTTACCCTACAAGTACAAAATCCTGCTCAAAGACAATGCAACACCGGCCATTCATGCACCAAGGAGGATACCAGCTCCATTGCGGGACAGGCTAAAAGCAGAACTCCAACACCTCCAATCTAAAGGCATCATATCACAGGTCACACAGCTGACTGACTGGGTCAGCGCGTTGGTGTGTGTCAAGAAGCTGTCCGGTGAACTCAGAATCTGTTTAGATCCCAAAGATTTGAACAAAAACATTTGCAGGGAGCACTACCCCATTTCCAAGCGAGAGGAGATAACGAGTGAAATGGCGAAGGCTCGCATATTCACCAAACGTGATGCCTCACAAGGCTTCTGGCAGATGCAGCTCGATGATTCCAGCCGACTGTTGTGTACATTCAACACACTGTTTGGACGATACTGCTATAATCGTATGCCTTTCGGGATTATCGCTGCATCTGAAATATTTCACAGAATTATGGAGCAGATGACGGAGGGCATTGACGGCGTCCAAGTATATGTTGGTGACATCAAAATATGGTCAGCGACAGAGGACGACCACATTGCTCGGTTAAAGCAAGTCTTCAAACGAATCCACCAATTTAGGCTGAAACTCAACCGAACCAAGTGCACCTTCGCACGTTCATCTGTGACCTTCCTGGGTGACACGATATCAGGGCACAGGGTGACGCCGGACACTGAGACGATTGCGGCAATTCAGAACAGGCAGCGGCCACGTGACCAGAAAGCGGTGCTCGGGTTTCTTGGATTCATCAACTTCCTCGGCAAGTTCATATCGAACCCAGCAGCACGGACGACAGCATTACGACAAGTGATAAGGAAGGACACTGAGTTTGACTGGACTCTACGCCACCAAGACATGTGGGTGGATCTGAAGCACCAATTGATGGCAGCTCCAACGCTGGCATTCTTCGACCCTACAAAACCCACAAAGATCTCCACCAACGCCAGTCAACATGGAATTGGTGCGGTGCTACTTCAACAGAATGACCAATTGGACTGGTCATCGCTTCTAGAGCAATGACCGCCACAGAGTGCAGGTATGCACAGATAGAGAAGGAGTGCCTGGGATTGATGACGGGTATAACAACATTCCGCCACTGTGTATGGCCTTCCCACATTTCTAGTGGCCACTGGTCAACATTATCAACAAAAATCTCAATGACATGACGCCGCGCCTAAAAAGCATGATGATGAAGTTGAGGAGGTACAACTTCACGCTGATCTACATTCCAGGGAAGGACCTAATAATCGCCGACGCCTTGTCCCGAGCCATTGATGCTAACAGTACACCACCGGCATCCGTTAACGATGTAGAAGCTCACGCACAGTTGTTCAGAGAGACACTCCCGACAACAGACGAGAGGCTGCTGCAAATTCGTCAGGCAACGCGAGAAGCTGCGACCCTGCTCCAGGTCATGCACAACCTTCAGCATGGCTGGCCAAGAGGGCGGTGCCCACAGTTCCAAAACGTCAAAACTGAACAGTCCATGGTGGATGGCATCGTACTGCGAAATGACAGAATCGTCATTCCACTGGCGCTCCGGGCAGACATGCTCCGCAGGATTCATGAGGGGCACCTTGGTGTCGAGAAGTGCAAAAGAAGAGCACGGTAATCCGTGTATTGGCCTGGGGTAAACGAGGACATAACAAACATGGTGCTCACATGTGACACATGTCAAAAACATCGAGCAGCACAATGCATGGAGCCACTCCGACAGCATGAGATGGCTACGTCGTGGGACAAAGTTGGTATTGACTTGTTTCATTCCATGGGTCGACACTATCTTCTTCACATCGATTATTACTCCAACTTTCCGGAAGTAATGAAACTCCCGGATCTCACATCGGCGTCAGTTATCAAAGCCTGCAAGGAAACCTTCTCGAGGCATGTCATCCCACAAACGGTCATGTCCGACAATGGTCCTTGCCTTGTAAGCGGGGAGTGGATGGAATTCTCAAAAAAATTTAACTTCAAGCACGTGACATCGAGTCCACACTTTCCTCAATCGAACGGCAGGGTGGAGAAAGGTGTACACATTATTAAGCAACTGTTCAGCAAGGCCACTGACTCGGATTCCGACATACACTTGGCTCTATTATCATATCGTTCATCACCATTGAGCTCAGGGCTGTCACCGGCTCAATTGCTCTTCAATCGAGATGTGAGGACAACGCTACCGCCGTTACACTTCACCGATCCAGATCACTCGCAAGTGCTGGACAAGCTGTGTCACCAACGTCACATACAAAAGCAGCACTATGACCGACATGCGAAAGTGCTGCATCCGTTAGTGATCAATGACATGGTTAGACTGCGACACCCTGGTGGAGGATGGTCTAACATGACAATGGTGCTCCGACAAGTATCGCCACGATCGTTGTGAAGTCTGATGATGGTATGTTGTTTTGACGCAATCGACGAGACCTGCTGAAGATTCCACCTCATCAACCTGCATTTCCGACGTTGGATCTGCAGGACGCTATCATGTGACATCCCGGGACACCAGCAGCTGGTGCCCAGCTGGACATAAGAACCTCAGAGTCTCCATGCCCACTCAGGGGGTCTACCCGAATCAGACGTGCACCCAACCGTCTGAACTTGTGAACATGGGACTGATACAATCATTGCTCTCTGTTCTGTATTTGTGCATGAAACTAACTGTGTTTGTTCCATTTTAGCTCTGCAACTATTAAAAAAAAAAAAGTGAAAAAGGGGGATGTAGTGATCTTTACATGGGTATGTACAGAAGGGGCTTATGGGACATGGAAAGACCACTAGGGGGCAGCACTGGCGGGTATAAAGGGGGAAGCAAGCAGACCTCAAGCCTTTTTGGCTGATTAGACTGTGAGGCGAACAAAGGCAGAGATTTAGCTCAGGGCTGCTAGTGTGGTCAGGCCTAGTTGTAGTGTATAGAAAAGTTGTAACCTTCTACTAGTACAGTTCTTAATGTAAGAGCTCACGCAGTTATTTAAGTTGTGTTACTCAATATACTTTATGTAAAATTTCTGGACGACTTCTTCCAAAAGCCTTTGCTGTAACTGAATTGAGTAGCACAAGTTACCTGCCATACAGGTAACAAAACATCTACCAGGCAATTAATATTCCTGTTTGAAATCCAAAAGCAGTTCAAAAGTATTCAGGCTGAGACAGATTGAAGTAAACCTCTGAAAATATTTGGATATGAGGTTCCAGGATCTATCTAGCTGAAGAAAGCTCTTTGGTTCATTTGATCTTACCCATCCAAATTCTTTTCTGTGAAGAGCAGTGGGAAGATCTGAGTTTGCGGACGATGCTGTCGACATTTATTCATGTTTTTCAAGTGGTCCTTCTGAGCTTTGCCCCAGAACCTAGTGATTTAATGAAGTTCGCTCTGAGTAGGCATTGAGCCAATGTAACTTCTCCGAGTGCCACACCTTGCTTCGCTCTTTTATATACCAGTCGTCATGATCGAATAATGTGTAAGGGGAAAATTCCATTGACATCAAGGGTCGAATTTTATGACCCCTCCCGAGAGCAGGATTTTCCAGTCCCGTCAACTTCAATGGGCTTTTGAATGGTTTGCTGCATTTTCTACTCCTCCATCTCCTCCACACCCCAACTGGGCCACAACATATAACCCAGAACATAAAAGGAGACCATCCAGCCCCTCAAGTTCATGATGGTTTTCTGCTGAGCAATCCAATCAGTACCATTATTGCCCCTTCTATCCCCATATTCCTGCAAGTTGATTTCTCTCACGTTCCAATCTACTGTTCTTTTGAAATCATTCACCATCTCCACTTCCACCACTCCAGCAGGCATTCCGCTGCGTAAAGAAAGTTTCTTCCTCTAAACTGTTCTGCATCTCTTGCCCGACACCTTAAAGCTCTGTCCCCTGGTCCTTGTACTGTCAACTAATGGGGACAGCTTTTCTTTGTCTACTTGATTCAAACCTGTGATCATTTTGCACACCTCCACCTCAATCGCCATTTCTTCAAGGTGAACAACTTCAGTTTATCCAATCTAACCTTGTAGCAAAGATCCCATATTCCTTACTAACTACATTCTCAATATGTCCTGCTATGTTCAAGAATATGTGCACATGTACTCCAAGGTCACTCTTTCCCTGAATACTTTTTGGAAATTACCCTCCCTATATCGTCTTCCAAAGTGTATCACCTCACACTTCTCTGTATTAAATTCTGTCTACAACTTGCCTGCCCATTCTGCCAGCTTATCTTGTTGTAGTCAATATTTTTGTGCTTCTGTAGTAGAAAGATTCAACAATGCTCGTTGAGACAACATAACAAGGCTTTATTTTCAAAACGACTGCATGCAGTAATGGCTGAAACTTGAGGTCAGAGAGCAGTTAGTGAAACTTGCTGATTCCTTCTGAAGTCCGCGCTTTTACAGAAAATCAGTTCAGTATTTATACATTATCATTATCAAGATTGCGTGACTGCAGCTTAGTCAGGAATTCGATCGGAAGTAGAAACTGAAGCAATGCCTGCTGACCTTATTGGGCTCTTTGTCGCATCACTCATACCATTATCGTGTCCTTGGAGGGAACATTGAGAGGTCGGAGGAGACTTATTTCTTCCTGACCTTATCTTGTCTTATTTCTATGGCCCTGGGTTATGACGAGTTAGTTTTATCAGGAGTTGCCGAGGTCTGGTATTTTGGAATGGCTTGACCTTCTCTGATTTTATTCATACTTCAAGTTATGCAGAGTCTGCTTTATTAGTCTTACAGGGGTCTGAAATGGTTAGGGCAGAATTTCTTACATTGTATCAAATATTTTGACCAGCCTTCCCATTGACCAGTTTTCCCATCATGCCATTACTTTATTCGTACCATATCACAATCTGTGACCTGTTCAGTTCCACTCAAGGACCAATCTAGAACTAGGGGCCAAAGTTTAAAAATAAGGATTTTCCATGAGGAGATGAGGCAAATTCTTTTCCCTGAGGGTCATTTAGTCTTTGGATTACTCTTGCCTAGCAAGCAGTGCATTCTGGTGAGCGAATGGTGGCTTAGTGGTTAGCACTGCTGCCTCACAGTGCCAGTGGACCCGGATTCCATTCCGGCCTTGGGTGACTGAAGTTTGTACATTCTCCCCGTTTCTATGTGGGTTTCCTCCGGGTGCTCCGGTTCCCTCCCACAGTCCAAAGATGTGCGGGTTAGGGTGGATTGGCCATAGTCAATGCGTGGGGTTACAGGGATAGGAGAGGGGAGGGTGGTTTTTCGGAGGGTCAGTGCAGACTCGGTGGGCCGAATGGCTTCATTCTGCACTGCAGGGATTCTGTGGGAATATATTCAAGGCTGAATTAGACAGATTTCTGATCAGCAATATGGTCAAGGGTTATGGGGCAGGCAGGGATGTGGAATTAAATCCACAAACAGAGAAGCCGTGATCTCATTGAGTGGTGGAGCATGTTTGAGGGGCCAAATAGTTACTCCTGCTCATAATTTTTATGTTATTTGAATCATCCTCAACATTGGCCATACCTCCATAGAGTCCGAGACCTTTACAGCACAGAAAGAACCCCTTCGTCCCACCATGCTCACGCCGGCCATCAAGCACCTATTTAGTCTAAATGCTTCTTAAATGTTGAGGGTTTCCGCCTCTGCCACCCTTTCTGGCAGCGAGTTCAGATTCCCACCACCCGCTGGGTGAAAACGTTTCCCCAAATATCCCCTCTAAATCTCTCTGAACGGGATATCCCGCCGCGGTAAAAGCCATTTGGGGGGGGTCCCGTTGGATTCTCTGTGGCCACCAGCCTCCCGCCCGCCGAAAAGGTGGGGGGAGGGGCGGGGAGGGGAGAATCTCAGCTTTGGTCAGCTTGGCCCATGTGACATCCCAGCACCAGTTATGGCAATGCCTCCTTCTGAAATTTCTCCTTATCCTTGATGTTCACATTCTCCTAATTCATGTTTGAGTTATTGAAATCTCCCAATATCACCACTCTATAATTCTTGCACATCTTCATGATTTCCCTGCAGATTTGTTCCCCATCTCTCTCTCTCTCTCTCTCTCTCAAGCCTATAAAATACCCCCAATCACGTGATCATCCGCTTTTTGCTTCTCGGCTCTAACCGAATGAATTCTGTTTTTGCACCCTCAAGGACATCCTGGGCGGGATTCTCCTGTCCGCAAACCATATTTTCCATCGTGGTCCCGCCGGCAGTGGGATTCTCCGTTCCTCAGCCGGCCAATGGGGTTTCCCATTGTGACCATCCCATGCCCTCGGGGGAAACCCACGGACATGGGTGCGCTTACAGCGAACCAGAGGATCCCGCCGACGGAGAATTCCGTTGACTGTCTTTCCAAAACTATACTGTCCTCCCTAATCAGTACTGCCAGGCCACCTCCCTTTCTTCTTTCCTATATTTTCTCAACACCTTGTATCCCTGAATATTAAGTGTTCAATCGCCAGCAGTTTTGAGCCACATTTCAATTATTGCCGCTGCACCATATTCCCACTGGACCACTTGTTCGTGTAGCTCATCAGTTTTATTCACCGCTTTGTGCAAGCATCGTAAACCTGGCATTGTATCCCCCGGAATCCTTGTTAGTCTGCTCCTATCTAATAAGATACTACTTACTTCTCTAGAGGTTCTTGTTTTTGACATGACCATCAAAGAAAGTTAGTGCCGGTAAGGATGCGAAAGAAGATTGGTGTTGGTAAAGTACCAGGGACTGGCTCTTTCAAAATGGTGTCGCCACCAGATTAATGCGGGATTTCCGTAAGCCATTTCTTTCAAAAGCCATCAGCTTTTCTGTTGCTTTAATGCTAACATTTAGCCATCATTGTCACCTGAGCACAATGCATCTGCTCATTCATCTTCTTTTGCTCCATGTAGGTCCTGTTGGGCACGTGGCCTGTAACAGCTCTGTGCTTGTTTAGTGCTGTGTGCCTCATTTGTTCTGTTTTGGCCTATACTCTTCCCATTGAGACCAAAGGCCGTGCAATGCAGGTGAGGATGGAATCACACTCATTTTACTTCCACACTGACGTTTAAAGTGGCGATGTGTTTAAAAGGGCTACACCCTATGTTAGCACACTTCCCTCTGGATTAGAACACCATGGGATCCAAGCTAACACTCTAGTATGGTACAGGAGTGTTGCACTGCTGAGGCGCTGTCTTTCAAATAGGATATAAAGTGAGGAAGCCTACTTTTTCCGCTGAATGCGAACATTCGGTTGAATGTCTTGTCAAGAGGAAAAAGGAAGAGTATGTAAGGATGAGAAAACAAGGTTCAGTAGGGTTGCTTGAGGGTTACAAGGTAGCAAGGAATGAGCTGAAAAAAGGGCTTAGAAGAGCTAGGAGGGGGCACGAGAAGTCCTTGGCGGGTCGGATCAAGAAAAACCCCAAGGCTTTTTACTCTTTTATGTGAGAAATAAAAGAATGACCAGGGTTAGGGTAGGGCTGGTCAAGGACAGTAGTGGGAACTTGTGCATGGAGTCAGAAGAAATAGGAGAGGCGTTGAATTAATACTTTTCTTCAGTGTTCACAAAGGAGAGGGGCCATGTTTTTGAGGATGAGAGTGTGATTCAGGCGGGTAGGCTGGAGGAGGTAGATGTTCTGAGGAAGGATGTATTAGAAATTTTGAAAAACCTGAGGGTCGACAAGTCCCCTGGGCCAGATGGGATATAGCCAAGGATTCTTTGGGAGGCAAGGGATGAGATTGCAGAGCCTTTGGCTTTGATCTTTGGGTCCTCGCTGTCCACGGGGATAGTGCCAGAGGACTGGAGAGTGGCAAATGTTGTTCCTCTGTTCAAGAAAGGGAATAGGAATGACCCTGGTAATTATAAGCCAGTTAGTCTTACTTCGGTGGTTGGTAAGATAATGGAAAAGGTCCTGAAGGATAGGATTTATGACCATTTAGAAAGATGCAGCTTAATCCTGGATAGTCGACACAGATTTGTGAAGGGTAGGTCTTGCCTCACAAATTTGATTGAATTCTTTGAGGAGGTAATTAAGTGTATAGCTGAAGGTAGAGCAGTTGATGTCTGGTGGATGGAAAATTTTCAGACTGGAGACCAGTTACCAACGGTGTACCACAGGGATCAGTGCTGTGTCCTCTGCTATTTGTGATTTTTATCAATGACTTGGAGGAGGGGGCTAAAGGGTGGGTCAGTAAATTTGCTGATGACACCAAGATTGGTGGATGAGGTGGAGGGCTGTTGTAGGCTGCAAAGAGACATTGATAGGATGCAGAGCTGGGCCGAAAAATGGCAGATGGAGTTTAACCCTGATAAGTGCGAGGTGATTCATTTTGGTAGAAAAAATTTGAATGCGGATTACAGGGACAACGGCAGGGTTCTGAGGAATGTGGACGAACAGAGAGATCTTGCGGTTCATGTCCACAGATCTCTGAAAGTTGCCACTCAAGTGGATAGAGCCGTGAAGAAGGCTTATAGTGTGTTACCGTTTATTAACAGGGGGCTTGAGTTTAAGAGCCGCGGGGTTATGCTGCAACTATACATGACCCTGGTGAGACCACATTTGGAGTATTGTGTGCAGTTCTGGTCACCTCATTATAGGAAGGATGTGGAAGCATTGGAAAGGGTGCAAAGGAGATTTACCAGGATGCTGCCTGGTTTGCAGGATAGGTCTTATGAGGAAAGGTTGAGGGAGCTAGGGCTTTTCTCTTTGGAGCGGAGGAGGATGAGAAGCGACTTAATAGAGGTTTATAAGATAATGAGGGGGATAGATAGAGTGGACGTTCAGAGACTATTTCCTCGGGTGGATGTAGCTGTTACAAAGGGGCATAACTATAAGATTCAGGGTGGGAGATATAGGAGGGATGACCGAGGTAGGTTCTTTACTCAGAGAGTGGTTCGGGTGTGGAATGGATTGCCTACTGTGATAGTGGAGTCAGACACTTTAGAAACTTTCAAGCGGTTATTGGATAGGCACATGGAGCACACCAGAATGACGGGGAGTGGGATAGCTTGATCTTGGTTTTGGACAAAGCTCGGCAACATCGAGGGCCGAAGGGCCTTTTCTGTGCTGCACTGCCCTATGTCTATGTCTATGCCCACGACACTATTTGAAGAAAGGCAGAAATTTCCTGACCAATGTAATTCCTCAACAAACATCAACAAAACAGAGAAATTGGTTATTTATCGTTTGTTGTTTTGAGGCCTTCCTGTGTGCAATTTTGGATGTCATTAAAGAGGGACTGCACTTCAAAAGTATTTAAATGTCAGTGAAATGCTTATTGACATACCTTGCCCTTCTCCGAACTAGTGCCCTGACATTTTTTTCATCCACCTGAGGGGGCAGATGGGGCCTCTGTTTAGATTTAGATGTATTGTCACATGCACCGAGGAACAGTGAAAAGTATTGTTCTGTTTACAGTCCAGACAGATTGTTCCATACATTAAAGCATAGGATAAATACACAATACACAATGTAAATACATAGACATAGGCTTCGGGTGAAGAATATGGAGTATGGTACTACTGAGTAGAGAGGATGCATGGAAAGATCAGTTCAGTCCATAAGAGGGTCATTCAGGAGTCTGGTAACAGTGGGGAAGAAGCTGCTTTTAAATCTGTTAGTGCGTCCTCTCAGACTTTTGTATCTCCTGACCGATGGAAGAGGTTGGAAGAGAGAATCACCCGGGTGGGAGGGGTCTTTTATTATGTTGACTGCTTTCCCAAGACAACAGGGGGGTGGGTATAGACTGAGTCAATGGGAGGCAGTTTCGCGTGATGGACTGAGCTGTGTTCACGACTCTCTGTAGTTTCTGACGGACCTAAGATCTCATTCAAAAGATGGCACCTCGGCACCTCCAGCATTGCAGTATTCCCCCAGTGCTGGACGGGCCATGATTTCAGAAGAATAATGTCACCTAAGATGAGTCCTCCAAACATCTACACAGCAATGTCCAATTGTAACATTCCGGGAAATGGTTTGCAACCCAATATTTTATTCCTTTAAATTGTTGCCAGCTTCAACAGCCATTTTGATTTATTTTGCAGGAGATCAATCCGTCCACCTCCAGCATTTAAACTGCGGAGTCAATATTCGACGGAATAAACAGGATCTCTTCTCGATACCTTTGGAGCACATTCACCAATGAGATTCTGAGTTGTGTGCTGGACTGTACATGATGTGTCATTTCTATTCCCATTCTACTTTGGATCACTTCTTACTTACCTCTAACTTATCTGCAAGTTTATCATATTGTCTCACATCCTTCAGACATCCATCACAAGTTGCCTTTTGCAGCGGAAGGAGGTTGAGAAAGGCCGAACATTGGGGGAATTTTTAAAGCTGTCTGCACTCAGGAATAAACTTAGTGGCCTAAAATAACACATAAAGCAATAAGCAAATTAAAAGATACCACAGTGGTCGAGAGGGAAAAAAATCTCCTGAAGTGCAACAGTACATTCCTGTCCCGTTGGGTGGGTTGGGACAAGCATCATTTAAAACACCGAGCACCACTGATGTCTCTCCTGTCAGCACTGTTCCATCTTCTGTCCCCTGAACTTGAGTAAATGTCAGGTTTTTGAGGGAATATCATCTTCTGTTGCCTCTGCCCTGGAACTTTTCTCTCATCTTGAAGAAAGTCAATCTGTCTCATCCTTCGAACCACCTCCCTACGCCTATATTTTGTTTATGTTACTGTTTGAGTTATCCATTATCTTAAAGTTTTGTCAAACATATGAGGCCGGTTTCTCTGGTCCACCAGACACGTGTTTCCCGGAGGTGCGCCGTTCGCTGGCGGCGGGATTCTGCACTCCTGCAGCTTGTCAATGGCATTTCCCATCGAAGCCACCATCGCAGCCGGAAAACCTGCAGGTGGGGAGGTGTGCTGCCGGTGGGAAAAGTGAATCACAACGGCTGGAGATTTCCATCCATGATAACCATCCAGGTTAGCAACACAGACAATCCTCTGCTAGTCAGCTTGTCATGTCCAGCATGCCTCTCTATATCTGCCCGTGAATATTTATTTCACGACCGTCAAAATCACTAACGTAGCTTCCTCCATTTTATTGATAGCGCTATGCTCCATTACAATTGCCCTTCCTGTTCTTCATAAGCCCAGGATGCTTTGTCCCACTCACTCTGCTTTCTGAGTCCTTATTATATTGAAATCGAGGCATTATTGCACTAATTCTTACTTCTGAACCCCCTTACTTCCCTGAGCCGTTTCTCTCTCTCTCGTGAACTATGAGCTCTTAAAACTCGAACTTGGAGTCACAACTAGCTATGTTGTTTTCAAACTCAGTGTTGTCCACTGCGTGTAGGCCTCCGTTCTTCTCCAGGACCTCTCCTTGCTGAGTTTTAAAAAGAAGCTCTGCACACCAGAGTTGACCCTAGTTACTGAAGCGTGGCAACTCCACTTTACTGGATAGACATGGCTCAGGCTAACTGATGCTCATACAATGATTTTGCATAGAGCATGTATAACAAAGGTATCATCACGTTGACTCACTGGTTTGCATTTCCCTTGAAGATTGGTTCATGACAAAGGACTGATCAGAAAATCAGAGATATCAACACCTTGACTGTTCAGTCAAAAAGGTGACGACAACCAGTCAAATGAATTAATGGAACAATCTGAACCGAGGGGCGATGGTACACCCAGTGGGAGCACCCAGCTGGAAAATCAGCCCTTGACATAGGAAATTAAGAATTAATAGACAAAAGAAGAACCGAGGAACTTGCCTTCTAGCTCCTGGTAGCCGCATGACGCAATGATACGATAAATGATGACTCACCATGCCGTCAACCTCCATGAATTAGTCAACAACAGACCTGGACATGACATGAGGAAAATCCCAACCATAAGTCGTGTTGCTCCTCGGCGTACTGTACTCGCCACATGGTGAGGAATGTATACAATTGCTTCTGAGTAACAAAGTAAAAAAAAAGCTGCATCTTTTTTTCCTTTGAGGAATGTTTTTTTTATCATGTTGAAGGCTATTTGGACAGACTTTTTTTATGATTGCATCACAATAAACTTTTGATATTTGCACGAGAATATTGTTGAAAATTTCCTGTTTACTGATGTGAAACTGAGATGCTTAGGAATATTTTTCGGCTATGCTGAGTTTTTATTTGCTGATCGTCAGCTGAATTTATTAGATTGTTGCTGAGGTCGGATTGGGTTTTTCTTTCGTTTTAAACCTATCGTCCCTTTTCTGTCCATATATTTACACCTGTCATGAATCCCCACAAAGCTTTTAATTTTAAATCGTAGAAACACTCAATACATTAAGGAGGCCATTCAGCCCATGGGACCTGTGTTAGTTTTTTAAAAAAGTATATTTATTGAGATTTTAAATTTTAGAGAACAACACGAGGAGAGAAGAAACAAAAGCGGCTTAATCAACGTGAGTATGGAATGGAACAGGAGAATGACACCATAACTGGCCCAATACAATTATTAGGCAGAACTATATACTCCTATCGCCCCACCAGACAGCGAGGGAGAAAGAGAATATGATCATGAAAATGTGACAAAATGGTTCGCACCGCACAACCCCGTGATCAACACGGGAAATCAGGATAAACTTCAGGCGCCATGACCGGGCGAACAATCTCCCTCAACTCCAGCAGCGCCCATGGCACCAATGATCCATCACAGCCTCCTCCTTCCAGCCATCAGGCCCACCTGAACCCATGTAGGAGCCGAGAGCGGATTCGTCATACCCACCCCTACAAAAAAGCAAAAGAAAATACGTGGAAACCCCAGATTTAAGGGAAGTTACATACACACCACATAATGCAGCTAAACTCCCCAAAACAGACCCAGGGCAGAACCTAGATCATTCCCTACAATTGTGAAGAGAGGACTGGCAACAACAAGACATCACGTTTGGACTACGGTCAAACCTTCAGGGCCTCTCAAGGTAGAAAAGAAAAGCAGAGCGATAAAGACTTACTAGAATTATCCCGGCAGATGACAACACCCACCAGCGAAGAGGAGAACTAGCCACTCAATCAACAAGAAGGTGACCCAGGGGTCTACGATCCGTGATTCGTGTTTCTACGATTTTAAATTAAAAGCTTTGTGGGGATTCATGACCGGTGGGAAATATTTGGACAGAAAAGGGACGATAGGTTTAAAACGAAAGAAAATCCCAATCCTACCTCCGCAACAATCTAATAAATTCAGCAGGATATCCAACAAGACACCGAACTCGGCCCACCCCCAGGCCCCCCATGTACCAGGTAGGCAAAGCTGTGCTCGATTTTCTGAAAGGATTATCCAGTTCATCCCATTCCCCCACTTCTTTCCCCATAGTCCAACACAATTTTCTTTCCAAGTCTTTATCCAGCTTCCTTTTGAAAGTTATTGTTGCACCTGCAGTCACTAAAATCTCAGGCAATGCCATCGATCATATGTTGCTACATGAAAATAAAATTCTCCTCATTCCCCCCCACTCTGGTTCTTTTGCCAGTTATCTTAAATCTTCGTTTATTGGTTGCCGATTCCTATGGAATCAGTTCTCCTTATTTACTCTATCAAAACCGTTCCTGATTTTGAACATCCATATTACATTTCCCAATTACTTTCTCTGCTAATAAGTTATGCTCACAGCAAGAAATAAAATCAGTAGTTGTGATTGATCCAAATCCAATTCACATCCTTAAGCTCGAAACAGGTGGAGTATTTCCACTGTTGAATAACATAGAACAGCACAGTACAGGCCCTGCGGCCCTCGATGTTGTGCCGACCATTTATCCTAATCTAAGATCAACCTAACCTACACCCCTTCAGTTTACTGCTGTCCATGTGCCTGTCCAAGAGTTGCTTAAATGTTCCGAATGACTCTGACTCCACCACCTCTGCTGGCAGCGCATTCCACACACCCACCACTCTCTGTGTAAAGAACCTACCTCTGACATCTCCCCTATACCTTCCTCCAATCACCTTAAAATTATGTCCCCTCGTGTCAGCCATTTCCGCCCCGGGGAAAAGTCTCTGGCTATCCATTCTATCCATGCCTCTCATCACCTTGTATACCTCTGTGAAGTCACCTCTCTTCCTTCTTCGCTCCAGTGAGAAAAGCCATAGCTCCCTCAACCATTAAGACATGCCCTGCAGTCCAGGCAGCATCCTGGTAAATCTCCTCTGCACCGTCTCCAAAGCATCCACATCCTTCCTATAATGAGGCTTCCAGAACTGGACACAATATTCCAAGTGTGGTCTAACCAGGGTTTTATAAAGCTGCAGCAAAGCCTCGCGGCTCTTAAACTCAATCCCCCTGTTAATGAAAGCCAACACACCATATGCCTTCATAACAGCCCTATCAACCTGTGTGGCAACTTTGAGGGATCTATGTACATGGACCCCAAGATTCCTCTGTTCCTACACACTTCCAAGAATCCTGCCTTTAACCCTGTATTCAGCATTCAAATTCGACCTTCCAAAATGAATCACTTCACATTTATCTAGGTTGAACTCCATCTGCCTCTTCTCGGCCCAGCTCTGCATCCTGTCAATGTCCTGTTGTAACCAGCAACAGCCCTCAACACTATCTACAACTCCACCAACCTTCGTGTCATCAGCAAACTTACTAACCCACCCTTCCACTTCCTCATCCAAGTCATTTATAAAAACAACAAAGAGCAGAGGTCCCAGTACAGGGGTGGGGTTCTCAGACCCCCCCCCCTGCCGGGTCAGAGAATCCCCGGGGGGTGCGGGGGCAGCGCGAATCCCGCCCCGCCACCCCGTCTCCGGTACCGATTTTCGGGCGGGGTTCACGCCACGCTGGTTGCGCCCCCCCCCCCCGGCAATTCTCCGGGCCCTGATGGGCCGAGCGGCTGTCGGTTTCTGGCCAGTCCCGCCGGGATGGATTAGACATGGTCCCACATGGCGGGACCTGGCAGGTAAGTTGGCTGGGGCGGTCCTCGGGGGGGATCCGGCCCCGGGGGGGCCCCCACGGTGGCCCGGCCCGCAATCGGGGCCCCCGATCTGCGGGCGGGCCTATGCATGGGGCATTTCTTCCTTCTGTACCGGCCGCTGTAGGGTTCCACCATGGCCGGCGCGAAGAAGACCACCCCCCCCCCCCGTGCATGCGGCAGAATACGCCGGCGTTTCCGCACATGCGCGGGATCACGCCGGTCCTTTGGCGCATGTGCGGACTCGCGCAGTCCCTTCGGCGCCGGCTGGCGCGGCGCGAACTCCTCCGGCATCCACCTAGCCCCCGGAAGTGTGGAGAATTCCACTACTTCCGGTCGGTCTGACGCCGGAGTGGTTCGTGCCGTTTTTGACTCGCGTGTCGGGCCATCGCACCAATTGCGGAGAATTCCGCTGAAGATCCCTGTGGGACATCACTGGTCACCGACCTCCAGGCGGAATACCCTTTCCATCCACTACCACTCGCTGTCTTCTTTCGGCCAGCCAATCTGTATCCAGACAGCCAGAGTTCCCTGTATCCCATGCTCCCTAACTTTCTGAATGAGCCTACCATGGGGAACCTTATCAAATGCCTTACTGAAATCCATATCCACCACATCCACTGCCCGACCTTCATCAATGTGTCTCGTCACATCCTCAAAGAATTCAATGAGGCTTGTGAGACATGACCTGCCTCTCACAAAGCCATGCTGACTATCTTAAATCAAACTGTTTTTCTAAATAATCATAAATCCTATCTCTCAGAATCCTTTACAATATTTTGCTCAACACAGACGTAGGACTGACTGGTTGTAATTCCCAGGGATTTCCTTATTCCCTTTCTCGAACAGGGGAACAACATTCGCCTTCCTCCAATCATCCAGTACTACTCCAGTGGAGAGTGAGGATGCAAAGATCATCACCAACAGTGCAGCACTCTCCTCCCTCTCTTCCCGTAGTAACCTTGGGTATATCCTGTTAGGCCCAGGGGACCTATCTATCCTGATGCTTTTCAAAATTTCCAGCACAACCTCCTTCTTAATATCAACTTGTTTGAGTCTATTAACCTGGTTCACTCTGTTCTCCTGAGCAACAAGGTCCCCCTCTCTAGTGAATACTGAAGCAAGATATTCATTTAGGGCCTCCCCTATTTCCTCAGACTCTAGGCACAAGTTCCCTCCACTATCCCTGATCGGCCCTACTCTCGCTCTGATCATCCTCTTATTTCTCACATAAGTGTAGAACGCCTTGGGGTTTTCCCTCATCCTTCCCCCAGGGCATTTTCACGCCCCCTTCTAGCTATCCTCAGTCCATATTTGAGTTCCTTCCTGGCTGCCTTGTAACCCTCAAGAGCCGTGTCATATCCTTGCTTCCACAACCTTACGTAAGCTTCCTTCTTCCTCTTGACTAGAAACTCCACTTCTCTTGTCATCCAGGGCTCCTTCACCATTCCTTCCTCATCTCAGTGGGACAAAACTATCCAGCACTTGCAGCAAGTGCTCCTTAAACAACCTCCACATTCATAGATTATCATAGAATTTACAGTGCAGAAGGAGGCCATTCGGCCCATCGAGTCTGCACCGGCTCTTGGAAAGAGCACCCTACCCAAGTTCAGCACCTCCACCCTATCACCATAACCCAGCAACCCCACCCAACACTAAGGGCAATTTTGGACACTAAGGGCAATTTATCATGACCAATCCACCTAACCCGCACATCTTTGGACTGTGGGAGGAAACCGGAGCACCCGGAGGAAACCCACGCACACACGGGGAGGATGTGCAGACTCCGCACAGACAGTGACCCAAGCCGGAATCGAACCTGGGACCCTGGAGCTGTGAAGCAAGTGTGCTATCCACAATGCTACCGTGCTGTACTGTTGTGCATTTCCCCAAGAACAACTGTTCCCACTTTATGCTCCTCAGCTCCTGTCTCATAGCAGTATAATTTCCCCTCCTCCAATTAAATACCTTCCCATACTGTCTGTTAAGATCAATCTCTATGTAAAGGTCAAGGAGTTGTGGTCACTGTCACCAAAATGCTCTCCTACCGAGACATCTGACACCTGGCCTTATTCGTTGCCAAGCACCAAATCCAATATGGCCTCCCCCCTAGTTGGCCTATCTACATTTTGGGTCAGGAATCCTTCCTGTCCACACCTGACAAACTCTGCTCCATCCAAACCATTTGCACTTAGGAGGTTCCAGTCAATATTAGGGAAGTTGAAGTCACCCATGACAACAACTGTTACTTCTGCACTTTTCCAAGATCTGCTGCCCAATCTGTTCCTCTACCACTCTGCTGCTATTGGGGGGTCTATAGAAAACTCTCAATAATGTGACTGCTCCTTTCTTGTTTCTGCCTTCCACTCATACTGACTCAGTAGACAAACCCTCCTTGACTACCTCCTTTTCTGCAGCTGTGATGCACTCTCTAATTAACAGTGCTACACCCCCTCCTCTTTTACCTCCCTCCCTTTCTTCTTAAAACATCTAAACTCCGGAACATCTAACAACCATTCCTGCCCTGTGAAAATCCATGTCTCCGTAATGGCCACAACATCGTAGTTCCAAGTACTGATCCATGCTCTAAGTTCATCTCCCTTATTCCTGACACTCCTTGCATTGAAACAGACACACTTCAACCCATTCCACTGAGTGCAACTTTGCCCTATCAACTGTCTATCCTTCCACACAGACTCACTGCATACTATTTCTGCCTGTTCAACAGCTACCCTATCCTCTGATCCATAGCTCTGGTTCCCACCCCCCTGCCAAACTAGTTTAAACCCTCCTGAAGAGCTCTAGCAAACCTCCCACCCAGGATATTGGTGCCCCTCCAGTTTAGGTGCAATCCGTCCGAGTTTAGGAGGAACTTCTTCACCCAAAGGGTTGTGAATCTCTGGAATTCCTTGCCCAGTGAAGCAGTTGGGGCTCCTTCTTTAAATGTTTTTTAAGAAAAAGATAGATACCTTTCTAAAGAATAAAGGGATTTGGGGATATGGTGTACGGGCCAGAGAGTGGAACTGAGTCCACAAAGGTCAGTCATGATCTCATTGAATGGCGGAGCAGGCTCGAGGGGCCAGGTGGCCTACTCCTGTTCCTAGTTCTTATGTTCTTATGTACAGGTCCCACCTTCTCCAAAAGGTATCCCAATGATCCACATATCTGAAGCCTTCCCTCCTACACCAGCCCTGTAGCCACGTGTTCAGCTGCACTCGCTCTCTGTTCCTTGCCTCACTTGCACGTGGCACCAGTAGCAATTCAGTGATTACTACTCTGCTTCTACTGCTCTTTAGCTTCCAACCTAACTCCCTAAAATCACTTTTTAGATCTTCATCCCTTTTTTTTAGCTATGTCGTTGGTGCCTATGTGTACCACAACTTCTGGTTGCTCCCCCTCCTCCTTAAGAATCCTGTAGACTCGATCCGAGACATCCCTGGCCCTGACACCCGGGAAGCAACATACCTTCCGGGAGTCTCATTCGTGACCACAGAATCTCCTATCCATTCCCCTAACCATTGAGTCTCCTATCACTATCGCTTTTCCATTCTTCCCCCTTCCCTTCTGAGCCACAGAGCCAGGCTCAGTGCCAGAGACCTGGCCGCTAGGGCCTTCCCCCAGTATGTAACATGTTGCATATTAGGAGATTTCCAACGCTTTCTGTGACCTCTGAAAGGTAGTTTATGCCAGGCATTGTCAAACTTAGGGGCGTGACCCACGGGCGGGTGTCGGGAGGGTCGCGGAGCCGTCCATTGCGGCGTTCCGATCGCGCAAATCTGCGCGCAGCGGCCGGCTGTTAATAACGCCGGCTGCACGCCGATGATCGGGCACGCATGCACAGAGAGGCCACTTTTTTTTAAAACGTTCACCACTTTTTGTTTTACAAGTTCGGGGGGGTTTTATTCATTTTATTAATTTATTTTATTCATTTACTTTTTATTTTTTTCATTTATTTTATTCATTTTATTTTTATTGTTTTTACAAGTTCGACAGGGGGTTATTTGATAAAATTTTACAGGAAAAAAATGCATAACTTTGGACAGATGGAGACTCCATACTTTCCGACATCGGAAGGCTTCACCTTCATCCAACAGGTTCCATTGGAGGAGTGTGAACGAGGGTCCCAAAGGGTCTCAAAACCATTTCCTCCATTTTTGTTAGCAGCAAACAAGGTAAGAGAAAATGGTGGGTCGCGCAGGTCAGCCGGCGTGGGTCGCGCAGGTCAGCCGGCGTAGACTGCGAAGGTCGGCTGGCGTGGGTCGCAAAGATCAGCCGGCGTGGGTCGCGAAGGTTGGCCGGTTGGTAAAAATGGGTCCCCGGAAAAAAAGCTTGAAAAACATTGGTTTATGCTACACCTACAGATCATTATGTTCAGGCTAAACCTGATAATTGTACTTATTGACCCAAAATATTACACAGCACGATTCAACCAAAATATTTCTAAGTGTTATTTTGGGCGGTTTTGGCGAGCTCATTCGTGTGGGCTGCAATGGCAAGATCGCGGCCTGTACTCACCTACATTTCGTTCCATAAATGAGCCCCAAAGTGAATCACACCATGATTCCCTGGCTCCCTCGCTGTCTGGTTTGCCCGACTTGCGTCTCAGCTGCTCGTCAATAAATGAAGATGTCAGCACGGCAGACCTGCTCCTCGCTTTGGGGATTCTGACCTTGCGAGGCTTCTCGATGCAATGGATGAGGGCAGGGCACCCTATTTCCACAAGGGTGTCGGAGAACCAGCAGCAGGGTCAACAATGCCGATTGGGCGGAAATGGCAGCTGCAGTGAGTGTGGGCAGAATGACCAAAAGGACCACCGTCAAATGTCGGAAGAAGACGACCAACCTCCAACGAGCTGCAAGGGTAAGCTACCACCTCGATCCTGGCATCAGTCCTGCCTGCCATCCATCAATTTGCAGAAACACCCACCTCCCCACAATCCACTTGCTGACACCTCGCACTCTCCCAACACCCGATCTTCATGCTTGTTCCTCAGAACCCCCGGCACCCACCAGCACAACTCTTTCATGTCTAGGAGTGGTGCCCACACTTTCCACCTGCTATAGAACCGCCTGACCCATCAAGTGTGCAGCTCACAACACCCTCTCATAGTCCCAACAGGAGAAGATAGGCCACAATAAGATGGAAAGGGTGAACACACGGTGAGGGGGGTAGTCCCAGAGATCCGAGTCCTCATCTCCCTATGAGGAACGGGTCCTGGAGATTGGGGAGTTGCCCGAGGAGAGACCAGTGATCAACAGCAAGGTTGGCCTGCGCCAGACAGGTGAGGATTCATTGCCCCTTCATCCAAATGACCTGTTGATGTCCCACATGCCCACTGTCACCATCTGATGAGGCCGGGCCTCTGGAGTCTTATCCCTCCCACCACCTAAGATAACACCTTGGAGGAGAGTGAAGTAAAAACCTTACCTTACCTAATCTTAGAATTCCCCCTATAGTCAATAGAGCGCTGTAATTCTAAATGGTGATCCAGGGTTTCCCTTGCTTTCCCTGACTCCTAGGCAGACTTGGGTGGACGCCAATCAGGTCAAACTATTATTTCAAGTTATCCCCCAGTATAATCCATATCTTCCCAGGAGATTTTGTCTACTTACCACTCAGTAGCTTACACAAGGGTCCAGCTTGCTAAGTAGAGTAAAGTAAACTTTCTAATAATAACAATAACCACTCTTTCAGGTTATCAATTTAAACTTAACTTTATTTTCAAGTTAAAAAGATAAAAACTACTTTTACAGAAAGGTAAAAAGATCTTTTCTTGTTCGGGCCAGTTGTAAGACTTTCAAATCTATCTTGTCAATCGTTTGTCTTTAACTTTTGATCTTCTGTTCACTTCTCTGGATTGCTCGGTCTTCGGATGCTGCTCGTCCCATCACTGAGGAAGAATGTCTCTGTGCTCAACTTTCAGAGTTTTTGTAGCAATTTGTGCAGCCTGACCTTCACAAATGGCTCCCCTTTGCTGCTTGAGCCTGACAGTTGAAAGTTAGTTTCTATTGGTTAGAAGCCTGGCACCTTGCAACAGCGCAGCTTCATTCCACCAGCTCGCCATTACTTACTTTGAACTTTTTCACTTTGCTTGACATGTGATAAATTTGTCTGTGTCTTCATCAGTAACCTTCGGATTTATGTCTTAATGATTTTTTACAGTCTCAACTCGGGTCATCTTTGTCATGTTCAGGTTATCCCCTTTGACTCTAACCTTATCTGGCTTGGCTATTTTCTAAAAGGTTTTAATGTCAAAATGGTGTGTGTTATAGTGTAACCTTATCACCTTATGGGTTTCTTTATTTGTAAATCAGTTGTCTCATCTTATTGCTGGTGTCAGCAAGTTTTCACGCTTAACAGTTGTCCTTTATTTTAAATCTTACATTCTGGCTGCTCTTCTTAATTGTTCAATAAAATAATTCATTGCTTAAAGAATTGTGAAATACTGTTCCCTTT
This sequence comes from Scyliorhinus torazame, assembly GCF_047496885.1. Classification (NCBI taxonomy): domain Eukaryota; kingdom Metazoa; phylum Chordata; class Chondrichthyes; order Carcharhiniformes; family Scyliorhinidae; genus Scyliorhinus; species Scyliorhinus torazame. Next base: position 53,483,640 of record NC_092725.1, read on the forward strand.
CATATAACTTAAGAATTTAAGTTGATCAAATGACTTTTTAACTTGTAAATCAGAATGAATTGTTCCTAGCTGTTTTCCTTCATGTCTGTGAAGCTGTCTGCATTTCAAACAAGCTGCTGCTGTTAACCCCTTGTTATAACCTGCCTGCTTACCATTGGCTGGGGCCTAATGACAATCCCACAATCCTGTGGGAGTATGAGCTTCCCCAATGAGGGGGGCGGAGAAATCATTAGCAGACTCCCTGCATAAATAAAGCTGGCCAGTTTGGAACCAGCAGGAAGGAGTGTGCAGCAAGCGAGGTTCCTGCTGTTGTGTATATATATGTTATTGTAAATAAATGTTATTTCTTTGTATCCTTGAAACTCGTGCTGGATTATTCGTGGCCCTCACAAAACCCCTTGTGGGTCTTTTCCCTTTCATTATAAGCCTCAGGCATTTTCAGTGTTCCTTTCATGTTTCAAATATCATATTTTTCTGATTTTTCATTACAAGAGCTCGGAGGAGAACACCAGCAATGTATCACAGCTGTCAACGGCACTTCCACCAGCGTGGAGATTCACACCTCGGTGGGCGACTTTGTGGACAGGTTTTGGGGGGACACTATCTGGCGAGCACCACACAGTTGCTGATGCACAGCAGGTGGAGGCAGGAACATCCAAAGGAGGCAGCAGTCGGAGATCAGCTGGACCCCAGGACACAGCTGAGTCCCAGCAGATGCCGAGCCTCTGGGAAAAGATTCTCCCAGAGCTGATGCAGATGATAGGACACAGCCGTGACATCCAGAAATGGGTTTCAGCGACAATCCAGCGACTGCAAGGCTGATTGGAAATGTCCCAAAGCCTTCAGTCATAGGAGATGGTGCCAGCATTGCTTGGCATCCAGGCCAACACTGCAAGGATGGCGACCACCATGGGAAACCTGGAGCACGACATCTGTGCCTTGAGTGGCGGTGTCCAATGCATAGCTCAGCCTGTGACGACCATGGCTGAGGGCCTCAGCATCATGTCCCACTTGATGTGCCACATCATGTACCAGATGCAGGTGGACATTGTTGAGGCATTCCAGAGCATGGTCCAGTCACTGAAAACCATCGCTGAAGACATCAATAGCATGGTGCAGACCATGGGGAGTTGCCAGGACTAGCAGTGCCAGATGACTCCGAGCCTTCTGGATCTCCCTGCAGCTGCCTCTCTGTCCCGTGAGCCACCCAGGGCCTTACGGGCACCATCAGGGTGGAGGTAGAGCTGGACCCCAACCTGGGTCCTTCCACCAAGGAGATTAAAGTGGTCTCCAGCTCTTCACGACCCCCCCCCACCCTCCCACCCTCCTGACACCTTTGCATTTTGAGGGCAGCGAGCAGGGCAGGATGGTACGGCGATGCCAGTGACACCCGTAATTCGGCCGGGACCATTCTGGCTCCAGGCCTTCAGAGGATGTCCGCCAAGAGCATCAAAGAGCACAGGGGGTCGGAAGGCAGTGGGCGGCCTCCACCTCTGATGTGCATCCTGGGGACACACACAGACATAGCATGAGACCACAGAAGACCAAGAAGACGGAGGAGCACTGAGTGGGCACTATCCATAGCAAGGGAGAATGGAAAATGTCACATTAAAATGTTCACCATTTGACACCAGATACATGTGAAGCCCCTATCTCTTTAGTCTTCCCAATGGGCTTGCCCGCACCCCCACCACCTGTTCCCTCTGCTCCCCCTCCCCCTTGGCACAGTGGTCCGAGAACAAAACCCCCAATGTGAGCTCCATCATGAGGATGGGTGTGAGGGTGCTGGTAGCAGAAAGACAGGAGTCAGACTAATCCGATCCTGAGGAACATCTGAACTTTCCTCACAGTGAGTGGTCATCACTCTCCTGCCTTGTATAGAGACCCGCTGACAGTGCCAACACAGGCCCGTCATGCTAGAGTGATGTAAACAGACACTTGGAGGGGGAACCATTCTAGTTGAGGAGGGGGTGGAGTGATGGGGGGGTGATGGGGAGGAAAATGGGGGGTTGTTGAGCTGATGACACAGCCATTCCCTAGGAGAATCCGGAGATGATGAAGGCCTCCCTGGTCCTCCTGGCATATTGGACCCTTGCCGCCATTTGTCTGCCATCCTCGTCCTTGAGTCCCCCCTGGTCTGCCTCTGCCTCCTCCTCCTCCAGCATGTCGTATGGATGTTAAAAAGGAAAGCTTAAAGGTTTACTTAGTGTTGTAGTCTTTGAGGGTTGTATTTGAATTAATGGTTGCTAAGATGTTCACTCTATGTTTTAAAAGGATTAACTTGAGTTCATAGAATAAACATTGTTTTACTTTAGAAAAACTTTTCAATTTCTGCTGTACCACACCTGTAGAGTGGGCCGTGTGTTCCCCATACCACAATCTATTAAAAGTTGTGGGTCAGGTGAACTCCATGATACACTTTGGGGTTCTCTAAACCCTGGCCCATAACACTCTCACTAGCTAACTCTTGCACACACTCTCCCACAAGGCATAGCATCACTGCCTTATATATTGTAACTCCAGTGGCTGCTCTTGAAACTTCATTAACTCTTGCAGTTCTCACAGTTATGATAGTACTACGTCCCCTTGCTTTGTAAAAGAAAATTATTATGACATTGGTTGTGATATTTTCTTTAACCAATATATTTCAGGTGTGACTCTGACTATTAGCTAGCATTTATCATAAACTCGCTATAACCCTGTACATTAATTTGTAAATAACTGTTACGTCACTTAGATGAGCAAATGTTTCATTATACAGTCATCACAAATTAAGTGTCTCAGGCAGTCTGCTTCTTTTTGTAGATATTCTCAACAGAACGTTCAAGGTATTTGATTGCTCTGCCACCTCTTCTTGTGTCTGTGCGAAGTAAGGATTTGGAAAGGCAATGTCTTTCAACATGTTATCCGGTGCTATAACATTTTGAAACTGAGGTTGAACTTTATGCTTGATACATAGCAATGTTTGTCTGCTTCTCCTCAACAGCAATCCCTGTTCTGCTTTGACTAAGTATGACCTTGGTGCTACTTGTTTCAGGACTTTTGCAATGAGTTGCCATCCTCCTTCTGGATTCTGAATTCATATGAAGTCACCTTCTCGAAATTCAGACAGAGGTTTGGTTCGTTTATCATAGTCCTGTTTTTGCTTCTTTTTCGTCGATGTGATACGTTCTCGTATCTCTCTATTATCCATTTTCAGGAATGGTGATCTCAGGTAATGTGGTACGAAGTCATCTCATAGAATTTACAGTGCAGAAGGAGGCTATTTGGCCCATCGAGTCTGCACCGGCCCTTAGAGAGAGCACCCTACTGAAGCCCACGTATATACCGTATCCCGTAACCCAATAGCCCCCCACTTAACATTTTTTGGACACCAAGGGCAATTTAGCATGGCCAATCCACCTAACCCGCACATCTTTGGACTGTGGGAGGAATCCGGAGCACCCGGAGGAAACCCACGCAGACACTGGGAGAACGTGCAGACTCCACACAGACAGTGACCCAGCCGGGAATCGAGCCTGGGACCCTGGCGCTGTGAAGCAATTGTGCTAACCACTATGCTACCATGTTGCCCTATCCATTAACATCTGAGCAGCCGATATTCCAGTTGACAGTGGTGTCGCTCTGTACACTAACAAGGCCAACGATATATCTTGACCGTCATCAATCGCTTTGCGGAATAACTTCTTTATTATCCCTACTCCTTTCTCTGCTTTTCCATTTGACCGAAGATAACATGGACTTGAAGTAATATGATTGAAGAGGTATTGCTCTACAAACTGTGTCCACTCCCACCTTGAGAAACACGGACCATTGTCAGACAACGTTGAAAGGTATCCCCTGGCGTGCAGAAATTGATCTTGTTGCCTTTATCATCGATCCGGCAGTCGAACCGTTCAGCATCATCACCTCTGGAAAGTTGGAGTAAATTCAATGACCACGAGATAGTCGTGACCCTCAAAATAGAATAAATCCATGCCCACTTTGCTCCATGGACTGGTAACAATTTCCATCACTTTCATGCTTTCTTTGTTCTGTGCTGGCTGCTGCATCTGGAAAATTGTACTTGCTTGAACATATTAGTCGATATTTCAGTTTATTCCCGGCCAGTATCGCCACCAGCAGCGCATCCCTCCCCGATGAACTCAATGCATTCTATGCTCGGTTCGAGCATATGTTTATTATCAACTGTTTATTATATAGGAATAAGTGTTGAATCCAATTAAGTAGAGTAAATAAATCTTTAGCTTTGTTCAATATAAAAACTATTGGTGGTCTTTGTGAAACCTATGCCAACCATCCTAGGATTTGAACCACAAAGAACGCCACAAGCGTAATAACGCTGGCCAACATTTATCTCAAAAACAATTTCAATAAAAAACAAATTTTGGCTCGTTATAATAATCTTTATTAGTGTCGCAAGTAGGTTTACATTAACTACAATGATGTTACTGTGAAAGCCCCTAGTGGGGCTAAATGGACTGGTTTAGCTCAGTGGGCTAGACAGCTGGTCTGTGATGCAGAACAAGACCCAGCAGCACGGGTTCAATTCCCATACCAGCTGAGAATTCTGAATTCCCCCTCTGTGTACCCGAACAGGTGGTGACTAGGGGCTTTTCACAGTAACTTCATTGCAGTGTTACTGTAAGCTTACTTGTGACAATAAAGATTTATTTTTTTCGGCGCCTGTTTGGGTACGCTGAGGGAGAATTCAGAATGTCCAATTCACCTAACAAGCACGTCTTTCGGGACTTATGGGAGGAAACCGGAACACCCGGAGGGAACCCACGCAGACACGGGGAGAACGTGCAGACTCTGCACAGACAGTGACCCAAACCGGGAATTGAACCTGAGACCCTGGAGCTGTGAAGCATCTGTGCTTAACCACTTTGCTACCGTGCTGGCCACTACTGAGTATCCATATAGATATATTTGGCACAATTCCATCCGTACGGTCCTCATAGCAAAACTAGAATTGGTTCTTTTTGCACACTTTGGAGCTTAATTGCCAACCCAAAAAATGCCTTGACACTCCAAAAAGGATCCTCAGCATTACTGGGTCAGAAATGTTTTGAGTTGGCACCTTGATAATAAATGTAGACAGAGGGCAGCGGTTAGCACTGCTGCCTCACGGCACCGAGATCCCCGGTTCGATCCTGGCTCTGGGTCACTGTTTGTGTGGAGTTTGCACGTTCTCCCCGAGTTTGCGTGGGTTTCATTCCCACAACCCAAAGATGTGCACGCTAGGTGGATTGGCCACACTAAATTGCCCCTTAATTGGAAAAAATGAATTGGGTACTTTAAATTTAAAAACAATAAAGTAAATGCAGACAGTAAGTTCCTGGCAATGTGTATTTCTCCAATGATTTTTTGCCAACTTCACAATGGCTGCTTATACCATTACGAGTACCATAATTGTCATTAGAATGGTTATTTACAGTGTAAGGAGAGCCCTGAACGTTTCAATGACCCATACTGACTTTCAGACTGGGCCGCTTGTCTTGAATGAAATTCTTTGTGTAAATGGCAGTGGTTAATAGGACATTTCCAAGACTAACCAGTGAAAAAAATAGACCAGGGATTGCTTTTTTATTTCCTCGCTCAACAAGTAGAATTGCTTTTTTAAATGGTTCAGTTGCAAGAAGAGTTGAAATTCATTCACTTCTCTTTTCTTGATCGTTGCAATCTAACGTTTCATTTTAAAATTTGTTTTGTTTACGTCACATGTCAGTGACAAGGCCCACCCTTTATCACAATGTCCCATTGAATATCAAAATATCAGGGTGTGACAATCAGGAATAAATAATTACATTTATAAAGAGCAAACCTGCATTCCAAACAATATCAGTAGTTTGTGAGCAGCGTTTGGAGGGAGATCGAATGGCTAGAGGGCCCTTATTATGCGTTGAGCTCTGTTTGCTGTCCTTGTACTGGGTATTGGAAGATGTGGCTGCTACTTGTGGTAAGGAGACAATCTTTATTCATCTGTAAAGCTAAGTCTTTGATAACTCCAAGAAGTGGGAAGATGCCAGCTTTGCCTCGGTGGAAGCACTCTCGTCTCTGCATCAAACCCCAATCCAACCATGTGAATGCATACCTAGCACTGCAGTGCTGACGGAGTGCTGTTGTGAAGCCAAAGAGTTTGGTGATGTTCTCCAGGATCTGTGCAATGCGGGACAAGCCTAAAGGACTAGCTGGTCCTACATTGCCTCTCATTTTCATCATTTCTTTCTCTCCAAGTGCAATGCAAGAGACAGAGAGGGAAGTCCAGATTTTGGGCCACCCTCATCCGGCAAAATACAACTGTTCCGAAATCTACCTTATTTACAATGTAACGAGAGCCCTGAACACTTCAATGACCCATACTGACTTTCAGACTGGGGCGCTTGTCTTGAATGAAATTCTTTGTGTAAATGGCAGTGGTTAATAGGACATTTCCAAGACTAACCAGTGAAAAAAATAGACCAGGGATTGCTTTTTTTATTCCCTCGCTAACTCATTCAACAAGTAGAATTGCTTTTTTAAATGGGTTAGTTGCAAGAAGAGTTGAAATTCGTTCACTTCTCTTTTCTTGATCGTTGCAAACTAACGTTTCAGTTTAAAGTTTGTTTTGTTTACGTCACATGTCAGTGACATTTTGATGTCATTTTGATAGAATCCCTACAGTTCAGAAGGAGGCCATTCAGCCCATCGAGTCTGCACCGACCCTCCCAAAGAGCACTCTACCTAGGCCCACTCCCCTGCCCTATCCCCATTTCCCCACCTAACCTGTGCATCCCTGGGCACTAAGGGGAAATTTAGAATCGCCAATCCACCTAACCTGCACATCTTTGGACTGTGGGAGGAAACCATAGCACCTGGAGGAAACCCAAGCAGGCACAGGGACAATGTGCAAACTCCACACAGATAGCCACCCAAGGCTGTATTCGAACCCTGGTCCCTGGCGCTGCGAGGCAGCAGTGCTAACCACTGTGCCACCCTTTTAACCAGTCAGTGATGCTTTCAGATGGGCTGTTGAACAAAGTCCCTGTCTGACCTCTAGGTTGACATATTTGGATGAAGGGCAGGGGCAATCTCCTTTATATCCTGATTATCTTTTAAACAACACACGTTTATTTATCGCATTTCTATTTGCGGGAATCTGCTGTGAGCAAATTGGTTGGTATGCTTATTTTAGATTACAATAACGTTAATGCTTTAAAGGATACCCCACTGGCTGTAAAGCCTTGGGACATGCTGGGGTCATGGAAGGTGCTGTAGAAATGCAAGTTAATGATAACAAGGGCAGCAAGCCAGTTTGCAAAAAAAGAGAAAGTTTGTCATCTCAGAGACTTCACAAAGCACCGCTGACTGCTGTGTAGTCCCAACTTAGTCTGTGTAATTTGGACCTCTTCAGCCTCTGCATTCCTCAACTTTAACGATACGATGCAACATCTCATGTTCTGCTCTTGGCTCCTGAGGTAAAGCATGCTACCCAAGCATTGCAACTTTGCATAAGAGGCAGGGAACGTGTTCGTATTTGAACAGATCTGAGCAACAGCTAAGGCACTTGCCCGAACCAGCGTGTCAAATGCTCCAGGAGATCCTGGAATCTTTAAGGCTTAAAGATTAGCTTCCAATTGCGAGCAAGCCTACGGCCAAAAACAATTGCGCATTTTCTTTGCAAGTTTTTGTTCATTTGTTATGAAAATACAAGAGATGAGAAAGCTTGCAGGTTGCATTTAAGGATGGGGCAATGAAGGTGTGCATGAAAGAGAAAGGAATAGGTGGACAGATTGATAGGATGGAGTAAATGAAGTGGAGGCTCAGATGTAACATAAGCACCAGTATAAACTGTCGGGCCAAATGGCCTTTTCTCTGTGTGGAATAATTCTATGGGAAAGAGTTTGACAGATGGGCTGGCTGGAGGCAGGAGGTCATACAGAACCACCAGGAACATGTTCAGCCAGAGTTGGCAACCTTAGCAGATGCACCTTGACAAGGGGGAGTTTTCACAATATTAAATTGTACCACTTTTGCACTCACCTTGCCATTTAGTGCCCCAGATGTGAGAACTGTGATGAAGGTGAACTGAAATACTATTGTGATCAATGGTTGAGATAGGCAGTGTGCTCAGGGTAGTGTTCCTACAGATAATGTTGGTGCCTTCCAACCGTGATGCAACATGCAGTCTACATGGTGATCTGTTTAAATGGATTCATTGGGATTGCTTACGTAACTACATACGAAATAGGTGTGGAAAAATACCACATGGCCCATCGAGCCTGCTCCCCCATTCAATATGATCATAGCTGATCTCGGGCTTCAACTCCAGTTTCCCGCCTGTTCCCCATATCCCTTAATTCCCTGAGAGACGAAAGATCTGTCTGTCCCAGCCTGAAATGTATTCATCAATGGAGCATCCACAACGCTCCGGGGTAGAGAATTCCAAAGATTCACAGCCTTTTGAGCAAAGAAATTTCTCCTTATCTCAGTCCTAAATGATCGGCCCCTGATTTTGAGATTGCGCCCCTCTGGTGGGATCTTCTGGTCACGTCGAAGGTGACCCCCGCGGCGGGATGGGAGAGGCCACACAAACGCTGTAGATTTAGGTGGGACTGGAAGATCCCACTGGCAGCCAATAGTGAGCCGCACCAAAAAATATGCTGCGGGGGTGGGGTGCGGTAGAGGGGAGGGTGTGGGGGGGGCAGGTAAACCCCACCCAATCTCTGTGTCCCTTTAGATATTTGTCGGCCTCAATGAGATCAGCTCTCATTCTTCTAAGCTCCACACAAGGTAAACCCAATTTGCTCAGCCTCGCATCACAGGACCAACCTCTCAGCCCAGGGACCAGTTTAGTGAACCTTCCCTGCACGAACCCGATTGCAACAATATTCTTTTCTGAATGCGAGGACCAAAACAGCACCCAGTATTGCAGATGTGGTCTCACCAAAACCCCTGTACAACTGTAGCCAGACACCTTTATTCTTGGACTCCAATCCTCCTGCAATAAAGGCCAACATGTCGCTTGCCTTCCTAACTGCTTGCTGCAGCTGCATGCCAGCTTTCTGCCTTCCTTGTGCGGGCACATCCAAGTCCCTTCGAATGACAAGTTTACAAGGTTGTCACCTCATAAAAATATTCTGCTTTATTACTCTGATGACCAAAGTGAATAACTTCACACTTCCCTACGTGATACTCAATCCGCCATCTTACTGCCCACTCAGCTAACCTCCCCACAGCTTACCTTTCCACCTTGTGGAATCACTGCAGCCAGTGAGACTTTGGTTTATAGCCTCAGTTAATGTACTTCATAAGGAAAATGTTATTAATTATGTGGAATGCCATGGATCAATAGATTAATATTGATAAAGCTCAGTTTAATTGAATTCCCCAATACTGGTGCCTCTACAGTAATATTGGGTCTATACAGGGGTTAACAGTGTATCACAGGTTTGATATATTGCCAATAGTCTGGGATACTTGGAGCTTTTAATGTTACTGTGCTGGCCAAGATTAGGGTAATCACGATAAAACACTTTAAACACTATTGTTCTTGCGCCAATTTCTCTCAACAGCAGGTTTTCCAACATTTTGGAAGCTGAACTTGGGTGAAAACTAAATGGCGCTTTGTAAATCGGTGAATGTTTTTTAGACTTCATCCTAAAAACGGTTTCCAGGCTACAACAAAACAATTTATATTTATAAAGCACCCTTGATGGTGTAAGACAATTCAAGGTGCTTCACAGAAGAGTAATCGGACAAACATTGACACCAAGCCAAAGTAGGAAACTTTAGACAAGGTGATGAAATGCTTGGCGAAAGAGGTGCTTTTTTTGAGAGGAGTGAGAGAGTTTGGGATTTTAGAGATAGACTTGTAGAGCTTGGGGCCTAGATAGCTGAAGGCAATGGTGAGAGTGAAACAGACGGGGAGGGATCTGGCTGGGTTGTAGGACATGCAGGAGGCTGCAGGGGTAGGAATAAGTGAGGCCATGGAGGGATTTGAACATGATGGCGAGAATTTTAAAATCAAGACCTTGCTGCCAATGGATGACCAGGATTTGATGTGAGTTAGGATATCAGCAGTTCTGGATGAACTGAAGTTTCTGAAGTGTGGAAGACGGAAGGCTGGCCAGGAGATGTATTGGAATAGTCGACTGGCAAGGTAACAAAAAAATCAAATGAGGTTTTTAGCAGCAGTTGGGCTGAGGCAGGGGCAGAGGCAGAGGCAGGCTATGGAAACTAGTAATTGGATTCCATGAACATTTTGGCTTGGCTCATTAATCGGCACTCACACCTCATTCAAGAGTGTGGGTTTGAGTCCCTCTCAATGGTTTGACAGCACACTCAGTATCACCTCAGGGTAGTACTGAGGGAATGCTGCATTGTTGGAGAGATGTTTGTCCTCTAGAGGAGGCATTAGACCCTGGTCCTCCCAATCTCAGTGTTTCGGGTGGATGTTATAGCTCCATGGAAAGAAGAATAGGGAGTTGATTGGTCCGTGAATCAATATCACCAAAATGGGGTAAATCAGTTTTCCGCCTCATTGTTGTGTGTGGGATCTTACTTTATGCAAAATGTCTACTGCAGTTGCTATATTCCCATACCAGCCTCCCCTAACAGGCGCTGGAATGTGGCAACTAAGGGCTTTTCACAGTAACTTCATTTGAAGCCTATTTGTGACAATAAGTGATTTTCATTTCATATAACAACAAAGGACTCTCCACTTCAAAAACGTATCCCTTGTGTGTGAAGACATGTCCAATATTTCTGAGAGATGTTGTGAGACGTGACATAAATGGGAGTTTTAGCACCAAATTCATCGCCATCATTTACTTTGTATCACACACAGTGTACTTAGCACACTCACTGCATTTATATTTTATATATTTCTCAAGTCTCCTGCCACCTCTGGCCAGAAACTCTCATACAAGCAGTCACTCCAACTCTGGGTACCATACTTTAGCAAGGATGTCATAGATGTGGGGTTGCACAAGAGATTTTGTTCATTAATTTTACCAATTAAGGGGCAATTTAGTGTGGCCAATCCACCTACCCTGCACATCTTTTGGGTTGTGGGGTGAAACCCACAAAAACATCGGGAGTCTGTGCAAACTCCACACGGACAGTGACCTGGGGCTGGGATCGAACCCAGGTCCTTGGCGCTGCGAGGCAGCAGTGCTAACCACTGCTCCACCGTGCCGTGCACAGATCTACTTGAATCTCTGACGATTAAAGACATCAGAGGCTGGGTATCATAACCCCCAAGAAGACCATAGGGAAACTTTCATTGATCTCCCAGTGGGGCCTGTGGAGTACGAGCTTCCCAGGTAGTGGGTGGAGCCAACAAAAAAGCAGGGCCTTGTGCGATTCATCCTCCCAGCTAGGATTGTACTGGGAGCGATATGCTGCGTTATGCAGATCTCCGTGAATAGTGTAAATAAATCTATGTTTGTTTTCTGCCAGAAGATCCCAGGAATAAAGGACTTGTCATATAAGGAGCTGTTGAGTACACTGGATCTGCACTCGATGGAGTTTAGAAGAATGAGGGAGATCTCATTGTAACTTACAGGATACTGAGAGGCCTAGATACAGTGAACGTGGAGAGGATGTTTCCACTAGTCTGAGAGACTAGAACCGGAGGGCGCAGCCTCAGTCTGAAGGGGCGATCCTTTAAAACAGAGATGAGGAAGAATTTCTTCAGCCAGAGGGTGATGAACCTGTGGAACTCTTTGCCGCAGAAGGCTGTGGAGGCTAAATCATTGAGTGTCTTTAAGACAGAGATAGATAGGTTCTTGATTAATAAGGGGATCAGGGGTTATGGGGAGAAGGCAGGAGAATGGGGATGAGAAACGTATCAGCCATGATTGAATGGCGGAGCAGACTCGATGGGCCGAATGGCCTAATTCTGCTCCTATGTCTTTTGGTCTTATGGTCTCCACTGAGTCATTAAACTGGGATTGTTCTGCTTTGAGAAAAGAAGGTTAACGGTAAATTTAATCAGCATCTTGAAAATTATGAAACGTTTCAATAGAGTAAAGAAACATTTTAAGCATCAGCTGGAGGGTCAGGAACAAGTGGACGCAGCTGAAATGTTTGTGGAAGCAGCTTCAACAGTCACTTTCCAAAGAGAAAGTGGGGGATGAGGGGAAAATCAGGGAAATGCAACAATTGAACATTTTTCAAAGAAAAATGTGGGCCAAACTTCTGTTCCATATGATTTTATGATCTTGTTCGCATCTGCAGTAATCCTCAAACCAGGCAATAGCTTCCACAGTGGCTACATGGTGCTCTCTGAGCTCCTTCACTGTATTTTGGCAGGGGGCAGTCTTCAATAACGGGACTCCTTGATTGGGGAGACACCACAGCTGCAGTCCGGGTTCCCTGCGAGGCCACACTGCTGTCTCGCTTTGCTGCACAAAGGCCTTGGCCAGTGAAAAAGCGGTTGAGGAGTGCCCAATGTGGGCATGGCAGGTTGAAGCCGGGTGAGCGGGCTGTGGGATCCGCGATGAGGAAGTGGTATTTAATGGTGGTGCGTTGCTTCCATTCCTGCTGCCACAGGGCCTCTGCTGTTATTGTTTGGCATGGTGGCCTCAGCCATTAACCTGGCGTGATGGAAGGTGAGCAGCTGGTGGATTGGGAAGGCCCTTGTGTAGTGGATTATGATTAGGCTTATGAACGTCAGTGACTCGAAGAATTCTACTTCAACAGTGGAGAACATCGCAGGTGGATTTATTTTAGCCCCTGCCCTCACCTTTCAGAATAGAAAGAGTAACACACTGTAGAGAGGTGGCTGATTTCTTCGCCTCCCCCCCTCTTGGCCGGGGTTGCTCACGACATCACGGGATTAGGTTTACTCAGTTGTTCCTGGTTAGTCCCATTTATTTATAAAGTACTTGAAGTTCACGTACAATTCCGTAGAATCCCTGCAGTGCAAAAGGAGGCCATTCGGCACATCGAGTCCTCACCGACCCTCCGAAAGAGCACCCTGCCTCGGCCCACTCTCCCGCCCTAACCCCGTGCATTGATCATGGTCAATCCATTCAACCTGGACTGTGGGAGGAAACTGGAGCACCCAGAGGAAATCCACGCAGGCACTGTGAAAATGTGTGAACTCCGCCCGGACTGTCGCCTGAGGCTGGAATCGAACCCGGGTCCCTGGCACTGTGAGGCAGCAGTGCTGACCACTGTGTCGCCTTGCGTCGTTGTCCGCGGTTTTACTTTCCCAATATCATCATTAGATCAAAATCCTGGCACTCCCTCCCTAACAGCACTATCGGAGCACCTTTACACATAGACTGCAGCGGTTCAAGAAGCAGGTTCACCGCCATCTACAAAGCTCAATTAGGGACGGGCAATAAATGCTGGCTTTGTCAGTGACAACTACAATTCTGAATACCCTATTGTTTGATACAGGCATAATGATTTTTTGATACTGGTGCAACGTTTTTCTTACATTTGTTCTTGTACTTGGGTGACACTGGCAAGGTGGCATTAATTGTCCATCGCTGACAGTCAGCAGTATATAATGTGAGATTGGAGTCACATGCGGTCCTGACAGATAAGGACAGCAGGTTCCATCCTCTGAAAGACATCAGAGAACTATTTACGTATTTTTACAACAACCCACAAATTGCCAGGTTATTGCATTCTCAATTTGCCAAATTGAGGTTGAACTTCACTTTGCTCATGGAGGTGATAGCATAGTGGTATTGTCACTGGACTAGTAACCCAGAGACCCAGGGTAATGCTCTGGATTCAAATCCCACCATGGCAGAAGGTGAAACTTGAATTCAATAAAAGTCGAATGTGATTGCGGTACGGTAGCCCAGTACTTACCTCGGTGGCTTACAGCGCCAGGGACCCGGGTTCAATTCTGGCCTTGGGTTACTGTCTGTGAAGACTTCGCACATTCTCCCCATGCCTGCATGGGTTTCCTCTGTGTGACTACGGTTTCCTCCCACAATCCAAAGATGTGCAGGTTAGGCGGAGTTACGAGGAAAGGGCGGGGGAGTGGGCCTGGATAGGGTGCTCTTTCAGAGGATCGGAGCACACACGATGGGCCAAATGGCCTCCTTCAGCACTGCAGGGAATCTATGAATTCTTTGGCCATGAAATCATAGTGATTGTCGTAAAAACCCAACTGACTTTTAAGAAAGTAAACCTGTTCACTTACCTGGTCTGGTCTACACATGACTCCAGATCCACAGCAATGGCCTAGCAAGCCATTTAGTTCAAAGGGATGGGCAATAGATGCTGACTCTGCGACATTATGTGAAATGTTCAGAATACAAAGGGTTAATGTCATATCATAATTAACCACTAGGTGGAGCGGCACTGGCTCACAGGCTTCTGGGAAAGAGCTGGAGAGGAACAATGAGAGAGTGTAGAGTACAGTTATAGATAGAGTGTAGAGACTAGTGTTAGTAGAGTGCAGATTATAGATGACTAGATTATTGTTTCCTGTAGGAGTAAGTGGCCGAGCTTTGATAAGTAGTGTAAATAAAAGTTAGCTTTGTTAATGGACTTAGCTTCTGTGGCCTTTGTGAACGCTACAACATCCATCCTGATAACAGAATCACAAAGCACATCACCGGCTCAACCAGCAAAACCCACATCCATGAATAAATTTAAAAATAACTAACTCACTGTTGCTACACACAGGCTCACCGCAGCCACCTGGAGCCACCTGGGCAGAATCGGAAATGGAAAAAAATCAATGAGGAAATGGTGAGATTTTGAAATATACAATAGGATAATGCTGAAAATACAGTTCAGGTCATTCAGCAGCCAAAAGGCAGGCTTCAGATTTTGGGTGCCGATCCTCTGTGTCACACTCTTACTGACCCTCCTGTGCATCACTAACATTTTCTGCTTTGATTTGTCAATCCCTATGCCCATTTCTACCTTTTTCAATTGTTTCTACTAATCCCAGTTTTGCTTACCCACCCTCTGCTTTGGCTGAGATCAGCTGACACAGTCCAGGGATTAAGTTCCTGGCCAATACACCTTAATAGAGCACAGCCTTTATAACTAACCCCTCGGACATTTTGGAATGGCTCGATCTGAGTTAATCCCTTGAAATTCACTACCAGCCATGAACTTTCTGTTAGTTACAACCTTCGGCAATTGGTAAGGCACTTTATACATGTATTAAACAACATGGGAATCCAGCAGGATTTGCACTTACAAAATAGTGATTTTCACTGACAACGCCAGCATTTATTGCTCATCCCTAATTGACCTTTGTAGTGTGGTGGGGAGCCATCTACTTGAACCACTGAAGCCTGTGTGTAAAGATGCTCCGATAGTGCTGTTAGGGAGGGGCTGGGGGGGCTCCCGAATGGTGACCTCATGACAATGAAGGAAGAGTGGCATAAGGGGAAAGGATGGGGAAATGTCAGCATGTCAATTGTCAGCCAGCAGAGACGTGATGGACCAAATGACATCCTTCTGTGGTATATCCATTTTATGAATCCGTGATTTGTCTATCGTGTGTTGGTGGGTGACTTGGAGGGGAACTAAGAGGTGATACTATTCCCCTACACCTGCTGTCTGTGTCTTCCTCGGTGGTGAAAGTCATGAGTTCGGGAAACATTGAAACAGACGCCTTGATGAGCTGCTTCCACCGAAACCATCTCACCACCCTCCCAAAACATAATGAAATAATTCAGGTTAAAACGCACCGGGATTTACCGGCCGCGTTGCGCCGGAATCGGGACTCGGCCGGTAAATCCCAAAATCCCACTGGATGCCTCTTCTGGGATTCCCGATGCCACTGAGATCTAACGAGATCTTGCGAGACGTTGGGATCTGGACCCCGTCGAGATTTGCATAGTTAAGACTGCAGCTAGGATCACTTAATTATGTCTCTGCCAGAACTAACCAGCTCCCGGGACAGAGCGGCCTTGACATGGAGACCCCAGAGGGGCAGCCTTTAGCCCTGGTCTCCACAAAGAGGGACAAGTGGAATAGTCACCATTTGGTGAATTAGGCATTATGAAATGCAATGGGCATCAGGAACCAGAAAATATGGGACGATTTGCTCCATTTTAAGAATAGGTCAAGAAAACTATGACAGGGCTTAAATATAGACTGTCCCTTTAAAAATGAGACATATGGCCATGATATGCTGAGGCAAGTGCTGGACTCAAGCACAGAGAGGTTCATACACACAGCTGATACATTTTCTAAAATGTAAACACTACAATAAAGAAGGGAACACACAGAACTATACTATTATCAGAATGCAAATAAAGAATTGGTCACATTTAGTTCTTCGACAAAAAGCCACGATGAATGGGTAATGTGCTTTAAGACCATGCATGTAATGCCCCTTTAAGACCGGGTTTGGAACCCTGGGGGACTCCGCCTCTGGCTCTACCTCCCAGGATTCCGGATATAAGGCGACGTCCTGTGGGCGGCACTCAATGAGCACTCATCTCTCTGGCTGGCGAAGTTCTCTGTTTATTAAAGCCTTTGCTTTACGAGTACTCTCTCGAGTCTTAATTGAGGGTACATCAATTTAATAAACAGATTACAATAGGATTGATAGCGGTCTCAAGCCAGAAAAGCTGGACACACGTACGCAGGAAGCCAAATAAATTTTTGAACACTGGCTTTGGTGTTTTGAGGCCTACCTGGACTCCTATTCGGTCCCCGTTGCCGAGCCTCGCAAGCTGCGCCTACTCCATGCCAGGGTGAGCGATCGAGATTCTGAGGAAGCGATTCGTAAAACCCATCAATGAGGTACATGCACGACATCTGCTCTCTACTCGCCAGCAGTGCTCAGGGGGATCGCTGGTCGAGTACTTGGAAAAGCTCACCATGCTCGCTGGAAACTGTAACCATCAAGATGTGACCGCGGAGGTCCACATGAACCTTCCCATCCGCGACGCCTATGTGTCCGGAATCCGTTTGAACTATATTAGGCTGCTTCTGGAAAACGGGGCGAAAGATCTGCAGGAAACGGTAACGCTCGCCACCTCCCTGGAGGTGGTCTACCTGAACCTCGGCACGTATCCCGCGGACCCTGAGAGCCCCTCTCGGCCTTCCCCGGACTCGGCCACGCCACGGGCCTGCGCCGCGTAGCGACCCGCCCAGATTGGGGGGCACACCGTGCTTTTTCTGTGGGCAGGGCCAGCATCCACGACAGCGCTGCCCTGCCCGTTTGGCGACTTGTAGCGATTGCAGAATGTAGGGGCATTTCGCAAGGGTCTGCCTGACCAGGCCAAAGGCCCAGAAACAAAAACCTCAACAGGCCCATAAATTGAGCTCACAGGCCCGCATGCCCCGCAACGCGGCTGCGTGCCAGCTGGACACGCCTCTTTCTGACCCGTCATTGGCCTCATGTGAGTCATGGGGGTGGCCATCTTGGCGGCGGCCACCTTCTAAACCCGACACGTACGACCGATGGGGGTGGCCATTTTGTAGCTCTGACTCAGCAGAAGACTCTGACTATCCACAGCTGGGAGCAATCACCCTCGACCAGTCGCGGCCAAAGCACCTGCGGAACTCCATGATGCTCGTCCAGATCAATGGGCACGACACTCCCTGCCACTTCGACTCCGGGAGCACGGAGAGTTTCGTGCACCCAGAAACGGTAAGGCGCTGCTCCCTGAACACCTATCCCGCATCCTAAACCATCGCCCTCGCCTCTGGGTCCCATTCGGTCCAAATCAAGGGGTACTGTATTGCGAATCTCGCGATCCAGGGCGCCGAATATGCCCATTTCAAGCTGTACATCCTCCCTCACCTCTGCGCCCCCCTGCTGCTCGGCCTGGATTTCCAGTGTAGCCACCGAAGCCTGACCCTGAAGTTCGGAGGACCCTTGCCACCCCCTCACGGTATGCAGCCTCGCAACACTGAAAGTTGCACCCCACTCACTATTCGCGAACCTCACCCCCGACTGTATGCCCGTCGCCACCAGGAGCCGGCGGTACAGTGCCCAAGATATGACGTTCATCAAGTCAGAGGTCCAGCGTTTACTAAAAGAGGGGGTCATCGAGGCTAGCAACAGCCCCTGGAGGGCACAAGTCGTGGTAGTCCAGTCCGGGGAAAAGAAACGGATGGTCGTGGATTACAGCCAGACTATAAACTGCTTCACGCAGCTCGATGCGTACCCCCTACCCCGCATAACAGAGACGGTCAACCGTATTCCGCAATACCGAGTATTCTCCACGGTCGACCTGAAATCTGCTTACCACCGTAGATCATAGAATTTACAGTGCAGAAGGAGGCCATTCGGCCTTTCGAGTCTGCACCAGCTCTTGGAAAGAGCACCCTACCCAAGGTCAACATCTCCACCCTATCCCCATAACCCAGCAACCCCACCCAACACTAAGGGCAATTTTGGACACTAAGGGCAATTTATCATGGCCAATCCACCTAACCTGCACTCCATCAGGTCCCTCCAGCTCCCTAACCGCCCGGAAGACCGCCACTATACTGCTTTTGAATCAGCCAGCCGGCTTTTCCACTTCCTTAGGGTCCCCTTCGGCGTTACTAATGGGGTCTCCATCTTCCAGAGGACGATGGACCAAATGGTGGACCAGTACGGGCTGCGGGCTACTTACCCGTACTTGGACAATGTCACCATCTGCGGCCATGATCAGCAGGACCATGATATGATGCAAACCTTGAAAAGTTCCTCCAGACCGCCCGGGCCCTCAACCTGAACTACAACAAAGAAAAACGCGTTTTCCACACAACCCGACTAGCCATCCTCGGCTATGTCGTAGAAAACGGGGTCCTAGGGCCCGACCCTGACCACATGCTCCCCCTCAAGGAACTCCCCCTACCCATAGTCTCCGGGCCCTTAAACAGTGCTTGGGCCTTTTCTCCTATTATGCCCAGTGGGTCCCCAAATACGCGGACAAAGCCCGCCCACTCATAAAGACCACGATTTTTCCCCTCGTGGCTGAGGCCTGGTCGGCCTTCAGCCGTATCAAGGCCGACATCATCAAGGCCGCTATGCACGCGGTGGACAAAATCATCCCTTTTCAGGTCGAGAGCGATGCATCAGACGTCGCCCTGACTGCTACCCTCAACCAGGCAGGCAGGCCAGTAGCATTCCTTTCCCGAACCATCAACGTCTCCGAGATCCGGCACTCTGGAGTGGAGAAGGAGGCGCAAGCTATTGTGGAGGCCGTGCGGCACTGGAGGCACTACCCAGCCAGTAGGGGGTTCACCCTCGTCACTGACCAACGGTCAGTCGCCTTCACGTTCGATAATGCACAGCGGGGTAAGATCAAAAATGACAAGATCTTGAGGTGGAGAATCGAGCTCTCTACCTAAGCATACGATATTAAGTATCGTCCAGGGGAGTTCAACGAGCCCCCAGATGCCCTGTCCCGCGGCACGTGCGCCAACGCGTAGGAGGATCGCCTGCAGGCTATCCACAATGACCTCTGTCACCCGGGGGTCACCCGGCTCGCCCATTTCCTTAAGTCCTGAAATCTACCTTACACCACCGAGGAGGTCAGGGCCATGACCAAGGCTTGCCAAATCTGCACGGACTTCTATCGACCAGGCAAGGCTCGCCTAGTAAAGGCCTCGGGCCCTTTGAGCGACTAAGCATGGACTTCAAAGTGCCCCTCCCGTCCAGCAACCGCAATACCTATTTCTTAACCGTCATCGACGAGTTCTCCCGCTTCCCATTCGCTGTCCCCTGCCCCGACATGACCTCGGCCACCGTTATAAAGGCACTGCACAGCATCTTCACCCTGTTCGGTTTTCCCGCTTATATCCACAGCGACCGGGGTACATCGTTCATGAGTGATGAGCTGCATCAGTACATGCTCAGCAAGGGCATTGCCTCGAGCAGGACGACCAGCTACAACCCGCGGGGAAATGGGCAGGTGGAGAGGGAGAACGCGACAGTTTGGAAGGCTGTCCTTTTGGCCCTAAGGTCGAGAAGTCTCCCAACCACCCGCTGGCAGGAGGTCCTACCCGACCCGCTCCACTCCATCAGGTCGCTCCTCTGCACGTCCACGAATGAGACCCCTCACAATCGTTTGTTTGTCTTCCCCAGGAAGTCCACCTCCGGGGTCTCGCTTCCACCTTGGCTGACGACTCCGGGACCTGTTCTTCTCCAGAGGCATGTGAGGAGCCATAGGATGGACCCTCTGGTCGAGAGGGTTTCCCTGCGGGATCTGGCACCCGCTGGTTCCCCTACTGACGCTCCCCCTCTCGCCAATGTTCCCCCTTGCACCTCCACACCACCTGACGCAACCAACCGCGCCCCCCCCCGCGCCTCCTCCTCCTTCCTCCACGCCGGCGATGTCACCGCCACCCCCAACTACCCTCCCTACTCCCCAACCGCCACCCCCAGCTACCCTCCCTAATCCCCAACCCCCTACCCCGCAACACACAGAAGCTCCAACCACCGTGCTCCCGGATATACACTCATTGAAGACGTCCGTGCCCGCCACACCACCGCCCGAACTGAGAAGGTCGACAAGGACGATCAGGCCTCCAAAAAGAATGGACATGTAATCCCACTTCACCCCCGACGGACTCTGTGTTTTTCTTAAACAGGGGGTGAATGTGATGAATGGGTAATGTGCCTTTAAGACCATGCATGTAATGCACCTTTAATACCGGGTTTGGAACCCTGGGGGACTTCGCCTCTGGCTCCACCTCCCAGGATTCCGGATATAAGGCGACGTCCTGTGGGCGGCGCTCAATGAGCACTCATCTCTCTGGCTGGCGAAGTTCTCTGTTTATTAAATCCTTCGTTTTACGAGTACACTCTCACGAGTCTTAATTGAGGGTACATCAGCCACCATAATCCTGAAACCCTATTTCATGCATGAACCTCTGTGATAGCCAACTAATGTCTACAGAATTTCAAGTCCTTCCCATCAAAGTCTCAGCTCAGGTTTGAGTCAAGGGTCATAACTTTGACCCCCATTTCAGGACCTGAACTCACAATCTGCCCAGACACCCCAGTGCAAACCTGAAGGAGTGCGGCGCTGTCAAAGGTACAGTGCTTCGAATTAAATACTCTGATGGTTCAGGTGGGTCAAAGGGCAGGCATCCTTTCCAGGGGCTGCACTTTGGAAGGAGTAATATGACAAGGGAATTCTCAATGAATGGCAGGACACGAGGGAGCTCAGAGGAACAAAGGGATATTGGGCTACGCGTTAATGAGGTATAAAAGACAATTGCCTTTAGCAGTCATGGCATTAATTACAAGAGCAGGGAGGTTATGTTGGAGCTATGCAGGCCTTTAGTTAGACCACAACTGGAGTACTGTGTTCAGTTCTGGTCACTGCACTATAGGAAGGTTGTGATTGCACTAGAGAGAGTGCAGAAGAGATTCACCGGGACGTTGCCCCAGATGGAGTTTTTTTAATCTATGAAGAGAGACTGGATAAACTTGGGTTGTTTTCTTTGGAGAAGAGTAGGCTGGAGGGTGTAGAACATAGAACATAGAACAATACAGCACAGTACAGGCCCTTCGGCCCACGATGTTGCACCGAAACAAAAGCCATCTAACCTACACTATGCCATTATCATCCATATGTTTATCCAATAAACTTTTAAATGCCCTCAATGTTGGCGAGTTCACTACTGTAGCAGGTAGGGCATTCCACGGCCTCACTACTCTTTGCGTAAAGAACCTACCTCTGAACTCTGTCCAATATCTAATACCCCTCAGTTTAAAGTTATGTCCCCTCGTGCCAGCCATATCCATCCGCAGGAGAAGGCTCTCACTGTCCACCCTATCCAACCCCCTGATCATTTTGTATGCCTCTATTCAGTCTCCTCTTAACCTTCTTCTCTCCAACGAAAACAACCTCAAGTCCATCAGCCTTTCCTCATAAGATTTTCCCTCCATACCAGGCAACATCCTGGTAAATCTCCTCTGCACCCGCTCCAAAGCCTCCACGTCCTTCCCATAATGCGGTGACCAGAACTGTACGCAATACTCCAAATGCGGCCATACCAGAGTTCTGTACAGCTGCAACATGACCTCACGACTCCGGTACTCAATCCCTCTACCAATAAAGGCCAACACTCCATAGGCCTTCTTCACAACCCTATCAACCTGGGTGGCAACTTTCAGGGATCTATGTACATGGACACCTAGATCCCTCTGCTCATCCACACTTTCAAGAACTTTACCATTAGCCAAATATTCCGCATTCCTGTTATTCCTTCCAAAGTGAATCACCTCACACTTCTCTACATTAAACTCCATTTGCCACCTCTCAGCCCAGCTCTGCAGCTTATCTATATCCCCCTGTAACCTGCTACATCCTTCCACACTATCGACAACACCACCGACTTTAGTATCGTCTGCAAATTTACTCACCCACCCTTCTGCGCCTTCCTCTAGGTCATTGATAAAAATGACAAACAGCAACGGCCCCAGAACAGATCCTTGTGGTACTCCACTTGTGACTGTACTCCATTCTGAACATTTCCCATCAACCACCACCCTCTGTCTTCTTTCAGCTAGCCAATTTCTGATCCACATCTCTAAATCACCCTCAATCCCCAGCCTCCGTATTTTTTGCAATAGCCTACCGTGGGGAACCTTATCAAACGCTTTGCTGAAATCCATATACACCACATCAACTGCTCTACCCTCGTCTACCTGTTCAGTCACCTTCTCAAAGAACTCAATAAGGTTTGTGAGGCATGACCTACCCTTCACAAAGCCATGCTGACTATCCCTGATCATATTATTCCTATCTAGATGATTATAAATCTTGTCTCTTATAATCCCCTCCAAGACTTTACCCACTACAGACGTGAGGCTCACCGGTCTATAGTTGCCAGGGTTGTCTCTGCTCCCCTTTTTGAACAAAGGGACCACATTTGCTGTCCTCCAGTCCTCTGGCACTATTCCTGTAGCCAATGATGACATAAAAATCAAAGCCAAAGGTCCAGCAATCTCTTCCCTGGCCTCCCAGAGAATCCTAGGATAAATCCCATCAGGTCCCGGGGACTTATCTATTTTCAGCCTGTCCAGAATTGCCAACACCTCTTCCCTACGTACCTCAATGCCATCTATTCTATTAGCCTGGGGCTCAGCATTCTCCTCCACAACATTATCTTTTTCCTGAGTGAATACTGACGAAAAATATTCATTTAGTATCTCGCCTATCTCTTCAGACTCCACACACAATTTCCCATCCCTGTCCTTGACTGGTCCTACTCTTTCCCTAGTCATTCGCTTATTCCTGACATACCTATAGAAAGCTTTTGGGTTTTCCTTGATCCTTCCTGCCAAATACTTCTCATGTCCCCTCCTTGCTCGTCTTAGCTCTCTCTTTAGATCCTTCCTCGCTACCTTGTAACTATCCATCGCCCCAACCGAAACTTCACACTTCATCTTCACATAGGCCTCCTTCTTCCTCTTAACAAGAGATTCCACTTCCTTGGTAAACCACGGTTCCCTCGCTCGACGCCTTCCTCCCTGTCTGACCGGTACATACTTATCAAGAACACGCAGTAGCTGATCCTTGAACAAGCCCCACTTATCCAGTGTGCCCAACACTTGCAGCCTACTTCTCCACCTTATCCCCCCCAAGTCACGTCTAATGGCATCATAATTGCCCTTCCCCCAGCTATAACTCTTGCCCTGCGGTGTATACTTATCCCTTTCCATCAGTAACGTAAACGTCACCGAATTGTGGTCACTGTCCCCAAAGTGCTCTCCTACCTCCAAATCCAACACCTGGCCTGGTTCATTACCCAAAACCAAATCCAACGTGGCCTCGCCTCTTGTTGGCCTGTCAACATATTGTTTCAGGAAACCCTCCTGCACACACTGTGCAAAAAACGACCCATCTATTGTACTCGAACTATATCTTTTCCAGTCAATATTTGGAAAGTTAAAGTCTCCCATAATAACTACCCTGTTACTTTCGCTCTTATCCAGAATCATCTTCGCCATCCTTTCCTCTACATCCCTAGAACTATTAGGAGGCCTATAAAAAACTCCCAACAGGGTGACCTCTCCTTTCCTGTTTCTAACCTCAGCCCATACTACCTCGGAAGATGAGTCCCCATCTAGCATCCTCTCCGCCACCGTAATACTGCTCTTGACTAGCAGCGCCACACCTCCCCCTCTTTTGCCTCCTTCTCTGAGCTTACTAAAACACCTAAACCCCGGAACCTGCAACATCCATTCCTGTCCCTGCTCTATCCATGTCTCCGAAATGGCCACAACATCGAAGTCCCAGGTACCAACCCATGCTGCCAGTTCCCCTACCTTGTTTCGTATACTCCTGGCATTGAAGTAGACACACTTCAAACCACCTACCTGAACACTGGCCCCCTCCTGCGACGTCAAATCTGTGCTCCTGACCTCTATACTCTCATTCTCCCTTACCCTAAAACTACAATCCAGGTTCCCATGCCCCTGCTGCATTAGTTTAAACCCCCCCAAAGAGCACTAACAAATCTCCCCCCCAGGATATTTGTGCCCCTCAGGTTCAGATGTAGACCATCCTATCTGTAGAGGTCCCACCTTCCCCAGAAAGAGCCCCAGTTATCCAGAAATCTGAATCCCTCCCGCCTGCACCATCCCTGTAGCCACGTGTTTAAATGCTCTCTCTCCCTATTCCTCATCTCACTATCACATGGCACGGGCAACAACCCAGAGATAACAACTCTGTTTGTTCTAGTTCTGAGCTTCCATCCTAGCTCCCTGAAAGCCTGCCAGACATCCTTGTCCCCTTTCCTACCTATGTCGTTAGTGCCAATGTGGACCACGACTTGGGGCTGCTCCCCCTCCCCCCCTAAGGACCCGGAAAACACGATCCGAGACATCACGTACCCTTGCACCTGGGAGGCAACATACCAAACGTGAGTCTCTCACGCTCCCACAAAATCTCCTATCTGTGCCCCTGACTATAGAGTTCCCAATTACTAATGCTCTGCTCCTCCCCCCCCTTCCCTTCTGAGCAACAGGGACAGACACCGTGCCAGAGGCCCGTACCCCATGGCTTACCCCTGGTAAGTCCCCCCCCCACAAGTATCCAAAGCGGTATACTTGTTTCTCAGGGGAACGACCGCAGGGGATCCCTGCACTGACTGCTTTTTCCCAGTCCCTCTTACAGTTACCCACCTATCTCCAATCTTTGGTGTAACTAATTCCCTGAAGCTGCTATCTATGACCCCTTCTGCCTCCCGAATGATCCGAAGTTCTTCCAACTCCAGCTCCAGTTCCCTAACTCGGTCTTGGAGGAGCTGGAGATGGCAGCACTTCCTGCAGGTAAAATCAGCAGGGACACTAACTGCATCCCTCACCTCAAACATCCTGCAGGAGGAACATTGCACTCCCTTCCCTGCCATTCCTCTTACTTTCTACCAAGATCTGGCTAACAGCTAAATTAAATTTTTATAAAAAATAATAATAATATAATAAAATATGGTACTTACCTCAGACCAATGGGTTTTATTATTAGGTTAGAGGAGGAGGGCGGGTGGGAGACACTACATGTGTAGTGTCTCGGGTTTCCTCTCCGCCAGAATTTATTGGTGAGGGTCTTCCCAGACGTCCGCGGGTCGACTTCCTGTTCCCGCCTAAAAAACTAATTTAAAAAAAAAAGAAAAATTCTCAGCTCCTGCTGAAATTGACTAACCAGCCAGCTCCACTCCCGCCGAAATCGACTGGCCTGCCCCTGCAAAGACAAGTGCTTTTAAAGGTTGACTTACCTCCCAGCAGCCACTTCCGCAATGCTCCCGCTGAAACTGACTCACCAGCTGTTCTCACGCCGAAATCGACTGGCCTGCCCCTGCAAAGACAAGTGCTTTTAAAGGACAGACTTAACTCCCAGCAGCCACTTCCGCAATGCTCCCGCTGAAACTGACTCACCAGCTGTTCTCCCGCCAAAATCGACTGGCCTGCCCCTGCAAAGACAAGTGCTTTTAAAGGTTGACTTACCTCCCAGCAGCCACTTCCGCAATGCTCCCGCTGAAACTGACTCACCAGCTGTTCTCACGCCGAAATCGACTGGCCTGCCCCTGCAAAGACAAGTGCTTTTAAAGGACAGACTTACCTCCCAGCAGCCACTTCCGCAATGCTCCCGCTGAAACTGACTCACCAGCTGTTCTCCCGCCGAAATCGACTGGCCTGCCCCTGCAAAGACAAGTGCTTTTAAAGGTTGACTTACCTCCCAGCAGCCACTTCCGCAATGCTCCCGCTGAAACTGACTCACCAGCTGATTCTCCCGCCGAAATCGACTGGCCTGCCCCTGCAAAGACGAGTGCTTTTAAAGGTTGACTTACCTCCCAGCAGCCACTTCCGCAATGCTCCCGCTGAAACTGACTCACCAGCTGTTCTCACGCCAAAATCGACTGGCCTGCCCCTGCAAAGACAAGTGCTTTTAAAGGTTGACTTACCTCCCAGCAGCCACTTCCGCAGTGGTCCCGCTGAAACTGACTCACCAGCTGTTCTCACGCCGAAATCGAGAAAATTGAGAGTCATGGACAGGATGGATAGAAAGTTGTTGTTTCCCTTCGTTGAAGGATCAATAGAAAAGGGGCATAATTTTATGGTGAAAGGCAGAAGGTTTAGAGGGGTTTTAAGGAAAAATATTTTCACCCAGAGGGTGATGGGAACCTGGAACACTGCCTGGGAGGGTAGTTGAAGCAGGAAACCGCACAATCTTTAAAAAGTCCTTGGATAAGCACTTTGAAATATCATAACATTCAAGGCTATGGGTCAAGTGGTGGGATAGGCGATGAGTGTAGATTAGGGTAGTTTTTATGTCAGTGCAGGCTTTATGATCCAATGGCCCTCTTCTGTATTGTATGATTCCAATCTCCTGACCAACATTCCTCCCTTGACCAATGGCAACAAAAAGCAGCTTAACGGGGCATCTCTCTCTCTCTACTAATCTAACCTCTCTGTATTCTTGAAGACTTATTCCAAGTAATGGAGGATGAAGTAGGTCAATGCCAGCAGCGTGAAATGGACTAACGTCAACTGGATGAAAATTCAGCTGTTGATTTGCTCCAAGTCTGTTTGGTATGGCTGAGATAGACCTATATTCAACCCTTAGCGTTTTAAAAGAAAGTGTTTAATTACATCGTTTTGGGCCTGATTCTAAACCAGTTTTCCTCCATTTTATTTCCCCCCCCCTCGAGAATCCTTCTCCCTGTGTGTAGCAAACGGAGAGTTAGTTATTTTTAAATTCATTCATGGATGTGGGTTTTGCTGGTTGAGCCTGTGGTATTCTTTGTGACTTTGTTATCAGGGTGGATGTTGTAGTGTTCACAAAGACCACAGAAGCTAAGTTCATTAACAAATCTAACTTTTATTTAAACTACTTATTAAAGCTCGACCACTTACCCCTACAGTAACCGTTCATCACGTAAGAGTCTCAGACATTGACTTCTCAATTTTGTGGGAAACATCCCAGCATAAGATATCCTTTCCTTTTGCAGGCTAACAACTCTGTGGAAACAGGTTACTGAGCAGTGATCAAGAGGGAGAGATCTGGCTGTGTTTCCCTTCCCCTGCTGCCCAGAAGCAGTAAGAACAAAGCTGGGATATTTACTGTTATCCCCCCCACACAACTTCCAGCTGAGTTCAGCCCAGAACAGGAGTCAGACCTGATATATTTTAGCCAATAAGTGTTCAAATCACTTTTTCGAACTTGTATTATTACATATATTACATAAATAGAAACTTCAGCATTGCAACAAGCCATTCAGTCCAACTATGCCATCTTCTTACTCCACATTTACTTAGACTTAGAATCCCTACTGTGCAGCAGGAGGCCATTCAGCCCTTCAAGTCTGCACCGACCCTCTGAGAGAGCACACCCTACAAAGGCCAGCTCCCCCATCCTAGGGGGAGATCTTTGGACTAGGGGGCACTTTTATCATGGCCAATCCATCAAATCTGCATATCTTTGCACTGTGGGAGGAAACCGGAGCACCCGGAGGAAACCCACGCAGACATGGGGAGAACGTAAAACTCCACACAGTCACCCAAGGCCGGAATTAAACCCGGATCCCTGGCGCTGCGAGACAGCAGTGCTAACCACTGTGCAACTGAGCTGCCCTTTAGCTTATCCCACCCCATCATCCCAAATCCCTCTATATTCTTCACCCTCCCTTGTATACACCAACCTCCCTTAAAAGCATCGACACTATTTGGTTCTGGCACTTCACGGGCTCCACGTTCTCACTGTAAATAAATTCCTCCTAGGTTCCTTATTAGAGCCTGTTGGAGAATAATGTAGGCGGTCTTGTGGCGTGGTGGGGTAGCTCTTCCCTGCCTCTGAACCAGACACTCCAGGTTCAAGCCCCACTCCAGGACGTGATGGCCAAGAAAGGTGTGATCAGAGCATGACTAAACCTTCCAGCACCAATGGCAGGTGGAAAGAAGGGGAGAGGTTTCTGGTCAGTCAGCCAAGTGATGGAAAGAAACAGGAGCCTCTACCATAACTCCAGGCTGCACATGAAGGTCAAACGGGGGAAATAAGTACACTGGTCCGAACTTTTTTTTCCTTCTGGCATCGCCATAGCAACTCGGACTCCTTGGGTTGGCTCAGTTGGCTGGAAGGGCTGGCGTGGATCAGTTGCTGCCGACAGGATGGGGCTCGATCCCTATTCCAGTTGGAGTGGATTTGGGATCTGCCTCATTGTCCTATCTGGTCAGACCTGTCTTCGACAGGTAATATCTGATATTAATATCCCTTTGTCCTGGTTTCATTCACAAGTGTAACAATTTCTCCACATCCACCAGATTGAACTCCATTATTTTAAAGGTTTTTTCCCTTTCTCAGCTTTAACAAAGGGTCATAGGACTCGAAACGGTAGCTCTTTTCTCTCCCTACAGATGCTGCCAGACCTGCTGAGATTTTCCAGCATTTTCCCTTTGGTTTCAGATTCCAGCATCCGTAGTAATTCGCTTTTACTTATTTTAAAGGCTTTATCAGGTCTTCTGGTAATCTTCTCTTTTCCCCAGCTACCAGACTTGCTATTTACAACGTCTTGATCCTTGAAAACCTTCTTTTCATTTTCTTATGCGACAGATCCCTGCGATCCAAAAGTCCACTCTGTGCTAAATGATGACTGGAGGAAGGACGACTCTTCTAATATTTTACCTGGGATGAACTCGTCCTTTCGCAGTGACAATGAGATGGGCGTGCGCTGGGTCCGTTTCACTGGAGCATCAGGAACAAGGTTGATAGATCGGTGTGTGCCACTGTTGCACTGTGGCACCAGGAGGCCTGTGTGGGTTAATGGATCCCACCCTACTCTGGAGACCCGGGTTGTGTATCAAAGTGCATGCGTTCCAGATCTACAATCAGGAGATTGTTGTAAAGACACACTGCCCCTCAAAATTACTTTCTGTCAGGATTCTGGGACGAAAGAAATCTTTTACGTGTATAAGCTGCCGCCCACTCCAATCAATGCGGCCTACTGTACAGGTAAGCACAGGACAGCGCCCTGTCCCAGTATAGCCTCCATTCCCTGAGCCACTCCAATCAGCACGGCCTACTGTACAGGTACGCACAGGACAGCGCCGACACGCTCACAGACTTTCAGAACCTGTCCCATTAAAGACCCATTCCCACATCCATGCTACACTCACTGATCTTGCCCTATGTTAACCCCCATTCCCTGACCAATGTTACAATCACCCTGCCTCACTGTAGCTTCCATTCCTTGACCAGTGCTGCACCCACTTAACATGTCCAAGTATAGCTCCCCGTCCCTGACCCGTGCTACCCTGTCTGACCCAGTATAACCCCCACGTCCTGACCTGTGCTACACTCACTGACCCTGTCCCAGTATAACCCCCACTTCCTGACCCGTGCTACACTCACTGACCCTGTCCCAGTATAGCCCCCATTCCCTGACCCGTCTACACTCACGGACGCTGTCCCAGTATAGCTCCCATTCCCTGACCCGTGCTACCCTCACTAACCCTGTCCCAGTATAGACCACATTCCCTGACCCGTGCTACACTCACGGACGCTGTCCCAGTATAGACCACATTCCCTGACCCGTGCTACACTCACGGACGCTGTCTGTCCCAGCATATCCTCCATTCCCTGACCAGTACTACACTCAGACTCTGTCGCAGTATAGCCTCCATTCCCTGACCAGTACTACACTCAGACTTTGTCGCAGTATAGCCTCCATTCTCTAACCCGTGCTGCATTCACTGACCCTATTCCATACATGCCAAGTTGCTTTGGTCTCTTTCTGTTGTCACATTAAAAACGATTATTTCTTTTTTAAGACAATTTTTGGTCAGAGTTTTAACAGGAACACCTTCCGATTTCCACATAAATTTTGTGCAAGAAGAACAATCTAAGAGCACAGTCATAATCAGGCTGAAGCAGCACTTCCTCCTGATGTGTAGAGTGTTCATGGACAGCGATGATGCCCTGATTAACATTGTTTCTTCCTGTCTCCAGAGGGTCCGGGGGATCAATGCAGCGACGGGACCCATAACTGTGATCCAGAGTTGGCCACCTGTGTGACCACATCATACAACACGCAGAACGGGACTGGATACTACTGTGCCTGTATTGCGGGATATGCAGGGAGCGGACTGAGAGGAGAATGCACAGGTGAACCCGTAAAACTGAGAATAGGAAAGGAACCATTCGGGTGTCATTGATTCATCCCATTATCATAAATTAACCCCACCTTCTCACCAGATCTTTCGACCTCTTTTCTCCCGACAACCACACTCTGTTGTCTCTTAACCCTATTCGCACAACTCCATTATCTACTGAATCACTTTCATTTTCTTAACTTTTCAACAGTATCAAATCACTACCGTCTCACGTATTTGAACACTTTTACACACCAAATCATAGAATCCCCACAGTGCAGAAAGAGGCCATTCTGCACCGACCCTTTGAATGAGCACTCTTCCCATTTTCAAGTGTCCAACCCGCCCTATCCCCGTAATCCCATAACCTGACCTGCACATCCCTGGACACTAAGGGCAATTTATCATGGCCAATCCACCTAACCTGCACATCATTGGACTGTGGGAGGAAACCGGAGCACCCAGAGGAAACCCACGCACACACGGGGAGAATGTACTAACTCTACACAGTCAGCTGAGGCCGGAATTGAACCCATGTTCCTGGTGCTGTGAGGCGGAAGTGCTAACCACTGTGCCACCGTGCCGCTCTAATCCCCTTTGTGAGAATTTTAATTTTGACCTTATACAATTGTGTGAATTGGCCACCCAGTTAACAGCTCTCCGAATCCTTATTTATATTGACTTCAGTGCCTCAGGAAAGATGAACAATTGGCTGTTAACGTGGAATCAACTCTCTTCCACCATTCTGACAAGTCGGATCTATCCTGGGGGGTCAGCGAGATGCTGTGCTGGAGTCAGGCAATCAGTGGCGACAAGTGAGTCTAATTTGATCTATGTCTGGCTTTCCTTTTCAGATGTGGACGAATGTTTACAGAACAATGGCGGCTGCTCCCAGCGCTGTGTGAACACGGTGGGCAGTTTCCAATGTCACTGCCACCCAGGATACACATTGCGACCCGGAAGCAGAACAACCTGCACAGGTTTGACCTTTCATGTTTCATTGCTGTTACAGTCACCTGTGTCGTGTTGGGTGTTCTGGTTTACAAACAAGCCAACAGTGCTGGAAGTGGTGTCTATTTTATTAACTGTTCAACTATGCTAACATACTGTAAACCTGGGTATAAGCAATACCAGCTTAACTGTCGACCCTTTCCTACCACTAGCTATGGTGAGGCACTCAGCACATGGTGAATGTCTGTGATGCAGGCTGTGAGCTCTGTGCTCTGAGCTGGCTGCTGCTAGAATGAGCAGGAACTCTCCTGTCCCCTGTCTTTATAGTGCTTGTGCTCTCACTGGTGATTGGCTGTGATGTTATGTATGCTGGTTGGTCCTACTGCATGTTCATCAGTGTGTGTTTGTGGTTGCGCCATAATGTACTGATGTATATTATGACATCCCCCTTTTTTACAAAGAACATGTGCCTATGTGAGAATAAATAACGTGTAATGAGTGTATCCGACCATGTGTGTGCAGTATTTACATAACTATGTACATGAGGCTAGTCTATATATACGGGAAGGTGCCTGGTGCAGAGAAAAGAAAAACAAGGTGTTACACCAACAACAAAACTAATAACGAATGCTATCAACAAACTAGTGAAATGCTGAAACAGTATGAAAGAACAAAGCATTGAGTCCAACATTGTAAGGCTCATAAATCAAGTCTCTGAGGTGGGCGACGAATTTGGGTTGACCGCCTCAAGGGTGGGTCAGGAGCCACCGGCTGAGGATCGGGCTGGGCCACGGCCAAGTGAGGAGGATGCAGGGCATCCGGAAGCTCTACAAAGTCCAGGTCGGGACAACAGGAGGGCGTGGCACCGGTGGAAGATCGCTTAGCGAGTGTGGAACCAGACAAAGGGCACGCCGATTGCGGTGGCGAATGGAGCCATCAGGCAGAAGAACCAGGAATGAGCGGGGAGCCACCAGCCGAAGAACCACAGCAGTCGCAGACCAGCCACCCTCCAGAAGATGGATTCGGACGTTGTCACCTGGCGCCAGAGCAGGAAGATCAGTCGCTCGAGCGTCATGCGCCGCCTTGTGCTGCGCGCGAGACTGTTGCATCCGCTGAAGGACTGGAGCATGGTCGAGGTCTGGGACGTGAATGGACGGTACAGTGGTCCTGAGGGTGCAACCCATCAGCAGCTGGGCTGGTGACAGGCCCGTGGACAGTGGAGCCGAGCGATAGGCCAACAAGGCGAGGCAGAAGTCGGATCCTGCATCAGCAGCCTTGCAGAGGAGCCTCTTTACGATGTGGACGCCCTTTTCTGCTTTGCCATTTGACTGGGGGTGCAGGGGACTGGACGTCACGTGTACAAAGTTGTACCTGCTGGCGAAGTTAGACCATTTCTGGCTCGCGAAGTAGGGGCCATTGTCCGACATCACAGTGAGTGGGATGCTGTGACGAGCAACACGGATAACAGCCGATGACGTGATGTCGTGCAGGCGGACAACCTCGGGATAGCTGGAAAAATAATCAACTATGAGAACATAGTCCCTGCCGAGTGCATGGAACAGGTCCGCGCCTACCTTAGACCAAGGGGACATGACCAACTCATGGGGCTGAAGGTCTCCCATGGTTGGGCCGGCTGGAACCACTGACAGGTGGGGCAATTGAGCACAGTGTTGGCAATGTCCTCATTTATGCCAGGCCAGTAGACAGCCTCTCGGGCCCTCCGTCGGCACTTCTCTACGCCGCGATGGCCCTCGTGCAGCTGCTCTAAAACCAGGTGATGCATGCTGTGTGGGATCACGATGCGGTCCAGCTTCAGGAGGACGCCATCAACGACTGCCAGATAGTCTCGAATATAATAGAACTGCGGGCATTGTCCCTTGAGCCATCCGTCAGTCATGTGGCGCATCACACGTTGTAGCAGGGGATCAGTCGCAGTCTCACGGCGAATGTGGGTTAGGCGTTCATCCGTGGCCGGCAGATTGGCGGCCGTGAAGGCCACATGGGCGTCGACTTGGCAAACGAACCCCTCTGGGTCGGACGGAGTGGTGACTGCCCTGGACAGAGCGTCGGCTATGATCAGGTCCTTACCCGGTGTGTACACGAGCTGGAAATCGTATCTCCGGAGCTTGAACAGAATGCGTTGTAGGCGAGGGGTCATGTCATTGAGGTCTTTTTGGATGATGCCGACCAGCGGGCGATGGTCGGTCTCCACAGTGAACTGGGGAAGGCCATACACGTAGTCATGGAACTTGTCGACACCGGTCAACAGGCCTAGGCACTCCTTCTCGATTTGCGCATAGCGCTGCTCTATGGGGGTCATGGCCCGTGACGCATAAGCAACAGGGGCCCATGATGAGGCGTCATTTCATTGCAGGAGCACCGCCCCTATGCCAGATTGGCTAGCGTCCGTTGGTATTTTCGTCTCCCTTGCAGGATCGAAAAACGGCAATACCGGGGCGGTGGTCAGCTTGACCTTGAGCTCCTCCCATTCACGCTGGTGGGCGGGAAGCCACTGGAAGTCCGTCGTCTTCCTAACTAGGTTGCAGAGAGCCGTGGTGTGGGAAGCGAGGTTAGGGATGAACTTTCCTAGGAAGTTGACCATTCCTAAGAACCGGAGCACTGCCTTCTTATCCGCCGGCTTCTGCATGGCCGTGATGGCTGCCACCTTGTCCGCATCCGGCCGCACACCCAACCGGGAGATGTGGTTTCCTAAAAACTTGAGTCCGGTCTGGCCGAAAGAACATTTGGCTCCGTTGAGGCGCAGGCCTTGGTCCCGTATTCGCTTAAAAACGCGTTGGAGGTGACTGATATGCTCCTGTGGGGTGGTGGACCAGATGATGATGTCGTCCACATAGACACGCACACCCTCGATGCCCTCCATCATCTGCTCCATGATACGGTGGAACACTATTATGACAAACTGTTTTTCTTTTATATGAATATGATCTCTGAGCTATCCGCTTTTAATTCTGCTTAGCTGCAAATACTGTGGGCAGAATTCTCCCAAAACGTTACTAAGGCCGGGATTCTCTGGGGTTGCCCTCCAGCGGAGGGAATCCCGATGACCCGGTGAAGCAGGCATGGGCCAACAATGGATTTCACGCCAGTGTGAAACCCGTTGCAAGTCTCCCAGTCCACCCTGCCGGCCCCGACGAGCTCCCTGGGAGGCTTGCCCAGAACCGGCGGGAACATGCAAGTAGTTCATTGGAGCTGCTTTGCTTGTAAATTATGGGCATGACGCCCGATTCACCAGCCCCCTAGGATGCTCCAGCAACCCCCTCCACCCAGTCAAGAGTCCTGTTGCCATGCATTGATGCAAGTCCTCAGAAATGGGGACCTTCTGGCTTGCAGTTCATGGGGTGGCAAAGGGGTGAGTGCACTCCCTGCAAATGCATCCAGGGTGCTGAGGGGAGTCTTTCATGGGAGGTGGGAGTCAGAAGGGGTTGTGCTGGCCTGGAGGGGCTCAGGTCGGTGGTCACTTGGCTGCTCTTCCCATTTTCAGCCTTTAAACCCTTTAAACAGTCTGTCATTATATGAAAAAGATGTTCTGTGATAGTAATGCAAAAGTGTTCCCATCTGTATCCCTAAATCCTTTAAACAGTCTGCCAGTATGTCAAGTTCAAAAATCTGTGAGATGGGGGTAAATGTATTCCCGTTAATGTGGTAGAAACCTTTGAATTGTTTTTTTCAATCAATTTCATTGCCCTTTAACTTGTTCTTGTCTGTATGTCTAGAAGCCTAAAAGCTTTGGACTGCATCGTTTACATTCAATTTTACAGACTATTGCCTTTTACAAGCTTTCTGATTGACAGGTCTAGGCATTTTCAAAGGGAGGATTAAGATTGTTTATTCAAATAGCTCTGCAGGGATCCATTAACTCAGAGGAGTAGCTGTTTTTCTTACCATCAATTTTTTTAAGAGGCTATCGCTTGTTCTCAGCTATTGAGAACAAAGAGACAGCCTCTTAGCTTGTAAAAGGCAATAGTCTGTGAAATTAATTGTGTCATTTTGGGTGGGAAACCCAGTGAGAATCCCGTTGGCTGATCCGACATGATACCCATCATAATCCACCCAAAGTTTTAGTCAGTTCTTTGGAGCTTGAAGAGATTCTCACTAAATTCACTTCTGGAGTGGGGGGGGTCAAAAGACTTTGGCAAGACCGGCTCCTTGGAGATCGGGGTTTCCTTTTTAAAGGTGCCCCAAATTCCAGACAACCCTACAGCCACTCCACCCCCCTAACTCATCGGCAGGCAGTCCCCCCTCACTCAAAGGCATCGGCCATCCCCTTATTACAACTACCAACACTCCTCTATGAAGTCACCAAAGGTCCCACAACATTCACACCACCCTCTTCAGGCCCTCCTTCATTCCTCTTGTCAGCCCCCCCCCCCACCCACTTCAGACCCCCCCTACCCCCCATCACAGCCAGGCCCTCTCTCAGACCCTACCCCTTGATAGTGCCCCCCTGGCACCCAGGTAGTACCAGGGCTCAATCTTTGTTGAGCTGCTATATCGCCTAACCCATGGTTACCAGGATCCTCAAACTCCTCGACCTGTGACCTGCCCTCCATATCATGACCTCTCTCTAACCCATGATCACTCACAGACACATGATCTCAATCCCTGCCCCCTCCCCGCCCTGGCATTCCCCACAGTGATGCCTTTGCTTTATCCTCATTTCCCGGCTTCCAGGCTTTCTAACCCCTTTCTGCCTTGTCCTGAATATTGGCAGCAATAGATCTGAATGTTTCACAAATCTTGGTCTTGGAGTTTCTGGGGAGAACTTGGCTCTTTACTGTGACTGTGCAGATATTTATGTGTATTTGGGGATCAATTAACTCCTGGTTTCTCTTTCTTCTGCTATTTCAGATATTAATGAATGTGAAAGCAGCCCGTGCAAGCCTCAGGAACAATGTGTGAACACTATGGGAAGCTACTCCTGTGTGTGCTTGTTTGGTAATTGCACAGGTTAGTGACACTGTGAGAGAAATGGGGGAAGATATGGGACTGCTGTTAGATGGTGTGGCGGGTCAAGACATATGCTGGAGGCTTCCACTAGTTAACAAAGGAGTTTAATCATGAAAGGCAAAGGCAATCAAGTAACAGGCACTGATCACTATACAACAGATTACCATTTGGGCTCCCTCATCCACATTGCCGGGGTCCTGCTCCCAGGGCCCTGCACAAACTCCCTATTGGCCACAGTTTGCACACGTCCATGCGATTGGCCCCGCGCCAGTCACGTGGTCCGTGGAGCCCGCCCCCTTAAAGGGGCCACGCTGCAACAATACTTCCCTCCCCCCCAACTCCCTTATTACAACTACCCCAAAAACTATCCACACAAGTTACAAGTGTTAACAGAGCCAACAGGGGAAAGAGAGTCCGTCAAAAGGCAAATCGGTCCGGAGACCTCTGGGTCCTCCCAGGCTTCCATAGCCCTGCCACAGATCGGCCTCTCTTTTGGGCGGTTGAGTGTTCAACAGTTGGTGCCACCTCAGGAGGTACCACCTCAATGACAGGCGAACTGGCCTCATCAGCCTGGACAGGTGCAGTTGGTTGAGCAGAATTAGGAGTCCCTGGCTCTCATTGGCTGGACAGAGTTACAGGAGCGTTCCAGACGCTAGCCAGACGTGACGACTCCACGTTGGGGCTCGTCACCTCTCGACTCCTCAGATGGTCGATGTACTTTCTGGCAGTCTTCCCGTTAACACTGACCACATAAGACAGTGCCCCTGACTGACCCAACCTCCTAACCAAGGTGACCTGGAGCGAGATCATGGCCCAAAACAGGGTCTCCCGCCCTGAATGACCTATCACCTCTCTGGTCAGACTGCTGAGGCCTGTCATGCCTCCATGCTCCCCGCAAAATTTAGAAACACAAGATCCAATTGGGTTTTCAACTGACGGCCCCATGAGCAGCTCAGCTGGTCTGATCCTTATGGTGGATTGAGGGGGTTGAGTTGTACAACAATACAAAATTAGCCAATTTCTGGCGAAGTGGTCTATCAGATTGCTTTTTCATGGCATTCTTGAAAGTTTGAATGGCCCTCTTGGCCAAACGGTTTGACGCTGGCTGATAGGCGGCTGTCCTCATGTGTCGTATGACATTGCTGGTGAAATGGGATCCGGTGCCTGATATTGAAATGAGCCATCAGACTCATTTGTGTGGGTGTGTGTGTGTTTCGCCCCCACACTCCAAAGATGTGCAGGGTAGGTGGCCACGCTAAATTGCCCCTTAATTGGAAAAAAAATAATTTATGAACAAAAGGTAATAGCGAGGTTCACCACTCTCTGGGTGAAAGAATTTCTCCTCACCTTTGTCCTAAATGGTCTACCCGATATCCTCAGACAATGACCCCTGGTTCTGGTATCCCCTGCCACCAGGAAGTTCCTTCCTGCATCTATGGCAGCACCGTAGCACAAGTGGCTAGCACTGTGGCTTCACAGCGCCAGGGTCCCAGGTTCGATTCCCC
Organism: Scyliorhinus torazame; assembly: GCF_047496885.1. Taxonomy (NCBI): domain Eukaryota; kingdom Metazoa; phylum Chordata; class Chondrichthyes; order Carcharhiniformes; family Scyliorhinidae; genus Scyliorhinus; species Scyliorhinus torazame. The sequence goes on from NC_092725.1 coordinate 53,521,590, forward strand.
GCTGGTTCACTGTCTGTGCGGAGTCTGCACGTTCTCTCCGTGTCTGCATGGATTTCCTCCGGGTGCTCCGGTTTCCTACCATAGTCCAAAGGCGTGCAGGTGAGGTGGATTGGCCATGATATATTGCCCTTAGTGTCCAAAAAAGGTTAGGAGGGGTTATTTTACGGGGATAGGGTGGAGGTGAGGGCTTAAGTGGGTCGGTGCAGACTCGATGGGCCGAATGGCCTCCTTCCGCACTGTATGTTCTACCCTGTCTAGTCCTGTTAGAATTTTATAGGTTTCTAGAACTCCAGCAAATATAATCCTAACTGATCAAGACATCAGTCCCGCCATCCCAGGAATCAGCCTAGTAAACCTTTGCTGCACTCCCTCTACAGCAAGAACATTCTTCCTCAGATAAGGAGACAAAAACTTTGTACAATATTCCAGGTGTGGCCTCACCAAGACCCTGCATAATTGCAGCAAGACATCCTTGCTCCTGTACTCGAATCCTCTCGCTATGAAGGCCAATATATTTTTGCCTCCTTCACCACCTGCTCAACCTGCATGCTTACCTTCATCAACTGGTCTACAAGGACATCCAGGTCTCATTGCACATTCCCCTCTCTCAATGTATAGCCATTCAGATAATAATTTGCCTTCTTGTTTTTGCTACCAAAGTGGATCGTAGTAATGCTCTTCTTTGCTTGATTAAGATCTTTGTAATCCAGACAGATTTTTAACCTTCCATTTTGACTTCTCTCTCACTATGATGGAATTTACCCAGGCTTGGTGTCTCTGGCGATCACCTTTGTTTCTGCCATCTCTTGGAGCTCTCTTTCAAGCTTCACTTTTAGTTCTACTGGTACTTTATATGGGGGTGGGGGTGGGGGGGGTTGGGGGGGGGGGGGGGCCATTCGGCCCATCGAGTCTGCACCGGCTCTTGGAAAGAGCACCCTACCCAAGGTCCACACCTCCACCCTATCCCCATAACCCAGTAACCCCACCCGACACTAAGGGCAATTTTGGACACGAAGGGCAATTTAGCATGGCCAATCCACCTAACCTGCACATCTTTGGACTGTGGGAGGAAACCGGAGCACCCGGAGGAAACCCACGCACACACGGGGAGGATGTGCAGACTCCGCACAGACAGTGACCCAAGCCGGAATCGAACCTGGGACCCTGGAGCTGTGAAGCAATTGTGCTATCCACAATGCTACCGTGCTGCCCTATGTCTTATGGTCTTATAACAGAGATGAGGAGAAATTTCTTGAGCCAGAGAGTGGTGGGTCTGTGGAATTCATTGCCACAGAGGGCGGTTGAGGCCGGGATGTTGAGTGTCTTTAAGACAGAAGTTGATAAATTCTTGATTTCTCGAGGAATTAAGGGCTATGGAGAGAGAGAGCGGATAAATGGAGTTGAAATCAGCCATGATTGAATGGTGGAGTGGACTCGATGGGCCGAATGACCTTACTTCCGCTCCTATGTCTTATGGTCTTATTTCTCATTTGCCCAGTTGCTCTGTCTCTGATAACTCATATACTGTCTTCTTTCTTAATTCTGCATATCTTTTCCCACTGATTTGACTTCCTGTAAGCTCTGAACTTTGATCCATAGGTGGGACATATCCTTCTGCCTGTGAGCGCATGATCGCCCATAACTCTTCCATGTCTCTCTCAGTCTGGTCTGGATTCTTTAGTTGTTTCTGCTGCATCAGCCCTGCTGAGTTTCTCTTGACGCAACTGAAGGCTAGCCATCTGGGTGGTCAGAGCCTTCATGTGTCTACCTGGTGGCTTCATATGCTCTGGCAGTGTTTACAGCTGCTATATTGTGAGCTGGTACTTTCCAATCACTTATGTTTGCTCTTCAGAATGTGCAGGAGAAGGCCATTCTGCCTTTTTCTGCCATCAGTTAGATAACGGCCTATCTGTTCCTCTTGGCCTTATACATTGTTCCATATTCCTTGATCTCCTTACATGACAAAATCTATCAGTCTCTGTCATAAGAACATAACAAATAGAAGCAGGAATAGACCATACAGCCCGTTGAGCTTACTCCGTTATTTAATATAATCATGGCTGATCTTGGGCTACAACTCCACTTTCCCACCCATTTCCCATATCCCTTGATTCCCTGATAGACCAAAAGTCTGTCTCCCCACCCCAGCCTTAAATGTATTCAACGAAGGAACACCCACAACCCTCTAGGGTACAGGATCCCAAAGACTCACAACCCTTTGAGTGAAACAATTTCACCTCATCTCAGTTTTAAGTGATCGATCCCCTAATCCTGAGACTGTCTCCCCGTGTTTTGGATTCACCGACCAATGGAAACAATCTCCATATGTCCACCCCATTAAGCCCCTTCAAGATTTTGTCGGTTTCAATGAGATCACCTCTCATTCTTCTAAACTCCAGAGAATATAAACCCAATTTACTCAGCTTCCATAGAATTTTCATAGACTTTTCATAGAATTTACAGTGCAGAAGGAGGCCATTCAGCCCATTGAGTCTGCACCGGCTCTTGGAACGAGCACCCTACCCAAAGTCAACACCTCCACCCTATCCCCATAACCCAGTAACCCCACCCAACACTAAGGGCAATTTTGGACACTAAGGGCAATTTAGCATGGCCAATCCACCTAAACTGCACATCTTTGGACTGTGGGAGGAAACCGGAGCACCCGGAGGAAACCCACACAGACACGGGGAGAACGTGCATACTCCGCACAGACAGTGTCCTAAGCCGGTAATCAAACCTGGGACCCTGGAGCTGTGAAGCAATTGTGCTAACCACTAGGCTACCATGCTGCCCTGTCACGATAAGACAACCCCTTCATCCCGGGACCAGATTAGTGAACCTTCGCTGTACCCCCTCCAAACTAATTACATCCTTTTTAAATATACCGGCCAGGACTGCACACAATAGTCCACTCTTTAAAATTTCAATTGACCCCCCATATTCACAACCTTCTGGAAGAGAAAGTTCCAGATTTCCATTCGCAGTGTGTGAAAAAGTGTGCTGCCTGATTTCACTACTAACTTGATTAGCTCTAATTTTAAGATTGTCCTGTCATGTTCCGGGTTCACCGACAGGAGGAAATAGTATCTTTCGACATACCAAATGCTTGTATCATTTTAAACCCCTCAATTAGACCACTCCTGATACTTCGGCAGTCAAGTCAAGGTTACTGCAATCTGGCCTCATGCTGTAACTCTTCAATTCCATTCCAATTCTCTTCCTGTATCTAGTGATGCACTAAATTTTGTCTGTTTCCATAGTTAGTAATCTCTGGAGCAGGTCGGTAATCTGTTGCCAGATGCTTATAGTTTAAGGGGCCCCACTCCACATCAAGCGTGGCTGACCAGGATTCTCCCCAGCTCTTAAAGTCAGCCAGTGGCGTGTTTGGAAGGTTTTCCAGGGTGACACTCAACCTGTTTGTCCACGTTATGGACGCATCTTCCCTGGCCATCAAATCCTGGGGTCAGACTCGAACCCAGAATGTTTGGCGCAGAGGCAGGAATGCTAACCTGTTGACAAACATTACAATAGTCTTTTTGATTCTTCTATTTTCATTAGACATGTGTCGAGAGGGACGCCAAAACTGCCACAGTTTGGCAACCTGTATCAACATTCCCGGCTCCTTCCAATGCATCTGCAGGACAGGATATACTGGCGATGGACAAACATGCACAGGTGAGGAGACAACAGTATTTTCTCTAAACTATTGCCTGTGAATACTCTCGTAGCTGAGAGTATTCACAAGCTGAGCCCTCACTAACTGCCTCACAAGGTCTAATTATCCATTTATTGCATTTGTGGTAATCCTGGACGAATTCATAAGTGATTGATGTTTGTTTACGGAATCATTCATGCATGTTGACAGAAATCCTTGAGGGATTTTAATCCAAGATTGGATGAAGTCTTACTGGGTGATAAGGATACAAAGCAATCAGAGTGAATCTGAATTTATATTAGTGCCTTCCATGTTCACTGAACATATCTCTAAACAATGCACAGCCAGCAAATTATTTTAGAAATCAGTGCGATTTTGCCGGCAAATATGGTAGCCAACTTGTGCACAGCAAGATCCCATGTATATCAATGGGGTGAGCCCTTATTATTTTTGATGGTGCTGGTTGGGAGATCAACATAATGGGATTTTTGTTTTAGTGTCAGATGGAACCGTTGGCTTTCACATCTCGTTTAAAAGACATCATTGTTGGCAGTACTGCACTATCCTGGTGTAAGGATTGAACTCATGACATTGTGACTCATCTCTGGCCTTAATCGGATCACCATTTATTTCACCAGAAAATAACTAATGGGTGGATAGGGAAGGAGAGGCTGAATTGGCCAATTGTCAACTGTTATCCTGACCATTACTATGCGGTTGCAAATTGTGGAGTTAAATGAGTCCAGTGATATCAGAAGTATTATTTTTGCATGCAGTGAGTGTTGTGTTAAAAGGCAGTAATTCCACCATATCTACATTCCCTCAGATGTGGACGAATGTTTCCAGAACAATGGCGGCTGTTCCCAGCGCTGTGTGAACACGGTGGGCAGTTACCAGTGTCGCTGCCACCCAGGATACACCTTGCGACCCGGAAGCAGAACGACCTGTGCAGGTTTGACTTGTCTTTATAGCTTTGCAGTTTTAAAAAAAATTGAACCTATTGACACTATGTTATATCAAACAGTCATGTTACAAAATTGGGAATGAATTGAATATCCACAGCAGGTGGAGGCAGGGACGTCCCAGGGATCTGATGCTCGGAGGGATGCCGGAGCCCAGGACCCTGGCTGATGACATGCCCCAGGGTCCAGTCATCCCAGAACGGTTGGAACGGCACAGGCAAATTCGCAAACATTATGAAGGGGTGTCAGCACCCCTCCTCGGATTACAAGGCTGACTGACGGAGTCCCATCGCCTTCTGTCTGACCCCAACGTAATGAAGCCAACACTGCGAGGATGGCATCCACAGTGGAGATCTTGGTACAGGGCGTGCACTCCACGGCGGGGGATATACACTGTATGGTCCCCTCCCCCCCGCCAGCATCAATTCCCAGGCCTCTCATGTCTGCCAGTCTCCTCTAGTGATGAGGATGCTAAGGGCTGAAAAAGTGTTGAGAGTATGTCCATCTCATTCGTAGACCCTGACCTCAGAGGGGGCAGTAGCAGCTGAGACGTGTCATCTAGCGTCTCTGGGCCCCATGATATACCCGTTCATTAACTGGACACATTCAGCTCTCTGTCAGGCAGACGGGTGCGAGGAGCATCGCTCTGTCCTCACGGCAAGTCAGCATCATTCTACTATGGCGTCCGGGCAATCTTATTAGCGCCCTGCCCATGAATGTAGCCACCATCAGGATGACCTCCTGCAGGCACCTCAGTAGTGAGCAGATGTTAGACCCCATGGTGGGAAAACTCTTCACAAGCTAGTCCTGCACATCCCCAAATCAAGAGTCAATAAAACGCCCCTAACCCTGTGCCCATGCGGGCCTGTGATGATATGTGAACTATCATCTATATATATAATATAATAACCAAACCATATGTAAACATTAGTGCCTTTATGTATAGATTAGTATTCTAGCAACTGACCACAGGTTGCGTGGTGACAGGAGTAGGTCACTGGAAGACAGGCCACATGGAATGCATTCTAGCATCCGACCACAGGTGGCGTGGCGACAGGAATAGGTCACTGGAAGACAGGCCACATGGAAGACAGGTGTATTCTCCTGCACCGCACAGAGACACAAAGAGAAGCTGGACAGCAAGCACATCGAGCAGGTCCTCAATCAACAGTAATTAATGATAGTTAATCATAGTTGTTTATACTTATCCGTCGTATCTCACTGTAAATTTAGTAGACATCATAAAAACCCTTTAGTGTTTTAGTTAATCAATAAACAGTTTTGTTCATTTACAAAGCCGTACATTCTCTGATCACGTCAACTGCAAAGACCTCGTCATCTGTGCATACAGAGAATATTACAGGCCCTGGTCATTATCCAAGATACTTCCTCCTCCCCCTCATCGTGTTGCCTCTCGCCACCCTCCTCGAAATCTTCCTCATCTGAGGAGATGTGGCATTCATCCATCGCCATGGATCCTGGGATTATATTCATTGGAGTTTAGGAGGTTGAGGGGAGATCTAATAGAAACTTACAAGATAATGAATGGCTTAGATAGGGTGGACGTAGGGAAGTTGTTTCCATTAGCAGGGGAGACTAGGACCCGGGGGCACAGCCTTAGAATAAAAGGGAGTTACTTTAGAACAGAGATGAGGAGAAATTTCTTCAGCTAGAGAGTGGTGGGTCTGTGGAATTCATTGCCACAGAGGGCGGTGGAGGCCGGGACGTTGAGTGTCTTTAAGACAGAAGTTGATAAATTCTTGATTTCTCGAGGAATTAAGGGCTATGGAGAGAGAGCGGGTAAATGGCGTTGAAATCAGCCATGATTGAATGGTGGAGTGGACTCGATGGGCCGAATGGCCTTACATCCGCTCCTATGTCTTATGGTCTTATCTCCTCCTGGCCCAGCTGCTTCCTCGCTGAAGCGCCAGATTGTGCAGAGTGCAGTAAATCGCACTCTGGAGGCTGTATTAGAGGGTGCCTTCCGACTGGTCCAGGCACCAGTACCACGTCTTGAGCAGTCCAATCGCCTGTTCGACCAGTGTACACGTTGTCGCGAATCGCCGCAAGTATTTGTGGCCTCCACGCTGGTGTCATCAGCCACCTCCTGAAATGATACCTCTTGCCCCCGAGGAGACATCCCTCCAGCCGCTGCTCTCCCTCAGAAATGATTAGGATCTGCGAACGAGCACGGCAAGGTGTAACTATCATGGAAGCTCCCTGGGAAATGGACACACACTTGCAAGATGCGGTTCGTGTGGTCACAGATGATCTGGACATTAGGGAGTGGTGTCCCTGCAGTTCACAAATGGCACCCCATGCTGCTAATGGCACCCATGACATGGGTGCAGTCGATGACACCCTACACCTGGGGCATGCTTGCTCTGTGGGCAAAGCCCATGGCCCTGACATTGCCACTCACCTGGACCTGGTCTAAGTTCATGTACATGTGGGCCCTCTGTGGGTTCATGTGAGTACATCCTCCCTTTCCTTTCCTTCCTTCCTCCCTCCCATTCCCTTCCCTTCCCTCCTTTGCTCCCTCCTTCCTTCCTTCCCCTTCTTTCCTTCGCCCCTTCCTTCCCTCATAGCGACAGAAAATAAAAATGTTTTAATTTTTATTCCATTTACACCAGGTGTAATCTCTACTTTTTTTACTGGTGTCTGGTTTTCCCTTTCAGATGTGGACGAATGTTTACAGAACAATGGCGGCTGCTCCCAGCGCTGTGTGAACACAGTGGGCAGTTACCAGTGTCGTTGTCACCCAGGATACACATTGCGACCCGGAAGCAGAACAATCTGCACAGGTTTGACCTTTCATGTTTCATTGCTGCTAAAGATTATTATCTTATTTTTTTCTAATTAAGGGTCAATTTAGCATGGCCAATCCACCTACCCTACACATCTTTGGGTTGTGGGGGTGAGACCCATGCAGATATGGGGAGAATGTGCAAACTCCACATGGACAGTAACCCGGGGCCGGGATAGATCCCGGGCCTTCGGCACCGTGAGCCAGCAGTGCTAACCACAGCGCCACCGTGTCGTTGGAAGTAAAGTTGCTGACTTCTGCCAAATCCCAATCCAGACAGGTGATAGTCTTCTGACTGGAAGCAGGGACAGGACTTAAGTTATGATGTTAAGAATTCAGTGGTGACCTTATTTTTGTTTAGTTGTTCCCTGGATGTGGGCTAAGCTACCAAAGGCATATTCTTGTTGCCCATCCTTAGTTGCTTCAAGAAGGTGGTCACTCTTCACTGTACTCTGCTGCCATTGTTGCAATTGCGATTGTTCCACCATTAGCATGTTGACTGGACAATTCTGGCTATTATACTTTAACAGTGAAGGTGTGATGATATATGTCCAACTGAGGATGGCATTCCCATGATCTTGTTGCTCTTGCCACAGGGCCTCAAGTGTTGTCAAACCAACCTCAAAGAATTGCTGGTGTATCCTGTATATGGTATATAATACAGCTCAAGGGCACCAGTGATGGCAGAGTTGAATATACAGTCTCTCTGGCAGGGAAATGGATCAAGTGAACTGCCCTCTGCTGGATGGTGTTGAGCTTCTTCATAGAAGTGAAGAAGCTCAACACCATCTTGCGCACATTGTAACTGCAATTATCCAGTCGCGATTATTCCACTGTTGCCCCAACTGGAACTTTGTAGATGGTGACACGACAAGACTTTGTTAGGTCTGGAAATGAGTCATTGAATCCCAACAGTACAGAAGGAGGCCATTCAGCCCATCATGTCTGCACCAACCTTCCGAAGAGCACTCTACCTAGGCCCACTCTCACCAACCCCCCCATTAGTCTGCACATTGATCATGACAAATCCACCTAACTTGCACATCTTTGTACACTAAGTGGCAATTTAGCATAGCTGATCCAGCTAATCTGCACATCATTGGACTGTGGGAGGAAACCAGAGCACCCGGAGGATACCCACGCAGACACGGGGAGAGTGTACAAATTCCACACAGTCACCCAAGGCCAGAATCAAACCCGAGTCCCTGGTGCAGTGAGGCAACAATGCTAACCATTGTGCAACTGTGCAGCCCTTTAACATGGTGTTCCTCATTCTGCCAAAAAATGAGGATATAACTGATTCGGCATCGATGGTGGTGGCCATTTAAGATCATTGAAAGGGTGGTTCTGTTATGGGCAGCCATGGACGTCCTCACAAGTTGGAAAGGTAACGATACACCATAAAATAATTAACAATGCGTCCAACTGCTGTTCCTATGGTGGAGAAAAAAATCAATGAGTATAAAATTGGCAAGTTAAGTATAAGAATTGGCAAGTCATGTTGCAACTGTATAGAACCTTAATTAGGCCACACTTGGAGTATAGTGTTCAATTCTGGTCGCCACATTACCAGAAGGATATGGAGGCTTTAGAGAGGGTGCAGAAGAGATTTACCAGGATGTTGCCTGGTATGGAGGCCATTAGCTATGAGGAGAGGTTGAATAAACTTGGTTTATTCTCACTGGAACAAAGGAGGTTGAGGGGTGACCTGATAGAGGTCTACAAAACTATGAGGGGCATAGACAGAGTGGATAGTCAGAGACTTTTTCCCAGGGTAGAGGGGTCAATTACCTGGGGGCATAGGTTTAAGGTGCGAGAGGTAAGGTTTAGAGGAGATGTACGAGGCAAGTTTTTTACACAGAGGGTAGTGGGTGCCTGGAACTCGCTGCCGGAGGAGGTGGTGGAAGCAGGGACGATAGTGACGTTTAAGGGGCGTCTTGACAAATACATGAATAGGATGGGAATAGAGGGATACGGACCCCGGAAGTGTAGAAGATTTGCGTTTAGACGAGCAGCAGGCTTGGAGGGCCGAAGGACCTGTTCCTGTGCTGTACGTTTCTTTGTTCTTTGTTTGATGAATCAGCAGAGGGTGGTTGGACAGGGGACACTTCCCTGAAAGAATCCTCGAGTGACATTGTGGAAATTCAATGTTTCACCACAACCATCACTCCATGTGTAACCTCTGCTTCCAGCCATCTCTAACATTCTTCCAAGCCACTTCAAAATGAAGGACGCCTATTACATGTAGCAATAGAACAGAGTCAAAGACCGAGACACAGGTTTTCAGCCTGTTTCTTGGTGAGAACATGTGAAAATACTTCAGCGAGTGAAGAAAAGCAGGAATTAGAGAAAACAAAATGTCTCTTTCTTTTCCAGATATCAATGAGTGCCTTGCCAGTCCTTGTGACATGCACAGCTTATGCAGGAACTTCCCTGGAGGTTATGGATGTGACTGCAGAGCTGGCTTTGAGCTCAGTGGTGGTATATGTGTTGGTAAGTCTGTCACAATCTGGAGATAATTCAGAAATACTCAACACGGTCACTTTGGAAGGGCACCAGCCAAACTAATTGTATGTCTCACCTCAGCGTCAGGGAGAGGGGGGACTGAATAAACAATGGGCCAGAGTCTCTAGTTCCCCAGCTGCGTATTTCTCAGCTGTGCCCCGTTCACTGGTGGCGGGTTTCTATCTTCCCGCTAATTCTCAATGATTTCCCATTGAAACCACCAGACCACGCACCCACTGGTGGGGCTACGCTGCCAGCAGGAAATGTGAATCCCGATGAGCAAAGCATTCCGACCAATATGTTTCCTACAATCTGTCTTGCAATTATGCAACTTCACCCACATGATTGTCCATTATAGACAGAGCATGGGTAATGGAAATTGGACATGAATTGAGTTACTGTTCAGTGCTAATAAATATCCCAGGTGGAACCTTTGACAAAATATGAGGTGACAGCACCAACAGTCAATGGAAGTTCAGTCAAAGATAGGAGTCAGCAACATTAACTTCCTTGCCCTAAATATAAAAAAACAAGATGATGGAAGTAAAGTCACCACAGTCCCAGATGACCAGAGGCTGCCTTCCCCTTTGAGGGGAAGTGCTGACTGGTGGTGATTTAACCTGAGGATCACCACACCTCAGACGAGGGGCAAGGTTGAGAAGGTGGGTCGTTCATGAATAACCTCAGCCGGTACGGGAATTGAACTCACGCTGTTGGCATTGCTCCGCATCACGAATCAGCCGTCCACCCCCTGATGGAAGTAGACGGTGGACGAGTAAGTGGATTTGTCAAGCGATAATGCACGTCAATGTTGTTTATATATCATGACTAAAAGCTGAAGAAAATCGCCCCTTTGAGTTGGAAAGAAAAGATGAACAGCTGTGGGAGAGATTCGGTTATTCTTTCTTCAGAGTAGATTACGTACTTCCCATCAGAAATCTTGTTGAAGTGTGTGTCTGATTAGGGAAAGAACCTGAACAGAAATGCTCCAACCCCACCCCTCTCGCCTCGTTCAGAGATAACTGGAAAGGTATCTACAGAGCAAACAACTGGGATGTTGTTATGTAGTCGACGCAAGTTTACTGTTGAAGTTTACTTCACTCTTCAGTAAAACAGATGGAATATTTATTCTGAAAAGTGTTACTTTTTTGTTTTGCAGATACAGATGAATGTAGAGACAATCCGTGTGACCCCACTGAATATTGTCTGAACTCTGTGGGGAGCTACCTGTGTGTGTGTCCCTTTGGCAACTGCTCAGGTGAGCCACATATTAGTGGCTGAATTTGGAATGTATAGTGGTGATTTGAGGCATTGGGAGCCACACAGTTCACCGTCGGTGCTCAAATTCGAATCCAAACCCAGCTGGTGGAAATCCTCTCCACGACAGCAACACCACGGCTGAGAGGAGGACTTGGGCAGACGGGGAAGAGGGAAAGTCCCAAACTACCTCCCTCCTCCTTCCTTACCAACATTGCTGATTTTAACTCCAGGGCATCATCTGTAGGTCACCTGGGCAGGAGGTGGCTGCTACCTGGAGGGCAGGAGTGGAAGACTGGGTAACGGCAGCCTGCCAACTGGCACCAGTGGAAGGCTTGCCGGCATGAAGGGCGGAATGGTGACACAGTGGTCAGCACTGCTGCCTCACAATGCCAGGGACCCGGGCTCAATTCCAGCCTTGGGTGACTGTAGAGTTTGCACTTTCTCCCAGTCTGCGTGCATTTCCTCCATATGCTCCGGTTTCCTCCCACAGTCCAAAGATGTGCAGGTTAGCTGGGTTGGCCATGCTAAATTGCCCCTTAGTGTCCAAAGATGTGCAGGTTAGCTGGGGTTATGGGGGTTACGGGTATAGGGTGGAGGAGTGGATCTAGGTAGGATACTCTTTCAGAGGGTCGGTGCAGAGTTGACAGGCTGAATGGCTTATTTCTGCACTGTAGGAATTCTATGGTTCTAAGGTGTGTCACTGGGAGATGATTTCTTGAAGGCAATGCAATGAGGGGTGATCCCGAAGCAAGGAAGGCTTAACTTTTGTTGGGAGACATGAAGGAAACACGCTGCTCTGTTTGGGCCTCTACTGCTTGCGGATCTTCATCTCACTGTTGTTACCTGGTGGGAAAGATACAACTGTTCCCTGTCCAGACGGGAGTTAAAGTCACATTCAGAGCCTAATGATGCCATTGGATCCCCGTTTACATAATGAAGGAAGGATCCCATTGGCACTGTTCATACCACCCATTTGGAAAGCAGGTCAAAATTGAAGATGACAGAACTCAGGTGGGTGTTGCTAGCTAAATATTCCAGCTAATTTTACCTGTCTGCCTATCTGGTTTCTGGAGAACAGTAAGGGTTTAAATAACTCCTTGTGCCAGCTTTATTTTTATTTATTCTTTCATGGGACATGAACATTGTTGGCTTAGAGTTACAGTTATTGTCCATCCCCAATTGCCCTTGAAAATATGGTGGTGAGCCACCTCCTTAAACCGCTGCAGTCCCTGTAGTACAGGTGCACCCACGGTGCTGTTAGGAAGGATGTTCCGGGATTTTTACCCAGGTGCTGGTGGTGTTCCCTTATACTTGCTGTCCTTGTCCTTCTCAAGTAGCCAGCACAGGTTTGGAAGGTGCTGTCAATGCAGCCTTGGTGAGTTCCTGCAGTGCATCTTTGCTGATGGTCGAGACTAGATTGATGGGGCGATAATTGGCAGGATTGCATATGTCCCGTTTTCTTTGGATCGGATATACTTGGGCAATTTTCAACATTGTCAGATATATGCCAGTGTTGTAGCTGTACTGGAACAACTTGAATAGGGCATGGATACTTTTAGAGTGCACGTTTTCAGTGCTACTGCTGGAATGTTGACAAGGCAGTGTGCAATGCCTTCAGCCATTTTGTGGTACCACGTGGAGTGAATCAAATTGTCCGTAGACAATGATCGGTAATTCTGAGGACCTGAGAAGGACGTCGAGGTGACTCATCCACTGGCACTTCTGGCTGAAAATGGTGGCAAATGCTGCAGCCTTGTCTTTTGCACTGATGTGCTGCTCTTCGCATGCCCTCCTGCATTCTTCATTGTGCTTGCCTCAGTTTGTAGCACCTCTACATCTAAGTTGAAGGGTTGCGGTTTCAAGTCCAACTCTATTGACACAAGCATCAATCCTAAACTGAGATTTCAGTGCAATACCAGGAGAGTGCTGCACTGTTGGAGCTGCTGCCTATTGAAAGAGATGTTTCAATGTCCCTGCATGTCCCGTCTTCCATCTTAGGTGGATGCTAGGAACCTGAGGGCATTATTCAAAGAAGAGTAAGTAATTTAGCTTTGGGATGCCCTGAGGGTGTGGAAGTTGCTGTGTAATGCAAGTTATTTCTTTACCATTTTCTTTCACACATTTGGTCAACTTTCATTCCTTAACCCATGGAATCCCAATAGTGCAGAAGGAGGCCATTCGGCCCATTGAGTCTGCATCGACCCTCCAAAAGAGCACCCGAGCTAGGCCCACTCAGTGTCCTATTCTCATAACCACAGCTAACCTGCACATCTTTAGAGCCTAAGGGGCAATTTTTGTATTGCCAATCCACCTAAACTGCACATCTTTGGACACTAAGGAGCAGTTTAACATGGCCAATCCACCGAACCTGCACAGCTTTGGAATGTGGGAGGAAACCGGAGCACCCCCACGCAGACTCTGCACAGGCTGTCACCCAAGCCCAGAATTGAACCTGGATCCCTGGCACTGTGAGGCAGCAGTGCTACCACTGTGCCAACATGCCACCCAGCAACCAGCAACAGGTCATTCATTGTATTATACTTATAGCATATTGATGAGCAAATTTTCACAACCTACTCTTTCAAAGTAGTCGTATGATATCCTGAGACCTAGTTAAGGTGTTTTATGAGTTCAGGTTATTTCTGTCCATTTGTTTGGATGTCAAGTTCCAAACGCGTTTGCTTCCTTGCAGCTGTTTTCCCAATTTCGTTTCCACTGTGTATTTTTCCAATCATTTCCCATTCATCGATAAACTGGAAGAACAGAGGTTTGTCTGAATTGGCAATTGTTGGGTTCTCACAAAAAAAGGTAGTGTGAATCTTGCTAAAAATCATTGCACGTGGGATTCCTTCCCTAATTGATGTCCACTGACTCCTGCTTGTAGGTGGCTGTGCGCAGCCATCAGGTGAGAATTGAATCTGGCTCAGAAGTGGTGCCCTGTGTACATGCTGACCATCTTCTACCGCTCTGCCAGGAAGTCTAGGATCGGCTGCCACCGCCTGAAGATCCCTTGCACCGATCCCCTTAAGGCAAATTTCAACCTCTCCAATTTAATAAACCCCGCCATATCGTTGATTCAGGATTCCACGCTTGGGGGCCTCGCATCCTTCCACTGAAGAAGAATCCTTCGCCGGGCTACCAGGGACGCAAAGGCCAGAATATCGGCCTCTTTCGGCTCCTGCACTCCCGGCTCCTCTGCCACCCCAAATATTGCGAGCCCCCAGCCCGGCTTGACCCTGGAACCTACCACGTCGACACCGTCCTCACTACACACTTCCAAAAGTCCTCCAGCGCTGGGCACGCCCAGAATATGTGGGTGTGGTTTGCTGGGCTCCCTGAGCACCTAACACACCTGTCCTCACCCCCAAAAAACCGGCTCATCCTTGTCCCGGTCATGTGAGCCCTATGCAGCACCTTAAATTGTATGAGGCTGAGCCTCGCGCAAGAGGAGGAAGAGTTCACTCTCCCCAGGGCATCCGCCCACGTCCACTCGTCAATCTCCTCACCCAACTCCTCCTCCCACTTACCCTTTAGCTCCTCCGCCGAGGCCTGCTCCTCCTCCTGCATCACCTGACACGTTGCCGAGATCCTCCCCTCTCCAACCCACACCTCCGACAGCACCCTGTTCTGGACCCTGCGTGGCGGCAACAGTGGGAAATCCACCACCTGCCGCCGAACAAACGCCCTTACCTGCGGATATCTGAAGGTGTTCCCCAGGGGGAGCCCGAACTTCTCCTCCAGCTCACCCAGGCTCGCGAACTTCCCATGTTGCTCGTTTTAGCCTTAGGTTACTTATTCTTATTCTGTCACCTTTGCTCATGAGTCGCCAGGTATCTTTCTGATACCGCCACGTGGTTCAAGTCCGAGTAATGATTAATAATCCAACACACCGCTTGGTAAGAGTTAAATCAACGCTTATTTATTAGAAACAGCAATTAATACTTGTACATTAAATCTACTGCTAAACTACTTCCTACAACTAACAGGCCAATACTTAACTTTGGGAATGGCCCACCAGGTCAGGGAAACAAATGGTCTTTCAAATGGGTTCTGAGCCTGCGGAATTCAAAAGCTGGTACAGGTCGATAGTCAGGAGTGCCTATCTCGTAGCGATCGCTGGAGTAACACTTACGTTCTCTTGCAGAAGGGTCTCGAAGGGTGCGGACAGGAGAAGAAGGGTCGAGTTGAACTTGGCCCCTATTCTTATAGTCCCCAGGGGCTTCCCGCCTCTCGGGGCGGACCTTGAACCTGGTTCCAAGTGATTGGACTTGGTCCCAATCACTTGGTTCGATATTCTCCAATGCTGGAGCGATTCTTTGATCGAGGGGTGGTCGTTTACCTTTCTTTGTGTCAGCTCCTGCTGGCGCCGAAAGATCTGGGTCGGCTTTGAGTTGCTAATTTGTAGCAATTGTTCCCGGGGATAGAACATAGAACATAGAACATAGAAAATACAGCACAGAACAGGCCCTTCGGCCCACGATGTTGTGCCGAACCTTTGTCCTAGATTAATCATAGATTATCATTGAATCTACAGTGCAGAAGGAGGCCATTCGGCCCCCTGAGTCTGCACCAGCTCTTGGAAAGAGCACCCTACCCAAACTCAACACCTCCACCCAACACCAAGGGCAATTTGGACATTAAGGGCAATTTATCATTGGCCAATTCACCTAACCCGCACATCTTTGGACTGTGGGAGGAAACCGGAGCACCCGGAGGAAACCCACGCAGACACGGGGAGGACGTGCAGACTCCACACAGACAATGACCCAAGCCGAAATCAAACCTGGGACCATGGATCTGTGAAGCAATTGTGCTATCCACAATGCTACCGTGCTGCCCTTAAGAACAAATAAATCTACACTATATAATTTTCCCGTAATCCATGTACCTATCCAACAGCTGCTTGAAGGTCACTAATGTTTCTGACTCAACTACTTCCACAGGCAGTGCATTCCATGCCCCCACTACTCTCTGGGTAAAGAACCTACCTCTGATATCCCTCCTATATCTTCCACCTTGCACCTTAAATTTATGTCCCCTTGTAATGGTGTGTTCCACCTGGGGAAAAAGTCTCTGACTGTCTACTCTATCTATTCCCCTGATCATCTTATAAACCTCTATCAAGTCGCCCCTCATCCTTCTCCGCTCTAATGAGAAAAGGCCTAGCACCCTCAACCTTTCCTCGTAAGACCTACTCTCCATTCCAGGCAACATCCTGGTAAATCTTCTTTGCACCTTTTCCAGAGCTTCCACATCCTTCCTAAAATGAGACGACCAGAACTGTACACAGTACTCCAAATGTGGCCTTACCAAAGTTTTGTACAGCTGCATCATCACCTCACGGCTCTTAAATTCAATCCCTCTGTTAATGAACGCGAGCACACCATAGGCCTTCTTCACAGCTCTATCCACTTGAGTGGCAACTTTCAAAGATGTATGAACATAGACCCCAAGGTCTCTCTGCTCCTCCACAATGCCAAGAACTCTACCGTTAACCCTGTATTCCGCATTCATATTTGTCCTTCCAAAATGGACAACCTCACACTTTTCAGGGTTAAACTCCATCTGCCACTTCTCAGCCCAGCTCTGCATCCTATCTATGTCTCTTTGCAGCCGACAACAGCCCTCCTTACTATCCACAACTCCACCAATCTTCGTATCGTCTGCAAATTTACTGACCCACCCTTCAACTCCCTCATCCAAGTCATTAATGAAAATCACAAACAGCAGAGGACCCAGAACTGATCCCTGCGGTACGCCACTGGTAACTGGGATCCAGGCTGAATATTTGCCATCCACCACCACTCTCTGACTTCTATCGGTTAGCCAGTTCGTTATCCAACTGGCCAAATTTCCCACTATCCCATGCCTCCTTACTTTGTGCAGAAGCCTACCATGGGGAACTTTATCAAATGCCTTACTAAAATCCATGTACACTACATCCACTGCTTTACCTTCATCCACATGCTTGGTCACCTCCTCAAAGAATTCAATAAGATTTGTAAGGCAAGACCTACCCCTCACAAATCCGTGCTGACTATCCCTAATCAAGCAGTGTCTTTCCAGATGCTCAGAAATCCTATCCTTCAGTACCCTTTCCATTACTTTGCCTACCACCGAAGTAAGACTAACTGGCCTGTAATTCCCAGGGTTATCCCTAGTTCCTTTTTTGAACAGGGGCACGACATTCGCCGCTGTCCAATCCCCTGGTACCACCCCTGTTGACAGTGAGGACGAAAAGATAATTGCCAACGGCTCTGCAATTTCATCTCTTGCTTCCCATAGAATCCTTGGATATAACCCGTCAGGCCCGGGGGACTTGTCTATCCTCAAGTTTTTCAAAATGCCCAACACATCTTCCTTCCTAACAAGTATTTCCTCAAGCTTACCAATCTGTTTCACACTGTCCTCTCCAACAATATCGCCCCTCTCATTTGTAAATACAGAAGAAAAGTACTCGTTCAAGACCTCTCCTATCTCTTCAGACTCAATACACAATCTCCCGCTACTGTCCTTGATCGGACCTACCCTCGCTCTAGTCATTCTCATATTTCTCACATATGTGTAAAAGGCCTTGGGGTTTTCTTTGATCCTACCCGCCAAAGATTGTTCATGCCCTCTCTTAGCTCTCCTAATGGCTGATTAATATGCAGATGGCTGGGGTGTTGTGATGTTGATGGCTGCAGGTATCGGTTCTGTCCGGATTCCCCAGAGGCGAATACACTGTTTTACCTGCAGCTGCCTGTTTGAGTCCTGTTGGCTGATTTTCCCATCAGCCTCTTCCGTTCGCCATTTTAAATCGGGGTTTGGCCATTCTAATCGGGAGTCAGCCATTTTACATGGCTACACCCGTCCACAAACAGGCCCCCCATCCTTCTGATACCTGCCCTGTGCCAGCTCAGGAACCCTCCGTCCATCCTCCTCGGGACAAACCGGTGGTTCCCCCGAATCGGGGACCACACTGAGGCCCCCACCTCTCCCCTGTGACGTCTCCATTGCCCCCAGATTTTGAGGGTAGCCGCCACCACTGGGCTCGTGGTATACCTCGTTGGAGGAAGCGGCAGCAGCGCCGTCACCAGCGCCTCCAGGCTCGTGCCCACACAGGACGCCATCTCCAGCCTCTTCCATGCCGCCCATCCCCCTCCATCACCCACTTACACAACATCGCCACGTTGGCAGCCCAATAATACCCACAGATGTTAGGCAGCGCCAACCCCCCTATCCCTACACCGCTCCAGGAACACCCTTCTCACCCTCGGGGTCTTCTGCGCCCACACAAACCCCGCCTGAAGAAGGCCTTAAGGATCAGGATGGGGAGGCACTGGAACAGGAACAAAAATCTCAGGAGCACCGTCATTTTAACTGACTGCACCCTACCCGCCAGGGAGAGTGGCAGCACATCCCACCTCTTAAACTCCTCCTCCATTTGCTCCACCAGTCTCGTGAAGTTAAACTTATGCAGGGCCCCCCAGCTCCTAGCCACCTGGACCCCCAGGTACCTGAAACTCCTCTCCGCCCTTCTTAGTGGGAGCTCACCAATCCCCCTCTCCTGGTCCCCCGGGTGAACAACGAACAACTCGTTCTTCCCCATATTGAGCTTGTACCCAGAGAAATCCGCAAACTCCCTGAGAATCCTCATCACCTCCGGCATTCCCCCCACCGGGTCCGCCACATATAACAGCAAAGCGTCCACATAGAGCGACACCCGATGCTCCTCCCCACCCTGCACCATCCCCCTCCAATTCCTTGACTCCCTCAATGCCATGGCCAGGGGCTCAATCGCCAGCGCAAAGAGCAGGGGGGACAGGGTACACCCCTGCCTCGTCCCCCGGTGTAACTGAAAGTACTCTGACCTCCTTCTGTTCGTGGCCACGCTCGCCACCGGGGCCTCATACAGCAGCTTAACCCACCTGACAAACCCCTCCCCAAACCCGAACCTTTTCAGCACCTCCCACAGGTACCCCCACTCTACCCTATCAAAGGCCTTCTCCGCATCCATCGTCCTCACTATCTCCACCTCCCCTTCCACCGCCGGCATCATTATAACATTCAAGAGCCTCCGTACATTCGTATTCAGCTGTCTCCCTTTCACGAACACCATCTGATCCTCGTGAATGACCTGTGACACACAGTCCTCTATCTAAACCTTCGCCAACAACTTTGCATCTAGACTACATTTAGGAGTAAGATCGGTCTGCATGACCCACATTGTAGGGGATCCTTGTCTCGCTTCAGGATCAAAGAGATCAGCGCCCGAGACATCGTCGGGGGCAAAGCTCCTCCTTCCCTTGCCTTGTTAAAGGTCCTTACCAACAGAGGGCCCAGCAGGTCTGCATACATCTGAAAAATTCGACCGGGAACCCATCTGGTTCCGGTGCCTTCCCCACCTGCAAGCTTCCTATCCCTTTGACCAACTCCTCCAGCCCCGTCACCTGCCCCTCCTCCATCCTCGGGTATCTTAACCAGTCCAGAAAGCGACCCATACCTCCCTCCTCCAGTGGGGGCTCGGACCGATACAGTTCCTCGTAGAAGTCCCTGAAGACCTCATTGATACCCACCCCACTTCGCACCATGCTCCCTCCCTCATCCTTAACTCCCCGGACCTCCCTAGCTGCCTCTCGCTTCCGAAGCTGTTGCGCCAGCATCCGGCTCGCCTTTTCTCCGTATTCATATACCGCCCCCTGCGCCTTCCTCCACTGCGCCTCCGCCTCCCTGGCAGTCAACAGATCGAATTTGGCCTGGAGGCTGCGCCGCTCCCTAAGCAATCCATCCTCCGGGACCTCCGCGTATCTCCTGTCCACCCTCGCCATCTCCCCCACCAGCCTCTCCCTCTCTCTCTTCTCCCTCCTCTCCTTATGGTCCCTGTGATGAACGCTTACTGCCTTATCATCATGTAAGGTGATGTCCCCTTTAAGACTGGGCTTGGAACCCTGGGGACTCCGCCTCTGGCTCCGCCCATCTGGGAGCCATACATAAAGGCCTGCCTCGTGGTCTGTATAGCAGTCAGCTCTCGTCCATAGCTGTAGCATAGTTATTAGTCTAATAAAGCCTTCTTTACAGTTTAATCTCTAAGCATCATTATTGAGGGTACCTCAGGCCCTAATAGAGATCAGCTCTCCCCTGACCACCACCTTCAGCGCTTCCCAGACCACCCCCACTTGAACCTCCCCATTGTCATGTACTTCCAGGTACCTCTCTAAGAACCCTTGGACCCACCCGCTCACCTCCTCGTCCGCCAGCAACCCACCTCTAAGCGCCACAGCGGGCGCTGGTCCCTCTCCTCGCCCAGGTCGAGGTCTACCCAATGCGGAGCATGATCGGAAATGGCTATCGCCGAGTACGCAGTATCTTCCACTCTCAGAATCAGCGCCCTACTCATAACAAAGAAGTCAATCCGGGAATAGGCCTTGTGGACATGGGAGAAGAATGAGAATTCCCTGGCCCCTGGCCTCGCAAACCTCCATGGGTCCACCCCTCCCATCTGTTCCATGAATCCCCTCAGCACCTTGGCCGCCGCCGGCCTCTTACCCGTCCTAGACCTGGAGCGATCTAGTGCCGGACCTAGCACCGTATTGAAATTCCCACCCATTATCAGGCCCACTGTCTCGAGGTCCGGAATCCGGCCCAGCATACGCCGCATGAACCCCGCATCGTCCCAATTCAGGGCGTATACATTGACCAACACCACCCGCTCCCCCTGCAGCTTGCCACTTACCATCACATATCTACCGCCATTGTCTGCCACGATGCCCGACGCCTCGAACGACACTCTCTTCCCCACCAAGATCGCCACCCCCCGAGTTTTTGCATCCATCCCCGAATGAAACACTTGGCCTACCTACCCCTTTCTCAACCTTACCTGATCCGCCACACTCAGGTGTGTCTCCTGGAGCATGGCCACATCTGCCTTCAGCCCCTTCAGGTGCGCGAACACCCGGGTCCATTTGACCGGCCCGTTCAGTTCCCTTACATTCCAGGTTATCAGCCGGATCAGGGGGCTACCCACCCCAACCCTCCCCCGCCGACTAGCCATATCCCCTCCTAGGCCAGCCATGTGCCCACGCCCCCCACACGGCCCGTTCCCCACAGCGGCAGATCCCCGCCCCGATCTCCTCTACCGACTGTAAACACAATGTTACGGGTGACTGCCCATCTCACAGTATGATTCTAATCCAAGTGCCTTCAGGGGACCAGGTTGGAGGTTTACTGAGGAATAAAAAGAATAGCCTTTAGACAGAACAAAATTACTGTGGATTTGGAATCTGAAACAAAGACAGAAAATATTGGATAATCTCAACAGGTCTGGCAGCATCTGTGGAGAGAGAGGGGAGCTAACGTTTTGAGTCGGGATGACTCCTTGTCAAGGACTTTAGACAGTTGGGGAAATAAAATGTTGTGTGAATTAATCAGATAACATAAAAGCTGACAATTCAGCCATTACATCTGCGCTGATGCTAGCTCTGCCGTTAGCATTTACTAATCTAATCAGAATTATCTGTTCTTACTTTTTTATTTTCTTTCTGAAGTACTTCTTCAATTCCATTCTATTTCCTGCCCTTCATTCCACCGACATATAATCAGGAATTGACTATAGTAAGGGTCTTTCCTGTTTGTTGCCTTATTTCCCTTTTCTTTTGCCGTTATCATTTATGATCCATGGAGGATTAATGGACCCGTGTCTTCATAGAATTTACAGTGCAGAAGGAGGCCATTCAGCCAATCGAGTCTGCACCGCCCTTGGAAAGAACACCCTACTTAAACCCATGCCTCCACCCTATCCCCATAACCCAGTAACCCCACCTAACCTTTTTGGACACTAAGGGCAATTTATCATGGCCAATCCACCTAACCTGCACGTCTTTGGACTGGTCTTTAAGCCAAGCAACAGAGAGAATGTGGAATTCAGAAGTTACAGGAGCTTCAGACTTGTTGCCACCAGAGGGAGAGATGGGCTGTGACTGGGTTTGATTGATTGGCAAGAGCCAATGAATTGGCCCAAAAGACCGTACTCTGCCTGGTAGCAGGTGATGATTGTATCCTGTCCCGGTGGAATGGTTTCCAGAGTCCCAAGGAATTTCAGTTGAACTCCTAGACACAGAAGACAAGGGTATGCTTTCTTGCTCTACCAAGAAAGGTTGTGAGTGCTGTGTTCCTGAGGTTGCAGAGAACTTGGATGAATGCATCTACAGGGAAACAATTACAGACTGCAGGCAAAGATCAGGACTCTCTCTCTTTCCCTCTCTCTCTCTCTCCAGAAAGGCTCCGTATGCTGCATTTCTAAGACTATAGAAGCTTGAACGAAGCTACCGTACAAACCTCAAACTGAAAGCAAGGTTTGACGAGGAACAGAGTATTAGAAACACCCATCTGAAACAATGACTTTTTTTCTCTTTTACTTAATTTTGTGAGGTCCACAAAGAATCCAGCATGAGTTGTAGAATAGAAAGAAATAACATTTATTTACAATAACATATATATATATATATATATATATTATATATATATATAGCAGCAGTAGTCCCTTGCTGCTCACTCCTCTCTAGCTGGTTCCATACTGGCCAGTTCTATTTTTGCAGGGACCTGCTAATGATTTCTCCTCCCCCCTCATTGGGGAAGCTCATACTCCCTAAGGATTGTCGGATTGCCATTAGTCCCCAGCCAGTGGTAAGCAGGCAGGTTATAACACTTAAGTTTTTTTTTAGCCCTTTCTTCCCTCTGTGTTTGTCTGTCAAGTGTGTGTGTGTGTAGACAGTTGGGGGGGGGGAATTAAAATGGGGAGGGTGGGGTTAGGAATTGGATAATAGTTAACCAGTTATATTTGTTGCATTTGTCATTACAGTTCTTGTTATAAATAAACAGTAATTGTGTTTGCAATAATAATTTACAAACCTGGTGACTGTAATTATTGGGCGGCCAAGAGTCAAAGACTTTGGGTATTTTTCTAAGAATTATTGGTTAATTCACTTGTGTTGTAACTCTGGTTCAAGTAGGGCAGGAATTTTCTGTGTACAAGCCCAGGGTGTCGTAACACTATGAATGAGACCAGTCAGCCCATCTTGCCTGTGCCAGCTCTTTCTAAGACCTTGATATTCTTTCCAAAGTGTGCCGTGCAGAATGGGGCACAGTATTCCAGCCCAGCTTGAGTCGAACATGTGGTTGTTAAAAGTTCAGCGTAACCTCCTTGCTTATCTCCCTATTAGTGGCAGAGCCTCCAGCCCACTCTCCCAAGCTCCCTCCCTAAACCCCTCTATCTCTTCATCTCTCTCCCCATCCTTAAAAAAAACATCACAAATATCATCCATTTGAGCAAGCTTGCAGCTACCTCTTATCACTCACCCAGAAAGGCACTCTGATCATTTTTGTTGTAATTATGAGTCCGTTTCACACAAAACACTTGTGATGTAACATCTTGCCCACCGAAAGCTATGGAGGGCCCTTCACATTCACATTCCATTCACTCCTCTACGAAATTGCATGAGCAAAAATCCTAATCCAGTACATTATGGGATAGAGGGGGTGAGTGAGCCTAGGTGGGGTGCTCTTTTGGAGGGTTGGTGCAGACACGATGGGCCAAATGGCACTGTAGGGATTAAGGCTACATTCTCAACTCATCAATTGTGGTAATCAGGCATTTCATCCTTGCAAACCCAGTGAAAAGAAAGAGTTGTATTTATATGGCACCATTCACGACCCCTGGACATCTTTAAAACCAATGAAATGTTGTCACTATTGTAATGTCGAAGACTCAGTAGCCAGTGGGTTAACCACAAGATCCCACCAGCAGCAATGTGCAATGATCAAATAATCTTCTTTCCTGATGTTGATTAATTGCTAAATATTGGTCAGGGCACTGAGATAACTTGGCTTCTTCGAAATAGCATCACTGGGATCTTCAGTGTCTGCCGAAGAGGGCTGACGTGGCTTCAGTTTAACATCCCATCCAATTGACAGCACCTCTCACTGTTCAGCAGCCATTCAGCTCCATCGTGGAGTATCAGCCTTGTTCTTTACATCTGAGAACTGGAATATGATTCAATCTCTCAACCTGGTGCCTGAGACGTGAGAGTGCTACCCATTGCACCACACCCCTTTAGTATTCTGGGAATGTTCAGGACACTATTTCCCCATGCCACTGATTGACCAGCCAGTGGAGACAACCTTTCAAAGTTTACGCTCGGAAAGCCTGATACACACAATTACCTCCAGTCATATGTTTCTTTGTTTCATGATTTAAAAAATACAGATTGCAGGGCAGCACGATGGCACAGTGGATAGCACTGCTGCCTCACGGCACCGAGGTCCCAGGTTCGATCCCGGCTCTGGGTCACTGTCCGTGTGGAGTTTGGACATTCTCCCCGTGTTTGCGTGGGTTTCACCCCCACAAACCAAAGATGTGCAGGGTAGGTGGATTGGCCACACTAAATTGCCCTTTAATTGGAAAAAATGTATGGGTACTCTAAATTAAAATATGAATACAGATTGAAAGGTCAGTCGAGCTCATAAAGTGCTTCAGTTACATTTGCTAGAAGCAGCATCCATTCATACACAGGGACCTGACCTCCGCAATCCATAGGAATATGGTCAATCCTTGTGTCTTTTTCGAATAACCCAGAAGCTTAGAGACCCATAGTTCTCCAATGATTTCTCCATAGCAACAACACAACCAATCAGAGCTGACTTGCGAACCAATCAGCATTCCTTTTCTCCTGTAAATTGTTATGATCGTTTGAAATTTGGCATTCTTGTGTTTGTCCTTACAAGCGTGAAATGAAATATTTTGGCAGCGTCTCTCTTTCCAGCAATATATGGATTGAGAGGCCGTCTCCATGACAGAAATCTTATATTTCTGGCATCATTATGCTGAATCTAAACTATATGATTCCAAAAACACAAATGCCCTTCCTATTATCAGGAATTATATAGGTGACTGAAACTCCTGCTCTTCAATAGTCTCATGGTCTGCCGTGCCAGTAACATGTTTATGAAATATTATTCACCTAAGTTGTGATTACTTCTAAACTGTCTTTATTCATTTTCTATCTGCAGACATTGACGTGTGTGTGAACAATCCGTGTGGACCCAATGCCTCCTGTACCCAGCAGGACGGAAGCTTCAGATGCTCCTGTGTGACTGGCTACACCTGGAATGGATCTGTCTGTACAGGTGTGTGATGGGAATCATTGAACCCATTGGGGAATTAACTGAAGTTACTGCTTTCAGTATCTGCTGTATTTAGTGTTTTTCTTTAGACTGTAGCTTCCACTGTGATTCTCTCTGCTCCACTCTGAAGATTGTCAACTCTGTTTGGATATATTATGGGATGGTTAATCACATGACCTCCTTCCTCCAATAACCGTGATTCTTAGTCCCGCCGTTGGACATGTAACAAATCCTTCTTTCTAGTTCACTACCTTCTCACACAATTCAAAATTGAACAGAGTAATAATTATTTGATTGGATGGCTAGTGATCTAGGGTCAAATGGTCTTTTGTTTCTCACCCTGATTTCACTCACTGCAGTGTTCCAGAGATTAGTCTTTAATTCATGGAGCGCCCAGGAATATCCAGTCATGCTCTCTCCTCATAATTTCTTGAAGTAATGAAATTTTGAAGTTGCAGTTGTACAGCTATCCACCACACAAAGCTCTAATCTTCATTTCACACCCTGGACTGTTCATCTTTCACAAGAGTCTACTGATTCATCCTAAATTTGAGTGTGTGTAGAAAGTTTAATATTGACAAAGCTGTGGATCCTCCAATGAACTCTTCCTTTCTTCTCAACTTCAGATGTGAATGAATGTCAAAGTGGAAGCCACGACTGTCACAGCTCAGCCTCCTGTTTCAACAGCCCCGGCTCTTTCCAGTGTGTGTGTAAGGCTGGACATACTGGAGATGGAAGGAGTTGTACAGGTAACCAACACTGAATCATCCCAGCAAAGAATATCCCCATTTCCATTTTAGTTATTCATTTTTGTCGAAAATAGCAATCACTGAGAGGATGTTTCAGTCACCTTGGTCAGGATGTCTCATCTACTCACTGCCTGAACCAGCTGGGACATTGGAAGGGGGGAATTATAACATTCTGAACCATACCATGGCGGGAGGTTTTCTAACGCTGAAATGTGTCCCTGTGTCGCCTTCTGTTACTGAGTAGAAATTGCAACCTTGACATGAACAATAACCAGATCATCAAAATAGCACAAAGAAAATTGTGAGTGTTCCACAAATCTCATGATGAAGAGGTGAAAACTGGCCAATATATCTAAACTGCAGAAGGTTCCTGTGCTCCTGCTGTCATTGTCAACATCTCCATTTTAAAGATACTTAATGTTTATGGACATAATTTTGTCACTGTTATGGGCCAGGCATTAGAGAACCCCAAAGTGTA
Source organism: Scyliorhinus torazame (assembly GCF_047496885.1). NCBI lineage: Eukaryota > Metazoa > Chordata > Chondrichthyes > Carcharhiniformes > Scyliorhinidae > Scyliorhinus > Scyliorhinus torazame. Next base: position 53,548,168 of record NC_092725.1, read on the forward strand.
TCATGGAGTTCACCTGATTGTGGTATGGGGAGCACACGGCCCACTCTACAGGTGTGGTACAGCAGAAATGGAAAAGTATTTTTTAAAAGCAAAACAATGTTTATTCTATGAACTCAAGTTAAACTTTTTAAAACATACAGTGAACATCTTAGCAACCATTAATTCAAATACAACCCCCAAAGAATACAACACTAAGTAATCCTTTAAGCTGTCCTTTTAACATCCATATGACTTAAAACACCTTTTACCAGAAGCACATCAGGTTAAAGTCACTACTGTTATTAGTTTTAAATCACCAGGATCGATTTACAGTCTTTAGATTGCAGAGAGAGATTTATACATCTTCTCGCTGTGAGTGCAGCTATCCAGCTCTGTAAACAAAACTAAAGCACACCCTGCAGCCTGCTCAAAAACGAAAGTAAAAAGCTGACAGACAGCCCAGCTCCACCCACTCTCTGACATCACTGCAGTAATAAACACCCATTTCTTAAAGGTACTCTACTACAGATATTTATATACACACTCATTTATAAACACCCATTTCTTAAAAGTACTCTCACATGACAGCCATCCCTATTACAGTGATGATATTTTACTGTGCACCTTTGTGGTTTCTTCAAAACAAACCATTTATTTTCTATCTGCAGTTATTGACGTGTGTGTGAACAATCCGTGTGGATCCAATGCCTCCTGTACCCAGCAGGACGGAAGCTTCAGATGCTCCTGTGTGACTGGCTACACCTGGAATGGATCTGACTGTACAGGTGTGTGATGGGAATCATTGAACCCACTGGGGAATGAACTGAAGTTACTGCTTCCATATAGGACTGGAGATTTTGTGTTGTGAGGTTCAGTGTCACACCGCTTGAGGCATTTACCCATTGAACTAACAGATGTAATCAGCTCTCATTTATAAGAATTATGTGGTCAGGGCAGCGTGGTGGCACAGTGGTTAGCACTGGTGCCTCATGGCGCTGAGGACCCAGGTTCAAACTGGCCCTGGGTCACTCTCTGTGCGGAGTTTGCACATTCTGCCTGTAACTGCGTGGGTCTCACTCCCACAACAAAAGATGTGCTGGTTACGTGGATTGGCCACGATAAATTGTCCGTTAATTGGAAAAAAATAAATGGACATCCTGAATTTATAAACAAAAAAGAATCATGAGGTCAAAGTCTAAATCTGAGTGTGTGGAAAGTTTCAGATTGACAAAGCTGTGGATCCTCCAATGAACTCTTCCTTTCTCCTCAACTTCAGATGTGAATGAATGTCAAAGTGGGAGCCACGACTGTCACAGCTCAGCCTCCTGTTTCAACAGCCCCGGCTCTTTCCAATGTGTGTGTGATGCACGATCAATCACTACAGAAGTGAGATTGTAGTCCAATTGAAGGCTTTAAGGAACAAGTAGTTACCCCAGCAGCTCTGGTACAGAATGACTGCAGTGGGTGAAACACAGACTCTTATGCTCCGCCTGCTGGGCGGAGCCAGCAGGCAGGTTCTACCACTCATACTACAGTATAAGGTACATCCCACCTAGGTACCGCAATACCCCTCATATAGCCCACCACATTTACCCCTGTTTAAAAAAGATTCCGACGGGGGTGGTGGCCTTGCTTTTACAGTGGTAGAGGTTATAGCGGTACCCTTCGGTGCCTTTACATGCAATACACATATTTACAGACAACTATTTACAAGTTCATTTTACAACGAAACTATCAGCCGGTCGGGGGCCCTGGTCGCCCTCTGCGATCGTCGCAGTCCCGGTGATGACGCTGGCGTCGGCTCGGGCATCCGTGGCTCTGGGAGCGTATCGTCTTCAGCTTCTTCGCATCCGGATGTGGCCAGTGGGAGGACGGATCCTCCTGGGAAGGGGACTGCAGTGGTGTGCGCCGGTGAAAAAATGGTTGGGGTTGGTGGGGGGGAGGGGGGATCCAGCGGGGGCCAGATCCCGGAGGGAGACCGTGTCTTGTCGGCCGTCGGGGTGCGCCACATAGGCGTACTGGGGGTTAGCATGGAGGAGATGTACCCTCTCGACCTTTGGGTCCGACATGTGGGCCCGTACGTGTTTGTGGAGTAGGATGGGTCCGGGGCTGCCAGCCATGTTGGGAGCAAGGTCCCCGAGGAGGACTTCCTAGGGAAGGCAAGGAGACGTTCATGAGGTGTTTCATTGGTAGTAGTGCACAGTAGTGAGCAGATGGAATGAAGTGCATCGGGGAGGACCTCCTGCCATCGCAACACTGGGAGATTCTTGGACTGTAGGGCCAGTAGGACGGCCTTCCAGACTGTCCCTTTCTCCCTCTCTACCTGAAAGAGGATCCCCTATCGCTATGGATGTAGGCGGGGAAACCGAACAGGGTAAAGATGCTGTGGAGGGCTATAATGGCGGTGGCAGCCGTCATGTCGGGACAGGGGATGGTGAAAGGGAACCGGGAGTACTCATCAATCATGTTTAAGAAATACGTGTTGCAGTCGGTGGAGGGAAGGGGCCCTTTGAAATCCACGCTGAGGCGTTCAAAGGGGCGGGAAGCCTTCACCAGGTGCGCTTTCTCTGGCCTGTAGAAGTGCGGCTTGCACTCCACGCAGATTTGGCAGTTTCTGGTTACGGTCCTGACCTCCTCGATGGAGTAGGGCAGATTGCGGGTTTTAACAAAGTGGAAGAACCGGGTGACCCCCGGGTGGCAGACGTTGTCGTGGAGGGCTCGGAGTCCCTCTGCTTGTACACTGGCACAAGTGCCGCGGGACAGGGCATCAGGAGGCTCGTTGAGCTTCCCCGGACCTTGTATTGCGCTATCTGGTTGACCATTTCAGATATGCGGGGGAGAGGGTACGCGTCGAGCTATGTATACCTGTTGATATACGTGAGTGTGGTAGTATGTATTGGGGGTCATGTGGGACTGGAAGCCCTAATGTCATTGGCTGACAGATCCCGGGTCCTGGTTGGCCGTTGACCTCATACTCCGCCCTGAAGGCGAAGTATAAGAAGCCGGTGCCTTCCCCCGCATGCCAGTTTACTATCGGGCTGCTGGGGAACAGACACGCTTAATAAAGCCTCATCGACTTCACTCTGTTTGTCTCACGGAGTCTTTGTGCGCCACAATTTATTAAGCGTGCCTAAAAAGGACTATGGAGCTCAGGATCATTCCAGAATGCCTGAGGATCAGCCCCCACGCAGTGAATGCAGCAGCAGCTTTCAAACACTGGCAGACTTGCTTTGAGGCCTACATCACATCGACCACAGGCCGAGTCTCAGATGAACAAAAACTGCAGGTCCTGCACTCGAGGGTGAGCACGGAGATTTTCACCCTCATTGAAGACACCCGCGATTTCCAGACGGCGTTCGCAGCACTGAGAAGTCTCTACGTTCGCCCAGTTAACCAAATCTACGCTCGCTACCAGCTCGCGACGAGACGGCAAGCTCCCGGAGAATCGATGGACGAGTTCTACGCCGCGCTGCTGATTTTGGGACGAGCCTGCAGCTGCCCGTCGGTGAACGCAAACGAACACACGGACATGTTAATGCGCGATGCTTTTGTTGCAGGTATACAATCCTCCCAAATCCGCCAAAGACTTCTAGAAAAAGAGTCACTAGGACTCTCAGAGGCACGGGCCCTGGCAGCCTCGCTGGACGTAGCCGCGCGTAATACCCGCGCCTACGGCCCCGACCGCGCGGCAGGCCATTGGGCCCCGTACGTACCCGCCGCGGCAAACCCCCTACCCCCCCCCCCCGGACACCCCACAGGCTTGCGCAGTCCAAACGCCGAGTCGCACCGGGGGCGCCCGCTGTTATTTCTGCGGCCAGGCGAAGCACCCCCGACAACGCTGTCCGGCCCGCGCAGCCATCTGCAAAAGCTGCGGGAAAAAGGGCCACTATGCGGTGGTATGCCGGTCCCGCGTGGTCGTCGCCGTCCCGGGAGAACAGGGAGCCCTACAGGCAGTCTATGCCTCCCAACCCCCCCAGCACGCCATGTGCGACCCCCAGGTGCCGCCATTTTGCGTCCCGCGCCCCACGCCTGACCCGCCAGCGCCGCCGACCTGGGCCCTCGCCCCCGTCCCGCGCCCCACGCCTGACCCGCCGACCTGGGCCCTCGCCCCCGTCCCGCGCCCCACGCCTGACCCGCCGACCTGGGCCCTCGCCCCCGTCCCGCGCCCCACGCCTGACCCGCCGGAGCCGCCGACCTGGGCCCTCGCCCCCGTCCCACGCCCCACGCCTGACCCGCCGGAGCCGCCGACCTGGGCCCTCGCCCCCGTCCCGCGCTCCACGCCTGACCCGCCGGAGCCGCCGACCTGGGCCCTCGCCCCCGTCCCGCGCCCCACGCCTGACCCGCCGGAGCCGCCGACCTGGGCCCTCGCCCCCGTCCCGCGCCCCACGCCTGACCCGCCAACGCCGCCGACCTGGTCCCTCACCCCCGTCCCGCGCCCCACGCCTGACCCGCCGGCAATACAACTCATCTGGACCCCGACCTCCGTCCCCGGCGAGGGACCTCCTCACTGTCCCAGCGCTCGCACTACTGACCTGCCGGTCCCCAGCGAGGGAGCTCCGCGCGGTCCTAGCGCCCGCGGCCCTGGCGCTCGCACCAAAGGAACTCCGCGCGGTCCTAGCGCCCGCGGCCCGGGAACTCCGCGCGGTCCTAGCGCCCCCCAGACCCCCCAGAACTCAATGTGCGACCCGCAGACGCCGCCATTTTGGGTCCCGACCACCACGAGGGGAGGAGGGGCCCCGCCATCTTGGACCGCCCCCGACCTGTACGACGCATGGGGGCGGCCATTTTGTCCACCCCCGACGCCATCTTGTGACCCCTCATCTACGGGCGAGGTATGGGGGCGGCCATTTTATCCATCCCCGACGTCCTCTTGGACGGCAACAACGGACCCCACCCCACTACTACAACCACGGCTCGCTTCGGTTACGCTCGATCAGGCTCGGCCCCAGACTCTCCAGACGACGACGACAACGGTCCTAATTAACGGCCACGAGACGCCATGCCTAGTCGACTCCGGGAGCACGGAAAGTTTTATACATCCCGACACGGTAAGACGCTGTTCCTTAACTACCTACCCCAGCGCACAAAAGATTTGCCTAGCCGCAGGATCCCACTCCGTACAGATCCAGGGATTCTGCATAGTTACCCTAACGGTACAGGGGAGGGAATTCAAAAACTACAAACTTAACGTCCTTCCCCAACTCTGTGCCCCCACCTTGCTGGGCTTAGATTTTCAATGTAACCTACAGAGCCTTACGTTTAAATTCGGCGGCCCCATACCCCCACTCACTATCTGCGGCCTCGCCACCCTCAAGGTGCAACCCCCGTCCTTGTTTGCGAACCTCACCCCGGATTGCAAACCCGTCGCCACTAGGAGCAGACGGTACAGCGCCCAGGACCGGACCTTCATTCGCTCCGAAGTCCAGCGGCTACTAAAGGAGGGCATAATCCAGGCCAGCAATAGTCCCTGGAGAGCGCAGGTGGTAGTAGTGAAGACAGGGGAGAAACAAAGGATGGTCATTGACTATAGCCAGACCATCAACAGGTACACACAACTAGACGCGTACCCTCTCCCCCGCATATCCGACATGGTCAATCGGATTGCCCAGTATAAAGTCTTCTCCACCGTGGACCTCAAGTCCGCCTACCATCAGCTCCCCATCCGCCCAAGTGACCGCAAGTACACAGCCTTCGAGGCAGACGGGCGATTATACCACTTCCTAAGGGTCCCTTTTGGCGTCACAAACGGCGTCTCGGTCTTCCAACGGGAAATGGACCGAATGGTTGATCAACATGGGTTACGGGCCACGTTCCCGTACCTCGACAATGTAACCATCTGCGGCCACGATCAGCAGGACCACGACGCCAACCTCCAAAAATTCCTCCAGACTGCCAAAGCCTTGAACCTCACGTACAATGAGGACAAGTGCGTTTTTAGCACCGATCGGCTAGCCATTCTGGGCTACATAGTGCGCAATGGGATAATAGGCCCCGACCCCGAACGTATGCGCGCACTCATGGAATTTCCCCTCCCGCACTGCCCAAAAGCCCTGAAACGCTGCCTGGGGTTCTTTTCATACTACGCCCAGTGGGTCCCCCAGTACGCAGACAAGGCCCGTCCCCTAATACAGACCACGGCTTTCCCGCTGTCGACAGAGGCTTGCCAGGCTTTCAGCCGCATCAAAGCGGACATCGCAAAGGCCACGATGCGCGCCATCGACGAGTCCCTCCCCTTCCAGGTCGAGAGCGACGCCTCTGACGTAGCTCTCGCGGCTACCCTTAACCAAGCGGGCAGACCCGTGGCCTTTTTCTCCCGAACCCTCCACGCCTCAGAAATCCGCCACTCCTCAGTGGAAAAGGAAGCCCAAGCCATAGTGGAGGCTGTGCGACATTGGAGGCATTACCTGGCCGGCAGGAGATTCACTCTCCTCACTGACCAACGGTCGGTTGCCTTCATGTTCGATAATGCACAGCGGGGCAAGATCAAGAACGACAAGATCTTGCGGTGGAGGATCGAACTCTCCACCTTCAACTATGAGATCTTGTACCGGCCCGGAAAGCTGAACGAGCCGTCTGATGCCCTATCCCGCGGGACATGTGCCAACGCACAAATTGACCGCCTCCAAGCCCTCCACGAGGACCTCTGCCACCCGGGGGTCACTCGGTTTTACCACTTCATCAAGTCCCGCAATCTCCCCTACTCCTTAGAGGAGGTCCGTACAGTCACAAGAGACTGCCACATCTGCGCAGAATGCAAACCGCATTTTTTCAGGCCAGATGGAGCGCACCTGATTAAGGCTTCCCGTCCCTTTGAACGCCTCAGTCTCGATTTCAAAGGGCCCCTCCCCTCCACCGACCGCAACGCGTATTTCCTTAATGTAGTGGACGAATACTCCCGCTTCCCTTTTGCCATTCCCTGCTCCGACATGACCGCGGCCACAGTCATTAAAGCCCTGAACAGCATATTCACACTGTTCGGTTACCCCGCATACGTCCACAGCGACAGGGGGTCCTCTTTCATGAGTGACGAGCTGCGCCAGTTCCTGCTCAGCAAGGGTATAGCTTCAAGCAGGACGACCAGCTACAACCCCCGGGGGAACGGGCAAGTAGAAAGGGAGAACGGCACGGTCTGGAAGGCCGTCCTACTGGCCCTACGGTCCAGGGACCTCCCAGTTTCACGGTGGCAGGAGGTCCTCCCGGACGCTCTCCATTCCATCCGGTCGTTATTATGTACGAGCACTAATCAAACGCCGCACGAGCGTCTCCTTGTCTTCCCTAGGAGGTCCTCCTCTGGAACGTCGCTGCCGACCTGGCTGGCGGCCCCAGGACCCATCCTGCTCCGAAAGCACGTGCGGGCACATAAGGCGGACCCGTTGGTCGAAAGGGTTCACCTCCTCCACGCAAACCCCCAGTACGCCTACGTGGAGTACCCCGACGGCCGACAGGACACGGTCTCCCTGCGGGATCTGGCGCCCGCCGGCACCACGCACACCCCCCGGCACCATCAACCCAACCGCCCCCCTTCCTGCCACCGCCGCACCCCGCGACCGCCCCCTTCCCAGGAGGATCAGTCCCCCTCCCCTTTGCACCGACAGCTAAAACCGTGCGGTTCCCGGAGGCGACAACGCTGGTACAAGCACTACCACCACCGCCGGGGCCGAGGCGATCGACACGGACGACCAGACCGCCCGACCGACTCGTGGCATCGATGTAAAACAAAGATGGACTGTCCAATGAACATTTTGTTTTCCTATATCCTCTGTAAATAGTTGTAACAGGACGATACTGTCCAATACGGTCCTACCATGTAACTGTTCTCTCCTCCCAGGACCAGTACTGTAAACCCTTACCACCATACGAAGCATCACCCCGCCGGGTTCATTTTTGACAAGGGGTGAATGTGGTAGTATGTATTGGGGGTCATGTGGGACTGGAAGCCCTAATGTCATTGGCTGACAGATCCCGGGTCCTGGTTGGCCGTTGACCTCATACTCCGCCCTGAAGGCGAAGTATAAGAAGCCGGTGCCTTCCCCCGCATGCCAGTTTATTATCGGGCTGCTGGGGAACAGACACGCTTAATAAAGCCTCATCGACTTCACTCTGTTTGTCTCACGGAGTCTTTGTGCGCCACAGTGAGGTCTGACCGTGAGGTCTGACTGTAGTCTATGACCATCCTATGTTTCTGCCCAGTCTTTACAACCACCACTTGAGCTCTCCAGGGGCTGTTGCTGGCCTCGATAATGCCTTCCTTTAGTAACCGTTGGACTTCCGACCTAATGAAGGTCCGGTCCTGGGCACTGTACCGTCTGCTCCTGGTGGCGACGGGTTTGCAATCGGAGGTAAGGTTTGCAAACAGGGAAGGTGGGTCGACCTTGAGCGTCGCGAGGCCGCAGACAGTGAGGGGGGGTATGGGGCCGCCGATATGAAAGTTAAACTTTGCAGGTTACACTGGAAGTCCAATCACAGGAGTGTGGCAGCGCAGAGGTGGAGTCGGAAGTTATTGAACTCAACGCCCTGGACCGTGAGGTTGGCTATGCAGTACCCCCGGATCTCCATGGAGTGGGACCTAGAGGCCAGGGAGATCTTTTGTTTAACCGGGTGTACAGCGAGGGAGCAGCGTCTTACCGTATTGGGATGGATGAAGCTCTCCATGCTCCCAGAGTCGATCAAGCAGGATGTCTTGTGCCCGTTGATGAGTACCGACGTCGTAGAGGTTGAAAGCGTTCGGGGCCGAGACTGGTCCAGTGTCACTGAGGCAAGTTGTGGCAGAAGCTGAAAGATCTCGTCGGGCGATACACAGCCACCCGAGTCGGGGTCCTGAGACGTCATCCAAGATGGTTGCCCCCCATTAATCGCACATGGCCGGCTGGGAGATCTCATCAGGTGATACATGGCCAGCCGAGTCAAGGTCCTGAGACGCCATCCAAGATGGCTGCCCCCATGAATCGCACATGACCTGTGAGGAGAGGAATGGCAGTGGGCGCGGTTCGCCTGTGGAGACAGCAGCGACCGACCAGGCCTGGTATACTGCCACGAAGTGCCCCTTCTTCCCGGAGCCCTTGCAGATTGCGGATCGGGCCGGGCAGCGTTGCCGGGAGTGTTTGTTTTGCCCGCAAAAATAGCATTCCCCCCCACCCCCGGGGTTTCCTGGCTGCCGCACTGCACAAGCTTGTGGGGAATTTAGGGCTGCTTCGGAATCGGCCGCGGGTGGGGTCCACCCTATCCATGCGGGTACCGCGCGGTCGGGAACATAGGCCTGGGCATTGCGGGAGGCTACATCTAGGGAGTGCTCAAGTTTCCATGCCTCTTTAAGCCCTAGCGTGTCGTTTTCCAGCAGTCGCTGGCGGATTTTAGAGTATAGCATGCCCGCAACAAAAGCATCCCATATTAAGAGTTCGGTGTGGTCATTGTGGACAGTTACAGTTTCTACCTAACACTAACAATGCGCGGTAAAAATCGTCCAGTGATTCCCCTGGGATCTGCCGTCTGGTAGCTTAAAGATACTGAGCGTCTACCTGATTCACAGTGCGGACGTAGTGCTCTTTTAACAAAGTCATTGCGTCCTCGAAACTGTCCACGTCTTCGATAAGCATGTAGATTTCTGGGCTCACCCTTGAGTGGAAGCCTTGCAGTTTCTGTTCCTCTGTGGGGGTAGTCGGGGCCGTCGTGATGTACGCCTTGAAACATGCCAGCCAATGTTTAAAAACTGCTGCTGCATTTGCCGCGTGGGGGTTGATTTGTAGATACTCTGGCTTGATGCGGAGAGCAGCCATTCTTCAATTCTTGTTCATTAAATTGATGCACGATCACTCACTACTGAAGCGAGATTGTAGTCCAACTGAAGGCTTTAATGAACAAGTAGTTACCCCAGCAGCTCCAGTACAGAATGACTGCTGTGGGTGAAACACAGACTCTTATGCTCCGCCTGCTGGGCGGAACCAGCAGGCAGGTTCTACCAATCATACTAGAGTACGAAGTCTTACAACACCAGGTTAAAGTCCACCCCAGTCCAACGCCGGCATCTCCACATCAATCATACTACAGTATAAGATACATCCCACCTAGGTACCGCAATACCCCTAATATAGGCTACCATAGTGCGTAAGGCTGGACATGCTGGAGATGGACAGAATTGTACAGGTAAATGAAGAATATGGAGAATTGTCAGTGATTTACTTCACTGTTAGTTTGTCTGGGGAATGTCCAAACCTTGATACTTTTGTTGCTTTAAATTCTTAAAAGGGAATAATTTGCTGAATAAGGAATTCGGACAAATCGCACTTGATGATTTCCACAACAGACTGAGAAGATTCCCACACTTCTGAAGCAGAATTGTTGGGAAGTCTTCTGTTGAACTTTGCTGGAATATTGCTGCCACGCATCATCTACCTGGATGAACAGTTGCCATAGTAACAAATCAATCACATGTTTGTTTTCTTTTTGTTGCAACTTTCTTTCTTATTCCTGGTAACATTTGGTTAAATCTTGAGGCACTACTGTTTGAGGAACCATCCACACATCTGGTTCTTTTTCAAGTCTCGAGCCTAAATCTGGATGAGTAACAAGAGAATGTTTACTGTTGACAAAGCTGGGGATCTTCCAATGAACTCTTCCTTTCTTCTCAACTTCAGATGTGAATGAATGTCAAAGTGGGAGCCACGACTGTCACAGCTCAGCCTCCTGTTTCAACAGCCCCGGCTCTTTCCAATGTGTGTGTAAGGCTGGACATACTGGAGATGGAAGAACTTGCACAGGTAACTGACACTGAATCTCATCAAAGAAAAATAACACCGTTTCCAATTTCTGCATTCATTCTTGGGAAATTGCAAACTTTGACAATATTCCATCTCCTTCCTTGTCTGAATAACTCACCTACTCATAAATTAGCTTGAACTTTGGAAAACAAAAATTGCTATAATCAGAATTACACCAGGGGCGTCATTCTCCGACCCCCCACCGGGTCGGAGAATCGCCGGGGGCTGCCGTGAATCCCGCCCCCGTCGGATGCTGAAGTCTCCGGCACCGGAGATTCGGCGGGGGTGGGAATCACGCCGCGCCGGTTGGCGGGCCCCCCCACTCGATTCTCCGGCCCGGATGGGCCGAAGTCCCGCCGATAAATTGCCTGTCCCGCCGGCGTAAATTAAAGTACCTATTTACCGGCGGGACAAGGCGGCGCGGGCGGGCTCCGGGGTCCTGGGGGGGGGCGCAGGGTGATCTGACCCCGGGGGGTGCCCCCACGGTGGCCTGGCCCGCGATTGGGGCCCACCGATCCGCGGGCGGACCTGTGCCGTGGGGGCACTCTTTCCCTTCCGCCTCCGCCACGGTCTCCACCATGGCGGAGGCGGAAGAGACTCCCTCCACTGCGCATGCGTGGGAAACTGTCAGCGGCCGCTGACGCTCCCGCGCATACGCCGCCCCGACATGTCATTTCCACGCCAGCTGGCGGGGCAACAGAGGCCGTTTCCGCCAGCTGGTGGGGCGGAAATTCTTCCGGCGTCGGCCTAGCCCCTCAATGTTGGGGCTCGGCCCCCAAAGATGCGGAGCATTCCGCACCTTTGGGATGGCGTGATGCCCGTCTGATTGGCGCCATTTTGGGCGCCAGTCGGCGGACATTGCGCCGTTTCGGGAGAATTTCGCCCCATGTTTTGATTCTATGGAGGGATATGGGCCAAATGCAGGCAAATGGGGTTAGCTTAGATGGGCTTTTGGTTGGCATGGACCAGTTTGGACCCAAGGGCTTGTCTCCGTGCCATAGATTCTATGATGTTGCAGAGCGCCATTGCCTCAAATGTGTTCCTGAGATGAAAACAGGAATCTTCACCAAAGAATAATCCTGAGGAACCAATTAACACAGACAGAGCTGAGATTATTCCAAAAAAACTCACTCTGAAGAGGTGAGAATAATAATAATATAATAATCTTTATTAGTGTCACAAGTCGACTAACATTAACACTGCAATGAAGTTACTGAAAATTCCCTAGTCGCCACCCTCCAGCACCTGTTGGCGAACACAGAGGGAGAATTCAGAATGTCCAATTCACCTAACAAGCATGTCTTTTGGGACTTGTGTGAGGAAGCCGGAGCACCCGGAGGAAACCCACACAGACATGGGGAGAACGTGCAGACTCCGCACAGACAGTGACCCAAGCCGGGAATTGAACCTGGGACCTGTGAAGAAGCTGTGCTAACCACTGTGCTACCGTGCCGCCCATTGAAAGGCACCATACTCATATTTTCCTCCTGTAATCACACGCAACCCCTCCTCAACGCTGCTCGATGTTTATGGGACAAATTTGCTCCAGCCCCTGAAGCTCCCATGGATTCTCGTGAACAACGAGGCACTTTCAACTGCAGCTTCCAAAGTCTCAAGCTGTACCACTTAGGACAAGGACTGCAGGTGTTTGGATACACAACCACGTGGAACCTTCCTTCTAAATTACCCGGACTTGAACTTTATCACTGTTTCTTCACTGCTACTGAGTCAAAAGTGAATTCCCTCACCAACAATTCCCCAGATGTACCGATCCCTTAGGAACAGCTATGTTAAAGATGGAAGTTCTCCATCACCTTCTCAAGGCTCGTTAGGGGTGGTCAACAAATGCTGCCTGCCCATGTCACCCATACCCAAAGAATTAAGTAAAAATATCGTAGCATGGGATCTCCGTATTCATTTTCTATCTTCAGTTATTGACATGTGTCGGAACAATCCGTGTGGACCCAATGTCTCCTGTACCCAGCAGGATGGAAGCTTCAGATGCTCCTGTGTGACTGGCTACACCTGGAATGGATCTGTCTGTACAGGTGTATGATGGGAATCATTGAATCCATTGGGGAATGAACTGAAGTTACTGCTTCCATATAGGACTGGAGATTTTGCCAAGCCCCAGCCAGACCAGGACATGGGTGGATTAGGGTGCGACTTCCATTGTAGTTTTGCCTGCGATGAAAACCAGTGAATGATGGTGCTCTTCACATTTTCTCCATCATCAATAATAATTCACTGAGCATTGTCATTTGTAGTTTTGTGACAATCTCTATTTCTACTCAGTTTTGAATTATTTCATATATTCTTTATCTGGTCAATGAAATGGAAACAAAACAATTGGGATTGTGGGTGCAGGCAATTGGTGTAGGCCCCTGAGCTAAAACAGAAACTCGGGTGGCACGTGGCGCAGTGGTCAGCACTGGGACTATGGCGCTGAGACCTGGCCCGGGGTCACTGTCCGTGTGGTGTTTGCACATTCTCCCCGTGTCAGCGTGGGTTTCATCCCCACAACCCAAAGATGTTCAGGTTAGGTGGATTGGACACGATAAATTGCCCCTTAATTGAAAAAATATATAATTGTGTACTCTAAATTTATTTTAAAAACCGGAAACTCCTTAGTTACTGACTCACCTGATTTGTGTCTCCCAACATTTCCTCTTTTTTTCCATTTTCAGTATCTGCTGTATTTAGTGTTTTCTTTTGACCGTGGTTTCCACTCCAATTCTTACCCTTGTTCTCAATTGTATCTGCTCCACTCTAATGGTTGTCAACCTGCTTGGATATTATAATATGGGATATTTGATTACATGACCTCCATCATCATTCATTGACCCAGATTCTCATTCACTCCATTGAACATGCAAAGTATCCATCATTGTGTGTCACTACCTTCCCACACCATCTGGCAAGGCACCCGACCCGATCCATGGCAGTGCCAACCCATTGCCTGAGCACCTTGGCTGTGCCATCCTGACACCCTGGTAGTGACAGAGTGAGACTGCAAGGGTGACCAAGTGTTACTGCCAGGATATCAGGCTGTTGTGCCAAGGCGTCTGGGTGCCGAAGATAGTGCCAGGATGGTACCCTGCCCTGTCCCCCACCAGTCCAAGCGTATCTAATGGCCTGGGAGACCCCCCCACACACACCCCGTCTCCAGGTGACATTACAACTGGTCTATGTTTGTGGAAACCAATACTAAACAGCGTCACGGTGAGGTCTCCCAGGTGTGGCCATTAGGTCCTGGGTATCGGGAGAACCCTATGAATGCATGTTTAAATGATCCCAGTGAGGGTGAGATCCAGATTGCGAAGTCTTTCAAGATTTCATTGAAACCACCGAAGCGTTTCAAGTGTCGCAAACCTCACTACAGGCCCCTTGCGAAATTCAACGACCTTGTCCCGACACCAATTTGTACACTGAATCACGGCCATTGCTGATGTTAAAGTTGTACAGGTATCCACCACATAATAATCTTCTTATCACAGTCTGGTCTGTTCATCGTTTATAAGTGTATATGGTTCAAGCCTAAATCTGGGTGTCTGTTGAAAGTTTAAAATTCGGAAAGCTGGGGATCCCACAATAAACTCTACTTTCCTCGCAACTTCAGAGGTGAATGAATGTCAAAGTGGAAGCCACGACTGTCACAGCTCAGCCTCCTGTTTCAACAGCCCCGGCTCTTTCCAATGTGTGTGTAAGGCTGGACATACTGGAGATGGGAGGAATTGTATCAGTAACTGACACTGAATTTTTCCAAGGGAAAAATGATCCTGTTTCCAACCTCTGCATTTATTCTCAGAAATTGCAATCTTTGATGTATCCAGTTCCCTTTCTGGTCTAAATGACTCACCTATTCGTAAATCAGCTGGGTGTTTTAAACAGGAAAATCATTACATTCAGAATTATAACACGTTTCTGGGTACATAGAAATTAAATAGGTGTCACTGGCTTCAAAATGTGTTCCTGAGATAAAAACAGGAAACTTCACCAAAGCAATAAACCTGAGGAACAAATTATCACAGAGAGAACTGTCAGTTTTGAAACAAACTCATTCTGAAGAGATGTGACCTGCCCAATGAAAGGCAGCATGCTTGAGATCGGTAGCACGGTAGCATAGTGGTTAGCACAATTGCTTCACATCTCCAGGGTCCCAGGTTCGATTCCTGGCTTGGGTCACTGTCTGTGCGGAGTCTGCACGTTCTCCCCGTGTGTGCGTGGGTTTCCTCCGGGTGCTCCAGTTTCCTCCCACAGTCCAAAGATGTGCAGGTTAGGTGGATTGGCCATGCTAAATTGCCCTTAGTGTCCAAAATTGCCCTTAGTGTTGGGTGGGGTTACTGGGTTATGGGGATAGGGTGGAGGTGTGGGCTGGTGCAGACTCGATGGGCTGAATGGCCTCCTTCTGCACTGTAAATTCTATGATCTCTTCCTGTAATTGTCTGCATCCCCTGCTCAAAGCTGCTAGATGTTTATGGGGCATAATTGTTTCACCCCTTGCAACTTCCATGGGATTCTATTTTTTATAATTTGAAGTGTCCAATTACTTTTTTCCCATTAAGGGGCAATTTAGTGTGGCCAATCCACCTGGTGTGGGGGTGAAACCCAAGCAGACTCGGGGAAAATGTGCAAACACCACACAGACAGTGACCCGGGGCCGGGATCGAATTTGGGTCCTCGGCGCTATGAACAGCAGTGCTAACCACTGCGCCACCGTGCCGCTCTCTCCCTTGGGATTCCAGTGAACAACAAGACACTTCCGAAACCTCAAAGCTCTCCCACTTAGGATGAGGACTGCAAGTACTTGGAACACCACCACGTGGAAACTTCCTTCTAAATTAGCCGCAGTTGAACTATATCACTGTTTCTTCACTGCTACTGAGTCAATATTGTGAATTCTCTCACCAATAACTTTCTAGATGTACCAATCACTTAGGAACAGCTATGTTAAAGAAGGAAGTTCTCCATCATCTGTGAGGTGCTGTGGAGCGGGGGTGCGAGGGGGGGGTAATTGTTCGGGTGCGCGTGGGGTTCTGGTGGGCGCCAGGTCCCGAAGGGAGACTGCATCTTGCCAGCCATCAGGGAACGCCACGTAGACGTACTGGAGGTTAGCGTGCAGCAGGTGGACCCTCTCGACCAACGGGTCCGACTTGTGCGCCCGCACGTGCTTCCGGAGCAGATGGGTCCGGGTGTCGCTAGCCAGGTTGGGAGCGAGGTCCCGGAGGAGGACTTCCTGGGGAAGACAAGGAGACGTTCATGAGGTGTCTGGTTGGTAGTTGTACAGAGCAGTGACCGGATGGCGTGGAGGGCCTCGGGGAGGACTTCTTGTAAGCGGGAGACTGGGAGATTCCTGGATCGTATGGCCAGTAGAACTGTCTTCCAGACCTTTCCGTTCTCCCTTTCTACCTGCCCATTTCCCCGGGGGAAACCGATCAGTGTAAAGATACCCTGGAGGGCCTTGATGACGGTGGTTGCGGTCATGTCTGGGCAGGGGATGGTGAATGGGAACCGGGAGTACTCGTTAATCACATTCAGGAAGTACGTGTTGCAGTCGGTGGAGGAGAGCGGGCCTTTGAAGTCCATGCTGAGGCGTTCAAAGGGACGGGAAGCCTTTATCAGGTGCGCCCTCTCTGGCCGGTAGAAGTGCGGTTTGCACTACGCGCAGATTTGGCAGTCCCCGGTGGCTGTCCTGACCTCCTCGATGGAGTAGGGTAGGTTGCGGGTCTTAATGAAGTGGAAAAAACGAGTGACCCCCGGGCGGCAGAGGTCCTCGTGGAGGGCTCGGAGGCGGTCCACTTGTGCAGTGGCACATTTGCCGCGGCGGGACAGGGCATCAGGAGGCTCGTTTAGCTTCCCTGGACGATACAAGATCTCGTAGTTGTAGGTGGAGAGTTCTATCCTCCACCGCAAGATCTTGTCGTTTTTTTATCTTGCCCCGCTGTGCATTATCGAACACGAACACCACCGACCGTTGGTCAGTGAGGAGAGTGAATCTCCTGCTGGCCAGGCAATGCCTCCAATGTCGCACAGCTTCTACTATAGCTTGTGCCTCTTTTTCGACCGAGGAATGGCGAATTTCGGAAGCATGGCGGGCACGGGAGAAGAAGGCCATGGGTCTGCCCGCTTGGTTGAGGGTGGCGGCCAGAGCTATGTCGGACGCATCGCTCCCGACCTGGAAGGGGAGGGACTTGTCGATGGCGCACATCGTGGCCTTTGCAATGTCTGCTTTGATGCAGCTGAAGGCCTGGCTGGCCTCCGTCGACAGGGGGAAGGTTGTGGACTGGATTAGGGGTCGGGCTTTGTCTGCGTAGTTAGGGCCCCACTGGGCGTAATAACTGAAAATTCCCGAGACAGCGCTTCAGGGCCTTGGGGCAGTGAGGGAGGGGGAACTCCATAAGGGGGCGCATGCGTTCAGGGTCAGGGCCTATAACTCCATTTCACACTACGTAGCCTAGAATGGCTAGATGGTCGGTGCTAAAAACACATTTATCCTTATTATACATTAAGTTAAGGATTTTCGCGGTCTGGAGAAATTTCCGGAGGTTGGTTTCGTGGTCCTGCTGGTCATGGCCGCAGATGGCGACGTTATCAAGATACGGGAAAGTTGCGCGTAAGCCGTACCGGTCAACCATTCGGTCCATCTCGCGTTGGAAGACAGAGACCCCGTTAGTGACACCAAAGGGAACTCTTAAAAATTGGTAGAGTCGCCCATCTGCTTCGAAGGCAGTGTATTTGCGGTCACTAGTACGGATGGGTAGCTGATAGTAGGCGGACTTGAGATCCACCGTGGAGAAGACCTTATATTGCGCGATCCTGTTTACCAGGTCGGATATGCGGGGGAGAGGGTACGCATCCAGCTGCGTAAATCTGTTGATGGTCTGACTGTAGTCAATGACCATCCTATGTTTCTCCCCGGTCTTTACCACCACTACTTGAGCTCTCCAGGGACTGTTGCTAGCTTCAATGACCCCTTCCCTCAGTAGCCTTTGGAACTCTGACCTGATGAAGGTCCGGTCCTGGGCACTGTACCGTCTGCTCCTGGTGGCGATGGGTTTGCAATCCTGGGTGAGGTTCGCAAACAGGGAAGGCGGATCGACCTTAAGGGTCGCGAGGCCGCAGACAGTAAGGGGGGTATCGTGCCGCCGAATTTGAAGGTCAGGCGTTGCAAGTTACATTGGAAGTCCAACCCCAGGAGTGTAGCCGCGCAGAGGTGCGGCCGGACATAAAGGCGGAACTTGTTGAATTTCCTGCCTTCGACTGTGAGGTTTGCTAGGCAGAACCCCTTTATCTCCACCGAGTGTGACCCGGAGGCCAGGGAGATTCTTTGGTTTACAGGGTGGGTAACAAGTGAACAGCGCCTTACCATGTTGGGGTGTATAAAGCTTTCCGTGCTCCCAGAGTCGATCAGGCAAGACGTCTCGTGGCTGTTGATGAAGACCATCGGTGTTGCTGTTGCGAGTGTCCGAGGTCGATTTTGGTCGAGAGTCACCGAGACCAGATGAAGTAGTTGCGGGTTTTGATCGGGCAGCGTGTAGTCGGCCGTGCTGGGGGCCTGGGGCCCCATCCAAGATGGCGTCTCCCATGGGTCGCACATGATGTTCGGGGATGGACAAAATGGCGGCGGGGATGGAGAAAATGGCGGCGCCCATCCGTCCAGCATGGTGTCCGAGAGACAAGATGGCCGCGCCCGTGGGTCGCACGTGGTCCTAGGATAGGGGTGGCAGTGAGTGCTGGCTGCCTGGGGCCCGAAGGGAAGGTTACCACGGCGGTCCGGAGTCGCTGGAGACCGCGGCCATGGTTCGTGCCTGGCAGACCCCCACAAAATGGCCCTTCTTGCCGCACCCTTTGCAGGTGGAGGTGCGGGCCGGGCAGCGCTGGCGGGGGTGCTTCGCCTGCCCGCAGAAGAAACAGCGGGGCCCGACGGAGTTAGCGGGCTGTCTTACAGCGCAGGCCTGCGGGGACACGGGGAAGGTCTGTGGGGCTGCCGCTGTGGGATGCCACGCAGCCCGGGGGGCCGCCGTGCAGTCGGGCGCATAGGATTGCGCGTTTCTGGAGTCAACGTCCATGGACCCTGCCAGGGCCCGTGTTTCTCTATGTCCCAGGGTGTCTTTTTCTAAGAGTCTTTGGCGGATCTCTGAGGAGCTCATACCGGCTACGAAGGCAACCCGGATTAGGAGTTCCGTGTGCTCGCTCCCCGAAACTTGCGGGCAGCCACAGTTTCTGCCCAGTACCAATAGCGCACGGTAGAACTCCTCCAATGATTCCCCGGGGCTTTGCCGTCTAGTTGCAAGCAGGCGACGTGCGTAGACCTGATTTACAGGGCGGATATAATGTCCTTTTAACAAATCGATCGCAGCATCGAAGTCCTCTGCCTCCTCGATGAGGGCGTAGATCCCAGGGCTTACCCTTGAGTGCAGGAGATGCAGTTTCTGTTCTCTGGCCGTCTCGAGGTACCCTTTAAAACACGCCAACCAGTGCTTAAATATCGCCGCCGAGTTCTCCACGTGGGGGCTGAGTTGTAGACACTCCGGCTTGATTCGGAGATCCATCCTTTCAGCTTAAGCCTAGTCTATTAAATTGATGCACGATCAATTACAATTAAAGAGGAGGTAGTAACATAACTGAAGGCTTTAATAGACTAGAACTGTTCCCCAGCAGCTTCGGTACAGATTGAGGGCTGCTAGGACAGCATCAGTTCTTATACCCCACCTGTCAGGGCGGAACTACATACCAAACAGCCAATGGTAAACTCCTAGGTTTAACCAATGGTCTTCAGCCTCTCGGGTACTGCAATACCTGATAATACCACAACTACCTTCTCACCCAATTCAAAATTGGACAGAGTAATAATTATCTGATTGGATGGCTAATGATCTAGGGCCAAATGATCTTTTGTTTCTCACCCTGATTTCACTCACTGCAGTGTTCCAGAGATTAGTCTTTAATTCATGGAGCGCCCAGGAATATCCAGTCATCTGGACTGTTCAGCTTTCACAAGAGTCTACTGATTCATCCTAAATTTGCGTGTGTGTAGAAAGTTTCAGATTGACAAAGCTGTGGAATCCTCCAATGAACTCTTCCTTTCTTCTCAACTTCAGATGTGAATGAATGTCAAAGTGGAAGCCACGACTGTCACAGCTCAGCCTCCTGTTTCAACAGCCCCGGCTCTTTCCAATGTGTGTGTAAGGCTGGACATACTGGAGATGGAAGGAATTGTTCAGGTAAATGAAGAATATGGAGAATCGTCAGTAATTTACTTCACTTTAGTTTGTCTGGGGAATGTCCAAACCTTGATACATTTGTTGCTTTAGATTCTTAAAAGGACATCATTTGCTGAATAAGGAATTAGGACAAATCACACTTGATAATTTCCACAACAGACTGAGAAGATTCCCACACTTCTGAAGCAGAATTGTTGGGAAGTCTTCTATTGAACTTTGCTGGAATATTGCTGCCACGCGTCATCTACCTGGATGAACAGTTGCCATAGTAACAAATCAATCACAAGTTTGTTTTCTTTTTGTTGCAACTTTCTTTCTTATTCCTGGTAACATTTGGTTAAATCTTGAGGCACTACTGTTTGAGGAACCATCTACGCATCTGGTTCTTTTTCAAGTCTCGAGCCTAAATCTGGATGAGTAACAAGAGAATGTTTACTGTTGACAAAGCTGGGGATCTTCCAATGAACTCTTCCTTTCTTCTCAACTTCAGATGTGAATGAATGTCAAAGTGGAAGCCACGACTGTCACAGCTCAGCCTCCTGTTTCAACAGCCCCGGGTCTTTCCAATGTGTGTGTAAGGCTGGACATACTGGAGATGGAAGGAATTGTACAGGTAACCAACACTGAATCATCAAAGAAAAATAACCCCGTTTCCAATTTCTGCATTCATTCTTGGGAAATTGCAAACTTTGACAATATTCCGTCTCCTTCCTTGTCTGAATAACTCACCTACTCATAAATTAGCTTGAACTTTGGAAAACAAAAATTGCTATAATCAGAATTACACCATGTTTTGATTCTATGCAGGGATATGGGCCAAATGCAGGCAAATGGGGTTAGCTTAGATGGGCTTTTGGTTGGTGTTATAACCTGCCTACTTACCATTGGCTGGGGACTAATGACAATCCCACAATCCTGTGGGAGTATGAGCTTCCCCAATGAGGGGGACGGAGAAACCATTAGTAAACTCCTAGTATAAATAAAGTTGGCCAGTTTAGGAACCAGCAGGAAGGAATGTGCAGCAAGGGAAGTTGCTGCTGCTGTTTTATATATATATATATATATGTTATTGTAAATAAATGTTATTACTTTGTATCCTTAAAACTCGTGCTGGATCCTTCGTGGCCCTCACAAAACTGGCGACGAAGGTTAAAGCTGTCTACACTGCTGAAGCCACTTTCCTGGATTTTTGTTGGATACAGGTTGGAAGTTGTTTTCTATTATACCATGCCTCTGTACGGACGTTTGGATGTTTTTGATGCTGCGCTGGAAAGCTGGAACCAGTACACACAACGGATGTGTTACTATTTCCGGGCAAACAATATCACCGAAAACGAGCGCCAGGTGGTCATATTGCTCACCGCCTGCGGCCCACATACACTTGGGGTGATTAGGAGCCTTACGTACCCAGCTGCGCCAGACACCAAAACGTTTGATGAACTTGTGAATATAGTGGGGCAACATTTTAACCCAACCCCGTCCACGATAGTCCAGCGTTACCAGTTTAATACCGCTGAGAGGACCCCTGGAGAATCCCTTGCCGATTTTCTATCCAGGTTACGCAGGATTGCGGAGTACTGTGACTATGGTGAGACCTTGTCAGAAATGTTACGCGACCGTTTGGTTTGCGGTATTAACAATGCGGCCACCCAGAGAAAGTTGTTAGCTGAGCCAACATTGACTTTTCAACAGGCCATTCAAATAGTATTGTCCCAAGAGAGCGCAGAACGAGGAATGCAGGAGCTACAGGGAATGGAAGTGCATGCCTTGGGGCGCAACCCCTTCCGTCCGAAAACGTCCCCCCGTACTCCTGCGGTACCTTGGGCGAGGCAACGTCCGGACCGACGCCAGTGGCCGTCGGACATTCCTCCCTGAAGGGAGCCTTCTCCAGAACCAATGGATGAGGAGCCTTGTCCATGTCAGACTTGTAGGCGCCGACCCCGTCGCGGACGGTGGTCCTGGGGGCGCCAGAAGTGCCGTCGTTCCGACCGAAACTGGGACCAGCCCAGGGGTCGTACCTTCCATGTGGATGAACCTGCGGCGACTACACCCGAGGACGTGGAGACGGAGGACGACTGCCTGCAGCTGCATTGTGTGGCAGCTCCCCGTGTGGCCCCCATTAAGGTGACAGTACGGGTCAATGGCCACCCGCTTGAGATGGAGTTGGACACTGGCGCAGCGGTCTCCGTGATCGCCCAGAGGACATTCAACCGCATCAAGCAGGGTATACAGACCCTTACATTAACCGACTCACAGGCCAGGTTGGCCACCTACACGGGGGAACCACTGGACATTGCAGGAACTACAATGACACCTGTTGTTTATGGATGCCAGGAGGGGCGTTTCCCACTTATCGTGGTGCGCGGCCATGGGCCCAGCCTGTTGGGTCGGGACTGGTTGCGCCATTTGCGGTTGCAATGGCAGTACATCCTCCAAACAGTTTCTGAAGGGTTGACTGAGGTGCTAGGACGATACCCAGATGTATTCCAGCCTGGTTTGGGGAAAATAAAAGGATCCGTAGCCCGTATCCAAGTTGAACCAGGAGCCACGCCACGCTATTTCCGGACGCGCCCGGTGCCTTATGCCTTGCTCGAGAAGGTAGAAGGGGAGCTCACTCGTTTGGAGAGTTTGGGTATTATCAGGCCCGTCCGTTTTGCTGACTGGGCAGCACCAATTGTACCTGTAATGAAGCCAGATGCCACAGTTCGCTTGTGTGGCGACTATAAACTTACAGTGAATACGGCTTCCCGACTCGACTGATATCCAATGCCTCGCATAGAGGATCTCTACGCGAAGCTTGCAGGTGGACTCTCGTTCACAAAATTAGATATGAGTCACGCCTACCTGCAGTTGGAGCTGGACCCTGCCTCCCGACCATATGTAACGATTAATACACACCGGGGCCTATATGAATATACACGGTTGCCCTTTGGAGTATTCTCTGCCTGCGCAATTTTTCAACGTGTTATGGAGGGCATTTTGAGAGGTTTACCACGTGTTGCTGTCTACTTAGATGACGTTTTGATTACAGGGACGTCGGAGCAGGAACATTTGGAAAATCTGGAGGCTGTCCTTGGACGCCGTTCGGAGGCTGGAGTCTGTTTACGCAGCACAAAGTGCGTATTTCAGGCAAAGGAAGTAGTCTACCTAGGTTATCGGGTGGACAGCGAAGGTTTGCACCCCGTCGCAGAGAAGGTGCGTGCAATTCAACAGGCCCCCGACCCGACTGACACTTCGCACCTTCGTTCTTTTCTTGGTCTCGTAAACTATTACGGGAAGTTCCTCCCCAATCTGGCAATTACACTGGCCCCTTTGCACCTTCTGCTAAAGAAAAATCACACGTGGGTTTGGGGTCAGCCGCAAGAAACCGCTTTCCGGCGGGTAAAGCAACAATTGTCGCCGTCTGGGTTACTAACCCACTATGATCCTGGAAAGCCTTTGCTCGTCACATGTGATGCATCCCCGTATGGTATTGGGGCCGTCCTGTCACACAAGATGGAGAATGGGGCCGGGTGACCGATAGCTTTCGCCTCCCGCACATTGACTGCAGCGGAGAAAAAGTACGCGCAGATCGAGAAGGAGGGCCTAGCAGTGGTTTTAGCGGTGAAACGCTTCCACCAGTACGTGTATGGCCGCCATTTCACTATCGTGACTGATCATAAGCCTCTGCAGAGAGGATAAGCCAATACCGCCCATTGCTTCCGCACGGATCCAGCGCTGGGCTTTGTTGCTTGCTGCATACGGGTATTCTCTGGAGCACAAACCAGGTACGCAGATAGCAAATGCCGACGCACTGAGCCAATTGCCTTTATCGACCGGCCCCATGTCGACCCCCACGACCGGTGAGGTGGTTGCAACCCTAAATTTTATAGACACCTTGCCTGTCACGGCATCACAGATCCGTGAGTGGACCCAGACGGAGCCAGTCCTGTCAAAGGTTCGGCACAGAGTCCTGTATGGTGGGCAGCATAGACAGCTCCCAGGCGAGTTGCGGGCATTTTCCTCCAAGCTGTCAGAATTCAGCGTGGAAGACGGCATCCTCTTGTGGGGGACGCGGGTGATTGTCCCAGAAAAAAGCCAGGAGCTGATACAAACAGACTTGCACAATGGGCATCCAGGTGTGACCAAAATGAAAATGTTGGCCCGGAGTTATGACTGGTGGCCAGGCCTCGACACCGACATTGAGAAGGTGGCCCAAAACTGCTCCATTTGCCAGGAGCATCAGAAGCTTCCGCCGGCCGCGCCCCTACATCACTGGGGATGGCCAGGGCGGCCTTGGGCACGCTTGCATGCAGATTTCGCAGGCCCTTTTCAAGGATCCATGTTCCTTCTATTAATTGACGCCCAGTCTAAATGGCTAGAGGTGCATAAGATTCAGGGGACAACGTCCTGCGCGACAATTGAAAAGATGCGTTTGTCGTTTAGTACGCATGGCCTCCCCGAGGTGCTGGTCACGGATAACAGCACTCCATTCACGAGTGAAGAGTTTGCGAGGTTCACGAAGATGAACGGCATACGCCATATCCACACTGCCCCTTACCACCCGGCTTCAAATGGGTTGGCAGAGCGCGCAGTGCAGACATTCAAAAGAGGCCTAAAGAAGCAGTCTTCCGGATCAATGGACACGAGACAGGCTCGCTTTTTGTTTACGTACAGGACCACCCCCCCATGCAGTGACTGGGGTAGCTCCCGCAGAACTCCTAATGGGACCAATACATTAATAAACCAACTAGAGAACAGGTTGTCCTAGACTGGGTGCTGTGTAATGAGAACAGAATCATTGCCAACATAGTTCTGCGAGTGTCCTTGGGATGAGTGTAAGAACTTTTCATCGAGATGGAGAGTGAAGTAGTTGACTCTGAGACTAGAGTCCTGAATCTTAATAAATGAAACCATGATGATGTGAGGCATGAGTTGGTTTTGATCCATTATGGAACATTACTTAAAGGGATGACAGTGGATAGGCAATGGCAAACATTTAAGAAGCACATGGGGGAACTGCAACAATTGTTTATTCCTGTCTGCCACAAAAGTAAAACAGCAAAGTTAGCCAATCCATGACTTACAAGGAAAATTAGAGATAGTATTCGATCCAAGGAAGAAGCATACAAATTGGCCAAGAAAAATAACAGGTGTGAGGATTGGGAGCAGTTAGAATTCAGGAAAGAAAGACCAAAAGGTTGATTAAGAAAGACGAGTAAGCTTTCAGGGACATAAAATTTGACTGTAAATGTTTCTATAGGTAAAGAGAAAAAGATTGGTGAATACAATTGTCGGTTCCTTACCGTCAGAAGCAGGGGAATGTATAATAGGGACAAAGAAATGGCTGAGCAACTAAGAACATACTTTGGTTCTGCCTTCACGAAAGAGGACACAAATCAGATACCAGAAATGTTGGGGAACGCAGGATTTAGTGAGAGGGAGAAACTGAAGGAGATCAATATTAGTAGAGAAACAGTGTTAGGGACATTGATGGGATTGAAGGCTCATAAATCCCCACGGCCTAATAATCTACATCCCAGAGTACTTCAGGAAATGGCCCGAGAAATAGTGGATGCATTGGGTGCCATCTTCCAGGATTCTATAGACTCTGGAACAGTTCCTGCAGATTGGAGGGTAGCTAATGTAACCCCATTATTTAAAAAGGGAGGTAGAGAGAAAACAGGGAATTATAGACCAGCAAGCCTGCATCAGTGTGGGGAAAATTCTGGAACCCATTATCAAAGATTTTATAGCAGAGCACTTACAGTGGCAGGATCAGACTGAGTCAGTAAGGATTTATGAAGGGGAAATCATGCTTGACAAATCTACTGGAATTTTTTGAGGATGTAACTTATAGAGTTGATGAGGGGGATCCAGTGGATGTGGTATATTTGGACAATCTGAAGGCTTTTGATAAAGTTCCGCATAAGAGATTAGTGTATAAAATTAAAGCTCATGGGATTAGGGGTAGTGTATTGAGATGGATAGAAAACTGGTTGGCAGACAGGAAACAAAGAGTCGGAATTAATGTTTTTTTCCAAATTGGCAGGCAGTGACTAGTGGGGTACCGCAGGCATCAGTGATAGGGCCCCAGCTATTCACAATATATATTAATGATTTAGATGAGGGAACAAAATGTAATATCTCCAAATTTTCAGATGACACCAAGTTGGGTGGGAAGGTGAGCGGTGAGGATGATGTATTGATGCTTAAGTGTGATTTGGTCACGTTGAGTGAGTGGGCAAATGAATGGCAGGTGCAGTATAATTTTGAAAAATACAAGGTAATCCATTTTGGTAGCAAAAATGGGAAGACAGACTATTATCTGAATGGCCATAAATTAGGAGAGGGGAATTGGCAACAAGACCTTGGTGTCCTCATACACCAGTCACTGAAGGTAAGCATGCAGGTACAGCAAGCGGTAAAGAAGGTAAATATTATGTTGTAGTGAGAGGATTTGAGTACAGGAGCAGCTTGCTGCAATCATACAGGGCCTTGGTGAAGCCAAACCTGGAGTATTGTGCGCAGTTTTGATCTCCTTGTCTGAGGAAGGATGTTCTTGGTCTAGAGGGAGTGCAGCGAAGGTTTACCAGGCTGATTCCAGGGATGGCGGGACTGCCATATGAGGAGAGATTGAATCAGTTAGGATTGTATTTGCTGGAGTTCAGAAGAATGAGGGGGGGCTCTCAGAGAAACCTATAAAGTTCTAACAGGACTGGACAGGCTAGATGCTGGGTGTGTCCAGAACTAGGGGGTCACAGTCTGAGTATACAGGTAGACCATTTAGGACAGGGATGAGGAGAAATTTCTTCATCCAGAGCGTGGTCAGCCTGTGGAATTTGTTACCACAGGAAGTAGTTGAGGCCAAAACATTGTGGGCGTGATGCTCCAGTCCGTCAGCTGTGTTTTCGCACGCAACGCGCCTCCACCGGCAGCGGAATTCTTCATTCCCCCAGCTGACCAATGGGGTTTCCCTTTGTGGCCACCCAATGCCGTCGGGAAATCCGCGGGCGTGAGTGCACTGCTGGCGGACCGGAAGATTCTGCCGATGGAAAATTCCGTTTAGATATAGCACTTGGAGCGAAGGGGATCAAAGGAGGAGAAAGCAGGATTAAGCAATTGAGTTGGATGATCAGCCATGATCATAATGAATGGCAGAGCAGGCTAGATGGACCGAATGGCCTCATCCTGTTCCTATGTTTCTCCAGACTGCCTGAACCACGTTGGCTGTTGAAGGGGCAAATTGTAGCACCTGAAACATAACATGTTGGGTGGTGTTCAAACACTGAAAGGTGTCACTGATTCGAATTGTGTGGTTGGATAGAAATTGGAACCTTGACAGGAACAACAAACAGAGTATCAAATTAGGACAGAGAAAAGTGTGAAAGTTCCATAATTCTCATGGTGAAGTGTTGAGAACTGCCTGACATAACTAAAAGGCAGAACGTTCCCGTCTTCGTCCTGTAATTATCTATATCTCCCACATGAAGCTACTCGATGTTTGTGGGATATAATTTTGCCACCCCACAGTTAAATTCATGAGTTTCTAATCAACGTCTTTGTGATTCCTGCCTAACTAACCATTTGTTACTTTCTGCAGTTATTGACGTGTGTGCGAACAATCCGTGTGGACCCAATGCCTCCTGTACCCAGCAGGGCAGAAGCTTCAGATGCTCCTGTGTGACTGGCTACACCTGGAATGGATCTGTCTGTACAGGTGTGTGATGGGAATCATTCACCCCATTGGGGAATGAACTGAAGTTACTTTTTCCGTATAGCACTGGAGATTTTGTCACGTTTCAAACCTGACCGGGCGCAGGGGTGGGATCAGGACGTGGGTTCTGGAACTTGTTTTGATGTTGATGAAAAATAAATCTCAACTTTGACTATGCACCTCTTCAAAACTCACACATCAAAAATTTGAGTTTGGGTGACGTGCTAGACAATCTTTTCCATTGATTAAAATTTGCCTCAATGTGACCAGAGGAGGAATTGCAAGAAACACAGGATGATTGTGTGGGGTGATTAAAAAGAAAGTGAAATGACGTTGATTAAATTCCACAGTGTAAAGGTGAGTGATGGTGTTGCTCACGGTTCATTAATGAAGCTGTCAATTGGCTATACGGAACTTTGATACATTATGGGATGTTATCACATGACCTCCATGCTCCCACCATTGCACCGTTTCAATCTTTCTGGGCCATTAACTTCCCACACCAATGAAAACTCAACATAGTGATTGTTACCTGATTGGATCATCATAGGTCTGGGGTCAAACAGGCTTTTATAAGATTATTATTTCTGTCCCAATGATTTTCACCCAGTTTGCTCACTGTCATATTAATTGCTGGAGCTTCCAAGGAAAACTGGGCACGTTGTCTATCCACTTCTGAACAAATTGTCTCGTTGCTGATG
Source organism: Scyliorhinus torazame (assembly GCF_047496885.1). Lineage (NCBI taxonomy): Eukaryota > Metazoa > Chordata > Chondrichthyes > Carcharhiniformes > Scyliorhinidae > Scyliorhinus > Scyliorhinus torazame. The sequence goes on from NC_092725.1 coordinate 53,576,522, forward strand.
TTGCAGTTATATAGGTATCCATCACGCAAAGGTCTGTTCTTCATTTCACAGCCTGGACTGCTCATCTTCCCTAAAAGTCATGTATCTGAAGCCTAAATCTGTGTTTGCAACAGGAGTTAGTTTAAGATTGACAAAGCTGGGGATCCTCCAATGAACTCTTCCTTTCTTCTCAACTTCAGATGTGAATGAATGTCAAAGTGGAAGCCACGACTGTCACACCTCAGCCTCCTGTTTCAACAGCCCCGGCTCTTTCCAATGTGTGTGTAAGGCTGGAAACACTGGAGATGGAAGGAATTGTTCAGGTAACTGACACTGAATCATGCCGGGGGTAAATGATCCCATTTCCATTTCTTGCATTCAGTTTGAAGGAAATAGCAATCTCTGAGAGGATGTTTCAGTCACCTTGGTCAGGATGTCTCATCTACTCAGTGCCTGAACCAGCTGGGACTTTGGAAGGGGGAAATTATAACATTCTGAACCGTAACATGGAGGGAGGTGTTCAATTGCTGAAATGTGTCCCTGTGTCGAAACCTGTTACTGGATAGAAGTTGCAACCTTGACAGGGACAGTACCCAGATCATCAAATTAGCACAAAGAAAAGTGTGAGTGTTCCACCAATCTCATGGTGACGAGGTGAAAACAGCCTAATATATCTAAATGGCAGAACGTTCCTGTGCTCCTGCTATAATCATCCACATCTCCACTTTAAAGATACTTGACGTTTATGGGATATCATTTTTGCCACCCCACTATTACATCGATAAAATTGTACTGCGCACCTTAATGATTTCTTCAAAACAAACCATTTGTTTCCCACCTGCAGTTATTGACGTGTGTGTGAACAATCCGTGTGGACCCAATGCCTCCTGTACCCAGCAGGACGGAAGCTTCAGATGCTCCTGTGTGACTGGCTACACCTGGAATGGATCTGTCTGTACAGGTGTGTGATGGGAATCATTGAACCCATTGAGGAATGAACTGAAGTTACTGCTTCCATATAGCACTGGAGAATTTGTCGAGCTCCCAACCAGACCGGGGCAGGGGTGGGATCAGGGTGGGATTTGATGTTCTGTTTTGACTGTGATGAAAACCAATGAAACCTTCAACAACCAACAGTGACTCTGCTCACGGTCCATCTGACTATACTTACCATCAAGACCCACACATGTTAATGTGGGTCAGATATTTGAGGATGTTCAGCAAATATTAACCAAAATCGTAATATAGACAGGAGAGGGAAAGCAAGATACACTGGGTTGGGGACACATTGTCGTTTCCACTCCAATTCCTTCCTCTGGTCTCGCGATTGGCTCTGATCCACTCTAATGATTACCAACTCTGCTTGGATATATTATGGGATGTTTCATCACATGAGCTTCAGCACCCATCGACCCAGATTCTCACTCCTTCCATTGGACATGCAATGTGTCCATTATTCTGGTTCACTGTCATAGAACATAGAACATAGAACAGTACAGCACAGAACAGGCCCTTCGGCCCTCGATGTTATGCCGAGCATTGTCTGAAACCAAGATCAAGCTATCCCACTCCCTGTCATTCTGATGTGCTCCATGTGCCTATCCAATAACCGCTTGAAAGTTCCTAAAGTGTCCGACTCCACTATCACAGCAGGCAGTCCATTCCACACCCTAACCACTCTCTGAGTAAAGAACCTACCTCGGACATCCCTCCTATATCTCCCATCCTGAATCTTATAGTTACGGCCCCTTGTAACAGCTACATCCACCCGAGGAAATAGTCTCTGAACGTCCACTCTATCTATCCCCCTCATTATCTTATAAACCTCTATTAAGTCACCTCTCATCCTCCTCCGCTCCAAAGAGAAAAGCCCTAGCTCCCTCAACCTTTCCTCATAAGACCTATCCTGCAAACCAGGCAGCATCCTGGTAAATCTCCTTTGCGCCCTTTCCAATGCTTCCACATCCTTCCTATAGTGAGGTGACCAGAACTGCACACAATACTCCAAATTGGTTTGTCTTGCTTTTGTGGACAAGACCTATATGGGCAGTTTTCCACATTGCCAGGTTGATGCCAGTGTTGTAGATGTACTGGAACAGCTTGGCTAGGGGTGCTGCACGTTCTGGAGCACAGTCTTCAGTACTGTCAGGACCTACAGTTCTTTGCAGTATCCATTGCCTTCTGCCATTTCTTGACACCACTTGTGGTGAATCGGATTGGCTGAAGACTGACATCTGTGATGCTGGGGAACTCCAGAGAAGGCCGAGTTGGATCATCCATTAGATTGTTGAAAATTCTTCAGCCATGTCTTTTGCACTGATGTGCTGGACTCCTTTATCATTGAGGATGGGATATTTGTTAAACCCCCTCATCCAGTGAGTTGTTTAATTGTCCACAATCATTCATGACTGAATGAGGCAGGACTGCAGAGATCACAGATGTGATCCATTAGTTGTGGAATTGCGTAGCTCTGTCCATCACATGCTGCTTTCATACTCCTTTACCATAATAGGTTTGCAACCCTTTCCCCCCTGATAATTTGTTTGTGCAGCCTGTCCGCATAATTTCACCCTCCTAACTCAGCCCAATCTAATTTGAAGCTATTGGCCATCGAGATTGTGAAGAGTTTGCAATGACCATGACAGGCCCCACCCTACTTCGTATTTCTGTGTCTCGTCACAGGGCTTTGGGGAACTTTGCTTCTCACGTGTAGAAGAACAACACATCAGCTGAAAGGATGCCAAGAAGCACTGCTACTTCACAATGGACACTAAAGGGCAATTTAGAATGGTAATGGTAATTTAGCATGGCCAATCCACCTAACCTGCATATCTTTGGACTGTGGGAGGAAACCGGAGCACCCGGAGGTAACCCATGCAAATTACACGGTTCAATTCCGGCCTTGGGTGACTGTCTGTGTGGAATTTGCATGTTCTCCCCATATCTGCATGGGTTACCTCCGGGTGCTCCGGTTTCCTCCCACTGTCCAAAGACACGCAGGCTAGGTGGATTGGCCACGCCAAACCACCATTACCATTCTAAATTGCCCTTTACTGTCCAAAGATGTGCAGGTTCGGTGGGATTACAGGGATAGAGCGGGGGACATGGGCCAAGGTAGGGTGCTCTTTCAGAGGGTCTGTGCAGGCTCGATGGGCTGAATGGCCTCCTTCTGCATTGTATGGATTCTTTGGAAGACACAAAAGGGAAGATACTGAATAATTTATACCAGCGGAGCTCCTTCAGTGCAAAGTACTTGGCCAAATCTCATTTTTCATGAGGTTTTGAAAACAATCCTATAAATCACGGTGAGGCACAACATCCGAGTAAATCAAGAGGATGTCACAAAGCTTTCCTGGCTGTCCCCAACATGGAAAACATTGAGAAATATTCAAAAAATTGCTCCTTCAAATACATACAGCTGTAGCTTTCCCCATAGACTACTGACTCAAAATTACATCTCAATGACCAGACTGCCCCAAGTCGATGGGCGTCTGTGAGCTGATCTCGACCAAGCAAGAACTGTCGTCGTGCACCATCTGAAATTCAACATAGTAAAACCTATCTGATTGGAGGGTTATTGTTCTTGGGTCAAACAACGCTTTGTTTATCTCCCTGATTGTCACCCGTGTTCCTCATTGCAGTGTTCGAGAGATTAGTCTTTGATTCCTGGAACAGCCAGGAAACTCTGGCCATCTTGTCTCCCCATGCACTCCTGAATAAATCGACTCATTGTTGATGTTGCAGTTGTTCAGGTATCCACCACACAAAGATCTACTCGTCATGTCACACCTTGGACTAGTCACCTTTTGTATGTGTCATGTGGTCAAAGCCTGAACCTGGGTGTATAACAACAGAAAGTTTCAGATTGACAAAGCTTTGGCTCCTCCAATGAACTCTTCCTTTCTTCTCAACTTCAGATGTGAATGAATGTCAAAGTGGGAGCCACGACTGTCACAGCTCAGCCTCCTGTTTCAACAGCCCCGGCTCTTTCCAATGTGTGTGTAAGGATGGACATACTGGAGATGGAAGGAATTGTACAGGTAACTGACATTGAATCATGCCAGGGATAAATGACCACATTTCCATTTCAGGTATTCCTTTTGTACAAATAGCAATCTCTAAGAGGATGTTTCAGTCACTTTGTTCAGGATGACTCATCTACAGACTGCCTGAACCAGCTGGGACATTGGAAGGGGAAATTTTAATATTGGGAATCATAACGTGTAGATGCTGAAAGCTGTCACAGCCTCAAGTTGTGTTACTGGATAGAAATTGGAATCCTGACAGGAACAATAACTGGACCATCAAATTAGCACGGAGAGAAATGTGCGTATTCCACAAATCTGACGGTGAAGCGATGAGAACTGCTCATTAAAAGGCAGCATATTTGTAATTTGTTCCAATAATCACCTGCCTCTTCTTATCGAAGCTGCTCGATGTTTATTGGATAGAATTCTTGCATCCCTACGCTTTGACTGAATAATACAACACTTTTGACAGTAACTTCCAACACTGTAAGCTGTACCGATTAAGACAAGTTCAATAGACTGTTAACAGCACAACCACATACAAGCTTCCCTCTAAGCTAGCAGAATTTGAATGATATCGCTGTTCCTTCACTACTACTGACTCTAATACTGGAATTCCCTCACCAACACACTCTAGATCTACCGGACCCATGGGGACAGCTATACTTAAAACAAAGGTTCTGCCTCATCTTCTCAAAGCTCATGAAGGCTGAAGACAATAACTGCAGGGCTTGCCACAATGATCAGATAATAAGAATAAAGACAAAAGAAATTGGTGTGATTTCTGTCAACCATCCACTTTGTTTCTTATCTGCAGTTATTGATCTGTGAAAAATCCGTGTCTTTAAACATCATTTTTGTGTGTCTCCCTATCATTTTGACCTGGGCTGCTCATTGTATTGTACGAGAGATTAGTCTTTCATTCCTGAAACATTCATTAAAATCTGGATCTGTTTCCCCAGCCGTTTGTTTCTCAGCAGCGTGCAGTTAGCTGGTGGTGGGTTGGTGTCTTCCCACCGTCAATGGGATTTCCCATTGAAGCCACCCCACGTTGCCAGGAAACCCGCACTGCCGGTGGGAAATGTGAATCGCATTCTGGCCCTAGTCACGTTGTCTCCTTGTAAACTTTGTGACAGACTGATTCATGCGGATTTTGTAGTTGTCCGGGTGACCACCGCAAAAAGATATATTCTTCATATCACAGCCTGGACTGGTCACCTTTCATACGAGTTATTGGTTCAAGCCTAAGTCTCGGGTTGTAACAGTAGAAAAATTGAGATTGACGAAGCTGGGGAACCTCCAATGAACTCTTCCTTTCTTCTCATCTTCAGATGTGAATGAATGTCAAAGTGGAAGCCACGACTGTCACAGCTCAGCCTCCTGTTTCAACAGCCCCGGCTCTTTCCAATGTGTGTGTAAGGCTGGACATGCTGGAGATGGGAGGAATTGTACAGGTAACTGACATTGAATCATCCCAGGGGTAAACCATTCCATTCCCATTCCTCTTGCATTCATTCTGAGGAAATTCCAACACCTCAGAGGATGTTTCAGCCAAATGCTGTCACCTTCCTCATCTGGGTCACTCATTTTCAGGCTGCCTGACCAGCTGGCAAGTGGAAAGGTGAAATTATAACTTCTGGAACAATTTGGAAGCTGTCCAAATCTGTCTGTACAGGTGTGTGGTGGGAATCATTGAATTATTGAACCCATTGGGAAATCAACTGAAGTTATTACTTCCATATAGCACTGGAGATTTTGTGTCGCACCAAACCAGGATGGGGCAGAGTGTGATTAGGGCATGGGTTCAGGGGTAATTTAGCATGGCCAATCCATCTAATCTGCACATCTTTGGACTCTTGGAGGAAACCACAGCACCCAGAGGAAACCCATGCAGATTTGTGGAGTACGTGCAAACTCCACACAGCCAGCCACGCAAGGTCAAAATCAAACTCGGGACCCTGACACAGTGAGGCAGCAGTTCTAACCACTGTACTACCCCATAATGATGGTGTAGTTCACGTTTTCTTCATGGTAACTGAAGCTTTACTGAGCACAGTCATCCCAGGGGTATGTTTTTATCTCTCTGTCTTTCTGCTGATTTTCAATTGTTACATTCTATACTTGGTCAAAGAATTGAAGAAAAACAATTGAAACTGATGAGGGACAATTGGCATTGGGTCCTGACCAGAAACAGAAACTGCTCAGTTTCTGACTCACCTGTTTGCTTTATTTCAGATTTTCACAATCTACTGTATTTTGTGGTTTTCTTCAGATTTAAGTAACTCAATTCCCTCCTTCTTTCCTGATTGTCCCTGCCCCAATCCGAGGTTCACAATTCTTGTTGGACATTTCATGGAAAGGTGCATCACACGACCTCCATCTTCTAACTGTCCAGCCCCTGATCCCCGCCATTGGTCATTGAGCACACTCACCATTTTCACACCGTTCAGTAGCGAATAACCAACAGTGGGATAATTATTGGTCGAGGGTCAAACAGTCTTTCAACTCATCTTTCTTTTCATCTCCCTATAATTTTCACCTGATTTGCTCACTGCAGTGTTTGGGAATTTAGCCTTTAGCTCCTAGAACATCCAGGTAAATGTGGTTATGTTCTCTCCTTGTCCACTCCTGCACAAATTGACTAATTTCCGATATGGACATTGTACAGGCATCCACCACACATCTTGGACTAGTCGTCTTTTGTATGAGCCGTGTGGTCAAAGTCTAAATCTGCGTGTGTAGGAAGGTTAAGATCGACAAAGCTAGGGATCCTCCAATGAACACTTCCTTTCTTCTCAACTTCAGATGTGAATGAATGTCAAAGTGGAAGCCACGACTGCCACAGCTCAGCCTCCTGTTTCAACAGCCCCGGCTCTTTCCAATGTGTGTGTAAGGCTGGACATACTGGAGATGGGAGGAATTGTTCAGGTAACTGACACTGAATATTCCCAGGGGTAAATTGTTCAATTTCCATTCCTCTTGCATTTATTGTGAGGAAATTGCAACATCTGAGAGGATGTTTCAGCCAAATGCTGTCACCCTCCTCATCTGGATCACTCATCTTCAGACTGCTGACCAGCTGGGTAAGTGAAGGATAAAATTATAACTTCTGGAGCAATTTGGAAGCTGTCAAATGTCTAAAATACATCACTGCCTCAGAATATGTTGCCCATAGACGGCTAAAATTTTATTGAACATTAATCCAAAATAAAAATAGTTCCAGAGAAGCCTCAGAGAAGTTCCACAAATCTGAAAACTGCCCGATCTATCGAAAGGGCAGACAATTTGAGTCTTATTCCTGTGATTGACTATCTCGTGTCCTTGAGTTGCTCCCTCTTTATCTGATAGCGATTCCATGCTGAGATGATCTTATTCAGCTGTGATGTGTTTTAATCATCACCATCTGTTTAAATCTGCAGTTATTGACGTGTGTGTGAACAATCCGTGTGGACCCAATGCCTCCTGTACCCAGCAGGATGGAAGCTTCAGATGCTCCTGTGTGACTGGCTACACCTGGAATGGATCTGTCTGTACAGGTGTGTGATGGGAATCATTGAACCCATTGGGGAATGAACTGAAGTTACTGCTTCCATATAGCACTGGAGAATTTGTCCAGTAACAAACCATAATGGGGCAGGGTTGGATTAAGGCATGAGTTCAGTTGTTATACTTTGTGATGAAAATGAATGACACCCTCAACAACCAACAGTGAATCTCCTCATGAAGGCAGCACGGTAGCACAGTGGTTAGCACAGTTGCTTCACAGCTCCAGGGTCCCAGGTTCGATTCCCGGCTGGGTCACTGTCTGTGCGCAGTCTGCACGTTCTCCCCGTGTCTGCGTGGGTTTCCTCCGGGTGCTCCGGTTTCCTCCCACAGTCCAAAGATGTGCAGGTTCGGTAGATTGGTCATGATAAATTGCCCTAATTGTCCAAAAAGGTTAGGTGGGGTTACTGGGTTACGGGGCTGGGGTGGAGGCATGGGCTTATGTCGGGTGCTCTTTCCAAGAGTCGGTGCAGACTCGATGGGACGAATGGCCCCCTTCTGCACTGTAAATGCGATGATCCATCTGACTATGATTACCATCAAGACTCACACATCAGCAGTCTTAACGTTGGGCAATTATTGGAGGATGTTTCGCAAATATTCACCAAAATACCAATATGGACAGGAGAGGAAAACGTGAAACTCAGGGATGTGGACAGATTGAATAGGGACTAAATTGATATTTAATAAAAATGCAAGTGTTTTGGTGAATGATGGTGTCGTTCACCTTTTCTTCATGGTAACTGAGGCTTTACTATCTATCTTGACTTCCAAAAGGCCTTTGATAAGGTGCCTCACGGGAGACTGCTGAGTAAAATATGGGCCCATGGTATTCGAGGCAAGGTACTAACATGGATTGACGATTGGCTGTCAGGCAGAAGGCAGAGAGTTGGGATAAAAGGTTATTTTTCGGAATGGCAACCGGTGACGAGTGGTGTCCTGCAGGGTTCAGTGTTGGGGCCACAGCTGTTCTCTTTATATATTAACGATCTAGATGACGGGACTGGGGGCATTCTGGCTAAGTTTGCTGATGATACAAAGATAGGTGGAGGGGCAGGTAGTATGGAGGAGGTGGGGAGGCTGCAGAAAGATTTAGACAGTTTAGGAGAGTGGTCCAAGAAATGGCTGATGAAATTCAACGTGGGCAAGTGCGAGGTCTTGCACTTTGGAAAAAAGAATAGAGGCATGGGCTATTTTCTAAACGGTGACAAAATTCATAATGCTGAAGTGCAAAGGGACTTGGGAGTCCTGGTCCAGGATTCTATAAAGGTAAACTTGCAGGTTGAGTCCGTAATTAAGAAAGCAAATGCAATGTTGTCATTTATCTCAAGAGGCTTGGAATATAAAAGCAGGGATGTACTTCTGAAGCTTTATAAAGCATTAGTTAGGCCCCATTTAGGATACTGTGAGCAATTTTGGGCCCCACACCTCAGGAAGGACATACTGGCACTGGAGCGGGCCCAGCGGAGATTCACACGGATGATCCCAGGAATGGCAGGCCTAACATACGATGTACGTCTGCGGATCCAGGGATTATATTCATTGGAGTTTAGGAGGTTGAGGGGAGAGCTAATAGAAACTTACAAGATAATGAATGGCTTAGATAGGGTGGACGTAGGGAAGTTGTTTCCATTAGCAGGAGAGACTAGGACCCGGGGGCACAGCCTTAGAATAAAAGGGAGTCACTTTAGAACAGAGATGAGGAGAAATTTCTTCAGCCAGAGAGTGGTGGGTCTGTGGAATTCATTGCCACAGAGGGCGGTGCAGGCCGGGACGTTGAGTGTCTTTAAGACAGAAGTTGATAAATTCTTGATTTCTCGAGGAATTAAGGGCTGTGGAGAGAGAGCGGGTAAATGGAGTTGAAATCAGCCATGATTGAATGGTGGAGTGGACTCGATGGGCCGAATGGCCTTACTTCCGCTCCTAATGGGCTTTAGAGTGGTTTCACAGGTCGGCGCAACATCGAGGGCCGAAGGGCCTGTACTGCGCTGTAATGTTCTATGTTCTATGTCTTATGGTCTTATGGTCTTTACTGAGCATTGTCAATTGTATTTTTTATCTCTCTGTCTTTATACTGATTTTCAATTGTTCCATGCGTTCTACATTTGGTCAAATAATTAAAGAAAAACAATTGAGACTGATGAGCGGATAATTGGCATTGGGTCCTGACCAGAAACAGAAACTCCTCAGTTTCTGACTCACCTGCTTTGTATTTCCAACAAATCCTTGTTTCGGATTTTCACAATCTACTGAATTTTGTGTTTTTCTTCAGATTGTAAGTAACTCAATTCCCTCCGTTGTTTTCCTGATTATCCCTGCCCCAATCTGGGGTGTCAATTCCTGTTGGACATATCACGGAAAGGTGCATCACATGACCTCCATCTTACAACTGCCCAGCCACTGCTCTCCCGCCATTGGTCATTAAGCAGTTTCATCATTTCCACACCATTAAGTAGTGAATACCCAACAGTTGGATAATTATTGGTCTAGGGTCAAACAGCCGTTCAACTCATCTTTATTTTCCTCTCCCTATAATTTTCACCTGATTTGCTCACTGCAGTGTTTGGGAATTTAGCCTTTAGCTCCTAGAGCATCCAGGTAAATGTGGTTATGTTCTCTCCCCATCCACTCCTGCATAAATTGACTAATTTCTGATATTGAAGTTGTACAGCTATCCACCAAATAAAGGTACCTTCTTCATGTCACATTTTGAACTAGTCATCTTTTGTATGTGTCATGTGGTCAAAGCCTGAATCTGGGTGAGTGAAGCAAGTTTAAGTTTGTCAAAGCTGGGGGTCCTCCAATGAACTCTTCTTTTCTTCTCAACTTTAGATGTGAATGAATGTCAAAGTGGAAGCCACGACTGTCACAGCTCAGCCTCCTGTTTCAACAGCCCCGGCTCTTTCCAATGTGTGTGTAAGGCTGGACATACTGGAGATGGAAGGAATTGTTCAGGTAACTGTCACTGACACTTTGGACCTATAAAATAAATGGCAGAACTATCAGGAGCATAGAGACACAGAGAGATCTCGGCGTGCAAGTCCACAGATGCTTAAAAGTGGCAGCACAGGTGGTAATCGTGGTACAGAAAGCAGATGGCATGCTTGCTTTCATAGGACGGGGTATCGAGTATAAAAGCTTTAAATTATATTCCAGTTATATAAAATGTTGCTTAGGCCACATTTGGGATACTGTGTCCAATTCTGGTCACCGCACTACCAGAAGGACGTGGAGGCTTTGGAGAGAGTACAGAAAAGGTTTACCAGGATGTTGCCTGGTATGGAGGGTATTAGCTATGTGGAGAGATTGAATAAACTAGGATTGTTCTCCCTAGGGAGACGGGGGCTGAGGGGCGATGTGATAAAAAATTATAAAATTATGAGGGGTATAGATAGGATGAACAGTTGGCGGCTTTGTCTCAGGGTGGAAATGACAATTACAAGGGGGCACAAGTTCAAGGTGAGGGGGGAAAGGTTCAGTGGAGATGTGCGAGGGTGGTGGTGGCTTATAATGCACTGCCAAGTGAAGTGGTTGAGGTGGATACGTTAGCGATAGGCACATGAACAGACGGGTATAGAAGGCTACAGGTGGCTGGTCTAGATAGGATACTTGATCGGCGCAGGCTTGGAGGGCCAAAGGGCCTGTACCTCTGCTGTATTGTTCTTTGTTCTTTGAATCATTCCACGGGTAATCATTCCATTCCCATTTCTCTTACATTGTAACATCTGAGAGGATGTTTCAACCAAATGCTGTCACCTTCCTCATCTGGCTAACTCATCTTCACATTGCCTAACCAGCTGGGTAAGAGGAAGGTGAAATTTTAACTTCTGGAACAATTTGGAAGCTGTCCAACCTCTACAAAATGTCACTGTCTCAGAATATGTTGCTACATAGACAGCTAAAGTTTTATTGAACAGTAATCCAAAATAAAAATAGTGCAAGAGAACAACTGTTCCAACAAATCTAAAAACTTTCTGAACTATCAAAAAGGCAGCCAATTTGTATCTGCTTCCTGCGATTGACTATCTCTTATCCTCGAATTGCTCCCTCTTTATTTGGTAGCCATACCATGCTGAGGTGACCTTTTTCAGCTGTGACTTGTTTTAATCATCATCATCGGCTTAAATTTGCAGTTAGTGACGTGTGTGTGAACAATCCGTGTGGACCCAATGCCTCCTGTACCCAGCAGGACGGAAGCTTCAGATGCTCCTGTGTGACTGGCTACACCTGGAATGGATCTGTCTGTGTGTGTGATGCGAATCATTGAACCCATTGGGGAATGAAATAAAGTTACCGCTTCCATATAGCACTGGAGATTTGTCAAACTCCAGACCAGACCAGGGGTCCATTCAGGATGAATATTGGGGAGGTTGCAATGCTGGGGAAGAGGTGAGTACTAAACTTAGCCAACAGACACTGATTTCCCTCACAATGAGATACCATACTGTCACGTCCTGTTGTGCATAGTAAGAAGTCTTAATAATAACAATAATAATACAACATCAGTTAAAAGTCCAACAGTTTTTTTCAAATCACTAGCTAGCGCAGCTCCTTCCTCAGGTGAATGAAGAGGTGGGTTCCATAAACACATATATAGACAAATTCAATGATGCAAGATAATACTTCGAATGCGAGTCTTTGCAGGTAATTAAGTCTTTACAGATCCAGACGGTGTAACGCATCATGGCTTCCTGTTGGGGATAAGACATGTCCAGTGACCTGCTGGGTGAGGGGTTGAAGGGTATTTACAAATTGTTGAACTGTACCCAGCATTGTCTAGGAAGGAGGGCAATTTCCTTATCTATTTTCCCACTGCATCGGAATTCAGGATTCCACTACTTGGGAGTGATTGATACTGAGCAGAAAAGAGGTGGAAGCCGAGATGCAAGTCATCACTACAGCAGTAGCTGCTGATTAAATGTTATGACCTTGGAGAGAGCATTCGCATCACAATTTGTCAGAGTAATCATCAGCCTGAAAATTATTCCACTGCCACACACAATTCTCTCCAAGGGAAGAATGAAGGTATGATCATAAGAACCTACTGATTAAAATGTGTCAACGCACAAATGAGAGGGCAAGAAATGGGTGTCAGAAGAGGACACCCATTTTGTGATTTCACCTCCCCAGCTCAGGATCTTTGTTGACAATTGTTCTCCAGACTCCTATGGTTCAACCTAAATTTGGGTGTATGTAGAAAGTTTAAGGTTAAGAAACGCGGTGGTATTTAAGGAGCAGGAGGATCAATGAGCTCTTCCTTTCTTCTCAACTTCAGATGTGAATGAATGTCAAAGTGGAAGCCACGACTGTCACAGCTCAGCCTCCTGTTTCAACAGCCCCGGCTCTTTCCAATGTGTGTGTAAGGCTGGACACACTGGAGATGGGAGGAATTGTACAGGTAACTGACACTGAATCATCCCAGGGATAGATCAACCCAATGCCATCTTTATTTTTCAGATCATGTCATGTTTTCACAGCTTTTCACAGGGGCTTTTCACAGTAACTTAATTGAAGCCTGCTTGTGACAATAAGTGATTATTATAATTATTATGTGTTTTATTTCCGATGGCAGGTCCCTGGTTCATTATCTGCTGTTATTCCTCATGACGGTGATTCTTTTCTGTTTTCTTTCAATGATGGTTTGCCAGAACCTTCCACTCCAGGTTGAAGAAGCAAGTCCCATGTCTACCTCATCCAAAATGGGAATCAAAATTGCTCTGTTGGCAACATTCTGAACCTTAATCTAGGGAAATGAGCGAACAAATCTGGCTAATTTTCATAGTCATTCATCTCAGTTCCACCATTTCCTGGTGCTTCTTCCAGATTTTTGGCCATATTTGTAATTTAGACTGTTGGTTCACTCCTTTGCAATCCCAAATATCCCACAATAATCCCCAAATTGTCAGCTTTTGTTGGACATTTTGCAAGTTTTAAAAATTCTTCCATGGTACCTGGGCATCGCAGGCTGTGCCAGCATTTATTGCCCATCACTAATTGCCTTTCAGGGGGCAGATATGAGTCAACCAGATGGCTGTGGGTCTGGACAACATATAGGCCAGACCTGGTAAGGATGGCAGATTTCCTTCCCTAAAGGACATTAGTGAACCAGATGGGTTTTTATGACAATCTCCAATGGTTTCATGGTCATCATTCGATTTTTAGTTCCAGATTTTTATTGAATTCATATAGATCTATGATCAATAGATCTATGATCTATGATCAAATTTCACCACCTGCAGTGGAGGGATTTGAACCTGGGACCCAGAGTACTTGGGTCTCTGGATTACTAGTCCAGTGACAATATCACTATGCTACCGCCTCCCCAAAAGTTGATTCATCACTTGACCTCCAACCCCCAATTTGCCAACCCCCATTCTCCCGCCATTTGTCATCCAACACGTTTATCATTCTCACACCATTCAATAGTGAACAGGACAATAGTTAGTGGATCGGATGGTTATTGATCTGGGGTCAACCGGCCTTTCAAAGCATCTTTTTTTGTTTCTCACCTGATGATATTCACCCAAGATTCCCACTACAGTGTTTGAGTGATTATTTTTTAGTTCTTGGCACATCCAGTAAAATCTCTCTATTCACTCCTGAATAAATTGACTCATTGCTGATTTACATGAACCAACACCAGAGATATATTCTTCATTTCACACCGTGGACTATTCATCTTTTATAAAAGTTATGTGGGCTCAGTGAGAAATCTGGGTTTGTAGAAGGTTAAAGATTCACAAAGTTGGGGATCCTCCAATGAACTCTTCCCTTCTTCTCAACTTCAGATGTGAATGAATGTCAAAGTGGAAGCCACGACTGTCACAGCTCAGCCTCCTGTTTCAACAGCCCCGGCTCTTTCCAATGTGTGTGTAAGGCTGGACATACTGGAGATGGGAGGAATTGTACAGGTAACTGACACTGAATCTTACCAGGGATAAATGATCCCATTTCCATTCCTTTTGCAATCATTAAGAGGAAATAGCAACCTCCGAGATGCCATTCCAGCGAAATCCTACAATTTCCTTGTCTGGATGGCCCATCTGCACACTGCCTGAACCAGTTGGGCCAACACATCCTGTATTAGAACATTTTGGGAGATATACCAATATTGAAAAGGTGTCACTGCCTCAAAATATGTTGCTTGATAGAAAATGGAAACTTAACTGAAGCAATGGATCTGAGTAACATTTTAGTACAGAGAGAAATGTGAATGTCAATCTGTCACAATGTCATCACTGCAGAAGTAGCTGTTGATTTAAACGGTTAAGACCTTGGAGAGAGCATTCACATCACAGCCTGTCAGAATGTTAATCAATCTGAAAACCGTTCCACTGCCACACACAAACAAGAAGAGGGCACCCTGTGATTTAACTCCTCCCTAGCTCAGGATCTCTATTGAAGATTGTTCTCCCAGAGACATGTGGTTTCAAGCCACATGGGTTTGTAACAGTGGAAAATGTAATATTGACAAAGCTGGGGATCCTCCAATGAACTCTTCCTTTCTTCTCAACTTCAGATGTGAATGAATGTCAAAGTGGAAGCCACGACTGTCACAGCTCAGCCTCCTGTTTCAACAGCCCCGGCTCTTTCCAATGTGTGTGTAAGGCTGGACATACTGGAGATGGGAGGAATTGCTCAGGTAACTGACACTGAATCTTATCTGCACTAAATTATTCATATTTTTATCTTTCTTAAGAGATTGTTTTTTGTTTGAATGCCCTCATGTCTGGGTGGTTTATTCCAGCCAGGAATGGGACCATGGGCGGGATTCTCCCGTACCCGGCGGGGCACCTTCAGGGGCTCGGCCCGCATCGGAGTGGTTGCCGGCCGGCGGAATAGGGGCCTTGCGTCACGCCAACCGGTGCTGACGGGCCACTGCCGACTGGCGCAAGTCGGCGCATGCGCGGGAGAGCCAGCGCATGCTGGCGTCATCCCCAAGGATCCGCACAGGGATTCACTTCCGCATCGGCCATCGCGGAGGACCACAACGGCCGATGCAGAAGGAATAGAGTGCCCCCACGCCACAGGCCTACCCGCGGATCGGTGGGCCCCGATTGCGGGCCAGGCCACCGTGGGGGCACCTCCCAGGACAAGATCCCCCCGCGACCCCCTCAGGAACCCCGGAATCCGCCCGTGCCGCCAGGTCCTGCCAGTAAGGGACCTACTCTGATTGACGCCGGCGAGACCGGCTACAGGTGGGCGGGACATGGCCCATCGTGGGCCGGAGAATTCGGGCGGCTCCGGCGTCCATTGAGTCACGCCGGACCCTGCCATTCTCTGAGGCGGGCGGCGCGATTCACGCTGGGCCGGTTTTTGGGGGGCGGGAGAATTGGGAGGACGGTGGGGAGTCGGAGAATCCCTCCCCATATCCCGAAGCATCATGGCCGACTTTTTAAATGTTTAAACATTTGTTCATAGTATGTGGGTGTCGCTGCCAAGGCCAACATTTACTGCCCATCAATAATTACCCTTCAACTGAATGGCTTGTTAGGCCATTTCAGAGGGCAGTTAAGAGTCGATTATTTTGCTGTGGATCTGGGGGTCACATGTTGGCCACCCCAGGAAAGGATAACAGTTTTCCATCCCTCAAGGACATTAGTGAACCAGATGGGTTTTTACAGCAATCGACAATGGATTCATTGTCATCATTAGACTTTTAATTCTAGACTTTATTGAATTTAAATTTCTACATCTGCATCGGTGGGAGTATCTGCTGACTGCCTGTATCAAATGATTGACTTCGAGGATTCCTTTGGTGGTAATACTAAAATGTTGGGGAGTGAGGAGCTTTGTCAGATCCCTGAAATATGTGTGATTGGCTCAAAAGTGACTTGCTGAACCCAGTGTAAAAGTATGTGGACAGTTAAAAGCCTGTGCAGTGTCCTAACATTGTCCAGTTGCCTCACACTGTCCTAACCTGAAACTGCTCACCTTTACCCAGTTACAAATCCAATCCCAGTAGCTCATTGAATTATCCATTCTCCATGTGGCAGCTTCAACAGTGAGAGCCAGCAGGCAGCTATCGCAAGGGGGCATTATGACTGGGCCAATTCTGCTATCTCACATTTCACGAGTTGATCTCTGTCATGAGAATTCTGCTAATTTACCGCTCCCCAACACAGAATCGAAACAGAAAATTGTAGCTGCTCCAGTGATCAGAAAATTCCACAGACCAGGCAAGAAAATTGGTAAAATATCCAGGGGAATGAAAATGCACCAGTTACATATTCTTGTGATATTATAGACCTGTGCTGTAACTTTGTCTAATCCACCCTCATTTATTTCCTATCTTCAGTTATTGATGTGTGTGTGAACAATCCGTGTGGACCCAACGCCTCCTGTACCCAGCAGGACAGAAGCTTCAGATGCTCCTGTGTGACTGGCTACTCCTGGAATGGATCTGTCTGTACAGGTGTGTGATGGGAACCATTGAACCCATTGGGGAATGAACTGAAGTTACTGCTTCCATATAGTACTGGAGATTTTTTCAAAGGCCAAACAAACCCAGGCAGGGGTGGGATTGGGGTGTGCATTCCCAAATTTGCTTCGTCATTGAAGGAATGAATTAAAACGTTTAGTAACATCTTATGATTCTCCTCACAATGAAACATCCCGCTGACTCTCACTGTCGAGGCTAACCCACGGACAGTGACTTGTTGGGTCTGGGGTTGGTGGGTGTGTTCAAATTTTTTAACTATACCCAGCATAGTCTGGGGAGGGGGATCTTCCTTACCTCCTTTTCCCACTGCCTCGGAATCCAGGATTCCCACACATGATTGACATTGAGCACAAATGAGTTGGAAACAGGGATGAATGTCATCACTGCAGCAGTAGCTGTTGATTCAAATGGTTAAGGCCTTGGAGAGAGCAGTCATATCACAACCTGTCAGAATGTTAATCAGTCTGAAAACCGTTCCACTGCCACACACAAACAAGAAGAGGACACTCTGTGATTTAACTCCTCCCTAGCTCAGGATCTCTGTTGAAGATTGTTCTCCCAGACTCATTGTGGTTACAAGCCATGGTTGGGAGACTATACCATGCTGGGATGCACTGTGGATAGCACTGTGGCTTCACATTGCCAGGGTCCCAGGTTCGATTCCCTGCTGGGTCACTGTCTGTGCGGAGTCTGCACGCTCTACCCGTGTCTGCGTGGGTTCCCTCCGGGTGCTCCGGTTTCCTCCCACAATCCAAAGATGTGCAGGTTAGGTGGATTGGCCATGATAAATTGCCCTTAGTGTCCAAAAAGGTTAGGAGGGGTTATTGGATTACGGGGATAGGGTGGAAGTGAGGGTTTAAGTGGGTCGGTGCAGACTCGATGGGCCGAATGGCCTCCTTCTGCACTGTATGTTCTATGTATCTATGTATATATTCCAGCCAGGAATGGGGACCATATCCAGAAGCCTCTTGGCCAATTTTTAAATGTTTAAAAATTGTTCATAGTATGTGGGTGACGTTGCCAAGGCCAACATTTACTGCCAATCAATAATTACCCTTCAACTGAATGGCTTGTTAGGCCATTTCAGAGGGCAGTTAAGAGTCGATTAAATTGCTGTGGATCTGGTGTCACATGTTGGCCACCCCAGGTAAGGACAAATGTTTTCCTTCCCTCAAGGACATTAGTGAAACAGATGGGTTTTTACAGCAATCGTCAATGGATTCATGGTCATCATTAGACTTTTAATTCCAGATTTTATTGAATTCAAGTTTCAACATCTGCATTGGTGGGAGTATCTGCTGACTGCCTCTCTCAAATGATTGACTTCGAGGATTCCTTTGGTGGTAATACTAAAATGTTGGGGAGTGAGGAGCTTTGTCAGATCCCTGAAATATGTGTGATTGGCTAATAAGCGATTTGTTGGTAGAAAACAGAATGTTGTGCTGAGCCAGGAAGTGGGGAGGCCGAACAATAAATTCAAAACTCAAACTTTTCTACAAGTCCAAACATGGAAAATACATTTTCAAAAGTAGCTGAACCCAGTGTAAAAGCATGTGGAGGGTTAAAAGCCTGTGCAGTGTCCTAACATTGTCCAGTTGCCTCACACTGTCCTAACCGGAAACTGCTCGTCTTTACCCAGTTACAAACCAATCCCAGTACCTCATTGAATTATCCATTCTCCATGTGACAGCTTCAACAGTGAGAGCCAGCAGGCAGCTATCTCAAGGGAGCATTATGACTGGGCCAGTTCTGCTATCTCACATTTCACTAGTTGATCTCTATCATGAGAATTCTGCTAATTTACCGCCACCAGTACAGAATCGATACAGAAAATTGTAGCTGCTCCAGTGATCAGCAAATTCCACAGACCAGGGAAGAAAATTGGTAAGATATCCAGGGGAATGAAAATGCACCAGTTACCTATTTTTGAGTTCTTATACACCTGCTTTGTCCAAACTTTGTCCAAACCACCCACATTTATTTGCTATATGCAGATAGTGACGTGTGTGTGAACAATCCGTGTGGACCCAATGCCTCCTGTAGCCAGCAGGACGGAAGCTTCAGATGCTCCTGTGTGACTGGCTACACCTGGAATGGATCTGTCTGTACAGGTGTGTGATGGGAACCATTGAACCCATTGAAAAATTAACTGAAGTTACGACATCCATATAGCACCGCAGATTTTGTCAAACCCCAAACAGGACCCAGGCAGGGTGCAATCAGGGTGTGCATTCAGAAGTTTGAAGAATTGAATTAAAATGTTTAGTAACATCTTATGATTCTCCTCACAATGAAACATCCCGCTGACTCTCACTGTCGAGGCTAACCCACGGACAGTGACTTGTTATGTGAGGGATTGCTGGGTGTCTTCGAACTTGTTGAACTATACCCAGCATAGTCTGGGGAGGGGGATCTTCCTTACCTCCTTTTCCCACTGCCTCGGAATCCAGGATTCCCACACATGATTGACATTGAGCACAAATGAGTTGGAAACAGGGATGACTGTCATCACTGCAGCAGTAGCTGTTGATTCAAATGGTTAAGGCCTTGGAGAGAGCATTCATATCGCAACCTGTCAGAATGCTAATCAGTCTGAAAACCGTTCCACTGCCACACACAAACAAGAAGAGGGCACTCTGTGATTTAACTCCTCCCAAGCTCAGGATCTCTGTTGAAGATTGTTTCTTTAAATAAATTTAGCGTACCCAATTCATTTTTTCCAATTAAGGGGACATTTACTGTGGCCAATTCACCTACCCTGCACATCTTTGGCTTGTGGAGGTGAAACCCAAGCTACACGGGGGGAATGTGCAATCTCCACACAGACAGTGATCCAGAGCCGGGATCGAACCTGGGACCTTGGCACCGTCAGGCAGTAGTGCGAAAACTGCACTACCGTGTGGTCCGTCTGTTGAAGATTGTTCTCCCAGAGTCATTGTGCTTCCAACCAAAATCTGGGCCTATAACAGTAGAAAGTTTAAGATTGACAAAGCTGGGGATCCTCCAATGAACTCTTTCTTTCTTCTCAACTTCAGATGTGAATGAATGTCAAAGTGGAATCCACGACTGTCACAGCTCAGCCTCCTGTTTCAACAGCCCCGGCTCTTTCCAATGTGTGTGTGAGGCTGGACATATTGGAGATGGAAGGAATTGCACAGGTAACTGACACTGAATCATCCGGGGGGTAAATCGCCCAATGCCATCTTTATTGTTTAGGTCATGTCTTGAGTTCTCTTTCCGGAGGCAGGTCCCTGGCTCATTATCTGGTGCTGCCTCATCATAAAGGGGTTTTCTTTGCTTTTTTTTTGTCGGTGTTTGTTTGCTGTTGCCTTGTACTCTCAGGAACAAGGCAAGGATGACTGGGCCCAAGTCTACCTCAGCCGGAATGGGAATCCAAGTTGCTCTGCTGGCGACATTCTGAACTTTCATTTAGCCAAATGAGATAACCAAACCCACTAATTTTCATCTCAATTCCATCTTTATTCCAAAAAAAGTTATTTTTAATTTGTATCTTCAACATCTGCGAGTTTCTTCCCGCACAAAGCTTGATGGGAGTGAGAGTTGAGAAGGGCAGAAGGAGATTTCATGGGGATATAGGCAGGCTAAATGAGGGGGCATGAACATGTCAGATGGAATATAATGTGGAAAAATAGCAAGTTATCCACTTTGGCAGGAATAACAGTGCCGTGTTAAGCACAGTAAGATAACACGGGCTGCAACTGGATGCAGCTTTACCTGAGAGATACGCCACACCTTGAAGTTAGTTCAATATGATTTATTGAACCTGTCACACAGTTAGCTCAATCCTCTGTGAGTTCGACTCTCTGCTAACCTAGTGTGATTAATCTGTCTGACTGAACCAGACTAGCTCTTAGTCACGTGCTGTCGGAGTTTTATGATATGTACACCCTGACTCACACTGTAGATGTCACCAGTGGAAAGAGGCAGAGTGTGAGTGCCTCGTACCTTTTATAGTGGGAAATCACCCCCAAGTGTTCTGCCTGCTGATTGGCTATGTCCTGTTCTCTGTATTCATTAGCTGTCTGTTTGTATCTCATTGTGTGCATGCCTGCATATCATGACATCTCCCCTTTTGAAATGTTTTTCTATGGCCTATGTGAAAGTATTTACATGTGTAGGCCGAAAAACGAACTTATTTACATACAGTAGCAGATGGGAACAGATGTACATGTGAAAACAGGTCTCTTAGGTGCGAAAACAGAACATAGCAAACAAAACAAGTGTTCATAAGTCCAGTCTCTGGGACTTGCATCTGATCCTGGTCGACTGCCGGAGAGATGGTGGTGGGGACGACGGCAGTCGACCAGGATTGGATTGAAGCCTGACTGGTGGCCTCGTGGTTCGAGGTATC
This sequence comes from Scyliorhinus torazame, assembly GCF_047496885.1. Classification (NCBI taxonomy): domain Eukaryota; kingdom Metazoa; phylum Chordata; class Chondrichthyes; order Carcharhiniformes; family Scyliorhinidae; genus Scyliorhinus; species Scyliorhinus torazame. The sequence continues at coordinate 53,597,886 of NC_092725.1, forward strand.
AGGAGGTGGCACAATAACGGATGGAAACAATGAAGACTGTGGTTGCAGGCGGGCAACTGTGCGCAGTGCCCGTCTGTTGCATCGCACAACAGAGCCGTCAGCCATACGCACAGCATACGATTGGGGAGCAGCCTGTCGAATAACAACAGCTAGAGCTGACCAGCCTCCATCAGGTAGCTTGATCCGAACAGCATCCTCCGGGAGTAGCACAGGCAAATCAGTTTTGAGCATCATAGCCCTGCTTTTGCCGGTCCCTGATTTTCTGCACCTTCTGCAGCACCGGGAGGTGATCCAGGTCAGGCAAGCGTATGGCTGGAAGAGCCGTCCGCAGGTCCCTGTTCATCAGGAGTTGAGCCGGTGACATGCCGGTAGACAGAGGGGTTGCCCTGTACGCAAGCAGCGCTAGGTTGACTTCAGAAGCAGAATCCGCAACCTTGCAGATGAGCTGCTTCACTATGTGCATCCCTTTCTCAACCTTCCCGTTGGACTGCGGGTAATGCGGGCTGGAAGTGACGTGATGAAACTAATATACCTGGGCAAATCTCGACCACTCTTGGCTGCTGAAGCAAGGACCGTTGTCACTCCAAACAGTGAGTGGAATACCATGTTTGGAGAACGTCTCTTTACAGGCCTTGATGATGGTCTTGGATGTGTGGGTAGTTAGAAAAATAATCAATGATTAATACATAATAACGACCATTGGCATGAAAGAGGTCGATACCCACCTTCGACCACGGGGAGGTCACGATTTTGTGCTGCTGATGCGTCTCCTTGCCCTGTGCTGGCTGGAAGCGTTGACAGGTCGGACAGTTGAGGACCATATTTGAGATGTCCTGACTAATCCCAGGCCAGTAGACAGCTTGCCTGGCTCTGCGTCTGCAGTTCTCGACACCCAGATGTCCCTCATGGATTTGGCGGAGCACCAAGCTCTGGAGACTGAGTGGAATGACAATCTGGTCCAGCTTGATGAGGATGCCATCGACTACCGTCAGGTCGCCCTTCACATTGAAGAATTGAGGGCACTGCCCTTTTTGCCAGCCATCAGTGAGGTGGCGCATGACACGCTGCAGAAGAGGGTCTTTGGCTGTCTCCTCGCGAATGCGAATCACCTTTTCATCCGACGCCGGGAGGTTGCTGGCCCACAGCTGCACCTGTGATTCGATCTGTTGGACGAATGCCGGCGGGTCAGCAGGCAAGGTTACGGAGCAGGACAAGGCATCCACAATAATGAGCTCCTTGCCAGGCGTGTACACGAGTTCAATGTCATACCTCCGGAGTCTGAGGAGGATGCGCTGCAGCCGGGGTGTCATGTCGTTCAGGTCCTTGTGGATAATGTGGACCGGAGGCCTGTGGTCCGTCTCGACAGTGAAAGTCGTCAGACCGTAGACATAGTCGTGGAACTTGAGAATTCCAGTAAGCAGGCCCAGGCATTCCTTTTCAATTTGGGCATACCGCTGCTCGGTGGGTGTCATTGCTCGTGATGCGTAGGCAACCGGTGCCCAGGATGAGATGTCATCGCACTGGAGCAACACCGTGCCGATGCCATCCTTTCTCGCATCTGTCGAGATTTTTGTTTCCCTGTCAGGGTCAATAAATGCCAATACAGGTGCAGTGGTGAGCTTGGCTTTCAGCTCCAACCACTCTGCTTGACGAGCTGCCTGCCACTCAAAGGCCGTAGACTTCTTTTACCAGGTGTCTGAGGGCTGTGGTGTGTGAGGCCAGGCTTGGGATAAACTTGCCCAAGAAGTTTAACATGCCTAAAAAGCGCAGTACTTCAGGGGTCTTCATGGCTTCGATGGCCTTGACTTTGTCTGCGTCCGGGCGCACACCCTGTTGAGATATCTGGTCACCTAAGAACTTAAGTGTCAACATGCCAAAGCAACACTTGGCCCTGTTCAGCTTGAGGCCATTGGCATGGACACGGCGGAATACCTGCTGGAGACGAGAGATGTGCTCTTCAGGGGTCGTGGACCATATGATAATGTCATCCACATACACATGAACCCCTTCAATGCCTTCATACATCTGCTCCATGATTCTATGGAAGATCTCCGATGCCGAGACAATGCCAAACCGCATACGATTGTAGCAGTAGCTGCCAAACGGTGTGTTGAAGGTGCAGAGACTTCTGCTGGACTCATCCAGCTGGATTTGCCAGAATCCCTGTGACGCATCTAGCTTTGTGAAAAATCGTACGTGTGCCATCTCACTTGTGAGTTCCTCCCGCTTCGGGATGGGGTAGTGTTCCCGCATTATATTCTGGTTGAGATCCTTGGGATCAATACATATGCGCAGCCTCCCCCGAAGGCTTTTTCACACATACCATCGAGCTGACCCAGTCCGTCGGTTCTGTGACTTTAGAGATGATGCCGTGGTCCTGAAGAGCCTTGGGCTGTGCCTTCAGCCACTCCTTCAGTGGAGCCGGGACCCGGCGTGGTGCTTGGACCACAGTCGTGGCATCAGGCCGTAACAGGATCTTGTACCGATATGGCAGCGTGCCCATCCCATCGAACACATCCGGATACTGAGCGAAGATGTAGTCAATGTCGGCTTGAAGATCCCCGTTGGGGGAGGTCATTGTGTAGACCCGCTGCACAAGGTGTAGCTGTTAGCATGCCTGTGCGCCGAGCAGGGAGGCCCTGTCTGGCTTGACGATCTCAAAACCTTGCGTGATTGCTCTTGTTGGAGACGAGCAGATGGCAGGATCCCAGTGCTGTGATGGCATTGCCGTTATAGTCCAGGAGCTGGCAGGCTGCTGGAAGGAGCTTGGGTGGCTTCTTGATGTGGTTGAAATCCGCCTGTGAAAGGACATTGGCAGAAGCACCTGTGTCCAGTTTGAACTGGATAGAGCATTGATTTACTTGCAGCACCGCACGCCATTCGTCCGCAGAATCCACAGTGAGGATGGGCAGGCGTCGTGATGATTTTGGTGAGGCATGTTCACGTGTGGTAATGATGCCCACATTGTAGGGGGACTCCAGGCAGTCGTCCTCTGGGTCCGTTGTACTGCCAGGATCAGAATCCTGTAAAGCTTGCTGTACACTCCGAACGCGTCTGCGTTGGAATTGGGAGCGCTGGCCCTTGACTGGTGGTGCAGACCTGCACACGGCTGCATAGTGTCCAGACTTTCCGCAATTTAAACAGCGCCTGCCTCTTACAGGGCAGTGTTTCTTTAAGTGGGCGGTGCCGCAGTTCGGGCACGTCATGACGTCATTACGCTCCGTGCGTTGTCGCACATGCGCAGTGCGGTCGGCAAACGTTCGCACCTGCGCAGAGTGGTGATCGGTCGCTTCATCGGCCCAGTCGCATCGCACATGCGTGGGGCTCCGGGAAGAGCGCGTGAAATGGCCGCTTTTATCAAGGCTGAGGCGCTGCATCCGGGTAATGGCCTGCACACTCTCTGCCTCGTGGAAGGCAAGTTTTCCTTTTCAGCCGATTTATATTGGGAATACCGTTTTTTGGCATGCTCATGCACTGTACATGTTTCAATCGCGACTGGCAGGGTCATATTCTTGAATTGTACAAGCTGCTCTCTCAGAGGATCAGAGTAAATTCCGAAAACGATCTGGTCCCTGAACTCCAAACACGATTTGGTCTCTGATCATGGAGACAGCAATATCACCAAAGTTGCAGGACAACGCTAGTAGATGGCGATTAGTTAGGAAGGAGTTGAAAGATTCATCTTTACCTTGGAGGCATTGTTTGAACTAGCGCTCGAAGATTTCATTGGTGTCCACTTCACAATGACTATCAAACTTATCCAGGACGGTCTGAAACTTTGTCTTTTCCTGGCCTTCGGTGAAGTTCAGCGAGTTGAAGAGTTGGATGGCTTGATCCCCCGCAGTTGAGAGGAGAAGTGCGATCTTCCTTGTATCAGATGCACCCCCGAGGTCTGAGGCTTTGCTGTGCAGCAGAAACCTTTGCTTGAAAGTCCGCCAGTTGGCACTGAGATTGCTGGAGGTCCGCAACTGTTGAGGAGCCTGGATCTTCTCCATGATGCTGGGATACATTTGCTTGTCGTCACAGAACAGATTGAGGTAAATCACCTAGGGATTGCAGTCTCCTGGTATCATGTCATGTCAAGCACAGTAAGATAACACGGGCTGCAACCAGATGCAGCTTTACCTGCGAGATACTCCACACCTTGAAGTTAATTCAATATGATTTATTGAACCTGTCACACAGTTAGCTCAATCCTCTGTGAGTTTGACTCTCTGCTAACCTAGTGTGATTAATCTGTATGACTGAACCAGACTAGCTCTTAGCCACGTGCTGTAGGAGTTATGTGATATGTACACCCTGACTCACAGTGTAGATGTCACCAGTGGAAAGAGGCAGAGTGTGAGTGCCTCGTGCCTTTTATAGTGGGAAATCACCCCAAGTGCTCTGCCTGCTGATTGGTTATGTCCTGTTCTCTGTATTCATTAGCTGCCTGTTAGTATCTCATTATGTGCATGTCATGACAAACAGAAATGCAGGATTTTTGTTAAATGGTGAGGAATTGAGATGGGTTGAAGACCAAAAGGACCTACGTGTCCTTGTTCATAAGTCACTGGAAGCTAACATACAGGTGCAGCGAGCAATTGGAAAGACAAATCATATTTTGGCCATTACTGCAAGAGGATTTGAGGACAGGAGTAAAGATGTCTGACTGTAATTGTATAGGGCCTTGGTGAGACCGCACCTGGTGCATTGTGTACAATTTTGGTCTCCTTACCTAAGAGAGAATAAATTTGGCAGAAGGGGAGTACAACAATGGTTCACCAGAGTGAGGAGACTGGGCCAGGATTCTCTGGGGTTTTGAAGAATGAGAGGTAAATAAAATACTTACCGCTCTCATCAAGATAGATGCAGGAAGAATGTTTCTCCTGGCTGTGGGTGGTCACAGAAACAGGGGCCAGAATCTCAGAATAAGCTTTGACAAAGGGTCATCTGGACTCGAAACGTTAGCTCTTTTCTCTCCCTAAAGTAGCTGCTGAGAATTTCCAGCATTTTCTGTTTGGTCTCAGAACAAGACGCAGGACATTTAGATGAGGAGGAATCTCTTCACTCAGAGGGTGGTGAATCTTTAGAATTCTCTACCCCGGAGGATAGTGGAGACTCAGCCATCAAGTATGTTCAAAGCCGAGATGGATAGAGTTGTAGATATTAAAGATATCAAGCGATATGGAGAGCATGCAGAGAATGACATTGACATAGAAGATCAACCATGACCTGGTTGAATGGTGAAGCAGGCTCGAGGGGCTGAACAAAGAACAAAGAACAAAGAAAAGTACAGCACAGGAACAGGCCCTTCGGCCCTCCAAGCCCGTGCCGACAATGCTGCCCGACTAAACTACAATCTTCTACACTTCCTGGGTCCGTATCCCTCTATTCCCATCCTATTCATGTATTTGTCAAGATGCCCCTTAAATGTCACTATCGTCCCTGCTTCCACCACCTCCTCCGGTAGCGAGTTCCAGGCACCCACTACCCTCTGTGTAAAAAAACTTACCTCGTACATCTACTCTAAACCTTGCCCCTCGCACCTTAAACCTATGCCCCCTAATAATTGACCCCTATACCCTGGGAAAAAGTCTCTGACTATCCACTCTGTCTATGAAAATGAATGGTCTACTCTTGCTCCCAATGTCTCCATTGTACTTTTTCTAGAGTTCAAAAGTCTATTTTTTCACCACTTCTTTACCCCATGGTTTATGCATAAGGGCAGAAATCCTCATGAATGTGTTGCCACAGTGAGAGTCTTTATTCATCTAATCAGAAATGACAGCCTAAAGGCAGAGTGCCTCATGACAGTCAAATGATTATGACAAACCAGGTAATAAGTAGTACACCTAGTAAGATTTCATTGCTAATACCCAAACACACCATGGCATGTCCAACGGCTACTCAGCCTGCAAATCATTCCACTACCACACAACTCTCTCCAAAGGGAAGAGCGAAGATACGGCAATAATGATTCAATATATCAATCCACAAAAGGTCAAAAACTGTGCCGATCAGAAAAGGACACTCTGATTTTACTCCTTCCATAGCCAGGATGTTGAAGATTGTACATCCAGAATCATGTGGTCAAAACCTAAATCTGGGTTTGTAACAGTGGAAAGTTTAAGATTGACAAAGCTGTGGATCCTCCAATGAACTCTTCCTTTCTTCTCAACTTCAGATGTGAATGAATGTCAAAGTGGGAGCCACGACTGTCACAGCTCAGCCTCCTGTTTCAACAGCCCCGGCTCTTTCCAATGTGTGTGTAACGCTGGACATACTGGAGATGGGAGGAATTGTACAGGTAACTGACACTGAATCTTATCAGAGAACAATATTCCCATTTCCATCTTTAATTTTCAGGTGACGTCATGAGTTCTGTTCATGGAGGCAGGTTCCTGGCCCATTGTCTGCTTCGTCTTGAAGGGTTTTCTTGGCAGTATTTTGTTAGTCAGTGATGGTTTGCCATCACAGTCCACCCTCGGGGACGGGGCGAGGCAGCAGTTCCCAATTTACCTCAGCTGGAATGGGAATTGAAGCAGTACTGCATAGCACAGTGGTTAGCACTGTTGCTTCAGAGGACCAGGGACCCGGGTTCAATTCCCAGCTTGGGTCACTGTCTGTGCAGAGTCTGCACGTTCCCCGGTGTCTGAGTGGGTTTTCTCCGGGTGCTCTGGTTTCCTCCCAGAAGCCCCGAAAGACGTCCTTGTTAGGTGCATTGGACATCCTGAATTCTCCCTCCGTGTACCCGAACAGGCGCCGGATTTCCACAGTAACTTCATTGCAGTGTTAATGTAAGCCTATTTGTGACACTAATAAAGATTATTATTTTTACATGTCTGGACCACACTAATTATTTAGCCAACTGATCAAATTGGACACCCAAACTATAATGTAAATTATCCCATGCCCATTTTAATTTTATGAATGGTCTTTTCAATTTGTACAAAGAACAAAGAAATGTACAGCATAGGAACAGACCCTTCGGCCCTCCAAGCCTGTGCCGACAATGCTGCCCGACTAAACTACAATCATCTACACTTCCTGGGTCCGTATCCCTCTATTCCCATCCTATTCATGTATTTGTCAAGATGCCCCTTAAATGTCACTATTGTCCCTGTTTCCACCACCTCCTCCGGTAGCGTGTTCCAGGCACCCACTACCCTCTGCGTAAAAAACTTGCCTCGTACATCTACTCTAAACCTTGCCCCTCGCACCTTAAACCTATGCCCCCTAATAATTGACCCCTATACCCTGGGAAAAAGTCTCTGACTATCCACTCTGTCTATGAAAATGAATGGTCTACTCTTGCTCCCAATGTCTCCATTGTACTTTTTCTAGAGTTCAAAAGTCTATTTTTTCACCACTTCTTTACCCCATGGTTTATGCATAAGGGCAGAAATCCTTATGAATGTGTTGCCACAGTGAGAGTCTTTATTCATCTAATCAGAAATGACAGCCTAAAGGCAGAGTGCCTCATGACAGTCAAATGATTATGACAAACCAGGTAATAAGTAGTACACCTAGTAAGATTTCATTGCTAATACCCAAACACACCATGGCATGTCCAACGGCTACTCAGCCTGCAAATCATTCCACTACCACACAACTCTCTCCAAAGGGAAGAGCGAAGATACGGCAATAATGATTCAATGTATCAATCCACAAAAGGTCAAAAACTGTGCCGATCAGAAAAGGACACTCTGATTTTACTCCTTCCATAGCCAGGATGTTGAAGATTGTACTTCCAGAATCATGTGGTCAAAACCTAAATCTGGGTTTGTAACAGTGGAAAGTTTAAGATTGACAAAGCTGTGGATCCTCCAATGAACTCTTCCTTTCTTCTCAACTTCAGATGTGAATGAATGTCAAAGTGGGAGCCACGACTGTCACAGCTCAGCCTCCTGTTTCAACAGCCCCGGCTCTTTCCAATGTGTGTGTAACGCTGGACATACTGGAGATGGGAGGAATTGTACAGGTAACTGACACTGAATCTTATCAGAGAACAATATTCCCATTTACACTTCCTGGGTCCGTATCCCTCTATTCCCATCCTATTCATGTATTTGTCAAGATGCCCCTTAAATGTCACTATCGTCCCTGCTTCCACCACCTCCTCCGGTAGCGAGTTACAGGCACCCACTACCCTCTGTGTAAAAACCTTGCCTCGTACATCTCCTCTAAACCTTGCCCCTCGCACCTTAAACCTATGCCCCCTAGTAATTGACCCCTCTACCCTGGGGAAAAGCCTCTGACTATCCACTCTGTCTATGCCCCTCACAATGTTGTAGACCTCTATCAGGTCGCCCCTCAACCTTCGTCGTTCCAGTGAGAACAGACCGAGTTTTTTTCAACCGCTCCTCATAGTTAATGCCCTCCATACCAGGCAACATCCTGGTAAATCTCTTCTGCACCGTCTCTAAAGCCACCACACCCTTCTGGTAGTGTGGCGACCAGAATTGAACACTATACTCCAAGTGTGGCCTAACTAAGGTTCTATACAGCTGCAACATGACTTGCCAATTCTTATACTCAATGCCCCGGCCAATGAAGGCAAGCATTCCGTATGCCTTCTTGACTACCTTCTCCACCTGTGTTGCCCCTTTCAGTGACCTGTGGACCTGTACTCCTAGATCTCTCTGACTTTCAAAACTCTTGAGGGTTCTACCATTCACTGTATAATCCCTACCTGCATTAGACCTTCCAAAATGCATTACCTCACATTTGTCCGGATTAAACTCTATCTGCCATCTCTCCGCCCAAATCTCCAAACAATCTAAATCCTGCTGTATCATCTGACAGTCCTCATGGGACATCACCTGAAGACAGTAATCCCAATATCTGGGAGTTTCTTCCTTTTTAGAAGTGGGAATCACATCCAGACGACTCTTGGTCTCTGCGATGAAGCTGCTGACGGCTTGAGTTAAATGAATGACTGAGCGGATCCCTCTAGTGAAAATTATATCATGCTGGGGAATCAGGTTTATCTCATCTCTCATTCATCTCAACACTGATTAAGATACAAAAACGAAAGTTTTTGCTGACTCCGTACTTGGGGAAGCTGAACTGAATAAGGTCATATAAATCTCAAATGTTATCCAAATTCAAATTTGGAAAGTACATTTCCCAGTGTAGCTGCGCCCATGGTATAAAAAACAATGGTTTGAAATACGTCCTGGGTCCTATCCGCATTCAGTTGTTTCACGCTGTGCCTTCTGAAGCTGCCTTGATTTAATTACAATTCTAACCCAGTACCTGATTGAAATATCCATTCTCTATGGGATAGCAACTGACTGCAGGATAGTATTTCATGGGAGCACCATAGCACAGTCATAGTATCATAAAATCTATAATCGCTACAGTGCAGAAAGAAGCCATTCAGCCAATCGAGTCTGCACTTTCTCTCCGAAAGAGCACCTGACCTAGGCCCATTCCATCGCTCTATCCCCATAACCCAGTAACCCCACCTAAACTTTGGTAACTAAGGGCAATTTATCATGGCCAATCCACCTAACCTGCACATCTTTGGACTGTGGGAGGAAACTGGAGCACCCGGAGGAAACCCACACAGACACTGGGAGAACGTGCAACCTCCACAAGGCCAGGAAATTAACCCAGGTCCCTGGTGCTTTGAGGCAGCAGAGCTAACCACTGTGCCACCCCTTGCTGACATAATTCTGCAGTCCAGTTCTGCTCTCACGCAATTCACAAGCGTAAACTTTTAATTCGGTCGTCACTCTGAGAAAAAGACGCTCTGTGAATTTTTACCACTGCTTAGCACAAGCTCTCTGTAAACAAAATATAGGTTTACCAGTGATTGGCAGATGCCACTTAGGAGGAAAGAAAATTACTCGGGAATACTGCGGAAAAAAAATGTACCAATGACAGGTTTTAGAGATATTATTCACCTGCACTGAGATTTTGGCTAAACCACCCACAATCATTTTCTATCTGCAGTTATTGACGTGTGTGTGAACAATCCGTGTGGACCCAATGCCTCCTGTACCCAGCAGGACGGAAGCTTCAGATGCTCCTGTGTGACTGGCTACACCTGGAATAGATCTGTCTGTACAGGTGTGTGATGGAAATCATTGACCCCATTGGAAAATGAACTGAAGTTACTGCTTCCATAAAGCACTGGAGATTTTGTCAAGTTGCAAACCAGATCGGGACAGGGTGCAATTTCTAGAGTGCTTCGCAGTCGAAGAAATGGTTGATAAGTTTAGTAACATGCTATGATTCCCCTTCAATGAGACATCACACTGGCATTTACCGGTGAGGCTAAGACAGAGGGCGGGATTCTCTGACCCTCCGCCGGGTCGGAGAATCGGCAGTGGGCGGCGTGAATCCCGCCCCCGCCGGCTGCCGAATTCTCCGGCGCAGGGGATTTGGAGGGGGCGGGAATCGCACCGCACCGGTTGCCGGCCACTGGCAGCGGCCCCCCCTGGTGATTCTCGGCCTGCGATGGGCCGAGTGGCCGCCCGTTTTTGGCGGGTCCCGCCGGCGTATATTACAACAGGCAATTACCGGCGGGACCTGGCTCCGCGGGCGACCTCGGGGTGGCCCGGGGGGATCTGGCCCCAGGGGGTAGCCTGGCCTGTGATCGGAGCCCACCGTTCCGGGGGCGGGCCTGTGCCGTGTGGGCACTCTATTCCTCTGCGCCGGCCGGTGTACCTGTCCGCGATGACCGGCGCGGAGATGAACCCCGCCCTGCGCATGCGCTGGGATGACGCCAGCACATGCTGATGTTCCCGCGCATGCGCCAACTCGCGCCGGCCGGCGGAGGCCCTTTGACGCCGGTTGGCGTGGCGCCAAGCCCCTTCCGCGCCGGCCGGCGCAGTGCAAACCACTCCGACGCCGGCCTAGCCCCTGAAGGTGTGGAGGATTCTGCATCTTCGTGGTGGCCAGACGCCGGAGTGGTTCACGCCACTCCTTCCCGCCGGAGTTGCCCGCCCCGCTGGTTTCCGAAGAATCCCGCCCATGGACAGTGACTCGTTGATTGAGGGGTTGGATGGTGTCTACAAATTGTCTGGGAACTGGGGCGGGGGTAGGGGTGAATTTACATATCTACGTTTCCCAGTGCTTAAGAATTAATTTTTTCATTCTTTAATGGAATGTGGTCATCACTGGCTAGGTCAGCATTCATTGCCCATCCCTAATTGCCCTTTAAGATGTGGTGATGCGCTGCCTTCTTGAACCTCTAAAGTCTGTGCGATGCAAATTCACCCACAGTGCTGTTAGGAAGAGTTCTAGCAGTTTACTCCTGCGACAGTGAAGGAACGGGGACATGGCTGGAAGTCAGGCTGGTGTGCGGCTCGGAGGTGTACTTGTAGGTGGTGATGTTCCAATGTATTTGCTTCCCTTCTGAGGAGGGTTAGAGGTCACAGGTTTGGAAGGTATGGTCAAATAACCTTGGTGAGTTGTTGCAGCACATCTTGTAGCTTGGGGATTCCCATACAAGGGGTTGATTGACACTGAACACAGATGAGGTGGAAACTGGGATGGATGTCACCACTGCAGCAGTAGCTACAGATTTAAATGGTTAAGGCCTCGGATGGAGTATTCACATCACAACCTGTCAAAGTGTTAATCAGCCAGAAAATCTTTCCACCAGCACACACAATTCTCTGCAAGAAAAAAGTGAACTTATGACAATTATAACTGAAAGGGGAAATTAATAGATTTAGTAAAAGGGGGGAATCGATCGAACACCCCTGCATTAGAGTAAAATCATATTTTAGTTAGATGCTAAACGTCAAAAACCTGAGATCAGCAAAGCTCGCTAGCAAGGTTGTTTACTTTTTAGAAGGACAGATATTTTTCCAGTTAGATTACAAACAAGTGTTTAGGTGAAGGTTTAATAATAATAATACTATGTGGGCAGGATCAGAATATAAAAACTATGTTCTGCACACTGACTAACTGAATAAGCAGCCTGTAGCTGGGACTTGGAGCAGACAGTTGTATTTGAATGCACTCCCTGTGATTGCTGTGTTAGAGCTGTATCAGAGGAAGGTGGTCCTCCCGAGGTTTCTCTGGGGTCATTGCCTCCATGCTTGACTCTTAAATTAACTATCGTAACCTGTTCCTGGGTCTCCTGTGGTTAGTTGAGAGAAGTCCACCACAACAATTACCTCCTGATTAGAATGTGCCAGCTCACAAATTGGGCAGCTGATGGTACATTCTCGTCTACCAATCAGAATCCAGTGCCACACAATCAGCACTCTTTTCTCATGCAGTAGAAATTGTTGTTTGCCCCTTACACTGGTATTCTTGCCATGTGTCCTGATGAGTGCAAGATGAAAAGCTTTGACATGTTTCTTTTTTCAGCAATACTCAGGTTCCGTGCTGCCAAATGACCTGTTAATTATAACCTACAGCTTTGAATGTGCCAACCCGCAACAGGTCAGCTCCTGTGGCTGTCAGGAGAGGACACTCTGCTTTTTACTCCTCCCTAGCTCAAGAACTCTGTTGAAGATTGTTCTCCAAGAGTCATGTGGTTCAAGACTAAATCTGGGTCTGTGCAGAAACTTTAAGATTGACAAAGCTTTGGATCCTCCAATGAACTCTTCCTTTTTCCTCAATTTCAGATGTGAATGAATGTCAAAGTGGGAGCCACGACTGTCACAGCTCAGCCTCCTGTTTCAACAGCCCTGGCTCCTTCCAATGTGTGTGTAAGGCTGGACATACTGGAGATGGAAGGAATTGCACAGGTAACTGACACTGAATTTTTCCAGTGCGTAACTCATCCCATTCCCATTTTCTTTTACTTTGATATTCTGTTGTGTCCCCAATGTGTGAGAGTCTGTTCCAGCCTGGAACATCCAGAAACCTCTTGGTCTATGTGACGACTGCACACAGACTGAACTGACTGTTTATTGGGAAGATGCCTTTTGTGATAACTGTAAAATGTTGGGGAGCTGGGAGCTGTGTTTTATCTGTGAAGCATTTGTAAGTGCCTTAAAAATGATTACAGCTACAAATGTAGAATATTCTGCCAAGTCAGAAGGCGGAGAGGCTGAGCAAAGAATTCCAACACAACTCAAAAGTTCAAAGTTGGAAAATAAATTGCCCAAGGTAGCTGAACCCACGGTAAAAAATACCAACGGTTCAAAGTCTTCCCTGCATCTTATCCTATCCAGTTACCTCATACTGTTGTAACCCATACCTCAGCAAGTGATCTATTCTTCCTGGTGCAGTTTCGACAGTAAATGACAGCAGACTGGTATTTTATCAAGATATCTTTGTGGCCTTAATTAATTTGTGAAAGGCCTTTGACTCCATCAACCACAGAAACCTATGGAAAGTCCTCCAGAGACATGGAAATGTGTTACTATTCTGCAAGTCCTGGCAGTATTGCAACAATGGACCTTGGCAATGGATTGGAGACTGAGACCTTTAGAATCCTGATGGATATGAAGCAAAATTGTCAGAAAGTGCTAATTGTCTTCACTAACTACCTCAGCCTGTTCATGGAACTCATTAATGACACACTTCCAATCAGGGCCATGCTGGAGTATGGATTCTACACCAAGATTTCAACCTCAGCAGGCCAAACACCAAGACTAAGGAGACCCCAAGCATCCCCATAACTTACGTTACTGGTATGACGTTTCATAAGATGAATATATTTTATGCTGTCTCTTTTAATTGAAGGTGCAATCTTCTTCTAGCTTTGACTGACAATAGCCCAAAATAACCTGGTTGCCATGGGGACTGGAGGCCCAGGTCAAGTCCGATTGAAACCCAAATGTCAGATAAAACACATGAATACAAAGAGAGATGCAATTCTTCTTGCTGCATGCAGACTTACTGACTCGGAGATCAGAGAGAGAAAACTAAAAAGAAGCCGCTATGAATAGCAGGCAGAATGTGCTGGGGTGCGCATTCTCTAGTCTTAGAGATGGAACCAGTAGCAATGCAAGGACATTGGAAGATTTGCTTTGACGTGGCTGGGAGAAGGCGTCACTGGAGTGGGCTTTGCAGCTGGAAGTTGAGAGTAATGACTTTCAATGGACATTGGACATTTATAATTCAGCAAAACAGTGAGAAGTTAGACCATTGGAAGCTGGGAGTAACTTTTGTTCCTGTAAGGACTCCAGTTATGTGGAGAATGCAAAGTAATATATAAATAAGATGTGGATTTTTTGGTTCTGTTAAAAAGTTAAGGAGGGAATCCTTCCTATAGGTCAGTATTTTGTTGCCTACTAAGTATTGTTTGGTCAATGTTGAGTTTAGTTTGGTTGTTACAGTAAAAGTATTGAAATATGAAATAGTGTTGTGGTTTTTTGGGGAATTCAAGCCTCTTTTTAGAAGTTATCAGCCTTGTTTCAGACAGAGGAGAGATGGTAGGATGGTTCCTACGTTTTTCTCCTCTCGATAGACAGATGTATTTTAAAATAATGTGTTTTATCTCCCACTCCCTGAATGCTGTAACTCTCAAGAACAGAAAAATTGTTGTAAGTATAAAAAGACGATAGATGTTTATTACTCAACACCCAAAATAAATTTGCAATCGCACCCACTCATACAGACATGCCCACACTCTCGAGAAAAGATGGTGACGATCAAAGAGATAGCATGCACTTAAATCTTTAAGACCCGAAAATTCACTGTCGCTCTTCCTTCTCCTGAGATGAACTCTTAAAATATTGCAGGCCAATGGTTTCTTTTTGGTCCACAGATGAAATAGAGTGAGGTTGGCGAAGAAGAATTTGCAGCAGTTTATTGGCTTCACTCTATTCAAGGTACCTCTGTATCAAAAACATGGACTGTTCCTTCAAATAGATTGTAAAAGCTAGCCTGAATTATTTGTCTACTGATGGATCTTAGGCATGGTCCTGTCCTTTGCTGGTCTGGATTCTTTGCCTCTTAATGCCCCAGAAATATTCCATATAAAATATCTGTTATCAGAAATCTACTTCTGCCAGGTGGCTCGAATTTCTGTTTTACATTGTTCTCATAATTGACCTCTGACAACTTGGCCATTATCATAAAAGTAGGGTCTAGGTTTCACATGTTCACATGTCATTGTAAGAAAATAGAGTTCCTCTCACACCCATTCTTTGGGATAACACTCTGAAGCCAGAAAGCCAGTGAGAAGAATGGTGAACCAGTTTCTTTAATTATTTGGATAAGGCCAGCCATTAGTCATACAAACATGTGAATTAGGAGCCATTCAGCTCAGGCCTGCGCCACTATTTAATGACATCATGGCCGATCAGATTGTGACCTCACCTACTCCCAATAACTTTTTGCTCCTTTTCCAGAGCATTTACCTGCATCTACCTTAAAAATATTCAATGACCCTGGCTCCATGCTCTCTGTGGAGAGCATTCCAAAGATACAAGACCCTCTGAGAGAACTTTTTTTTTCTCATCTCCAACTTAAATGGGAGAAACCCTTTTAAAACTATGCCTGTGGCACGTAATGATTTCCCAATGAGATGTCTTGGGAAATGTTTTTTGTATTTAAATGGCTTGTCCAGACATGTAACCTTGTGTTCCATGTATATTAACAGGGAAGGAAAGGACACCTGACCTCTGAACTCCATTTTGTTTTCTACCTGCAGTTATTGACGTGTGTGTGAACAATCCGTGTGGACCCAATGCCTCCTGTACCCAGCAGGACGGAAGCTTCAGATGCTCCTGTGTGACTGGCTACACCTGGAATGGATCTGTCTGTACAGGTGTGTGATGGGAATTGAACCCACTGGGGAATGAACTGCTGATTTCATATAGGACTGGAGATTGATTGACTGATGGATTTGATTTATTGTCACATGTACCGAAGTACAGTGAAATGTATTTTTCTGCGGCCGAGGGAACGTACACAGTATGTACTTTGTAGACAAAAAGAATAATCAACAGAGTACGTTGACAAATGGTACATCGACAAACAGTGATTGGTTACAGTGCGGAACAAGGGGCCAAACAAAGCAAATATAAGAAGTGGAAAATAGTTTAAGTAGGTCAGAACGGTGATAGGGAGAGAGCTCGCAGAGAGTCTCCATGCACCGGTGCCATATTGAATCATAGATTTTGTCAAGTTCCAAACCTGACTAGGATTGTGGTGCAATTAGGTGATGATGTTCAGAGTTTGCAATGCCAGTGAAGAGACAATTAATAAAGTTAACAACAGACTTGAATTCCCCTCACAATGAGACATCCCACTGATACTTCCGGTTAATGCTGAGATAAGGCAATGGCCTAATCTTGATATCACAGCCTGGATAAGACATCTTTTAAAAGAGACATGTGGCTGAAGCTTAAACCTGGGTGTATGTAGAAAGTTTCAGATTGACAAAGCTGGGGATCCTCCAATGAACTCTTCCTTTCTTCCCAACTTCAGATGTGAATGAATGTCAAAGTGGGAGCCACGACTGTCACAGCTCAGCCTCCTGTTTCAACAGCCCCGGCTCTTTCCAATGTGTGTGTAAGGCTGGACATACTGGAGATGGAAGAACTTGTACAGGTAACTGACACTGAATATTCCCAAGGAAAAATAATCCCATTTCCATCTTTAACTTTATTGATTCTTTGTACCCCCAATATCATAGATCATAGAAAGATCATAGAATCCCTACAGTGCAGGAGGCCATCTGGGAGACTGTTCTGGTCTGTAATGGGGAACATATCCAGTTGTCTCTCGGCATACGTGACGGACCTGCTGACTGCCTGAACCAACTCAGTCCCTGGGAGTTAAAATGAATCTCTGAAATATATATGACTGCCTCAAAGGGGATTCCAGATGCAAAATAAAACATTTTGCTGAATCAGAGAATGGGTAACTTGAACAACAAATTCATACACAACTCAAACTTTAAACAAGTCGGAACACAAACTGCCCGACGTCTAGAACTCATTGCCCCTGATTTGCACTTGCTGTTGAAGGAGGCCACACCATTTTGTATTTGGTTGTGGCAAGTGCAGCAAACCCAGGCGAGCTTCCCCCGAGTCGATATCAAAACTCCTAGAGCCTTCGTAGTGCTTCCTTTGACCACTGTGAGAGTGCACCCCAGACTCGAGCACTCCTCCTTGGTAAGCGAGTGTCAGGTGTTCTGGCTACATGACCAACCTGACAGACTTGTGACTGCCTCAGTACGGCATGGGTGCTTGGCATCCAGCTCAGGTGAGCAACGCTCTGGCATTTTGTCCTGCCATCTTTTCATCAGAAACCTCCGAAGGCAACTCAATGAACGTGGTTGAGGTTGTTACAGGATGCTATCTGCCGAAGGCTCCACCTGTTTTGGCAATTCTTGCACATATCTCAGCATCAATGTAGATAGTCGGAGAGAGTGTGCTGCCGAGATGAGAGAATCCAGTGCTGACAGGTACTGGTCATGGACGGCTACCTTGGGCACGAAGTCGGGCTTTCCTGGAGCAGTCTGGCACATTACTTCAGTTTACCTTAGGCTGACGTTGTCGCAGACATTTAAGAAAATGTCCATGCTATATTGCTTGTCCAGTTCTGAACCAGCAGCACAATCATCAGCAAACAGGAAATGGTGAGGTGTGACCCAGGTGACCTTGGTCTTTGCCTGGCGTGGTCTCAGATTGAGCAGCTTCCCGTCGATATGATTTCGAATTTCACTGCCAGGTTCACCGTCATGGAAGGCATCAGAGAGCATATGAGGGAGAAAAACATGCTGAAGAGAGTTGGTGTTGGCACACAGCCATATTTAACTCATGGGAATGGGTCAAAAGACTCACCATCATCCACAAATGAGCACATTGTTATGGAACTGGCAAACCATTCGGACAAATTTCTCAAAGCAGCTGATTTTCTCCAATGTCCTCCTAGATTAGTGGCTATATTCAAGGTGTCTTGTTATGCTTAGGGAGCAGAGAGCTATATTGCTGATTAAGAGCTCATGCTCAAGCACAAATCTGGTGTTCTCAAGCACAAATCTTGTGTTCTTGATTCATGAGATTTCTTGATTAATAAGGGGATCGGGGGTTATGGGGCGAAGGCAGGAGAATGGCCATGATTGAAAGACAGAGCAGACCCGATGGGCCGAATGGCCTAAATCTGCTCCCATATCTTACGGTTTTTATGTTCTCAGCACACATCTCCAGCAAGAGGAGACCATTGCTGTTACAACTTGCAACCCTGATTTTTCTTTATGGCCCCTTCCCAAGTCTGGTGACCTGCACCAACCCCTGCATTGAAGCCACCGAGACTGATTAGCTTTGCTGACTTTGGCACAGCAGTAATCAAGGAGTGGAGGTTATTATAGAATTTATGACTTGATTTCATCAGAGTTGGTCATGCTAGGGGTGTACACACAGGCGATAAGTGATTACTTGTTGCTGTGCAGGGGGAGCTTCAGCACCATCAGATGATCACTGGCATCTTCTCTCAGAGGGTAGTGAATCCTTTACAGAGGGCTGTAGAGGTTGGGTCGTTCGGTATGTTCAAGGCTGAGATAGACAGGTCTTTAATCAGTGAGGGAATCAAGGGTTATGGGGATAAGGTAGGAAAGTAGAGTTGAGGATTATCATTCCAGATCAGTCGTGGTCTCATTGAATGGCGTAGCAGACTCAGTGGGCCGGATGACCTACTTCTGCTCCTATATCTTATGGTCTTATGATCTTAACACCCTTGAGAAGCAAGTTAACTTACTGACAAGGTGGTTCATCAAGGCAAAGCCGACACCAGCTTTGCGTTATTCTTCTGTTCCATGGCCTCTTCAAAAAAATGTGTAACCTGTGATTTCCTCAGGCAGATGAGTCTCGATGAGGGCAGTGATCTGGACATTGTATCTAGTCAGACCTCTACCGATAATCTCAGCCGCATTGCCTGTTGCATTGTCGATGAGAGTATGCACATTCCACGTGTCAATGGTTTCTCGTGTCACCTTTACTTTCTTTTTTGCGATTGACTTACAACCGTGTTGATGACATCCCCTGTCAACTGGGGTCTGACGGCCAGAGAGGTGAAGCAGACAATGTCGAAGGAAACGTTTCTCGTACTGGCGAGGTGAGCAGGGGGCTGCTGAGGTCGTCTTCTGTTTTCTTCCAGTGAGAAACAACCCATGGCCTGAGCTACCTGTGTGCAGGTTCACAGTTAAAGCTCCGATGAATCCACACCTGCTGCTACATTGCTCGCCAATCAACACAGGATTTGTGACAGAAAGATGTCAGAACAATTATGAATGTGACTTGTGTATGATTGGATTACAGTGAGAGAGAGTTACTTATAGTCAGTCTCACTCCCGCATCCTGACCTATCTTGGTACAGTGTCAAGATGGGTTGGGAAGCCTGGAGATAGACCCAGATGGGGTGGATGATCATGCTTTGTCAAGCATCATGTGCTCCCTAAAATGGTGCTGACTCAGTTGCAATGCCATTGGACCTTAGACTAATTACATTCACTCAGTCCACCGGAGTCAGTCTTCGCGTGTCGGGTAGAGAAATCCCCAAGTGACCGAGGGTAAGAGACCTGGTGGTCACCCTCACTGGTTTGGCCTTCCCACTGAAGCAGTTTAACTGGTATTAGAAAGAACCAAATTTGCCTTAACCAATTCATGTTTTCTCTCTGTTTTCAGCTTGCATTTGCCAACCGGAAATTATACCAGGAACAGTGAATCGTCCGGCTCTTCCAGGGAATCCGTGTCCCTGTGCATCTGGTTTTATCATGTCCTATAACTTCCCAAGTTTGTACCTGAACAGTGCAGAAATGTACTGGTTCTTCAACATGGCTCAGTTGTCTAGCTCCACTCGACAATATAAAGGTAATGGCAAACCCCCAGTCCCATAGGTGAAAGTAGAGACATTGAACTGCTGCACCATCCACTCACCAGAGGGCAGACTCTTGGGAGGGAAAAGTGTGAGCTGGTTCTCAGTCTGACCAGGAGTGGTCAAACTCGACTTCACTTACATTCTGGGAGGTTGATCACATGACATCGTGGCTCACCCTTCCTTTCCTTTGGTCACCTGACATATCGATCTTCATGGAAGTCACTGATTAATGACAGCATCAACACCCACAATCCTTTGCTCTCCAGAAACCACTCTACCTAGCATGTGGTTTTCACCAGTTTGAGCTGACATGTGACACGATCGCACCACGTCCTGGGAGCGATGAGTCAGTCCAGTCCAGATTACCCCCCTCACAGGAAACCAACTGCAGCTCCTGTCAGTCTAGTGGGACTGCATAATTAAGCAGAATAGAGGATTAGAGCAGCACGGGAGCACAAGTGGATAGCACTGTGGCTTCACAGCGCCAGGGTCCCTGGTTCGATTTCCTGCTGGGTCACTGTCTGTGCGGAGTCTGCACGTTCTACCCCCCGTGTCTGCGTGGGTTTCCTCCGGGTGCTCCGGTTTCCTCCCACAGTCCAAAGACGTGCAGGTTAGGTGGATTAGCTATGATAAATTGCCCTTCGTGACCAAAAAGGTTAGGAGGGGTTATTGGGTTACGGGGATAGGGTGGAAGTGAGGGCTTAAGTGGGTCGGTGCAGACTCGGGCCGAATGGCCTCCTTCTGCACTGTATGTTCTATGTTCTCTATGTTCTAATACAATATATTTTTTAAATCATTTAAATCTCTGAAACCTATTTAAAAGATATATATTATTCATGAGATGTGGGTGTCACTGGCTTGGCCAGAATTTTTATTGCCCATCTGTAATTTCCCTTGAGAAAATGGTGGCTTTCTTGAATGCTGCAATCCATGTACTGCCACATATTTCTATATTCCAATCATGACTTCATGTCAAAATTCATTTTTGGTTCAGGGCATTGACATCCCAGACGATGGGGAAAGATTTTCCGTGCAGAGGAACATATGAAAACAGAGACAGAGGAAGACCTGTATATCTCCCTGGTCTAAACCAATCACATTGCAACTAAGTCACACAGCACCCAAGGATCCCAACCCATCTTTATAACTCGCTGCTGCTTCGCTGTGTAAAGGAAGAAGCTTCAGCAAGAGCGTCTTTAAAATAGTTGTTAGCAAAGTCCAGAGAACACAGATGCAGACCCCCTTTGCCTCTCTCTAACATAGAACATAAAACAGTACAGCGCAGTACAGGCCCTTCGGCCCTCGATGTTGCGCCGACCTGTGAAACCACTCTAAAGCCCATCTACACTATTCCCTTATCGTCCAATGTCTATCCAATGACCATTTGAAAGCCCGTAGTGTTGGCGAGTCCACTACTGTTGTAGGCAGGGCATTCAACGCCCTTACTATTCTCTGAGTAAAGAACCTACCTCTGACATCTGTCTTATATCTATCTCCCCTCAGTTTAAAGCTATGTCCCCTCGTGCTAGACATCACCATCCGAGGAAAAAGGTTCTCACTGTCCACCCTATCCAATCCTCTGATCATCTTGTATGCCTCAATTCAGTCACCTCTTAACTTTCTTCTCTCTAACGAAAACAGCCTCAAGTCCCTCAGGCTTTCCTCATATGATCTTCCCTTCATACCAGGCAACATTCTGGTAAATCTCCTCTGCACCCTTTCCAATGCTTCCACATCCTTCCTATAATGTGGTGACCAGAATTGCACGCAATACTCCAAATGCGGCCACACCAGAGTTTTGTACAGCTGCAACATGACCTCATGGCTCCGAAACTCAATCCCTCTACCAATAAAAGTTAACACACCGTACGCCTTCTTAACAACCCTCTCAACCTGGGTGGCAACTTTCAGGGATCTATGTACATGGACACCAAAATCTTTCTGCTCATCCTCACTGCCAAGAATCTTACTTCGAGACCATGCAGACGCTGCGACAATGAATGAACGGACATCGCGCAACAATCACCAGGCAGGAATGTTCCCTTCCAGTCGGGGAACACTTCAGCAGTCAAGGGCATTCAGCCTCTGATCTCCGGGTAAGCGTTCTCCAAGGCGGCCTTCAGGACCCGCGACAACGCAGAATCGCCGAACAGAAACTTATAGCCAAGTTCCGCACACATGAGTGCGGCCTCAACCGGGACCTGGGATTCATGTCACATTACATTCATCCCCCACCATCTGGGCTGCGAAATCCTACCAACTGTCCTGGCTTGAGACAATTCACACCTCTTTAACCTCTGCAGCTTATCTATGTCCCTCTGAAACTTGTAACATCCTTCCGCACTGTCCACAACTCACCCGACTTTAGTGTCATCTGCAAATTTACTCACCCACCCTTCTACGCGCTCCTCCAGGTCATTTATAAAAATGACAAACAGCAGTGGCCCCAAAACAGATCCTTGTGATACACCACTAGTAACTGGACTCCAGTCTGAACATTTCCCATCAACCACCACCCTTTGTCTTCTTCCAGCTAGCCAATGTCTGATCCAAACTGCTAAATCATCCTGAATCCCATGCCTCCGTATTTTCTGCAGTAGCCTACCGTCGGGAACCTTATCAAATGCTTTACTGAAATCCATATACACCACATCAACTGCTTTACCCTCATCCACCTGTTTGGTCACCTTCTCAAAGAACTCAATAAGGTTTGTGAGGCACGACCTGCCCTTCACAAAACCGTGTTGACTATCTCTAATCAAATTATTCCTTTCCAGATGATTATACATCCTATCTCTTCTAAACCTTTCCAAGATTTTGCCCACAACAGAAGTAAGGCTCACTGGTCTATAGTTACCGGGGTTGTCTCTACTCCCCTTCTTGAACAAGGGGACAACATTTGCAATCCTCCAGTCTTCTGGCACTATTCCTGTAGACACAGATGACTTAAAGATCAAAGTCAAAGGCTCAGCAATCTCCTCCCTAGCTTCCCAGAGAATCCTCGGATAAATCCCATCCGGCCCAGGGGACTTACCTATTTTCACACTTTCTAGAATTGCTAACACCTCCTCCTTATGAACCTCAAGCCCTTCTAGTCTAGTACCCTGAATCTCAGTATTCTCCTCGACAACATTGTCTTTTTCCTGTGTGAATACTGATGAAAAATATTAATTGAGCACCTCTCCTATCTCCTCGGACTCCAAGCACAACTTCCCACTACTGTCCTTGACTGGCCCTACTCTTACCCTTGTCATTCATTTATTCCTGACATATCTATAGAAAGCTATCCTTGATCCTACCTGCCAAAGACTTCTCATGTCCCCTCCTGGCTCTTCTTCGCTCTCTCTTTAGGTCCTTCCTAGCTAACTTGTAACTCTTGAGCGCCCTAACTGAACCTTCATGTCTCATCTTTACATAAGCCTCCTTCTTCCTATTGACAAGTGTTTCGACTGCTTTAGTAAACCACGGTTCCCTTGCTCGACCACTTCCTCCCTGCCTGACAGGTACATACCTATCAAAGACACGCAGTAGCTGTTCCTTGAACAAGCTCCACATTTCCATTGTGCCCATCCCCTGCAGTCTTCCTCTCCATCCGATGCATCCTAAGTCATGCCTCATCGCATCATAATTGCCTTTCCCCCAGATATAACTCTTGCCCTGCGGTATATACCTATCCCTTTCCATCACTAAAGTAAACATAATCGAATTGTGGTCACTATCACCAAAGTGCTCACCTACCTCCAAATCTAACACCTATCCTGGTTCATTACCCAGTACCAAATCCAATATGGCCTTGCCTCTCGTTGGCCTATCTACATACTGTGTCAGGAAACCCTCCGGCACACATTCGACAAAAACGGACCCATCTAAAGTACTCGAACTATAGCGTTCCCAGTCAATATTTGGAAAGTTAAAGTCCCCCATAACAACTACCCTGTTGCTTTCGCTCCTATCCAGAATCATCTTTGCAATCCTTTCCTCTACATCTCTGGAACTTTTCGGAGGCCTATAGAAAACCCCTAACAGGGTGACCTCTCCTTTCCTGTTTCTAACCTCAGCCCATACTACCTCAGTAGACGAGTCTTCATCAAACGTCCTTTCTGCCACCGTAATACTGTCCTTCACTAACAATGCCACCTCTCCCCCTCTTTTACCACCTTCCCTGAGCTTACTGAAATATCTAAACCCGGCACCTGCAACAACCATTCCTTTCCCTGCTCTATCCATGTCTCCGAAATGGCCACAACATCGAAGTTCCAGGTACCAACCCATGCCGCAAGTTCACCCACCTTATTCCGGATGCTCCTGGCATTGAAGAAGACACACTTTAAACCACCTTCCTGCCTGCCGGTACACTCCTGCAACTTTGCAACCTTACTCATGACCTCACTACTTCAACCTCTTGCATACTGGAGCTACAATTCAGGTTCCCAAGCCCCTGCTAGTTTAAACTAGTTTAAACCCTCCCGAAGAGCATTCGCAAATTTCAACATATTGATGCACTATCAATTACGACGAGACGAGAGTAGAATGTAATCGAGGCTTTAATACACAGAGATGTGTGGCCTCCTACAGCAGCTTATGAAATGGTTGCTGTTCGGAGAGCACACACATTTATTCTCCGCGGTACAGGGGCCTTACCGTAATACCCATATATACAATATAATACAACAGTGGTGACTACCACATTCACCCCCTGTTAAAAATGAGTCCAGAAGGGGTGGTGGAAAACTATATACATACAGATTGGTTTTAAAATTACAGTGAAGGTTACAAATTTAGATGATCGGGCGCCTTGATCTGTCGTTGAGAGCGCCGCAGTGCTGGTGGTGACTCAGGCGTCGGTGACTCCGGGAGCGGGTCGACATCCTCTTCATCCCCGGGTGGGAGCAAGGAAGCTGGAGCTGGGGCTGCGGTGGGGTGCGCCGGGGGAGGGGAGGGTGGCGCCGGGGCAGGGGGGGGGTTGTGTGGGGACCCAGCTGGTGCCAGATCCCTGAGGGAGACTGTGTCTTGGCGGCCGTCGGGGTACGCTACGTAGGCGTACTGCGGGTTCGCATGGAGTAGCTGTATTCTCTCAACCAACGGGTCCACCTTGTGGAGCCGCACGTGCTTGCGGAGGAGAACGGGTCCTGGAACTGCCAGCCACGTTGGGAGCGAAACCCTGGAGGTGGACTTCCTGGGGAAGGCAAAGAGACGTTCATGGGGGGTTTCGTTGGTCGCGGTGCACAGGAGCGACCGAATGGAGTGAAGTACGTCGGGGAGGACCTCCTGCCAGCGGGAGGCTGGGAGATTTCTGGACCGTAGGGCCAGCTGGACAGCCCTCCAGACCGTCCCATTCTCCCGCTCCACCTGCCCGTTTCCCCGGGGGTTGTAGCTGGTCGTCCTGCTCGAGGCAATGCGCCTGTTGAGCAGGTACTGGCGCAGCTCATTGCTCATAAATGAGGATCCCCGGTCGCTGTGGACGTAGACGGGAAAACCAAACAGAGCGAAAATGGTGTTGAGGGCTTTGATGATGGTGGCAGACGTCATATCGGAGCACGGGATGGCGAAGGGGAATCGGAAATACTCGTCGACCACATTAAGAAAGTACGTATTGCGGTCGGTGGAGGGGAGGGGCCCTTTGAAGTCCACGCTGAGGCGTTCAAAGGGGCGGGAGGCCTTCACCAGGCGAGCACGGTCTGGCCGGTCGAAGTGCGGTTTACACTCCACGCAGACCTGGCAGTCTCTGGTGATAGCCCTGACTTCCTCGATGGAGTAGGACAGATTGCGGTCCTTTATGAAGTGATAAAAGCGGGTGACTCCTGGATGACAGAGATCGTCGTGCAGGGTCCGGAGTCGGTCCACTTGTGCGCTGGCACATGTACCTCAGGACAGAGCATCGGGGGGCTCGTTGAGCTTACCGGGGCGATACAAAATCTCGTGATTGTAGGTGGAGAGCTCGATCCTCCACCTCAAGATTTTATCATTTTTGATCTTACCCCGCTGTGTGTTATTAAACATGAAGGCAACCGACCGTTGGTCAGTGAGGAGAGTGAATCTCCTGCCAGCCGGGTAATGCCTCCAATGTCGCACAGCTTCAACGATCGCTTGGGCCTCCTTTCGGAGGCATGGAGGGCCGAATTTCGGAGGCATGGAGGGTGCGGGAAAAGAATGCCACGGGCCTGCCTGCCTGGTTGAGGGTGGTAGCCAGAGCGACGTCTGATGGATCGCTCTTGACTTGGAAGGGAAGGGTCTCGTCGACTGCGTGCATCGCGGCCTTGGCAATGTCGGCCTTGATACGGTTGAAGGCCTGGTGAGCCTCGGCCGTCAGTGGGAAAGCGGTGGATTGAATGAGTGGGCAGACCTTGTCCGCATAGTTTGGGACCCACTGGGCGTAATACGAAAAGAACCTCAGGCATTGTTTGAGGGTATTGGGGCAGTGGGGGAGGGGAGTTCCATGAGGGGGTGCTTGCGATCGGGGTCGGGCCCTAGAACTCTGTTCTGAACCACATAGCCGAAGATGGCTAATCGGTTCGTGCTGAACACACACTTCTCCTTGTTGTAAGTTAGGTTGAGGAGTGTGGCGGTGTGGAGAAATTTGGAAAGGTTAGCTTCGTGGTCCTGCTGGTCGTGGTCGCAGATGGTGATGTTGTCCAGGTATGGGAAAGTGGCCCGTAGTCCGTACCGGTCAACCATTCGGTCCATCTCCCGTTGGAAGACCAAGACCCCGCTGGTGACGCCGAAGGGAACCCAAAGGAAGTGGTAAAGGCGGCCGTCTGCTTCGAACGCAGTATTTTGGCGGTCCGCCTTGCGGATGGGGAGCTGGTGGTAGGCAGATTTCAGGTCCACTGGCGAGAAGACCCGGTACTGTGCAATCTGATTGACCATATCAGATATGCGTGAAGGGGTACGTGTCGAGCTGCGTGTACCGATTGATGGTCTGACTGTAGTCAATGACCATCCTGTTTTTCTCCCCGGTTTTCACCATTACCACTTAGGCTCTCCAAGGGCTGTTACAGGCCTCGATGATACCTTCCCGCAGCAGCCGCTGGACCTCAGACCTGATGAAGGTCCTGTACTGAGCACTGTACCGTCTGCTCCTGGTGGCGCCGGGTTTGCAATCCGGGGTGAGGTTTGCAAACAGGGAAGGCGGGTCGACCTTAAGGGTCGCGAGGCCGCAAACAGTAAGAGGTGGTAGGGGCCCACCAAATTTCAGGGTTAGGCTCTGGAGGTTGCACTGGAAGTCGAGGCCGAGTAACAAGGTAGCGCAGAGGTTGGGGAGGACCTAGAGCCGGAAGCCGCTGAACTCTACGCCCTGGACGGTGAGTGTGGATATGCAGTACCCCCGGATCGCCACGGAGTGGGATCCGGAGGCCAGGGAGATCCTTTGGTTAGTGGGGTGTACCGCGAGGGAGCAGCGCCTTACCGTATCGGGGTGGATGAAGCTCTCAGTGTTCCCGGAGTCCAGAAGGCAAGATATCTCGTGCCCGTCGACCTACACCTTTGTCAAAGCGGTCGCGAGGTTGTGCGGTCAAGATTGGTCGATTGTGACCGAGGCGAGATGCGGCTGGTCATCGGCGGTTGCAGGCGATGAGCGGCCCGATGAGGTGCCCGACGGGCATGGGTCCTGAGGCGGGTAAGATGGCGGCGCCCACGGGTCGCACGTGTCCTGGGGCAGGCAAGATGGCGGTGCCCATTGGTTCTGAGGCAAGCAAGATGGCGGCGCCCACGGGCCGCATGTGCTCTGAGGAGAGGAAGATGGCAGCGCCCACTGGTCACACGTGGAGGCTGCTGGGACAATAGCGGCGATTGAGCGGGCCTGGCACACTGCAGTGAAATATCCCTTCTTGCCACTGGCCTTGCAGAGCGCGCTCCACGCCGAGCAGCGCTGCCGGGGGTGTTTTGTCTGTCCACAGACGTAGTACTTGGGTCCCCCGGGGTTGGGTGGCTGCCGCGCGGCGCATGCGTGGGACTGGCTGAGGGCGGTCGCTAATGGGGTCCATGATGGGGTGGCCGCTGTCGGGGTCCACGATGCACAGGAGGGGTGGGCAGTGCGGTCGGGAGCATAAGCCTGTACGTTGCATGAAGTGACCGTGAACGAGAGCGCTAGTTTCTTGACAGCCACAAGGTCAAGCGTGGCCCCTTCTCAGACGCGCTTGTGGATGTAGTCAGATCTTATGCCAGTAACGAACGTGTCTCTCATTAGCAGGTTCGAATGTTCAGTGGCCGCAACGGCCTGGCAGTCACAGTCTCTCACCAGGGCGAGCAGGACATGCCAGGAATCTTCCACAGACTCACCGGGAAGTTGGTGCCGCATGGATAGGAGATGCCTGGCGTAGGTCTTGTTGGTCTGCTGAGCGTAATTCTCCTTCAGTAGCGCCATGGCCTCTGCGTAGTTAGGCGCATCCTGGACGAGGGGAAAAACGGAGCTCAGCCGCGTGTACAGAATCTGGAGATTCTGTGCTTCTGAGATTGGGTCTGGTGCAGACCTGATGTATGCTGCAAAGCAAGCTAGCCAATGTTGGAAGCACTTTTGGCGTTGTCTGCAGCTGCAGGCGATCTGGCTTGATGCGGAGGTCCATCTCTGAAAAATCTCTGTGTAATAAATTGATGCTCTATCAATTACGACAAGACGAGAGTAGAATGTAATCGAGGCTTTATTACACAGAGATGCGTGGCCTCCTTCAGCAGCTTACGAAATGGCTGCTGTTCGGAGAGCACACACATTTATACTCTGCCTACTGAGCGGAGCCAGCAGGCAGGGATCTACCCCCGTACCTGTAGTACAGGGGCCTTATCGTAATACCCATATATACAATATAATACAACGTGGTGACTACCACACATATGTGAAAACTGGTTCTTAAATATACTTCTGAATAATGCCGTAACCTTTCCCCAAACAGCTGCTCTAAATTACATCTGGAGCATGCATTCATTGTAACAGGATTGCGACATTAACACCCATCAGCAGTTATTGTAATCACTTGGAAAAGATAAACCGCAGATAATTTCTATGATTTTTCTATGAAAATAGACCCCCTAGGGCCTGGAGTAATAGGAATTCTGTGGGATTTCTCTCCGGCCTCCGAAGGTGATTAAGAATAAGTTCCAATTAATAACTGTGACCATTACATTCTTTACATTCCTTTACATACCTTACATTCCTTTTGTGCACCTCTTCTGGGAATGTTTGCAGTGAACCTTTATTCATTACATGAGCCAGCAGCCTTTACGAAAGACGCATAAACCTTCTGTGGAAAGAAAATGCTCCTGATACCCAGCCTCATTCTGCAGCTTGAATGCACGTCCACTCAGTCTGCCTAACGCACCTCATTCAGATAATCTGATCACATGTTATCATGTTATTATAATCTCATACTATCTTGCGTTTATTTACTTTACATGACACAAGGCACCAATCACCCATAAGGGTAAACATTTTGTGGGTTCATTTAATAAGACTAGGCATATCAGAACAGTCCTGTATAGATATAAAGCTTGAAAGCATCAGAGCTGTGTGCATGCGCTCTGCTCCAAGCAAAAGTGAAACTAAGACTGGATCACGTGGCACATTTCCCTTGTGGTGATGTAATGCTTCTATCCCTTAAAGCCCTATTACAGCAATACACAGATCATTTCAAACTCTTCCACCCAGTCTCAGTTCTACTGAGTTCTAAGAATGCAGCTTTTTGGTTCAGGATTTAAGGCAGGTATTAATCCAGAGGCCTTCCTCAAAACCTTTTCCAGAAACAAGGTAAAGCTCATATTTACATGTCGTACCAAAGGATGACGTAAAATGAAATAATTTTTGAAGCTAAAGCAAAACACTACCTGCGGAAACACTGAAATGAAAAACAAAAAGTCCTGGAAATACTTAATAGGTTGGGCAACATCTATGCAACAAGAAATAGACTTAACGTTTCAAGTCAATGATCCTTCATCCACATTCTTTTGAAGTGTACATTGTTGTAATGTTGGAAATGCAGCAGACTAGATGTGCACACCAAGGTCCCACAAACAGCAATAGGGTGATGACCAGACATTGATGTTGGTTAAGGGATAAATATTATCTTGGACACTGAAGAGAACTCCCTTCTCTCCTTTGAAATCGTGTCATGAGAAATTTTACAACCCCTGACCTAATATCTTCTTGTGTGGCTTGGAATCATGTTTCGGTTTTCTAATGCTTCTGTGAGCATAAGGTGTTGCTCGTTGAGTCAGTCTCGATTACGTGTTTGTATCTGGAATGGGACTTAAATTCATCACCTCCTGACTCAGCGATGGGATAGCTAATGGACAGATTGCTGGCTGAGGCGAGAAAATCTGCCGGCTGCTCTCCGGCTGGGCAGCCGGGTTTTCTCTCCAGACAATCCGGCACTTTGTGTACAAGGAATCTGGAGGCATGGTCCACACCGGCACAGTGGAGAGGTGGTGCCTGATAGGGGAGGGAACATATAGCGGGGAAGCCCTTTAAGTACATTAAAATTTATGCAGCACGGTAGCACAAGTGAATAGCACTGTGGCTTCACAGCGCCAGGGTCCCAGGTTCAATTCCCCGCTGGGTCACTGTCTGTGCGGAATCTGCACGTTTTCCCCATGTCTGCGTGGGTTTCCTCCAGGTGCTCCGGTTTCCTCCCACAGTCCAAAAACTGGATTGGCCATGATAAATTGCCCTTAGTGACCAAAAAGGTTAGGAGGGGCTATTGGGTGACGGGGATAGGGTGGAAGTGAGGCCTTAAGTGGGTCGGTGCAGACTCGATGGGCCAAATGGCCTCCTTCTGCACTGTATGTTCTATATTTATCGAGGCGAGGCTACCGATCTTTCTGGACAAGAACTTAATTTTTTCACCAGTGAGGGATGGGGAAAATTAGAAAACGTGATCTCTCCGGCAAGAATCACGTTATGCTAGTCCCACGAGATTTTGCGCCCTCATCGCCGTTTGCGCTCACGCCAGGTGAAAAATCACCTCTGGGGCGGGATTCTCCGACCCCCCCGCCGAATTCTCCGGCAACGGATATTCGGCGGGGTGGGAATCGCGCCGGTTGGCGGGCCCCCGCGGGCAGGCCTGTGCTGTGGGGGCACTCTTTTCCTTCCGCCTTCACCACGGTCTCCACCATGGTGGAGGCGGAAGAGACCCCCTCCACTACACATGCGCGGGGATGCCGTGAGCGGCTGCTGACACTCCCGCGCATGCGCCGCACGGCAAAGTCATTTCCGCGCCGGCTGGCGGGACACCAAAGGCCTTTCCCGCCAACTGGCGGGGCGGAAATCAGTCCGGCGTGGACCTAGCCCCTCAAGGTGAGGGCTCGGCCCCTCAAGATGCGGAGGATTCCGCACCTTTGGGGCGGCGCGATGCCGGACTGATTCGCGCCGTTTTGGCGTCGGTCGGCAGACATCGCGCCGATTGCGGAGAATCCCGCCCCTTATGTCACCAACAATATGAGGGGAACATGACTACGTACAATATCTTTTCCATGTTTGAACCGTAATGAATATAGGAAATCGTTATATATTATATTTTGTTGTGTAATATTAATAAAAACACTGGGTTCAAATACATACAGGCAGTATGCTAAAGCTGTAATTAAAGTGTCATAAAAGTGAGGGAATCATTGATTCTAGCCATTTACTTATTTCTGTACAGATGGCTAATGGAATACTGTTTATAGAAAGAAGGTACCTTGAGGTGGAGATAATTAACAAGGAATGGTATTTAGTCCTAGCTAAACAGATTATTGGACATCTTAGTGGGATAAAAGAGCCAGGTCTGTCTGTAGTATTTAGCAGTTTTGCCATAGGATTTGACTCTGACAAGACAGAAGGATTTTCAGGTTGTTCCTGAAAGGGTCTCTCCGCAAAGGTTTGCACAGAGAACAGCAAATAACTCTGATCACTAACTTTGTTTATGAGTAGATTTTGGATTGCTTTTTTGGAATATATATACGGCAAGTGTAGAAAGTGAGTTAAAGCTTTTCATTTTATCTACAAATTGTTTAGCTGTTAATTGTAAAGCTATATCTTTGATGTTAATTTGGTAAATTCTGTGTTTAAGTTAAAGTTTGTTTTAACATAAAAGATACCTATTGGTCAGAATCATCAATCGAAGTTTTACAAATTTTAAAAAAGTGTTTGGGGTTTCTCGCCCGGTATTCTGACTGAAATTGGAGTCTGGTCCGGTATCCAAACAGAAGCAATGAGTGAAACACAGACACTCTACAGAAATGGGACTTCCACTAACTTGGGTCTCATTTTTTTATTCACACACAGGACTGCGATTCAGGGTGGAGTCACTATCTGTGGAATCCCAGGATGATTACATCTCCTTTGGCTGTGGAACAGATCCCGATCGACACGAGCGTTTTGCACTGACCCAGAAACACTTGAATGTCACCAACTTTCACCTTTCCAATTGCACCGGCGCCTGGGTCCATTTCCACTCTGGACCAAATGTGCCGAACACAAGGTTCAAAATTTATTATGAAATGGGTGAGTTTTGTTTAATTCTTCGCTCAAAACCATTTGGCCCTCACTAAACCTTATCAAAGAAATGCTGGGAATCTGGTTTAAACATTGGAACAACATTGCAAAATAAGACAATTTCAAACTGAATTGTGTTCACATGTTGCGTCCCATCGACAGGATACTGCGTATAATTGTTATAATACAGCATTAATTTGATAGAGAGTTGGTGTTGCATATACATGTTATCAGAGAGTGATGTTGTACAGAGCTTGTGACTGCACTCTGAAAGAGCTACCTTTGGGAAGTTAGTATTTAGACTTGATGTTGATGACATGGAGCCTTGATTTAATGAAAGTGCGTTTGTAATGGGAGAGGTAAGAGTAAGTTTTACCCTGACTCGGGGCAGATCCATGTCCCCACCCAGCCCTTTACTGTGCTCACACACTGATATTCCTGTGTCTCCTTCATTTTACAGTGTCGGGTCTCTGCCAGAACCTGAGTTGTGATATAAACGCAGTGTGTAGCACAGACCGCTCCGGGTACCTGGCATGTACCTGCAAACCAGGCTGGAGGAGATCAGGCACCAGGTGTTACGGTAAGGCTGCCCCAGCACATCCATTTATCTCCACACAAGTCAATGTTTATACTGGAATATTTTCTGTTTGGATTCTAATGGGCCTGAGCTGCATCGTGGAGTATACACAGAGTCTGGAACCTCGTGTGTCAGTTTACCTCATCGGATGACACACTCAGCTCAGTGACAGGAAGTCAGGAGTTCAAGACCACTCAAATATTTGAAAGCTTCCTATTAGTCAACCTCATACTCTCTAATTATGTCAACACTCATCTGGTGAACACTGCATGTTTGTGAATATGGAACAGGCTTAAATAAACGTGATAGGCCTATAAAGTACAGGATGGACAATGATTCTTCCCTCTCCTGCTATCGAACTTAGCCCAGCAACCTTACTTTCATTTATATACCTGAGTTGTTCAACTGTAAAGAAATATACATTTATATTTCATAGACAACAGACCTTCAGATTGCTAAACGCCCATATGATTAGTTAACTGCTGATTTCATGATTAATTGTCTCAGGCCATTATCAAGGAGACCTTGTTAATTCCTAAAACATCCTGTTCTCTTACAATCCTCTCAAGGTCCACACTAATCACTCATGGTCAAAGTTTATTCTCGCCATGTACACCTGGCTTTGCAGTAAGATTTGAACATAAGCAATCCACCTATCTGTATTATTTATTGCTTCCTCTTCACTTCTTCCCCAGACCTCAGGAACATGGTCCACACTATAAGGGCCCATGTCACAGGCCCCAATGTCACACTGAAATGGATGACTGTGCCAATACCAGGAGCTGTGATTCTCAACTACCAAATTAACACAAACTGCACAAACCACACCAATGGGATCCTCCAGCTGCAAAGTTACCAGCCTGGAAACATCACCAGTTTAGTTTTACCCGGTAAGTATTTCAGATCTCAGTTTGATTTCTCTGTGCTTGGACACTGCTGAGCTCACTGTGGTCTTCTTTCAACAAAGAAGCAGCAATAACCTGGACTGTGTAACTTTATTATTCTAAGTTTGAATTTTCCTAGTTTTGCCAAGTTTTTGCGACTTCCTCCATTTTATTCTGTCCAATTTACATTGACTTCCACTGGAGTCAGAATCACTTCTGCTGCTCCAGGTGTTTGACCCAGGCCTCACGGCCGAGAGTGTCGACAGTGAATGTTGAAGGGTTTACAAGTCTTCATCTAATGAGGGACATCACTGCCCAGTCTGATCCATGTTCTAGATTCTTGCCTTCATGCAGAGGGGGACAAGACCTGAGGTAAAGATTGGCACCTGACCTCAACAGAAGCTGAATGCAGGCATGTCCTGGAAATTTAACATCCACTTCAGCGAACGTCACTGAAACAGGTCTTCTCAGGATCATTTATCCGATTTCAAATCCCAACCGTCAAGATATTTGACAATCAGCTCGATGAGACCGAGATGAATGAAACAGAGACCCACACAGGGATTGACTAATTCAACAGACACCTGCATTGATATAGCACCTATAACATAGCAGAATGTCCCAAGGTGCTTCACAGGGGCAGCATCAAATAAAATTTGACACCGAGTCATATAAGACAATATTAGGACAAGTAACTAAAAGCTTGAACAAAGAGTTAATTATTAAGGAGAGTTTTAAAGGAGGAAACACGGTTAGATTTAAGGAGCAAATTCTAGTGCTAACGCCTGGGCAATTGAAGTTGCACTGCCAATGGTGAAGCAAATGAAATTGAAGATCTCAAGAGGCTAGAATGAAAGGAGCACAGATATCTTTGAGAGTTATCGGCAGGAAGAGAATATAGAGATAGGGAAGGGTGAGGCCAACGAGGGATTTAAAAATACAAGGCCTGAATTTTAAAATGGAGGTATTACTGGAAGGGGAGCTATTGTCCAGTGACCACAGGAGTGATGGGTGATTGGCTTAGTGTGACCACAGGAGTGATGGGTGATTGGCTTAGTGTGACCACAGGAGTGATGGGCGATTGGGACCACAGGAGTGATGGGTGATTGGGACTCAGTGTGACCACCAGTGTGACCACAGGAATGATGGGCGATTTGGACTCAGTGTGACCACCAGTGTGACCACAGGAATGATGGGCGATTGGGACTCAGTGTGACCACCAGTGTGACCACAGGAGTGATGGCGATTGGGACCACAGGAGTGATGGGCAATTGGGACTCAGTGTGACCACCAGTGTGACCACAGGAGTGATGGGTGATTGGGACTCAGTGTGACCACAGGAATGATGGGCGATTTGGACTCAGTGTGACCACCAGTGTGACCACAGGAGTGATGGGTGATTGGGACTCAGTGTGACCACCAGTGTGACCACAGGAATGATGGGCGATTGGGACTCAGTGTGACCACCAGTGTGACCACAGGAGTGATGGCGATTGGGACCACAGGAGTGATGGGTGATTGGGACTCAGTGTGACCACCAGTGTGACCACAGGAATGATGGGCGATTTGGACTCAGTGTGACCACCAGTGTGACCACAGGAGTGATGGGCGATTGGGACTCAGTGTGACCACCAGTGTGACCACAGGAGTGATGGGCAATTGGGACCACAGGAATGATAGGTGATTGGGAGTCAGTGTGACCACAGGAGTGATGGGCGATTGGGACCACCGGAGTGATAGGTGATTGGGAGTCAGTGTGCCCACCAGTGTGACCACAGGAGTGATGAGTGATTGGGACTCGGTGTGTGTTTGGATTCACGCAGCAGAGTCTAGGATGAGCTCAGGTTTATCGAAGGTGTAAAGTGACCAGAGGAGCAGATACCAGAAATTGAACTTTGGACCTCTCAATTCTGTGTTGTTCAATCCCACACTCTAACATATTTAATCATGGAGATACCACGGAGATTCCCGTATCGGCCTCCCTGAACAGGCACCGGAATGTGGCGACTAGGGGCCTTTCAGAGTAACTTCATTGAAGCCTACTTGTGACAATAAGCGATTGTTATTGTGTGTTAGATACCACGCAAGAATAGAGGTATGTTTATGGAAGTTGTTTTTCCTGTGTTTTTTATGCTGTCTGGGTGACTAATGGGAATTTAATTGCAGGTCTGAGCTCCCTGTCAGTGTGTACCACTGTGATCCAGGTAAACACCTCCTCAGATGGCCTGGTGACAACTCGACCTTTCACCTTCAGAACCTTCTCTGGTGAGCTTTTCCCATTCTCTAGTTTTGTGACTTCCATAATATTTAGCTGCGCGTTCACAGACAGTTCTCCACAATTAAATTCAGTATTTGTAGACACCTTGGTGCAAAGCAGAATTGGGCGTGGAATGTCAAAGTGTGACTAACGACCATCTTTGGGAAGCTAGTTAATCATGCCAAGAGAAACGATGTCCACATGTTGCTTTGTAAGAGACACATCAGAAATATTTTGAGGATCTCCTCAAAATATTTTGTCAAAAATTACCTGACAATGGAATTAAGAACTGATTGAATTTTCCCTTGACTCGAATGTGAAAGCTCCTCCAGAAACCTTTTGGTGATAAGACGATTCCTGAGCTATTTGAACCATGGAAATCTCATTTCAATGAAAGTTCCTGGTCTCAAATCTGTTTTTATTCGTCTCAAACATTCTACCTATCTGGGAGAATCTGACATTAGACTGCAGACTAAGAGAAGCAGCAACAACAGACAAGACAACAACAGCATTTGAAAGGGCTTCTGGAAAGGGATACATGAAAACAAATTTCAGTCAGACTTTCTGTCATGATATGCAGACACACACATAATGCTTTACAGACAAGCAGCTGAGGACACAGAGAACAGGACATGACCAATAAGCAGGCAGGACACTTAGGGGTGGGATCTGACTATAAAAGACACGAGGCACTTTTACTCAGCCTCTTTCCACTGATGAACATCTAGAGATTCAGTCAAGGGTGTTGTTACAACCTCACACCTCCACCACGTGGCTAAGAGCTAGTCTGGTTCAGTCAGACAGAGTAACCACACTTAAGTTAGCAGAGAGTCAAACTCATTGAGAACTGTGCTAACTGTGCTATTAGTTCAATAAACCTGATTGAACTCACTTCAAGGTCTGGAGTATCTTTCTGATCTATGCTGCATCCAGTTGCAGCCAGTGTTAGACAAGTGTACCTAACACGACATGATACCAGGAGACTACTAATTTAAGGTGGCTTACCTCAGTCCGTTCCGTGATGACCAGCAAATGTATCCCGGCACCATGGAGAAAATTCAGGCTTCTCACCAGCTCAGGACCTCCGGCAATCTCAGTGCCAACTGGCGGCTATTCAAGCAAATGTTTCTGCTGTACATCGAAGCCTCAGACCTCGAGGGTGCGTCTGATGCAAGAAAGATCGCGCTTCTCCTCTCAACAGCGGGTGATCAAGCCATCGAACACTTCAACTCGTTTAACTTCAACGAAGGCCAGGACAAGACAAAGTTTCAGACCATCCTGGACAAGGTCGATAGTCACTGTGAAGTGGACACCAATGAAATCTTCGAGCGCTACATATTCAAACAACGTCTTCAAGATAAAATGAATCTTTTAATGTCTTCTTAACTAGACTCCGCTTGCTAGCGCTGTCCTGCAACTTTGGTGATATTGCTGACTCCATGATCAGAGATCAAATCGTGTTTGGAGTTCACTCTGATCCTCTGAGAGAGCAGCTCCTAAAAATCAAGCATATGACCCTGCCAGTCGCGATTGAAACATGTACAGTGCATGAGCATGCAAAAAAATCGGTATTCCCAATACAAATTGGCTGAAAATGAGTAACTTGCCTCCCACGACGCAGTGAATGTGCAGGCCATCTCCCGGATGCAGCACCTCAGCATTGAAGACAG
This sequence comes from Scyliorhinus torazame, assembly GCF_047496885.1. NCBI lineage: Eukaryota > Metazoa > Chordata > Chondrichthyes > Carcharhiniformes > Scyliorhinidae > Scyliorhinus > Scyliorhinus torazame. The sequence goes on from NC_092725.1 coordinate 53,635,462, forward strand.
TGGCCATCTCGCGTGCTTTTCCCGGAGCCCCACGCATGCGCAATGCGAACAGGATAACGAAGCGGCCGAGACACACACTGCGCAGGTGCAGACGTCTGCCGACCGCACTTCGCATTTGCGACGATGTACATCGCGTCACAACGCCGATGTCATGACGTGCCCGAACTGTGGCAACGCCCACTTAAAGGGACACTGCCCTGCAAGAGGCAGGCGATGTTTAAACTGCGGGAAGCCTGGACACTATGCAGCCTTGCGCAGGTCTGCACCACCAGTCAGAGGCCAGCGCTCCCAATTCCGACGACGGCGCATCCAGAATGTGCAACAACGATTACAGGATTCTGATCCTGGCAGTACAACGGATCCAGAGGACGAGTGCCTGACGTCCGCCTACCAAGTGGGCATCATTACCACACGTGAACATGTCACACCTAACTCATCTCGCATTCAGTCCATCCTCGCTGTGGATTCGGAGAAGAATGGCGTGCGGTGATGCAGGTCAACTGCTGCTCCATCCAGTTCAAGCTGGACACAGGTGCTTCTGCCAATCTCCTCTCACAGGCAGACTTCAAGAAGTCCCCCAAGGTCCTCCCAGCAGCCTGCCAGCTCCTGGACCATAACGGTAATGCCATCACGGCACTGGGGTCCTGCCATCTACTCGTCTCCAACCGGAGTACCCATGCACGGCTAAGGTTTGAAATTGTCAAGCCGGACAGGGCATCCCTACTGGGCGCGCATACCTGCAAAAAGCTAAACCTGGTGCAGCGGGTTTATTCAACGACATGCTCCAACATGGATCTTCAAGCTGGCATTGACGACATCCTCGCTCAGTATCCAGATTTATTTGACGGGATGGGCACTTTGCCATATCAGTACAAGATCCTACTGTGACCTGATGCCAAGCCAGTGGTCTATGCACCACGCCGGGTCCAGGCTCCGCTGAAGGAGCGCCTGAAGGAACAGCTCAAGGAGCTGCAGCAGCAGGGGATCATTTCCAGGGTAACCGAACCGACTGACTGGGTCAGCTCGATGCTGGTGGTTAAAAAACCCTCTGGAGACCTGCGCATCTGCGTTGATCCCAAGGATCTCAACCAGAATATAATGCGTGAACACTACCCCGTCCTGAAGCGGGAGGAACTCATAGTGAGATGGCACATGCACGGTTTTTCATGAAGTTAGATGCGTCACATGGATTCTGGCAAATCCAGCTGGATGAGTCCAGCAGAAGGCTCTGCACCTTCAACACACCGTTTGGCAGGTACTGCAATAACCGTATGCCGTTCGGCATCGTCTCGGCATCGGAGATATTTAATCGAATCATGGAGCAGATGATGGAGGGCATCGAAGGGGTTCGTATGTACGTGGATGACGTCATCATATGGTCCACGACCCCTGAGGAGCATGTTTCCCATCTCCAGCAGGTATTCCGCCGTGTCCATGCCAATGGCCTGAAGCTGAACAGGGCCAAATGTTGCTTTGGCATGTTGACACTTAAGTTCCTAAGAGACCAGATCTCTCAGCAGGGCGTGCGCCCAGACACAGACAAGGTCAAGGCCATCGCAGCCATGAAGGTCCTGAAAGACAAGAAGGCGGTATTGTGCTTCCTGGGCATGGTCAATTTTCTGGGCAAGTTCATCCCAAACATGGCCTCACACACCACGGCCCTACAAAACCTAGTGAAGAAGTCCACTGCCTTCGAGTGGAAGGCGGCCCATGGGACAGAGTTGTTGGAGCTGAGAGCCAAGCTCACCACGGCATCTGTATTGGCATTTTCTGACCCAGACAGGGAAACAAAAGTCTCGACAGATGCGAGCCAGGATGGCATCGGTGCGGTCCTGCTGCAACGCGATGACACCTCATCCTGGGCACCGGCTGCCTACGCATCAAGGGCAATAACGCACACCGAACAAAGGTATGCACAAATCGAGAAGGAATGCCTGGGCCTTCTCACTGGCATTCTCAAGTTTCACGACTATGTCTACTGGCCCAGGATCAGCCAGGACATCGCGAACATCGTCCTTAACTGTGTGACCTGTCAACGCTTCCAGCCAGCGCAGAGTAAGGAGACACTTCAGCAGCATGAAATCGAAACCTCTCCGTGGTACAAGGTTGGCATTGACCTCTTTTATGCAAATGGTCGTGATTACGTGTTAATCATTGATTACTTTTCCAATTACCCTGAAGTCGTGAAGCTCTCTGACCTCACATCTCGGACCGTCATCAAGGCCTGTAAGGAGACGTTCTCCAGGCCTGGTATCCCACTCACTGTCATGAGTTACAATGGCCCGTGCTTCAGCAGCCATGAATGGTCTCTGTTTGCCCAGTTGTATCAGTTCAAACACGTCACTTCCAGCCCGCACTAGCCGCAGTCAAACGGAAAAGTTGAGAAAGGGGTGAACATAGTGAAGCAGCTCATCTGCAAGGCCGCGGATTCTGTGTCTGACATTCACCTTGCGCTGCTTGCGTACAGGGCGACCCCACTGTCCACTGGCATGTCGCTGGCTCAACTCCTGATGAACAGGGACCTGCGAACGACATTTCCAGTCATACACTTGCCCAACCTGGCTCACCTCCCGGTGCTGCAGAAGGTGCAGCAGCTCCGAAACCAGCAAAGCAGGGCTATGATGATCATGCCACCGATTTGCCCATGTTACCCCGTCAGACACTGTTCGGGTCAAGATCCCTGATGGAGGCTGGTCTGCTCCAGTTGTCGTTGTTCGACAGGCTGCCCCCCGCTCTTCCCCACCACCACCTCTCCGGCGGTCGACCAGGATCAGACGCAAGCCACAGATATTGGACTTATGAACGTTTGTTCTGTTTGCTATGCTCTGTGTTCTCGCATTAGACAGCTGTTTTCACATGTACATATGGTCACATCCACTGCATGTGTATATGTGAATATTGGCCTATTCTTGTAAATACGTTCACATATGTCATCCAAACATAAAAAAGGGGAGATGTCATGATATGCAGACACACATAATGATATACAGACAAGCAGTTAATGGACACAGAGAACAGGACATGACCAATAAGCAGACAGGACACTCGGGTGGGATCTGACTATAAAATACTCGAGGCACTCACACTCCGCCTCTTTCCACTGATGAACATCTAGAGAGTCAGTCAAGGGTGTTGTTACAATCTCACCCCCCCACCACATGGCTAAGAGCTAGTCTGGTTCAGTCAGACAGAGTAACCACGCTTAAGTTAGCAGAGTCGAACTCACAGGGAACTGTGCTAACTGTGCTATTAGTTCAACAAACCTGATTGAACGAACTTCAAGATCTGGAGTATCTTTCTGATCTAAGCTGCATCCAGTTGCAGCCAGTGTTAGACCTAACACAACTCTTTCACTTACTCCTGGTTTTTAAAGGGTGATCTGGAAAAGAACACTACTTTGCAACCGTGAGCCTAAATTGCCGTTCTTGCAGTGATCCAATGGAACCCTTGAGAGTCATGACTTTTTGTTTTGCTCTTTAGAAATGACTCCAGGGACTCTGAGTTTAACATCCACCTCCACCACCAGTGCTGTGATCTTGTGGGCCCCGCTTCAGAGTATGAGTGCTCTGAGGGACTGCAGTCTGCACTACTACAGTATTGGGAGACCCAGCACTGTCCACACTGTCAGCCTCGCCTCAGCCTATACAGAGTCACGGATCACAGGTAAGAAGAAGACCCACCGATGGCAACGTCCCGCTCCGGGCTGGCGAAAACGCAAAACACCATAGATATTGGCGAAAGCGAAAGATCCCACCACCAGGCAATGGGGAGTCGCCTCTGTAAAACACAACACGGAAGGCACGGAAAATCCCAGTTCCCTTTTGAAGTGCAGCCATTCTTTTAATCTGGGAAATGAGGCAACTGATTCGTACACAACAAGTAGTAATGTAATAATGATCACCATTTTAGTGGTATAAATAGAGAATATGCTGGAAATGCTCAGCATCTGGACAGCATCGCTGGAGAGACAATCAGTTTCTCTGTTTTTGCTTGTAGCAGGCGCAATATTTTGCCCCAATTTTCGTGATGTTGGTCGGGGGAAGAATGTTGGCCGGGACACCAGAGGCAGGTGCCCTGCACCTCCAAATAGTGCTGTGGAACATTTCACATCAACCTGAGAACAGAGATGGGTCTTTGGTTTTACGGTTTTATCTGGAAGACAGCTCCACTCAGTGCAGCCCTCTCTCAATGCTGCACCGCTGTGTCAGTCGAGATTTTGTACTCCAGTCTCTGGAGTCTCGTATCACCTTCTGACTCAGAAGCAATCATGCTACCACTGAGCTACAACTGAGACTGAAGTAGCAAAATCCATCCATCAACCCATGAGCGAGGCGGCTGCAGGTACAACATCTTGACCCTGAGGCTAAGCATTGAGTCTGGAGCCATGGAGGCTTTAATGCAAAAGGAAGCCTGTGTCTTGAGTGCAAACTAATATTCAGATATCATCTGAAATCGCTTAAAATTGACTCTTAAAACACACCCTGACTTTCTCACAGATTAGATAACATTCTTGGGTTGCAGGGTTTGTTTGATTTTCAATCAAACCAGATATTTCCTGCAAAGGTTGAATAGATTTCATCACAAACGGGGACAGGTGCTGGCAAAGTAATATTTCTCGGTTTACCTCCCAACTATGTGAGGGAACCTGAGTTCAGGTGTGCCGTATGTGTGGGTGAATCGAAAGGCCTTTCTAATGCTGCACAGCTCATTCTGCAGTTTTCTATCAATGTTCAGCTAAACAATAGAACCATAAATCCATGCACTGGATTTTGCAGGGTGCTGCCAACTCCTATCTGCGAGTCGCAGTCATGTCTGATGGCCCACGCGAACAGTTTGGTATAATTCAGCCACTGGGTTTCTATCCTGCTTCCCCACAGGGCGTCTGCTCTCTGACACTTGAAGGGGTCATTGAACGTTTTGGGCCTCGGCGAGGAATGCCCCAACAAGGCCACACTTACATTAATTTCTAAATGCCATTTTTAAATGCCGCCTCGAACTCTTGAACTCCCCCCACCACTATTTCAATCACTACCCCAACATTGACATCCTCAATGCCCCAACTTATCGATTAGGGGGTCCTCGCCTACCTCCCTCCCCTCATTCCATCTCATTAGGGCAGGGTCGCTCCAGTCCCCATCCCCATCACGGAGAACCTGGCACCAGGGCACCTTGTTCCTGCCAGCCTAGCAGTGCCACCTGGGCACCCTGGCAGTGCCAAGGTGCCCAGAAGGCATTGGGGATGTCAGGGTACCTGGGCAGGTACAAACCTGCCCAGAGCCAGACCATACAGGGGCCTCTGATTTCCTAGAAGACCCCACCACCAAGTGCCTTAACGCCTGGTCCACATTTGTTGAAACCAGAATTAAGTGGCGCCATTGGGAGGTCTCCAGGTGCGTGCGTTCGATCCCGGGCCGTTGGGCGCTCCCACGTGGACATATTTAAGTGAAGCAAATTGCTCACTTAGATAGGCAATTCCGGATCCCGCCCAGTGAGGGCGAGCTCCAGATCACGACGTCTCACGGGATCTAATAAGTCCCTAGTGTTGTAAATCTCCGAGAGGCCTCTGGCAGTATTTAACGGCCTCATGGTATCACCAAATTGGGCAAGATGAAGCTGTACAATCGTGCCCAATATTTATGCCCATAGCCTGGGTTTCAGGTTTGTTGCCAGGGCCATGGCAGATGAAGGCAGGAAACTTCAGAGAAAAATCTCCCCCACCGTGTGTGGAGTGAAGGGAGTGTTTGTTTTCCATTGTGACTGAAGGTTTGGGAGATCACACACAAAGTATGATTTTGTAGTGAAAATGTCAACTTCATGAAAAAGCTGACTGCTGGCTCACAAAAGCTGAGATTGGAGTCACTCGCCCTGGCCCGCAGTACCCAACCCCACCCCGGATGCCAACCAACTACATCACTGACGGCTTAAGGCTGACAGCTGAATAAGACATCGTTAATGTCCCTGTGAAACCTGAAAACACAAACCTGAGAGAAGCCGCCAATGTAGGCCTGTTAATTTCTGACAAAGTTGGACAGGTCGTTCCCAGGATGCTCTGGTACACCTTGCTGAAGATCAGCATTGATAAATAACCAATCAGACTGCCCCAAATATGGTTGTGGTTGACATGACCGAGGTGTAAATTCTGAACCAGGAAAGGGAGGTTAAGAAGTAAATCTGGATAAGTACATACTCCTGCTAAATAACCTGTGTGAATTGTTGTCTCCATATAATATTCTGGTAATTCTATTTAACGTTGGGTCTTTCTTTTCAGGGTTGGAACCAGACACAACTTACACCGTGTCCGTAGAGTGTGACTCTCCCTTTACCGGGGCACTCCGCTCTCAGTCTCTTAATGTCACAACTCTCCCATGTATGTATAAGATTGACCCTCTCTCACAGTTGGAGAACTGAAATATTTCCCTCAATCTAACTGAAGCTTTGTTTCATTGACAGTTTCGCAATTCCTCAGCAACGTGCAGGTTTCCCACATAACCTCATCTACTGCTGTGATTAGCTGGGATCCACCCGCCTCCGATGCTGCCCAGGTTTTGTCCTACTCCATTGACTATGGGCCCTCTGGTAGTGACAGACCCATGAAGAATATAATTGTTTTCCCTCCAGATACCAGTCTGATCCTCACAGGTAAAGTCGGTGTGATTCACTCTGAGGAACCAAATAAGGGGACTTTGACAGGGGGGGGCGGTGGTGGAAGGGGTGAGTCTTGGGGTGTCCTGGCAAGACCAGGATGGGTTTGGGGGCAAAGACAGATGAAGGTTCCTCACAGATAAAGACACCTGGTATGGAACACCAGAGTGAACCTTTTGCTTTCATAATCCCGAATTTCCCTGCGCTATCTGCTGAATTTGGATAAAAATGCAGGGAACCCACAACCTTGGAGATGGCTTCAGGAGCAGTAACCCACTTCCACCAAGGTCCGACCCCATACTGGCAGCATTGTGGTTTCTGATTTGTTAGGCAGGTTGGTTCGATGTGGACTGCACTCGATGCAGGAAAATTAGAAACAGACGTCTAACACAGGAGAAGATCCAACACTGTTTTATTCAACTAGGTGAACTGCTGTACATATTCGGCTGTGGGTCGACACTATACTGACCTTTTTTTTTTAAAATCATTTTTATTGAGGTTTTCACAAAATATCAACAACAGACTGAAAAAGGAACCCAACAGAATTAAATGCAAAACACAGTAAAACAACCCCCGTGCCCCCCTTCCTCCTGTACATAAATAATAAATTAACACCCCGATTTAACACAAAGCAAACAGCAAATATATACACACCCTCCGATCCCCCAGTGTAAATAAACAAAAATAAAATAGAATCCCCCCCCACCGGGTTGCTGCTGCTGCTGAACATTGTCTATCGTTCTGCCAGGAAGTCCAAGAACGGTTGCCACCGCCTGAAGAACCCTTGTACCGATCCCCTTAAGGCGAATTTCACCCTCTCCAATTTAATAAACCCCGCCATATCGTTGATCCAGGATTCCACGCTTGGCCTCGCATCCCCCCACTGAAGAAGAATCCTTCGCCGGGCTACCAGGGACACAAAGGCCAGAATACCGGCCTCTTTCGCCTCCTGCACTCCCGGCTCACCTGTAACCCCAAATATTGCGAGCCCCCAGCCCGGCCTGACCCTGGATCCTACCACCCTCGACACCGTCCTCGCTACGCCCTTCCAAAATTCCTCCAGCGCTGGGCATGCCCAGAACATATGGGTGTGATTTGCTGGGCTCCCTGAGCACCGAACACACCTGTCCTCACCCCCAAAGAACCGGCTCATCCTTGTCCCAGTCATGTGTGCCCTGTGCAGCAACTTAAACTGTATGAGGCTGAGCCTCGCGCACGAAGAGGAAGAGTTCACCCTCCCTAGGGCATCTGCCCACGTCCTCTCTTCGATGATCTCCTCTCCCAGCTCCCCCTCCCACTTACGTTTCAACTCCACCACCGAGGCCTCCTCCTCCTCCTGCATCACCTGGTATGTTTCCGAGATCTTCCCCACTCCAACCCCCCACCCCCCCCCCCCCACGCCGTCCTGTACTGTGCGTGGCAACAGCCGCGGGGATTCCACCACTTTCTGCCTGGCAAACACCCTTACCTGTAAACATCTGAAGGTGTTCCCCGTGGGGAGCCCGTACTTCTCCTCCAGCTCACCCAGGCTCGCAAACTTTCCGTCCACAAACAGGTCCCCCAACATTCTTATCCCTGCCCTGTGCCACCCCGAAAACCCTCCGTCTATTTTCCCTGGGACAAACTGGTGGTTCCCCCGTATTGGGGACCACACCAAGGCCCCAACTTCCCCCCTGTGCCGCCTCCACTGCCCCCAGATTTTGAGTGTAGCCGCCACTACCGGGCTCGTGGTATACCTCATTGGAGGGAGCGGCAGCGGCGCCGTTGCCAGCGCCTCCAGACTCGTACCCTCACAAGACGCCGTCTCCAGCCTCTTCCATGCAGCCCCCTCCCCTCCATCACCCACTTGCGCACCATCGCCGCATTGGCAGCCCAGTAGTACCCACAGAGGTTGGGCAGTGCCAGCCCCCCTATCTCTACTCCCCTCCAGCAAAACCCTTCTCACCCTTGTATCCCTTGCGCCCACACAAACCCCGTTATGCTCCTGTTGACCTGTCTAAAAAAGGCCTTTGGGATAAACACGGGGTGGCACTGGAACAAAAACATTGGGAGCACCGTCATCTTAACTGACTGCACCCTACTCGCCAAGGACAGTGGCAACACGTCCCACCTCTTGAACTCCTCCTCCATTTGCTCCACCAGCCTTGTGAAATTAAGTCTATGCAGGGCCCCCCAGCTCCTGGCCACCTGGACCCCCAAATCGCCAGTGTGAAGAGCAGGGGGGACAGGGGACACCCCTGTCTCGTCCCTCGATGCAACCAAAAGTACTCAGACCTCCTCTTGTTCGTGGCCACACTCGCCATCGGGACCTCGTACAACAGCCTAACCCACCTGACAAACCCCTCCCCAAACCCAAACCTCTTCAGCACTTCACACAAGTACCCTATCGAAGGCCTTCCCAGCGTCCATCGCCACCACTACCTCCGCCTCCCCCTCCCTCGCCGGCATCATAATAACGTTCAGGAGCCTCCGCACATTCGCGTTCAACTGCCGCAGGTCATCTTCACGAACCCCGCCTGGTCTTCGTGGATGACCTGCGGCACACAATCCTCAATCCTCGTGGCTAAGACCTTCGCCAGCACCTTGGCATCTACGTTTAACAACAAAATCGGCTTGTAAGACACACACTGCAGGGGATCCTTGTCCCGCTTCAGGACCAAGGAGATCAGTGCCCGGGACATCGCCGGGGGCGAAGCCCCCCCCCCCTCCTTTGCCTCATTGAAGGTCCTAACTCGCAACGGGCCCAACAGGTCCACATATGTTTTGTAGAATTCGACTGGGAAACCGTCCGGCCCCAGTGTCTTCCCCATCTGCATGCTCCCTATCCCTTTGGTCAGCTCCTCCAGCCCAATCGGGGCCCACAGTCCCGCCACCAGTCCCTCCTCCACCTTCGGAAACCTCAATTGGTCCAGAAAGCGGCCCATCCCACCCTCCTCCAGTGGGGGCTCGGACCGATACAATTCCTCATAAAAGTCCCTGAAGACCCCATTGATGCCAACCCCACTCCGCACCACTCTCCCTCCCCTATCCTTAACTCTCCCGATCTCCCTAGCTGCATCCCGCTTCCGAAGCTGATGCGCCAGCATCCGGCTTGCCTTTTCCCCAGACTCATAAATCGCCCCCTGGGCCTTCCTCCACTGCACCTCCGCCTTCCTGGTGGTCAACAGGTCGAATTCGGCCTGGAGGCTACGCCTCTTCCTCAACAGTCCATCCTCAGGCACCTCCACATACCTCCTGTCTACCCTCACCATCTCCCCCACCAGCCTCTCCCTTTCCCTCTGCTCTCTTCTCTCTTCTCTCCTTGTGGGCCTTAATGGAGATCTGCTCTCCACTAACCACCGCCTTCAGCGCCTCCCATACCATCCCCACTCGGACCTCCCCATTATCGTTGGCCTCCAGGTATCTCTCTATGCTTCCTCGGACCCGCTCACTCACCTCCTCGTCCACCAACAGCCCCACCTCCAAGCGCCACAACGGGCGCTGGTCCCTCTCCTCCCCCAGCTCTAGGTCTACCCAATGCGGGGCATGATCCGAAATGGCTATCGCCAAGTACTCGGTATCCTCTACTCTCGCTATCAGTGCCCTACTCATAGTAAAGAAGTCGATCCGAGAATAAGCCTTATGAACATGCAAGAAGAATGAAAATTCCCTCGCCCCCGGCCTTGCAAATCTCCAAGGGTCCACCCCTCCCATCTGGTCCATAAACCCACTCAGCACCTTAGCCGCCGCCGGCCTCCTACCCGTCCTAGACCTGGAGCAATCCAATGCCGGATCCAACACCGTGTTAAAGTCCCCCCCCATTATCAGGCCCCCCACTCCCAAGTCTGGGATCCGACCTAACATGCGCCGCATAAAAAACGCATCGTCCCAGTTCGGGGCGTACACATTGACCAGCACCACCCTCTCCCCCTGCAGCTTACCACTTACCATTACGTACCTGCCACCATTGTCTGTCACAATGTTCGACGCCTCGAACGACACCCTCTTTCCCACCAAGATCGCCACCCTCCGATTTTTGGCATCCAGCCCCGAATGAAACACCTGACCGACCCACCCCTTCCTCAATCTTACCTGGCCTGCCACCTTCAGGTGTGTCTCCTGGAGCATGACCGCATCCGTCTTCAGCCCCTTCAGGTGCGCGAACACCCGGGCCCGCTTGACCGGCCCGTTCAGTCCCCTTACATTCCAGGTTATCAGCCGGATTAGGGGGCTACCCGCCCCCTCCCCCGCCGACTAGCCATAACCCCTCCTCGGCCAGCCACACGACCACACACCCCGCCCGGCCCGTTCCCCACGGCGGCAGACCCTCTTCCCAGCCCCCTCTACTCACTCCAGCTCCCCCTTGACCATAGCAGCATCAACCCGGTTCCCCCCCCCAACTCCCCCCCCCCCCCCCCCCCAGCTAGGACCCCTCCTAGCTGGTTTACTCCCCCCATTGCACTCCCGCAAGTCAGCTGACTCCTGCTGACCCCGGCTACTCCCGCCTCTCCTTCGACTCCTCCCATTGTGTGACATACCCTCCTCCTCCATTACCCATCCGCAGGCTCTCCGCCTCCCCCTTCCATCCCAAGTGCGGAAAACAACCCTCGCTTCCCCGGCCCGGCCCCGCCCCCTCCAGTCTTCAGCGCGGGAAAAAGCCCGTGCTTACCACCTACCTGGCCCCGCCACCTCTGACGCAGCTCCTTTTACAGGCCCAGTCCCCTCACCCCCGACTCAGGCCTCACCCTCCTCCGCAGGGCCCCATCTCCCCTACCGGCCATCCACCCCTACTCCATTTACTTACCCCCCTCCAAGAGCCCCCCGACAGACCCAACCAAACAGTGCCCAACCCACCCTAACCACCCTCACCGAACCAAACAGAAACAAGAGCAAAGAATCCCCCTCAAAATGTAACACATCAACAGCAATCCCCGACCGCCCATCCCGACCCTCAGTCTGTGTCCAGCTTCTCGGCCTGAACAAAGACCCACGCCTCCTCCGGAGACTCAAAATAATGGTGCCGGTCCTTGTAGGTAACCCACAGTCGCGCTGGCTGCAACATGCCAAACTTCACCGCTTCCTGTGCAGCACCGCCTTCGCCCGATTGTACCCGGCCCTCTTCTTCGCCACCTCCGCACTCCAGTCCTGGTATATTCGAACCTCCGCGTTCTCCCACCTGCTGCTCCTCTCTTTCTTGGCCCACCTGAGCACGCACTCCCGATCAGCGAACCAATGAAACCGCACCAGCACCGCCCGCGGAGGCTCGTTAGCCTTGGGCCTCCTCGCCAGCACTCTATGGGCCCCTTCCAGCTCCAGGGGCCCCTGGAAGGACCTCGCTCCCATCAGCAAGTTCAACATGGTGACCACATAGGCCCCCACGTCCGACCCCCTCCAGCCCCTCCGGGAGGCCCAGAATCTGCAAATTCTTCCGCCTCGACCGATTCTCCATCTCCTCGAACCGTTCCTGACATTTCTTGTGGAGCGCCTCATGCGCCTCCACCTTTACCGCCAGGCCTAAGATCTCGTCCTCATTGTAGGAGATCTTTTGTCGGACCTCGCGGATCGCCACCCCCTGGGCCGTCTGGGTCTCCAGCAGCTTATCGATAGAAGCCTTCATCGGTTCCAGAATGTCCGCTTTGATCTCCTGAAGCAGCGCTGGATAACTTCCTGCTGCTCCTGCACCCACTGCATCACACTGCCTGGTCCCCGCCCGCCGCCATTTTGCTCTTCTTCCCTCGCACCTTCTTCGGGTCCACCACCACTTTTTTAGTCGCCCCGCTCCTGGTCCAAGCCATACACTGTCAGGGAACTATTGCAATTTCCTTCCCACACCGGGAAACGTCGGAAAAATTCCGTTGGGGGCCCTGAAAAGAGCCCAAAAGTCCGTTTTTAGCGGGAGCTGCCGAATGTGCGACTTAGCTCCGCATAGCCGCAACTGGAAGTCCCGACACTATACTGACCTGACAAGTGACCTTGTAGTAGCCTGACCAGACTTACTAGCTACCGCATGGTGTTTGTGCTTGCTAGCTCGTGGACTCTGACTGTCTCAGTAGCTGGGTCCTGAGAGCGTGGGAAACCTAGTGCCCTCTGGCTTTATAGTGGTAGTGTCCTGTCTGGTGATTGGCTGTGCTGTGTTGTATACTTACTGGTCATCCTATGTGTCAATCACTGCCTGTCTCCATCTCATTATATACATGAGGGGATATTATGACATCTTCCCCTTTTTTTTGAGTTAAATAAATACTGAGGTATGTATATATATATATATATATATATATATATGCCTGACTATATACAAACGGTGATTGAACAAACGTATATACATGGGAAGGCGTCGATAGTGCAGATACATGGCAAACTAAGCAATATTTACAAGAGTTAAGTTGATGGATTCAGTCACAAAAATTTACAAAAGTTAAGTCTACAGATTCAGTCTTTGTGGCGGGCGACAAATTCTTGTTGATCGCCGCAGAGGTGGATCAGGAGCCGCCTGCACATGGAGAGGTGGGATCACTGCCATTGCGGTGGTTGTGTGGGCCGGCAGGACCGCCGGCAGATCGGTGGCCTCGTGGCAGGGTACGGCCGGAGGAAGCATGAAAGCCGGCGGAGCACTGCGGTCAGGTGGTGGGTGTGTAACTCTTCGCAATGCCCGTCTGTTGCACCGTAGCAGGGAGCCATCAGCCATGCGAACAATGAAAGACCTCGGGGCAACTTGTTTGACAACAGCTGTGGCTGACCAACCGCCCTCAGGCAACTGGACGCGAACATGATCGGCTGGAGCCAGCTCAGGTAAATCCGTGGCATAAGCATCATATGTGGCCTTCTGTTGGGCCCGGGACTGCTGCACTTTTTGTAGTACTGTGAGGTGGTCAAGGTCTGGAACATGGATGGCTTGAACTGTGGTCCTCAGAGAGCAATTCATGAGCATCTGCGCTGGAGACAACCCAGTGGACAGTGGGGTTGCCCTGTATGCCAGCATCGCCAGGTTGAAGTCAGAGCCTGACTCTGCAGCTTTGCACAGCAACCGCTTGACAATATGGATCCCTTTCTCGGCCTTCCCGTTTGATTGCAGGTAGTGGGGACTGGAGGTAATGTGACGGAAGTTGTAGGACTGTGCAAAATCAGACCATTCTTGGCTGTAAAAGCATGGACCGTTATCGCTCATTACCGTGAGCGGTATCCCGTGCCTGGTGAACGTTTCTTTGCAGGCTTTGATGACCGCCTTCGATGTGAGGTCGGACAGTTTCACCACTTCTGGGTTAATGGAGAAGTAGTTGACCAGGCGTACGTAGTCACACCCCTTGGAGAGAAAAAGGTCTACACTTACTTTGGACCACGGAGAAGTCACGATCTCGCGCTGTTGCAGTGTTTCCTTGGGTTGAGCCGGTTGAAACTTCTGACAGGTGGGGCAGTTGAGGACCGTGTTGGCAATATCCTGGTTAATGCCCGGCCAGTAAACCACCTCCCGAGCTCTGCGTCGGCATTTCTCTACTCCAAGGCGACCCTCATGGAGTTGACCCAGCACCATAGCCTGCATGCTCTGAGGAATAACGATCCTGTCGAGTTTCAGAAGGATTCCCTCCACAACCGTCAGCTTGTCTTTAACATTAAAGAATTGGGGACATTGTCCCTACTGCCAGCCATGGATAAGGTGCTGCATCACACGCTGCAGTAAAGGATCCTTGGCCGTTTCCTCACGGATTTGGACCACCCGTTCGTCAGAGGCTGGGAGGTTGGTGGCACACAATTGCACTTGCGCTTCTATGTGGCAGGTGAAGTCACCTTGTTCACACGGTGTGGTGATGGACCGGGATAGGGCATCTGCAATGATAAGCTCTTTGCCTGGTGTGTAGACAAGTTCGAAGTCATAGCGGCGGAGTCGAAGAAGAATTCGCTGTAACCGAGGTGTCATGTAATTTAAATCCTTCTGGATTATGTGGACTCGAGGCCTGTGGTCCATTTCCACCGTGAATTTCGGCAGGCCGTAAACATAGTCCTGAAACTTGACTATTCCTGTCAGGCGACCCAGACACTCCTTTTCAATCTGGGCATACCGTTGTTCAGTGGGAGTCATGGCCCTGGAGGCATATGCCACTGGAGCCCAGGACGAGGAGTCATCTCACTGGAGGAGCGCCGCCCCAATGCCGTCCTGGCTTGCATCAGTTGATATCTTGGTTTCCTTGGTTGGGTCGACGAACGCTAGAACTGGGTCTGTGGTGAGCTTTGCCTTCAGCTCACGCCAATCGGCTTCATGTGTGGGCAGCCACTGGGATTCCGTTGACTTCTTGACGAGATGGCAGAGGGCCGTGGTGTGGGATGCCATATTGGGAATGAATTTTCCGAGAAAGTTGACCATCCCAAGGAAGCGGAGGACAGCCTTCCTGTCCTCCGGGGTCTTCATGGTGTTGATCGCCAAGACCTTGTCAGCGTCTGGACGCACGCCCTGCCGCGAGATGTGGTCGCCCAGGAACTTAATATCAGATTGACCAAATGAGCACCTGGCCCTGTTGAGCTGGAGACCATGTTCATGAATTCGCTGGAAGAACTGCTTGAGGCGAGCGATGTGTTCCTGGGGCGTTGTGGACCAGATGATCACGTCGTCCACGTATACTCGTACCCCCTCGATGCCCTCCATCATCTGCTTCATGATGCGATGAAACACTTTGGAGGCAGGTATGATACCGAAAGGCATGCGGTTGTAATAGTAGCGGCCGAACGGGGTGTTGAACATGCATAGCTTGCGACTGGACGTGTCCAGCTGTATTTGCCAAAAACCCCGGATGGCGTCCAGCTTAGTGAAGAATTTGGCATGAGCCATCTCACTGGTTAACTCTTCACGCTTCGGGATCGGGTAGGGCTCCCGCATGATGTTGTGATTTAGATCCTTGGGATCAATGCAAAGGCGGAGCTCCCCTGATGGTTTCTTTACGCAGACCATGGAGCTGACCCAGTCTGTTGGCTCCGTGACCTTTGAGATGATGCCCTGGTCTTGGAGGTCCTGTAGTTGCTTTTTCAGACGATCCCTGAGGGGCGCTGGCACCCGGCGTGGTGCATGGATTACAGGGGTAGCGTTCGGCTTGAGCAGTATTTTGTATCGGTACGGGAGCGTGCTCATTCCATCGAATACACTGTGGTACTGCGTGATAATGTCGTCTATGTCGGCTTGTAAATTTCCATCAGGCGAGGCCGTCGCCAGTGATGATGACATGGTGTGGACTCGCTGAACCAGGTTCAGGAGCTTGCAGGGATGCCCTGTCAGGCTGACGATTTCAAATCGTGACGTTGCCTTGATCGCCTTGTTGGATACCCTTGGTTGACACGAGCCACTGGCAGCCATGGCATTGCCATTGTAGTCAAGGAGCTGGGAGGCGGTGGAAGAATGCTTGGTCGGGCCCAGATGGTGTCCATAGGACCATAAGACCATAAGACATGGAGCGGAAGTAAGGCCATTCGGCCCATCGAGTCCACTCCACCATTCAATCATGGCTGATTTCAACTCCATTTACCCGCTCTCTCTCCATAGCCCTTAATTCCTCGAGAAATCAAGAATTTATCAACTTCTGTCTTAAAGACACTCAACGTCCCGGCCTGCACCGCCCTCTGTGGCAATGAATTTCACAGACCCACCACTCTCTGGCTGAAGAAATTTCTCCTCATCTCTGTTCTAAAGTGACTCCCTTTTATTCTAAGGCTGTGCCCCTGGGTCCTAGTCTCCCCTGCTAATGGAAACAACTTCCCTACCACCACCCTATCTAAGCCATTCATTATCTTGTAAGTTTCTATTAGATCTCCCCTCAACCTCCTAAACTCCAATGAATATAATCCCAGGATCCTCAGACGTTCATCATATGTTAGGCCTACCATTTCTGGGATCATCCATATGAATCTCCGCTGGACCCGCTCCAGTGCCAGTATGTCCTTCCTGAGGTGTGGTGCCCAAAATTGCTCACAGTATTCTAAATGGGGCCTAACTAGTGCTTTATAAAGCTTCAGAAGTACATCCCTGCTTTTATATTCCAAGCCTCTTGAGATAAATGACAACATTGCATTTGCTTTCTTAATTATGGACTCAACCTGCAAGTTTACCTTTAGAGAATCTTGGACTCGGACTCCCAAGTCCCTTTGCACTTCAGCATTATGAATTTTGTCACTGTTTAGAAAATAGTCCATGCCTCTATTCTTTTTTCCAACGTGCAAGACCTCGCATTTGCCCACGTTGAATTTCATCAGCCATTTCTTGAACCACTCTCCTAAACTGTCTAAATCTTTCTGCAGCCTCCCCACCTCCTCAATACTACCTGCCCCTCCACCTATCTTTGTATCATCGGCAAACTTAGCCAGAATGCCCCCAGTCCCGTCATCTAGATCGTTAATATATAAAGAGAACAGCTGTCCTGTCTGGTGATTGGCTGTGCTGTGTTGCATGCTTACTGGTCATCCTATGTGTCAATCACTGCCTGTCTGCATCTCATTAAATACATGAGTGGATATTATGACAGTTTCCACTGTGGTTTGGAGCTTTCTGAACGTGTGCATGTGATTTGGCCGGGAGATAATGAAATCAAAGGTTGTTAAGATGGTAGAGAGTCAGACTCTCCTTCACCTGTGACTTGTACTCCCATGGTAGCGGAGTCTGTATGATTTAAGAGGCAGGTTAATTGGCAGAACCAACTGAGACTTATAAAAATGCTTTAGTTTGAAACCTGCAACTTGAAAAGTGATTGCCAGAGTTCTGGAATCCCCAACAGAGATTTCCTTGTTTGAAATTTTAATGGGTGTTGCGGAGTTTCCTGGATGGAAGAATGGAAAATGAGGCAGCATAAGAGAAAGATACACGATCTACACTATATCAAACCTGAAAGAATTTCTAGCCATGCAGACCTTAAAGATACCAGTGAGGCTATTTGACTGGGAGAAGTATATTTCCGCAAAGGGGCGATAGAGGAGCTGTTCCATCTCCATGAAGAGCAGCAGCCACCATCGGCTGCAGGGGTAGTTCTGTCGCTCGCTGTGCAAGTGATCATCACGTTCCAATTTAAACCAGAGGGTTATTTCAATCAATGCCCGTCTGCTATCTTGTAAGGTCCTTCCCTGGCCTCTGATCATCTGAATCATGAGACCATTTGGGTCTTTATATTCATGCCAACTGACTGCAACAGCAACTCAGCTGAAATCACCAATCCAGCCATTTCCCTCGCTCTAATCAATTAATGATCCTATTTTCTTTTAAGAACCAAAATTCAGTCTGCCTCCGAGACATTCCAGATCCTAAACAGATGCTGTGTGAATAATGTTGCGCTTATTTCATCTTTGGTTCTTCTACCTTCTATTGGTCTCCACTTTAAAACGGGTCCCGAGTCACCAATCTATCTGGTTGTTCCCCTTTAACAGATCTGAATGAGTCAACTCCATACCTTGTCAATGTTTCTGTGGAAACATTCTTTGGGGAAGAGGAACTGGGTTCAACGCTGTATTTTAAAACCCAAAACTGTGAGTATTGCCAACATTCCACGTTGTTAACCATTTGGAGACTGAAGGAATTGTGCAGGTAACTGACAATCGGCAGGATGCTCTTCCGCCACGCCACATTTCTGCCTCAACCCGCTGGCGGGATGCTCCGTTATGCCGGCCAGTCAATGGGGTTTCCCATTGTGGGGAAGCCCCACGCCGTCGGGAAACCCTCGGACTGCCGGCAAAACGGAGCATCCCGCCGGCGGAGAAGCTCGCCCAATTTTCCCTGGAAAATCTTCCCACTTCCATTTCTTGGTACCAATGGTGATGAAATTACAAACTCTAAGAATATTTTTCAGCCAAACCCTGTGGCCTTCCGGTCTGGATGACTCATCTGGACCGGCTGGGCTATTGGAAGGGGGGAAATGATCACATTCTGAATTGTAACCTGCTGGGAGGTGTATGAGCCCTGAATCGAATCAGAGCCTCGCAATCCATTATTGGATAGAAAACAAAACCTCCAATAAAGCAGTTAATTCCGAGCAGTATGCAGATTTTTTTCACATTTTTGGAGCTTTTTATGAGATATTTGTGAGGGTTGATGAGGGTCATACAGTTGATGCAATGTACTGGGATGTCCAAAAGCTCCCAGAATCAAAGGGACAGAGGCAGCATGGATGCAACGTTGGCTGAGTGGCAGAAAACAGAGTATCGATGATGGATGTTTGCTGGATTGCAGGAAGATATAGCGAGGGGTCTGCACTGAGACCACTGCTTTTCCCGATATAAATGAATGACTTGCACTGGAGTGTTCAGGTAACAATGTCAGAATTTTGTGGATGATGTGAAATATGGAAATATTTTGAGTCATAAGGAGGATACTGATAGACTTCAAGAAGATGTAAACAAGCTGGTGACATGTAGGTACAAATAGTGGTGAACATTTATGGGCATTAGCTTAGCAACAATTCAGATATTTGGCGAGATGTGCAAACAAGGGGGAACTCCATTGACAGCAGCGGGAACCAGTAGATTCCACCACCGCCCAATGGTGGGCTTCCTCTGCTGCACAATACACGCCATGAGGGGGAGAGGGGCTGAAATTCACCCCATTAGACAGGATTTTCTGCGCGCCCAATCGGATGATTAGTGGTGGCAAAGGGGGATCAGCATTGGTCGGTGGCAGGATCTCCTGGTCCCGCCAATGTCAAAGGGATTATAGGTTATATGCATACCCTGCCGCCAGGAAACCTGTAAGGGGGGGGGAAGTTCACGGGCAATGGGATCAGAAGATCCCACTGGCTGGAGCGGTCAGTAAATTCCAGTCGTTGTGGGAAATTCTGCATACCTCGCGTGTCGGGTGGATCTTTAGAAGTAAGTAGATGGAGAGGAATTGTTCCCATTGGCAAACAGTTTGAGAACCAGAGAATAGAGACTTGAGATGAATGGCAAATGAACTCAACGTGACATGAGGAAAATCAATTTTATTCCGTGAGTGAGAATGATTTCATAGATTTCATAGAATTTACAGTGCAGAAGGAGGCCATTCGGCCCATTGTGTTTGCACCGGCCCTTGGAAAGAGCACCCCACTCAAGCCCACACCTCCACCCTATCCCTGTAACCCAGTAACCCCACCTAATCTTTTTGGACACTTAAGGGCAATTTAGCATGGCCAATCCACCTAACCTGCACATCTTTGGAATGTGGGTGGAAATCGGAGCACCCGGACGAAACCCACGCAGACATGAGGAGAACGTGCAGACTCCGCACAGACAGTGCCCAAGCCGGGAATCAAACCTGGGACCCTGGTGCTGTGAAGCAACTGTGCTAACCACATATGATCTGGGATATGCTACCTGAGGGTGTGGTGGAGGCAGATTCAATGATGCCCTCCAAACTGAATTGGGTAAGGGACTGGAGAGAAATATATTGCACGGTGACAGAGGAAAAGATAAAGGGCCACATAGCCTAATGCCAACAAAATTAGATGAGTTACATTACTGTTCCAGGGATCTGGGCCAGGCTCAGTGGGCTTAATGGCCATATACTGAGCTGTAAGCACTCTGACATTCTAAATTAGCAGAGAGCATTCCACAAACCTCCCTCTGAAAGGATGAGAGCTCCTTGATGTATTTCAAAGGCACCAGGTTTAAATATTCCCAATGATTGACTGCATCTCTCCTTGTATTGATGAAAATTACTTTTCCTACCCCAATTCGACATCCCCAGACATCATTCAGGAACGTTGTGATTTCTCTGAAACATCTCATTTGTTTCCTATCTGCAGTTATTGACGTGTGTGTGAACAATCCGTGTGGACCCAATGCCTCCTGTACCCAGCAGGACGGAAGCTTCAGATGCTCCTGTGTGACTGGCTACAACTGGAATGGATCTGTCTGTACAGGTGTGTGATGGGAATCATTTAACCCATTGGGGAATGAACTGAAGTTACTGCTTCCATATAGGACTGGAGATTTTGTGTTGTGAGGTTCAGTATCACACCACTTGGGGCCTTTACCCATTCAACCAACAGAGTGGATCAGTTCATCATTTATAAGAGTCATGAGGTCAAAGCCTTAATCTGGGTGTGTGTAGCAATTTTAAGATTTAAGCAAATTTAAGCTGGGGATCCTCCAGTGAACTCTTCCTTTCTTCTCAACTTCAGATGTGAATGAATGTCAAAGTGGAAGCCACGACTGTCACATCTCAGCCTCCTGTTTCAACAGTCCCGGCTCATTCCAATGTGTGTGTAAGGCTGGACTTACTGGAGATGGAAGGAATTGTACAGGTAACTGACACTAAATCATCCCAGCAAAAAATATTCCCATTTCCAATTTAGATATTCATTTTGTGGAAAATAGCAATCTCTGAGAGGATGTTTCAGTCACCTTGGTCAGTATGTCTCATCTACTCACTGTCTGGAATTATAACATTCCGAACCATAACATGGAGGGAGGAGTTCAAACAGTGAAATGTCTACAAAACCTCAGATACTTTCGACCGGTTTACTTACTCAAAGTTTTACCTCTTTATTAACAAGGCGAATAAACCACAAACACAAATTCAAATTCAACAATATTTATTTAACACAATTAACCCATAAATTACCCACAAAATATATGAGGTATCCATCTTCAGTGTATACTACCCGCAAAGATGGCTTGGTACTGTCACAATATATGGATATTGTAAGGAACATAAAGGGTTAATGTAATGTAACTACTCTAGTCACTAGATGGTGCTATAGAGCAACCATATAAATATCACATGCCTCCTTGACTTCTGGGAGAGAGACAGAAGAGAGACGGGAGACACAGGAGAGCGTGGAAGGAAGATAAACCGAGTAAATGTGAGATAGTTCAGCTGATAGCATAGTTTAGTATTGTAGAAATATAGTGTATTCTTTACTTATCTAATTCCTTCGTAAATGTTTGAATCTAATTAAGTGTAGTGTAATAAATTAGCTTTGTTTGTTAAACACTGCTTGCTATCCTTTGTCAATACTACAACCTTCTCCATTCTGAAGAACAATACAAAGAACACAACAGGTATAACTATGGATTCGATCACTGTGTCCCTCTGACTTATCGTCGCGAAGGTGTTCTCGCTGGCAGTCTCTTCCGTCCTTCTCTGGTCTGGTTTGGTCTTCTCTGGTCTGGACAAGGTCGCCTCCCACGTCGAGTCTTTGATCCTGATGTGCTTTGGGTGTCTGTTTTTATATCCCTTCCTTCACACCCTTTTGCCATTTCCTCCGGCTTTCTACCAATAATAACTCAGTAGGGGGTCTCAGCACCCGATGATCCGGTTCATGACTGTTTAACAGGAAACATGAGCCCACTCCAGGTGCCCCATCTCTGGTGGTGTGGGTTGCATATAACCTGTTTCCATACAAGATAACAGCAGAAACTCTGGGTGACAGCAATTCTGGCCTGATCTGGGCTACTGACAACAGACCTGTGCATATCTATAGGGTGCGATGATCTCCTTGGTGGGTGATTGACGAGGCAGGTCCAGACATATTCTGGCCGCTTGTCTGTTGGTTTTGTATTTGACTTTGGTCAAGTCTTAATTCCAACAGCCTGCTGAGATTTGGCTGCAGTAAGATTTTAAAATGCCTAAATCTTTACTTTTGGATCTCCAATTTAGTCGGCCATAAATCTAGGCCCTGGTAGGTCACCTCAATCATCTCCTGTTATCAAGTAGAAGTTGCAATTTGATAGGAATAATAACCAGGTCATCAAATAAATACAAAGAAAAGTGAGTGTTCCAATCTCATGGTTAAGAGGTGAGTCGAGCCCAATATATCTAAACAGCAGAAGGTTCCTGTGCTCCTGCTATAATTATCAACATCTCCACTTGAAGCTACTTAATGTTTATGGAATATAATTTTGCCAACCCACTATTACATCAATCAAATTCTGCTGCACACCTTTGTGCTTTATTCAAAACAAACCATTTGTTTCCTAACTGCAGTTATCGACGTGTGTGTGAACAATCCGTGTGGACCCAATGCCTCCTGTACCCAGCAGGACGGAAGCTTCAGATGCTCCTGTGTGACTGGCTACACCTGGAATGGATCTGTCTGTACAGGTGTGTGATGGGAATCATTGACCCCATTGGGGAATGAACTGAAGTTACTGCTTCTATATGGCACTGGAGATTGTGTCTTGTGAGGTTCAGCGTTACACCACTTGGGGCCTTTACCCATTGAATCAACAGAGGGATCAGTTCATCATTTATAAGAGTCATGTGGTCAAATCCGAAATCTGCGTGTGTGCAGAAGGTTCCAGATTGACAAAGCTGGGGATCCTCCAATGAACTCTTCCTTTTTTCTCAACTTCAGATGTGAATGAATGTCAAAGTGGAATCCACGACTGTCACAGCTCAGCCTCCTGTTTCAACAGCCCCGGCTCTTTCCAATGTGTGTGTAAGGCTGGACATACTGGAGATGGAAGGAATTGTTCAGGTAACTGAAGAATCTGGAGAATTGCCAGATACCTATTCTGACTGTTAATATGTCTGTGGATGTCCAAACCTTGATACTTTCATTGTTTGAAATTGTACTTTTTCTTAAAGGGGAATCCTTGAATGAATAAAGAAATAGAACAAATGAGACTTGATATGTTCCAAAGTTTCTTCAAATTATATAAAAAGAAAAAGATGAGTGAAGAATACCATCTGAAAGAGGGGAGTTTATAGCAGAAAACAAGGAAATTGCCAAGCAATTAAACAATTTCTTTAGCTCTGTCTTCACAAGGGAAGACAAAGATTATTTCCCAGATGGCTGAAAACAAGTTGTACGGCTGCCATCGACGCAGATAATTCACACATTCATTCTCTGTGTTTGAATTTTCTCTTCCAACCTTTAACCAGTCAATTCCAGGAATCAATGGTCTTGTGCGAAGGAGGAATTGAAGGAAATAAATATTAGTAGAAAAACAGTGTTGTAGGAATTAATGGGACTGAAAACTGATCAATCCTCGGAGCCTGATAATGTACTTCTCAGTGTACTAAAGGAGGTGTCCATGGAAATAGCGGACATGTTGGTGGTCACCTTCCAAAATTCTGTAAATTCTGCTACAGGCCTATCAGGTTAGAGGGTGGCAAATGTAGTCCCACTATTTAAACAAGGAGGGAGGAAGAAAACAGGAAATTACCATCCGGTTAGCCTAACACCAGTAAGAGGGTAAATACTAGAGGGTGCAATTCAACTAAAAGGGAACAAAGGCCCATAGCGAAGGCCTTTAGGCACATGTTTCCTGGTGCTTGCAGCGCCAAGAAACACATGGCTAGATAACGCCGCTCATGTTAAATAAGGAGCCTCAGTGGGGAACATGCAGCCGAGGCCGTGCATAGCCCTGTTTTATCGACAAAGGAGCTCTGCTCTCCAGAACTCCTCAGTTTCGAGAGAGATCAGGGCACCATTTTTAAATGTCCAGGTGGCACTGTCAGGGTGCCAGGCTGGCAGTGACAGGTGGTACCAGTAGTGTCACGGCACCACCCTGCTCAAAGGCCCTCCGACCCCTGAGAGCCTCCCACGAGTGCTGTTTCACCTGGTCCCCGTTTGAAAAGATCAGGGCTGACCGCGCTCGCCCGAGGTCTCCAAGTTGAAGTGGATGGATCCCAATGCCTTGGGTATCTCAGGAACCTGCACATTAAAATGACACTAGCTGTCTCGCTCTAATGTGCAGATTGGCTAAAAAGTGATTCTGCCCACAATGGGTGGGATTTACATCGCAATGTCTCACAAGCTTGTGTTGGATCCCGTGAGGCGGAGCAAGCAGGGTAGATCCTGCAAGCGGCGTCTCCCGGCTTCTATCAGCCATGCTGCGAAGCAGTGAGGGTCAGCGTGGCCATTGGATCATGCACAGACTCAATTATAATAATAATCTTTTTTTTATAATAATCTTTATTGTCACAAGTAGGCTCACATTAACACTGAAATGAAGTTATTGTGAAAAGCCCCTAGTCGCCACATTCCCACATTCCGGCAACTGTTCGGGCACACAGGGAGAATTCAGAATGTCCGGCTCACTTAACAGCACGTCTTTCGTGAACTTGAGGGAGGAAACCAGAGCACCCGAAGGAAACCCACGCAGACACGAGGAGAATGTATAGACTCGGCACAGACAGTGACCGGGAATTGAACCTGGGACCCTGCCGCTGTGAAGACATAGTGATAACCACTATGCTGCCGTGATGCCCACAGTAGCATTATAAAGAATGAGATAATAGGATATTTAGAAAATATTAATGGGGTTAGACCATGTCAGCATGGACTCATGAAAGAGAAATCATGTTGGACAATCTGACTGGTGTTTTTTGAGGGTGTAACGAGTAGAATAGATACGGGTGAACCAGTGGATGTGGTGCATTTGAATTTACAAAAGACTTTTGATAAAGCCCCATATAAGAGGTTATATTGCAAAATGAAAGTGCATGGGATTGGGGGTAATATATTGGCATGGATTGAGAATTGGTTAGCAGACAGGAAACAAAGAGTAGGACTAAATGGGTAAAATTCTGACAGGACTGGACAGACTAGATGCAGGGATAGTGTTTCCTCTGCCTGGGGATATAGGGTGGGTCACTCTGCAGTGAGAGGAGGAGAGATTTCTTCACTCAGAGTCAGTGAACCTTTGGAATTTTGTACCACAGAAAGCTGTGGAGGCCAAATCACTGAATAATTTAAGAAGGAAATAGATATATTCCTAGACTCCATCGGTGTTAAGGGATGTGAAGATGGAGCGGGAGTATAGCATAGAGATAGAGGACCAGCAATGATCCGATTGAATGGCAAAGCAGTCTCGAAGGGCCGAATGCCAACTCCTCCACGTCCCACTTTCTATGTTTCGGTGCTTGAAAGGATGTTTTTTTATTGTTGTTGCAACTTTCTCGGAATATTTGGATAAGCCTTGGGGCAGTATCGTATGAGGGACCATCTGTGAAACTGTTTCTTTTATAAGCATCAAGATTAAATCTGGGTGTGGAACAGTAGAAAGTTTAAGGATTGGGGATCCTCCAATGAACTCTTCCTTTCTTCTCAACTTCAGATGTGAATGAATGTCAAAGTGGAAGCCACGACTGTCACAGCTCAGCCTCCTGTTTCAACAGCCCCGGCTCTTTCCAATGTGTGTGTAAGGCTGGACATACTGGAGATGGGAGGAATTGTTCAGGTAAATGAAGAATATGGAGAATTTATAATTATTTATTTTCACTGTTCACATTTGGTAATGACCAAACACTGAATTTTTTGTTGTTTTCAGTTGTACCCTTTTTAATGAAGGGAATCCTTTGATGACTGAAGCAATGTAACAGATCAGACCTGATTAGTTCCACAGGAGACTGAGAAGATTCCCACACTTCTCAAGCAGAATACTTGGGAACTCTTGTATTGAACTTTGCTGGAATATTGCTGCCAGATGTTCTCTAGCTGGATGAACAGTTGCCATAGTAACAAATCAATCACATGTTTGATCTTTTGGTTTGGTTCCCGCTTATTCCTAGAAACGTTTCAGTTTGTTTTCTTTTGGTTGTGATTTTCCCCCTTGTTCCTAGAAATATTCCAGTCAACCTTGGGGCACTCTCATGTGAGAAACCACCTGTGAACCTGGTTCTTTTACAAGTCTTGAGATTAAATCTGGGCGTATAACAGTAGAAAGTTTCAGTTTGACAAAGATGGGAATCCTCCAATGAACTCTTCCTTTCTCCTCAACTTCAGATGTGAATGAATGTCAAGGTGGGAGCCACGACTGTCACAGCTCAGCCTCCTGTTTCAACAGCCCCGGCTCTTTCCAATGTGTGTGTAAGGCTGGACATACTGGAGATGGGAGGAATTGCACAGGTAACTGACACTGAATCATCCCCGCAAAAAACATTCCCATTTCCAGTTTAGGTATTCATTTTGTAGAAAATAGTAATCTCTGAGGGCATGTTTCAGTCACCTTGGTCAGGATGTCTCGTCTACTCACTGCCTGAACCAGCTGGGACATTGGAAGGAGAAAATTATAGCATTCTGAACCATAACATGGAGGGAAATATTCAAATGCTGAAATGTGAACCTGTGTCATGTTGTAGCTGTAAACTCTCAGATACTTTCGACCGGTTTACTTACTCAAAGGTTTACCTAGGTGTCTTTAATAATGAGGAGAACAAACAAACACATGAATTCAAGTTCAACAATATTTATTCAACATAACTAACCCATAGATTACCTACAAAATATACTCGAGAGATGCCCAAGATCAGTGTCTACTACCTGCACAGATGGCTTGGTAGAGCTATGGATTTGATCACTGTGTCCCTCTGGTCTGTCTTCACGAAGGTGGTTCTCGCTGCCAGTCGCTTCCTTCCTTCCTTCATTGTCTGGTCTGGTCTGGTCTGGTCTTCTTTGGTCTGTTCAAGGTCACCTCCGAAATTGAGTCTTTGCTCCTGATGCGCCTTGGCTGCGTGTTTTCATCTCCCTTCGTTCGCTCCCTTTTGCCATTTCCTCGGGCTTTCTGTCAATGATGCCTCGGGAGGAGGTCTCAACAGCCAATGGCCTGGTTCATGACCGTTTGACAGGACACCTGAGCCCTCTCCAGGTGTCCCATCTCTGGCGGTCTGGGCTGCACATAACCTGTTCCCATATAAGGAAACAGCAGAAACTCTGGGTGACAAAGTCCGGCCCGATCTGGGCTACTGACAATAGACCTATGCATATCAATAGTGTGCGATGATCTCCTTGATGGGTGATTGATGGGGCAGGTCCAGACTTGTTCTGGCAGCTTGTCTATTGATTATTTGACTTTGGTCAAGTCTGAATTCCAACAGCCTGCTGAAGTATCACTGAAGTAATATTTTAAAATGCCCAATTCTTTAATTTCGGATATCCAATTTAATCGGCCTTAAAAAAAGGCCCTGGTAGGTCACCAATGTCGCCTTCTGTTACTCAGTAGAAGTTGCCACCTTGCCAGGAACAATAACCAGATCATCAAATTAGCACAAAGAAAAGTGTGAGTGTTCCACCAATCTCATGGTGAAGAGGTGAAAACAGCCCAATATATCCAAAAGGCAGAAGGTTCCTGTGTTCCTGCTATAGTTATCAACATCTCCACTTGAAGCTACTTAATGTTTATGGGTAAAATTGTGCCACCCCACGATTACAGCGATGAAATTCTATTGCACATCTTTGTGATTTATTTTAAAATTACATTTGTTTCCCATCTGCAGTTATTGACGTGTGTGTGAACAATCCGTGTGGACCCAACGCTTCCTGTACCCAGCAGGACGGAAGCTTCAGATGCTCCTGTGTGACTGGCTACACCTGGAATGGATCTGTCTGTACAGGTGTGTGATGGGAATCATTGACCCCATTGTGGAATGAACTGAAGTTACTGCTTTGGATTTGATTGGATTGGATTTGTTTATTGTCACGTGTACTGAGGTACAGTGAAAAGTATTTTTCTGCGAGCAGCTCAACAGATCATGAAGTAAATGGGAAGAAAAGAAAATATATAATAGGGCAACACAAGGTATACAATGTAACTACATAAACACTGGCATCGGATGAAGCACACGGGGTGTAGTGTTAATGAGGTCAGTCCATAAGAGGGTCATTTAGGAGTCTGGTGACAGTGGGGAAGAAGCTGTTTTTGAGTCTGTTCGTGCGTGTTCTCAGACTTCTGTATCTCCCGCCCAATGGAAGAAGCTGGAAGAGTGAGTAAGCCGGGTGGGAGGGGTCTTTGATTATGCTGCCCCCTTTCCCCAGGCAGCGGGAGGTGTAGATGGAGTCAAAGGATGGGAGGCAGGTTTGTGTGATGGACTGGGCGGTGTTCACGACTCTCTGAAGTTTCTTACTGTCCTGGGCCGAGCAGTTGCCATACCAGGCTGTGATGCAGCCCGATAGGATGCTTTCTATGGTGCTTCCATATAGGACTGGAGATTTTGTGTTGTGAGGTTCAGTGCTACACCAATTGGAACCCTTAACCATTGAACCAACAGAGGGGATCAGTTCATCATTTATAAAAGTCATGTGGTCAAATCCTAAATCTGAGTGTGTGCAGACAGTTTAATATTGACAAAGCTGGGGATCCTCCAGTGAACTCTTCCTTTCTTCTCAACTTCAGATGTGAATGAATGTCAAAGTGGAAGCCACGACTGTCACACCTCAGCCTCCTGTTTGAACAGTCCCAGCTCTTTCCAATGTGTGTGTAAGGCTGGACATACTGTGTTGCCCTTTTTACCTGCTGTAAATATGGCAGTCAGCGAGTGGCCCTCCTTTCTTTAGATATCTATATTATATTGCTCAGAGTCGCTAGGTATCAAATGATACCACCACAAGGTTGAACCGGCTATCGATCAAAGAGACACACACCAGTTAGTTCGTTCAAGGTCAAGGGTACTTTATTTACACACACAATTAATCATGCAACATAAACACTACTATTTAAACTACACCTACCGACTATGACAACCTGTACTTAACTTCAGGCACCCGGCTTAGGTCAGAGAAACAGTGGCCGTTGTTCGATTCTGGATCTATCGGGTCTGTAGAAGTAACTGCTGCTCAGCTAGGCTCATCCGTCTGGTAGCGGGCATTGAACTTGAACTTGCTTCTGGTGGTGCTACAATTGGAAGTAGATGTTGCCGATGCGCCAGGTCCAAGAGAGGCCAAACACATGGTGGTCTCTCTTTTTATCCTTGGGGGTTTTTGCGCTCTTTTGGGCGGTCCTTCAGTTTGGACCCCACTAATTGGGTGATCCATGATCACTATGTTCGATTCAAACCAATAAATGGGCGGGTGCCTTGATGGCTGGGCATGTCGCAAGCGGTAAATGACCCTGTTTACGCTTCCCGAGTACAGGGAGTGGTGCCGAAATGTCTGGGGTTGTATCGGTCGCTCAAGTATCAGTCCTTTGTCTGGTGGGGATGGGCCATCAAATGCTAATGGGTTGGGGGTTTCGATACCGTCTGGATTCCTCACTCGCAAATATACATTCAGGCTCTGAGCCTGCCTGAATCTCGCACTGTCCATTTTTACCGCTATGCTTTGCGACCTTCCCTGTTCCTGGTTGTAAGTGGCCATCCCAGATGGCTACAACGGGAGATAATGAAATGAAAATGAAAATCGCTTATTGTCACAAATAGGCTTCAAATGAAGTTACTGTGGAAAGCCCCTAGTCGCCACATTCCGGCGCCTGTTCGGGGAGGCTGTTACGGGAATCGAACCGTGCTGCTGGCCTGCCTTGGTCTGCTTTCAAAGCCAGCGATTTAGCCCTGTGCTAAACAGCCCCTGGTAGAAGGAATTGTATAGGGAACTGACACTGAATCATCCCAGCAAAAAATATTCCCATTTCCATTTTAGATATTCCTTTTGTTGAAAATATCAAGGATGTTTCAGTCACCTTGGTCAGGATGTCTCATCTACTCACGGCCTGAACCAGCTGGGACTTTGGATGGGGGAAATTATAATTTTCTGAACCATAACATAAAGAAGGTGTTCAAATGCTGAAATGTGTGCCTGTATCGTGTTGTAGCTGTAAAACCTGTGCTACTTTTGACCGGTTTATTTACTCATAGGTTTACCTCGGTGTCTTTATTTTTTTTTTTAAGAAACATTTTATTGAGGTATTTTTTTTTTGTATTATAACAACAACATAATAAACAATGTACATGAAACTATAAACATAGTGCAAAAGCCGTCTCCCTCCCTTACAGGTCCCACCTTTATTAACCCCCTACTCTAAGCTAAACTAACCGCCCCCCCCCCCCCCCTTCTGCTGACGATTAATTTTCCGCGAAGAAGTCGACGAACGGCTGCCACCTCCGGGCGAACCCTAACAGTGACCCTCTCAAGGCAAACTTGATTTTCTCCAAGCAGAGAAAGCTAGCCATGTCCGATAGCCCGGTCTTCGACTTCGGGGGCTTTGAGTCCCTCCAAGCTAATAGTATCCGTCCGGGCTACCAGGGAAGCAAAGGCCAGAACGTCTGCCTCTTTCTCCTCCTGGATTCCCGGACCTTCCGACACTCCGAAAATCGCCACCTCGGGACTCGGTGCCACCCTTGTTTTTAACACCGTGGACATGACGTCCGCAAACCCCTGCCAAAATCCCCTAAGCTTCGGACATGTCCAAAACATGTGGACATGGTTCACTGGTCCTCCTGTACATTTTGTACACCTGCCTTCCACCCCAAAGAATCTGCTCATCCGGGCCACTGTCATGTGAGCCCGGTGAACGACCTTAAATTGTATCAGCCTGAGCCTGGCATATGTTGCTGATGCATTGACTCTACTCAACGCGTCCGCCCATAGACCATCCTCTATCTCTCTTCCCAGCTCCTCCTCCCACTTGCGCTTCAGCTCCTGGATAGCAAAGATTTTATGCAGAAGGTGGTGGGCGCCTGGAACGCATTGCCGGCGAAGGTGGAAATGACAATAGCGTCATTTAAGATGTATCTAGACAGATACATGAATGGGCAGGGAGCAAAGGGATACAGATCCTTAGAAAATAGGCGACAGTTTTAGATAGAGGATCTGGATCGGCGAAGGGCCTGTTCCTGTGCTGTAATTTTTCTTTGTTCTTTGTTCTTTGTTTCTCGGTCAGCATCTCCTCCGACCCCATAAGTTCCTTGTAAATGTCCGAGACGCTCCCTACTCCTACCCACCCTCTGGAAACTACCCTGTCCTGAATCCCCCTTAGCGGTAGGAGCAGGAAGGTTGACACCTATTTACGTAGGAAGTTCCGCACCTGCAGATACCTCAATTTGTTTCCCCTCGCCAACCCAAACTTCTCCTCCAGTGCCCTCATACTCGGAAAGCTCCCCTCTATAAACATATCCCCCATCCTCTTAATCCCTGTTCTCCGCCATATCCAGAACCCCCCATCCATACATCCTGGGGCAAACCGGTGAATATTACAGATTGGGGACCAGACTGATGCTCCCTCTGCTCCCACATGTCTCCCCCATTGCCCCCAGACTCTCAGGGCGGCCACCACCACGGGGCTGGTGGAGTACCATGCTGGCGGGAACAACAGAGGCGCAGTTACCAACGCCCTCAAACTGGTGCCCTTGCAAGAAGCCGCCTCCATACACTCCCATGCTGACCCCTCCCCCACAACCCACTTCCTGATCATGGCTATATTCGCCGCCCAGTAATAGTTACTAAAATTTGGCAGCGCTTCCAGGCTCCACTCAAGCATTACCTTCCTTACCCGCGGGGTCTTGCCCGCCCAAACAAAGCCAGAGATCACTTTGTTGACCCGTTTAAAAAAGGACCGTGGAATAAAGATGGGGAGACATTGAAACACGAACAGGAATCTCGGGAGGACCGTCATCTTCACTGTCTGCACCCTCCCAGCTAATGACAACAGGAGCGCGTCCTAAATCCGAATATAGTCCTTCATTTGGTCTACTAGTCGGGCCAGATTTAATTTATGCAGCCGGTCCGATTCCCGCGCCACTTGAATGCCTAGGTACCGAAAGCTTGCCCCTACTAATCTAAATGGCAGTTCCTCCAATCGCCTCTCCTGTCCCCTCGCCTGGATCGCAAATATCTCACTTTTCCCCATATTTAGCTTATACCCCGAAAACCGGCCAAATTCCCCTCGAATCCTCATGATTTCTTCCATCCCCTCTAATAGGTCCAATACATACAGAAGCAGGTCATCTGCATAGAGCGAGACTCTGTGCTCCACCAGTAGGCGGAGTATACATATGTGTGCTCCCAGTACAGCAGCCATTTCGTCAGCTGCTGTAGGAGGCCACACATCTCAGTGTAATAAAGCCTTGATTACATCCTATTCTCGTCTTTGTGTAATTGATAGTGCATCAATTTATTACACTGAGCTTTTCAGAAGATGGACCTCCGCATCAAGCCGGATCGCCTGCAGCTGCATCCTCAAGCAGACAACGCCAAAAAGCACTTTGAACATTGGCTAGCCTGTTTCGAAGCTTACATCGGGTCTGTGCCAGACGAAAATCCAGAAGCACAGAAGCTCCAGATCCTTTACACGTGGCTGAGCTCCAACATCTTTCTACTTGTCCAGGACGCGCCGACCGACGCAGAGGCCATGGCGCTAGTGAAGGAAAACTACGCTCAGCGGACTAACACACTCTACGCCAGGCGCCTCCTCTCCACGCGGCGTCAACTTCCCGGTGAGTCGGTGGAAGATTTCTGGCACGCCCCGCTACCCCTAGTTAGAGACTGTGACTGTCAGGCCGTTTCGGCCACGGAACACTCGATTTTACTAATGAGACGCATTTGTTACGGGCATAGGGTCTGACTACATCCGACAGATCCTCTTAGAGGGGGCCACGCTCGACCTCGCGGCGACCAAAAAACTAGCATTTTCACTTACGGTCACATCACGCAACATTCAGCCTTATGCCCCCGACCGCGCGGCCCACACCCCCGCGCATCGTGGACTCCGCAGGCGGCCTCCCCATCGTGGACCCCATCCGCAACTGCCCTCAGCCAATCCCACGCGGCAGCCAACCAACCCCAGGGGGCCCAAATGCTACTTCTGTGGGCAGTCAAAACACCCCCGACAGCGCTGCCCGGGACGGAGTGCCCCCTGCAAGGCCTGTGGCAAGAAGGGACATTTTGCTGCAGTGTGTCAGGCCCGCTCAATCGCCGCAATTGTCCCGGCACCCCCCACGTGCAGTCCGTGGGCGCCGCCATCTTCCCCTCCTAGGACCATGTGCGGCCAGTGGATGCCGCCATCTTGCTCGACTCGCAATACGTGCGGCCCGTGGGCACCGCCATCTTGTTCCTAAAGGACAACGGGCGCCGCCATCTTGTTTTCCCCACGACATGTGCGGCCTGTGGACACCGCCATCTTACCCGACTCAGGACCCATGCCCGTCGGGCCGCTCATCGCATGCAACCGCCAACGATCAGCCGCATCTCGCCTCGGTCACGATTGACCAGTCTCGACCACACAACCTCGCGACTGCTTCAACTAAAGTGAAGGTCAACGGGCACGAGATCTCCTGCCTGCTGGACTTCGGGAACACTGAGAGCTTCATTCACCCTGATACGGTAAGACACTGCTCCCTCGGGGTACACCCCGCTAACCAGAGAATCTCCTTGGCCTTCGGGTCCCACTCCGTGGCGATCCGGGGGTACTGCATCGCCACTCTCACTGTCCAGGGCGTGGAGTTCAGCGGCTTCCGCCTCTACGTCCTCCTCAACCTCTGCGCTGCCTTGCTACTCGGCCTGGACTTCCAGTGCAACTGCCAGAGCCTAACCCTGAAATTCGGCGGGCCTCTACCACCCCTTACTGTGTACGGCCTCGCGACCCTAAAGGTCGAACCACCTTCCCTTTTTGCAAACTTAACCCCGGATTGCAAACCCGTCGCCACCAGGAGCAGACGGTACAGCGCCCAGGACAGGACCTTCATCAGGTCTGAGGTCCAGCGACTGATTCGGGAAGGCATCATCGAGGCCAGCAACAGCCCCTGGAGAGCCCAAGTGGTAGTTGTGAAAACTGGGGAGAAAAACAGGATGGTCGTTGACTACAGTCAGGCCATCAATCGGTACACGCAGCTCGACGCGTACCCCTTCCCACGCATATCTGATATGGTCAATCAGATTGCACAGTCCCTAGTCTTCTCGACAGTAGACCTGAAATCTGCCTACCACCAGCTTCCCATCTGCAAGGCGGACCTCCCATACAATGCGTTCAAGGCAGACGGCCGCCTTTACCACTTTCTTAGGATTCCCTTCAGCGTCACCAACGGGGTCTCGGTCTTCCAACGGGAGATGAACTGAATGGTTGACTGGTACAGGCTGCGGGCCACTTTCCCATACCTGGATAATGTCACCATCTGCGGCCACGATCAGCAGGACCATGACGCCAACCTTGCTAAATTTCTCCAGACCGCCACTCTCCGCAACGTAACGTATAACAAGGAGAATTGTGTGTTCAGCACGAACCGCTTAGCCATCCTCGGCTATGTGGTCCAGAACGGAGTTCTGGGGCCCGACCCCGATCGCATGCGCCCCCTCATGAAACTCCCCCTCCCCCACTGCCGCAAGGCCCTCAAACGTTGCCTGGGGTTCTTTTCGTATTACGCCCAGTTGGTCCAAACTATGCGGACAAGGCCCGCCCACTCATTCAATCCACTGTTTTTCCTCTGACGGCCGAGGCTCACCGGGCCTTTAACCGTATCAAGGCCAACATCGCCAAGGCCGCGATGCCCGCGGTGGACGAGACGCTTTCCATCCAGGTCGAGAGCGATGCATCAGACCTCGCTCTGGCCGCCACCCTCAACCAGGCAGGCAGGCCCGTGGCATTCTTTTCCCGCACCCTCCATGCCTCTGAAATTCGGCACTCCTCCGTCGAAAAAGAGGCCCAAGCCATCGTTGAAGTTGTGCGGCATTGGAGACAATACCTGGCCAGCAGGAAATTCACTCTCCTCACTGACCAACGGTCGGTTGCCTTCATGTTTAATAACATACAGTGGGGCAAGATCAAAAACGATAAAATCTTGAGGTGGAGGATCGAGCTCTCCACCTATAATTACGAGATTTTGTATCGCCCCGGTAAGCTCAACGAGCCCCCCGATGCCATAGCCCGAGGTACATGTGCCAGCGCACAAGTGGACCGACTCCGGGCCCTACACGACAACCTCTGTCACCCAGGGGTGACACGTTTTTACCATTGCATCAAGGCCCGCAACCTGTCCTACTCCATCGAGGAAGTCAGGGCTGTCTCCAGAGACTGCCAGGTCTGCGCGGAGTGTAAACCGCACTTCTACCGGCCAGGCCGTGCGCGCCTGGTGAAGGCCTCCCGCCCCTTTGAACGCCTCAGCATGGACTTCAAAGGGCCCCTCCTCTTCACCGACCGTAACACGTACTTTCTCAGAGTGGTCGATGAATATTCCAGATTCCCCTTCGCCATCCCATGCCCGACATGACGTCTGCCACCGTCATCAAAGCCCTCAACACCATCTTCGCTCTGTTAGGCTTCCCCGCTTATGTCCACAGTGACTGGGGATCCTCATTCATGAGCGATGAGCTGCGCCAGTACCTGCTCAACAGGGGCATTGCCTCGAGCAGGACGACCAGCTACAACCGCAGGGGAAATGGGCAGGTGGAGAGGGAGAATGGGACGGTCTGGAGGGCCGTCCAGCTGGCCCTATGGTCCAGAAATCCCCCGGCCTCCCACGGGCGAGGTCCTCCCTGACGCACTTCACTCCATTCGGTCGCTCCTGTGCAGCACGACTAATGAAACCCCCCATGAACGTCTCTTTGCTTTCCCTAGGAAGTCCACCTCCGGGGTTTCGCTCCCGACATGGCTGGCAGCCCCAGGACCAATTCTCCTCTGTAGACACGTCTGACTCCACAAGGTGGAGCCGTTGGTTGAGAGGGTGCAGCTACTTCACACCAACCCGCAGTACGCCTACGTAGCGTACCCCGACGGCTGCCATGACACAATCTCCCTCAGGGACCTGACACCAGCTGGTTCCACACACACACCCCCCCTCCGACCCGGCGCATCCCTCCCCCCCCCCGCCCAGCGTACCCCACCGCAGCCCCCACTCCAGGACAATACGTCCTCCCCTTGTTCACACCCGGGGATGAAGAGGATTTCGACACGCTCCCAGTCACTGAAGACCAAGCCGCCGCCGGAGTCGCCAGCAGCACTGCGGCTCTCCCAACGACAGATCAAGGCACCAGACCGCCTGAATTTGTAATGTTATCTGTACTTTTAAAACACAACTTTCTGTATATAGTTCTTCACCACCCCCACCGGGCTCATTTTTTAACAGGGGGTGAATGTGGTAGTCACCACTGATGTATATATTGTATATATAGGATGTTGATATAGGTGCTTTACGGTAAGGCCCCTGTATTACAGGTACGGGGTCAATCCCTGCCTGCTGGCTCCGCCCAGTAGGTGGAGTATAAATATGTGTGCTCCCAGTACAGCAGCCATTTCGTCAGCTGCTGTAGGAGGCCACACACCTCAGTGTAATAAAGCCTCGATTACATCCTATTCTCGTCTTTGTGTAATTGATCATGCATCACTGACCCAGTCAATAAAGCCCCGCCCAAATCCGAACCATCCCAGTACCTCCCACAGATAATCCCATTCTACCCGATCAAAAGACTTTTCTGTATCCATTGCGATCACTACCTCAACCTCCCTACCTTCCGGGGGCATCATGATCACATTTAACAGCCTTCTTACATTGGCCACCAACTGCCTACCCTTAACAAATCCCGTCTGGTCCTCCCCAATAACGTCCAGAACACAGTCCTGGAGGACAAGATTTTGGCCAGCAGTTTGACGTCCACATTCAACTGGGATATCGGCCTGTAGGACCCACACCGCTCCGGGTTCTTGTCCCGCTTCAGAATCAGCACAATCGTGGCCTGTGACATCGTCGGGGCAGCACCCCTCTTTCCCTTGCCCCATTGAACATCCTCATCAACACCGGCCCCAATATCCCAGAGAAACATTTATAAAACTCCACTGGGTACCCATCCGGCCCTGGGGCTTTACCCGCCTGCATGGCCTTCAGACCCTCCACTATCTCTTCCAACCCGATCGGGGCCCCCAGCCCTTCTACCAGCTCCCCGTCCACCTTTTGGGAAATTCAGCACCTCAAAGAAGTGCCTCATCCCCTCCCACCCCTTAGGGGGTTCCGACCTGTACAGCCGACTGTAGAAATCCCGAAACGCCTTATTCACCCCTGCTGAATCTCCAAACAGGTTCCCTCTCCGTCATTTACTTTCACTATCTCCCTGGCTGCCTCCCTCTTTCTAAGCTGCTGTGCAAGCATTCTGCTGGCCTTCTCTCCATACTCATAGATCGTCCCCCTCGCTTTTCTCAGCTGCTCCACCGCCCTCCCTGTGGTTAACAAGCCGAACTTCACCTGTAGCCTCCGCCGTTCCCTTAAAAGCCCTGCCTCTGGGGTCTCCTATCGATCTCTAGTATCTCCTTAACCAGTCGGTCCGTCTCTGCCCTGTCCCTATGGGCCCGTATCGAGATCAGCTCCCCTCTGACCACCACTGCTGGAATTTCCCCCATGTCATTGACCTGCAGGTAGTTCTGAATACATTTCCTCAGCCGCTCGCACACCCCTTCGTCAGCCAAAAGTCCCACATCTAACCTCCAGTGCGGGCGCTGGTTACTGTCTTTACTAACCTGCAGGTCAACCCAGTGTGGAGCACGGTCTGAGATTGTGATCGCCGAGTACCCCGTGTCCACCACCCCTGCCAGTAAGACCCTGCTCAAAATAAATCAATCAATCCGGGAGTACACTTTATGCATGTGTGAGTAGGAGAACTCCTTCACCCTCGGCTGCCCAAATCTCCATCTGCTCCATGAACCCTTTTAGTTCCTTTGCCATTGCTGGCACCCTGCCCGTTTTCGAGCTTGACCGGTCCAAGTCAGGGTCAATAACTGTGTGAAGTCCCCTCCCATGACCAACCTGAGTCCAGGTCCGGTATCTTCCCCAGCATTCTCTTTATAAACTCCACATCATCCCAATTTGGCGCATCCACATTTACTAATACCACCTGCACCCCCTCCAGTTTCCCACTGACCATAATGTACCGACCTCCCACATCCGAAACTATTCTACCCGCCTCAAACACCACCCGCTTATTGATCAGGATCGCGACCCCTCTATTCTTTGAATCAAGTCCCGAGTGAAAGACCTGACTGACCCAGCCTTTCCTCAATCTAATCTGGTCAGTTACTCTAAGGTGCATCTGCTGCAACATTACCACGTCCGCCTTCAGTCCCCTAAGATGCGCGAACACACGTGCCCTCTTGACCGGCCCATTTAACCCTCGAACATTCCAGGCGATCAGCCTAGTTGGGGGCTCATTGCCCCCCCCCCCCCGGGCCCACCCCCAGTCAGCCTCTCCGCCCCCAACCTCCTCTCTGTCCCTTAGCCCAAGTCCCTCCCTCGTCAGCAGAACATTTTCTCCCCCTCCCCCCCAGTAACAACACTGTAACCCAACCCCTTTGATAAACCGAACATATGCACACCTCCTACTGCGCTTCCGTGAGCTAGCCCGCCCAGCTAGCTTGGAGGCCCCCATCCCTGGCGCCGGATTGTCTCCCCACACAATTGCCCGACAGAAAAACACCAAAATCTAAACAAGCACACCTCCATCCCCCAACAGTGCAAATGAAAACCTTAACTCACTCAGCTCTGCCACTGGTCCCAAATCAATACAGAAGGCATTACAAACGGCATCCACAAAATGAAAAACCGAGAAACATTTTTTTAAAAAGAACAGAGAAACAAAAAGAAAAAAAAACATGAACGTTGCAGCAAAGTTCAAAAATTCTCAGTCCACCACCAGTCCTTTCCTTTTCATGAAGTCCAGCGCGTCTTCAGATGACTCGAAATAAAAGTGCTGTTCCTCGTACGTGACCCAGAGACGGGCCGGATACAACAGTCCGAACTTCACCTTTTTCTGAAAAAGGATCGACCTAATTTGGTTGAACCTGCTCTTCTCCTGGCCACCTCCACACTCAGGTCTTGGTAGACCCGCATGATACTATTGTTCCACTTACAGCTCCGTGCTTGCTTGGCCCACTGTAGAATGCGCTCCTTATCCAAGTACCTGTAGAATCTCACCACCATTGCCCTCGGGGGTCTCCCGTTGGCGGCTTTCTCGCGAGTGCTATGTGAGCCCTGTCCACCTCCAAGGGTCGAGAGAATGCCCCATCCCCCAGCAGCTTCTCAAACATGTCTGCGATGTATGCCCCAGTGTCCGCTCCTTCGGACTCCCCCGGGAGCCGAACGATTCTCACGTTCTGCTGGCGGGACCTATTCTCTAGGTCCTCCACCTTCTCCAGGAGCTTCTTCTGCTGGTCTCTCAGCATCCCCACCTCCAATTCCACCGCAGTTTGATGTTCCTCCTACTCAGCCAGCGCCTTCTTCAACTTCTGGATCGCCCGATCGTGGGCGTCCAACCTAAGTTCCAGCTGCTCAATCGACTCTTTTATCTGGTCCAAGCAGCCCCGTTTGTGCTTAGCAAAGCCTTCCTGAATAACTTGCATCAGCTGCTCCGTTGACCGCTGGGTCGACGAACCAGAGGTCCGGTCGTCCGCCATGCTGTCTCCCGCTGCAGCTTCAGCCCAAGCCCGCTCTGTCTTTCTGTTTCTGCCTTTACGAGCACCTCTAGTCCTTCTCCCTGCACCGATGTGGGAATTCAGTACACAATTGCCTCTGTCATCAGTTTTGCAGTTCAAGTCCGGTAGAAAATCGGGGGGAAAGGTCCAAAAGTCCGACCCGAGCGGGAGCCACCAAATGTGCGACTTACTCCTTCATAGCCGCCACCGGAAGTCACTCGGTGTCTTTATTAACGAGGAGTACAAACCACAAACACAAATTCAAGTTCAACAAGATTTATTGAACACAATTAACCCATACATTACCCACAAAATATACAATAGAGGTACCCAAGATTAATTTACACAACCCGCAAAGGTGGCTTGGTTGGACTATGGATTCAATCACTGCATTCCTCTGGTCATCAAATTAGTACAAAGAAAAGTGTGAGTGCTCCACCAATCACGTGGTGAAGAGGGGAAAACAGCCCAATGTATCTCAACGGCAGAAGGTTCCTGTGCTCCTGCTACAATTATCAACATCTCCACTTTAAAGATGTGAATGCTCATGGGATATAATTTTGTCACCACATCATTACCCATCAGGGCAGCACGGTTGCACAGTAAGGGCAACGCGGTAGCATAGTGATTATCACAATTGCTTCACAGCTCCAGGGTCCCTGATTCGATGCCCAGCTTGGGTCACTGTCTGTGCAGAGTCTGCACGTTCTCCCCATGTCTGCATGGGTTTCCTCCGGGTGCTCCGGTTTCCTCCCACAATCTAAAGAGACGCAGGTTAGGTGGGTTGGCCATGCTAAATTGCCCTTAGAGTCCAAAAAGGTTAGTTGGGGTTACCGGATTACGGGGATAGGTCAGAAGTGTGAGCTGAAATGAGGTGCTCTTTCCAACAGCTAGTGCAGACTTGATGGGCCGAATGGCCTCCTTATGCACTGTAAATTCTATGATTTTATTGCATTGATGAAATTCTACTGCTCATCT
This sequence comes from Scyliorhinus torazame, assembly GCF_047496885.1. Classification (NCBI taxonomy): domain Eukaryota; kingdom Metazoa; phylum Chordata; class Chondrichthyes; order Carcharhiniformes; family Scyliorhinidae; genus Scyliorhinus; species Scyliorhinus torazame. The sequence goes on from NC_092725.1 coordinate 53,676,100, forward strand.
TTGTGACATATTCTGGCAGCTTGTCTGTTGGTTGTGTCTTGACTTGGGTCAAGTCTTACTTCCAACAGCCTGCCTGAGGTTTGACTGCAGTATAATATAAAAATCCCCAATTCTTTCATAATAACAAGAATCTTTATAGTCACAAGTAAGCTTACATTAACACTGTCATGAACTTACTGTGGGAAGCTTTTAGGACATCCAATTTAATTAGCCTTAAAGCTAGGCCCTGGTAGGAAACCACTGTCGCCTTCTGTTACTGTGTAGAAGCCACAACCTTGCCAGAAACAATAACCAGATCATCAAATTAGCACAAAGAAAAGTGTGAGTGTTCCACCAACCTCATGGTGAAGAGGTGAAAACTGCCCAAAATATATAAACAGCAGAAGGTTTCTGTGCTCCTGCTATTATCAACACCTCCACTTTAAAGATACTTATGTTCATGGAAATCAATTTTTCTACCCCACTATTACATCAATGAAATTGTACTGCACACCTCTGTGATTTCTTCAAAACAAACCATTTGTTTCCTATCTGCAGTTATTGACGTGTGTGTGAACAATCCGTGTGGACCCAATGCCTCCTGTACCCAGCAGGACGGAAGCTTCAGATGCTCCTGTGTGACTGGCTACACCCGGAATGGATCTGTCTGTACAGGTGTGTGATCATTGACCCCATTGGGGATTGAACTGAAGTTACTGCTTCCACCTTGGATTGGAGATTTTGTGTTGTGAGGTTCAGTGTAACGCCACTTGGGGCCTTTACCCGTTCAGCCAACAGAGGGAATCAGTTCAATGTTTATAAGAGTCATTTGGTCACAGTCTAAATCTGGGTGTTTGCAGAAAGTTTAATCTTGACAAAGCTGGGGATCCTCCAATGATCTCTTCCTTTCTTCTCAACTTCAGATGTGAATGAATGTCAAAGTGGAAGCCACGACTGTCACAGCTCAGCCTCCTGTTTCAACAGCCCCGGCTCTTTCCAATGTGTGTGTAAGGCTGGACATACTGGAGATGGAAGGAATTGTTCAGGTACCTGACACTGAATCGTCCAACCAAAAGATATTCCCATTTCCATTTTAGTTATTCATTTTGTCGAAAATAGCAATCTCTGAGAGGATGTTTCAGTCACCTTGGTCAGGATGTCTCCTCTTTATACTGCTTGAGTCAGCTGGGACATTGGAAGGGGTAAATTCTGCCATTCTGAACCATAATGGGGCAGCACCGTGGCACAGTGGTTAGCACTGCTGCCTACTACGCTAAGGACCCGGGTTCGATCCAGGCTCTAAGTCACTGTCTGTGTGGAGTTCGCACATTGTCCCCGTTTCAGCGTGGGTTTCACGCCCACAACCCAAAGATGTGCAGGATAGGTGGATTGGCCATGTTAAATGTCCCCTTAATTGGAGAAAAAAATAATTACGTGATCTAAATTTATTTAAATAAAAATTCTCATCCATAACAAAGAGGAGTTCAAATGCTGAACTGTGTCGTTCATACCAGTAAAACCTTTGATACTATCAAACGGTTTACTCACGCAAAGGTTACCTCAGTGTCTTTAATAACGAGGAGAGCAAACCACAAATTCACGTTCAACAATATTTATTTAACACAATTAACCCGTAAGTTACCCACAAGGTATACTCTAGAGGTAACCAAGATCAGCGAATATTATCCACAAAGATGGCTTGGTAGGGCTATGGATACATCACTACATTCCTCTGGTCCGTCTTTGCGAAGGTGGTTTTTGCCTACACTTGCTTGCTTCCTTCCTTGCTTGTCTGGTCTAAAACATAGAACTTACAGTGCAGAAGGAGGCCATTCGGCCCGTTGTGTCTGCACCGAACCAGTTAAGCCCTCACTTCCACCCTATCTCCGTAACCCAATAACCCCACCTAACCTTTTATGGACACTAAGGGCAATTTATCATGGCAACTAACCTGCACATTTTTGGACTGTGGGAGGAAACCGGAGCACCCAGAGGAAACCCATGCAGACACGGAGAGAACGTGCAGACTCCGCACAGACAGTGACCCAGCAGTGCTAATCACTTGTGCTACCGTCTGCTCTTCTCTGGTCTGAACAAAGTCACCTCCCACGTTGAGTCTTTGCTCCTGGTGTGCCTTGTCTGCGTGTTTTTACCCTCCTTCCTTCGCTCCCTTTTGCCATTTCCTCTGGCTTTCTGCCAATGATGCCTTGAGAGGAGGTCTCAGCAGCCAATGGTCCAGTTCATGACCGTTTGACACCACACCTCAACCCGCTCCAGGTGTCCAATCTCTGGTGGTCTGGGGGGCACATAACCTGTTCCCAAATAAGGTAACAGCAGAAATTGAGGGTGGCAGAAAGTCTGGCCCAAACTGGGCTACTGACAATCGAGCAGTGCATATCAATAGGGTACGATGATCTCCTTGATGGGTGTTTGACGGGGCAGGTTCAGACATGTTCTGGCAGCTTGTCTGTTGGTTGTTGTCAAATCTGAATTCCAACAGCCTGTTTGAGGTTTGACTGAAGTATGAATTCAAAATGCCCAATTCTTTAATTTAGGACATCCAATTTAATCGGCCTGAATACTAGGCCCTAGTAGGCCACCACAGCCGTCTTCTGTTACTGAGTAGAGGTTGCAATTTGACAGGAGCAATAACCAGATCATCAAAATAGCACAAAGAAAAGTTCCACCAATCTCATGGTGAAGAGGTGAAAAGAGCCCAATATATCTAAACGGCAGCAGATTCCTGTGCTCCTGCGATAATTATCAACATCTCCACTTTAAAGCTTGAATGTTTCTAGATGATGACTTTGCCACCGCACTATTAGAAATGAAATTCTACTGCGCGTCTTTGCGGTTTATTCAAAATAAACCTTTTGTTTCCTATCTGCAGTTATTGACGTGTGTGTGAACAATCCGTGTGGACCCAATGCCTCCTGTACCCAGCAGGACGGAAGCTTCAGATGCTCCTGTGTGACTGGCTACACCTGGAATGGATCTGTCTGTACAGGTGGGTGGTGGGAATCATTGGGCAATGAACTGTAATTACTGTTTCCATATAGGACTGGAGAATTTGTGTTGTGAGGTTCAGTGTTCTGAGTAGAAGTTGCAACCTTGACAGGAACAATAACCAGATCATAAAATTAGCACAAAAATAATGTGTGAGGATTCCACACAAAATATCTAAACGGCAGAAGGTTTCTGTTATCCTGCTATAATTATCATCACCGCCACTTTAAAGATACTTACGTTTATGAGAATCAATTTTTCCAGCCCACTATTATATGAATTAAATTCGACTGCGCACCTTTCTGATTTCTTCAAAACAAACCATTTGTTTCCTATCTGCAGTTATTGACGTGTGTGTGAACAATCCGTGTGGACCCAATGCCTCCTGTACCCAGCAGGACGGAAGCTTCAGATGCTCCTGTGTGACTAGCTACACCTGGAATGGATCTGTCTGTACAGGTGTGTGATGGGAATCATTGAACCCATTGCGGAATGAACTGAAGTTACTGCTTCCATATAGGACTGGAGATTGTGTGTTGTGAGGTTCAGTGTAACACCACCTCGGGCCTTTATCCATTGAACCAACAGAGTGAATCAGTTCATCATTTATAAGAATCATGTGGTCAAAGCCTAAATCTCGGTTTGTGTAGAAAGTTTAATATTGACAATGCTGTGGATCCTCCAATGAACTCTTCCTTTCCTCTCAACTTCAGATGTGAATGAATGTCAAAGTGGAAGCCACGACTGTCACAGCTCAGCCTCCTGTTTCAACAGCCCCGGCTCTTTCCAATGTGTGTGTAAGGCTGGACATACCGGAGATGGGAGGAATTGTTCAGGTAACTGACACTGCAAAAAGATGTGCAGGGTAGGTGGGGGTTAGGGTAGTGGGCCTAGGAAGAGTGCTCTTTCTGAGGGTCAGTGCAGACTTGATGGGCCTGATGGCCTCCTTCAGACCTGCAGGAATTCAATGGTTCTATCCTCCCACCTCAACTCTCAATGCTCCATCATGACACTTGTTAGGCTGACCTCTTTGAAATGTTTTGTCATGTATCTTATTGTCGCTTTGAAGACTCAATGTCAAATTTGATGTGATATTCTCTCCTGTGAGGCTTGAAATGGTTGACTCTGTTAAAGGCATCTAGAACAAATTGTATGGTTGCCATGGTCACACATCAATCATACATTCTTGCTGTGTGTTTCAATATTCTCTTCCAACCTTTTCCCAGTGAATTCCAGGGATTATTCTGTCCAGAATCATGCATACTACCACAACGAGCAACTCTAATATCTGGGTGTATGTTAAGATTGACAAAGCTGTGGATCCTCCAATGAACTCTTCCTTTCTTCTCAACTTCAGATGTGAATGAATGTCAAAGTGGGAGCCACGACTGTCACACCTCAGCCTCCTGTTTCAACAGCCCCGGCTCTTTCCAATGTGTGTGTAAGGCTGGACATACTGGAGATGGGAGGAATTGTACAGGTAACTGACAATGAATCATCCCAGCAACTAATATCCCCATTTTTATTTTAGGTATTCATTTTGTCGAAAATAGCAATCTCTGAGAGGATGTTTCAGCCACCTTGGTAGGGATGTCTCATCTACTCACTGCCTGAACCAGCTGGGACATTGGAAGTGGGAACATTCTGAACAATAACATGGAGGAAGGTGTTTAAATGCTGAAATGTATTCCTGTGTTGTGTTGTACCTGTAAAACCTCTGATACTTTCGACTTGTTTAGTTACGGAAAGGTTTACCTCGGTGTCTTTCTAATGGGGAGAATAAAGCACAAACAGAAATTCAAAAATATTTATTTAACGCAATTAACCCGAATCACTCACAGAATATCCACCAGAGATACCCAAGATCAGCGTATAGTATCCGCAAGGGTGGCTTGGTAGGGCTATTGTTTCGATCACTGCGTCCCTCTGTTCTGTCGTCGCGAAGGTGGTTCTCGCTAGCAGTCTCTTCCTTCCTTTTCTGGTCTGGTCTGGTCGGGCCTTCTCTGGACTGGTTGAGGTCACCTTCCTCGGCTAGTCTTTACTCCTGATGTGCCTCGGGTGCCTGTTTTTACCCCCCTTACTTCACACCCTTTTGCCATCTCCTCTGGCTTTCGGCCAATGATCCTTGGGAGAAGGTGTCAGCTGCCAATGGTCCAGTTCATGACCTTTTAACAGGACACCTGAGCCCGCCCCAGGTGACCCATCTCTGGTGGTGTGGGCTGTACATAACCTGTTCCCATATAAAGTAACAGCAGAAATCCTGGGTGACAGAAAGTCTGGCCCGATCTGGGCTACTGACTTAGACCTGTGCTTATTAATAGGGTGCGATGATCCCCTTGATGGGTGATTGACCATGGCGCAGGTCCAGACATATTCTGGCAGCTTGTCTGTTGGTTGTGTATTGACTTTAGTCAAGTTTTAATTCCAACAGCCTGCCTGAGGTTTGCCTGAGGTTTGACTGCAGTATGATTTAAAAATCCCCAATTCTTTCATAATGACAATAATCTTTATAGTCACAAGTAGGCTTACAGTAACACTGTCATGAAGTTACTGTGAGAAGCTTTTAGGACATCCAATTTAGTCAGTCTTAAAGCTAGGCCCTGGTAGGAAACCACTGTCTCCTTCTGTTCCTGTGTAGAAGCCGCAACCTTGCCAGAAACAATAACCAGATCATCAAATTAGCACAAAGAAAAGTGTGAGTGTTCCACCAACCTCATGGTGAAGAGGTGAAAACTGCCCAAAATATTTAAACAGCAGAAGGTTTCTGTGCTCCTGCTATTATCAACACCTCCACATTAAAGATACTTAGGTTCATGGAAATCAATTTTTCCAGCCCTCTATTACATCAATGAAATTGTACTGCACACCTTTGCGATTTCTTCAAAACAAACCTTTTGTTTCCGATCTGCAGAATTTGAAGTCTGTGTGAACAATCCGTGTGGATCCAATGCCTCCTGTACCCAGCAGGACGGAAGCTTCAGATGCTCCTGTGTGACTGGCTACACCTGGAATGGATCTGTCTGCACAGGTGTGTGGTGGGAATCATTGACCCCATTGGGTAATTAACTGAAGTTACTGCTTCCATATAGGACTGGAGATTTTGTGTTGTGAGGTTTACTGTAATGCCACTGTTGTGTTACGTCCTCTGGGATAACACAGGCTGCAACTGGATGCAGCTTTAACCAAAAGATACTCCAGACCTTGAAGTTAGTTCAATCTGATTTATTGAACCAGTAACAGTTCTCTATGAGTTTGACTCTCTGCTAACCGAAGTGTGGTTAGCTCTTAGCCACGTGCTGGAGGTCTGATACTGTACATACACCCTGACTCTGTAGATGTTCATCAGTGGAAAGAGGCGGAGTGTGAGTGCCTCGTGCCTTTTATAGTGAGGTACCACCCCTGAGTGTCCTGCCTGCTCATTGGTCATGTCCTGTTCTCTGTGTTCATTAGCTGCCTGTCTGCATATCATGACAGCCACTTGGGGCCTTGACCCATTCAACCAGCAAAGAAAATCAGTTCATCATTTAGAAGAGACATGTGGTCACAGTCTAAATCTGGGTGTGTGCAGAAAGTTTACTATTGAGAAAGCTGGGAATCCTCCAATGAACTCTTCCTTTCTTCTCAACTTCAGATGTGAATGAATGTCAAAGTGGAAGCCACGACTGTCACAGCTCAGCCTCCTGTTTCAACAGTCCCGGCTCTTTCCAATGTGTGTGTAAGGCTGGACATACTGGAGATGGGAGGAATTGTTCAGGTAACTGACATTGAATTATCCCAGGAATAAATCATCTCATTTCTATTTTGGGGATTGATTTTGTCGAAAATTGCAATCACTGAGAGGATGTTTCAGTCACCTTGGTCAGGATGTCTCATCTACTCACTGCCTGAACCAGATGGGACATTGGACTGGGGAAATTTTAACATTCTGAACCATAACATGGAGGGAGATGTTCAATCGCTGAAATGTGTCCCTGTGTCGCCTTCTGTTACTGAGTAGAAGTTGCAACCTTGACTGGAACAATAACCAGAGCACCAAATTAGCACGAAAAAAGTGTGAGTGTTCCACCAATCTCATGGTGAAGAGGTGAAAATTGCCCAAAATATTTAAACGGTAGAAGGTTTCTGTTCCGCTGCTATAATTAGCAACATCTCAACTTTAAAGATATTTAATGTTTGTGGATATAATTTTGCCAGCCCGCTATTACATTGATGAAATTGTCCTGCGCACCTTTATGATTCCTTCAAACAAATCATTTGTTTCCCACCTGCAGTTATTGACGTGTGTGTGAGCAATCCGTGTGGACCCAACGCCTCCTGTACCCAGCAGGACGGAAGCTTCAGATGCTCCTGCGGGACTGGCTACACCTGGAATGGATCTGTCTGTACAGGTGTGTGATGGGAATCATTGAACTCATTGGGGAATGAACTGAAGTTACTGCTTTCATATAGCACTGGAGAATTTGTGTTGTGAGGTTCAGTGTTACACCACTCGGGGATTTTACCAATGAAACCCACAGAAAGGATCAGTTCATCATTTATAAATGTCATGTGGTCAAAGCCTAAATCTCGGTATGTGGAAAGATTCAGATTGACAAATCAGCAGATCCTCCAATGATCTCTTCCTTTCTTCACATCTTCAGATATGAATGAATGTCAAAGTGGAAGCCACGACTGTCACAGCTCAGCCTCCTGTTTCAACAGCCCCGGCTCTTTCCAATGTGTGTGTAAGGCTGGACATACTGGAGATGGAAGGAACTGTTCAGGTAACTGACATTGAATCATCCCAGAAATAAATCATCCCATTTCCATTTTTGGTATTGATTTTGTAGAAAATAGCAATCACTGAGAGGAGTTTCAGTCACCTTGGTTAGGATGTCTCATCTGCTCACTGCCTGAACCAGCTGGGACATTGGACTGGGGAAATTATAACATTCTGAACCATAACATGGATGGAGATGTTCAAACGCTGAAATGTGTCCCTGTGTCGCCTTCTGTTACTGAGTAGAAGTTGCAACCTTGACAGGAACAATAACCAGAGCATCAAATTAGCACAAAAAAAGTGTGAGTGTTCCACTGATCTCATGGTGAAGAGGTGAAAATAGCCCATTATATCGGAACGGGAGAAGGTTCCTGATCCCCTGCTATAATTATCAACAACTCAACTTTAAAGATATTTATTTTATGAGATATCATTTTGCCAACACATCATTACATTGATGAAATTCTACTGCGCATCTTTATGATTCCTTCAAACAAATCATTTGTTTCCCACCTGCAGTTATTGACGTGTGTGTGAACAATCCGTGTGGACTCAATGCCTCCTGTACCCAGCAGGACGGAAGCTTCAGATGCTCCTGTGTGACTGGCTACACCTGGAATGGATCTGTCTGTACAGGTGTCCACCATAATGGGGCGGCATCGTGGCACAGTGGTTAGCACTGCTGCCTACTATGCTGAGGACCCGGGTTCGATCCCAGCTCTAAGTCACTGCCTGTGTGGACTTTGCACATTGTCCCTGTTTCAGCGTGGGTTTCACCCCCACAACCCAAAGATGTGCAGGGTAGGTGGATCGGCCACGCTAAATTGCCCCTTAATTGGATAAAAAAATAATTAAGTGATCTAAATTTATTTAAATAAAAATTCTGATCGATAACATGGAGGAGGAGTTCAAATGCTGAACTGTGTCGTTCATACCTGTAAAACCTCTGATCCTATCGAACGGTTTACTCACGCAAAGGCTTACCTCAGTGTCTTTAATAACGAGGAGAGCAAACCACAAATTCACGTTCAACAATATTTATTTAACACAATTAACCCGTAAGCTACCCTCAAGGTATACTCTAGAGGTACCCAAGATCACTGTATATTACCCGCAAAGATGGCTTAGCAGGGCTATGGATATGATCACTACATTCCTCTGGTCCGTCTTCGCGAAGGTGGTTCTCGCCTACACTTGCTTGCTCCCTTCCTTGCTTGTCTGGTCTGGTCTGCTCGCCTCTGGTCTGATCAAAGTCACCTCCCACGTTGAGTCTTTGCTCCTGGTGTGCCTTGGCTGCATGTTTTTATCCTCCTTCCTTCGCTCCCTTTTGCCATTTCCTCTGGTTTTCTGCCAATGATGCCTCGAGTGGAGGTCTCAGCAGCCAATGGTCCAGTTCGTGAACGTTTGACACCACACCTGACCCCGCTCCAGGTGTCTAATCTCTGGCGGTGGGGGCTTACCATATAAGGTAACAGCAGAAACTCTGGGTGACAAAACGTCTGGCCCAATCTGGCTACTGACAATAGACCTGTGCATATCAATAGTGTGCGATGAGCTCCTTGATGGGTGTTTGACGGGGCAGGTTCAGACATGTTCTGGCAGCTTGTCTGTTGGTTGTGGTCAAGTCTGAATTCCAACAGCCTGTTTGAGGTTTGACTGAAGTATTAATTCAAAATGCACAATTCTTTAATTTAGGACATCCAATTTAATCGGTCTTAATGCTAAGCCCTGGTAGGCCAACACAGTCGTCTTCTTTTACTGAGTAGAGGTTGCAATTTGACAGGAACAATAACCAGATCATCAAAATTGCACAAAGAAAAGTGAGAGTGTTCCACCAGTCTCATGGTGAATAGGTGAAAACAGCCCAATATATCTCAACGGCAGAAGACTCCTGTGCTCCTGCGATAATTATCAACATCTCCACTTTAAAGCTTTAATGTTTCTAGATTATGACTTTGCCATCGCACTATTAGAAATGAAATTCTACTGCGCATCTTTGCGATTTATTCAAATCAAACCTTTTGTTTCCTATCTGCAGTTATTGACGTGTGTGTGAACAATCCGTGTGGACCCAATGCCTCCTGTACCCAGCAGGACGGAAGCTTCGGATGCTCCTGTGTGACTGGCTACACCTGGAATGGATCTGTCTGTACAGGTGTGTGATGGGAATCATTGAACCCATTGGGGAATGAACGGAAGTTACTGCTTCCAAATAGGACTGGAGATTGTGTGTTGTGAGGTTCAGTGTTACACCACTTGGGACCTTTACCCACTCAACCAACAGAGGTAATCAGTTCATTGTTTATAAGAGTCATGTGGTCACAGTCTAAATCTGGGTGAGTGAAGCAAGTTTAAGTTTGTCAAAGCTGGGGGCCCTCCAATGAACTCTTCCTTTCTTCTCAACTTCAGATGTGAATGAATGTCAAAGTGGAAGCCACGACTGTCACAGCTCAGCCTCCTGTGTCAACAGCCCCGGCTCTTTCCAATGTGTGTGTAAGGCTGGACATACTGGAGATGGAAGGAATTGTTCAGGTAACTGACACTGAATCATCCAACCAAAAGATATTCCCATTTCCATTTTAGTTATACATTTTGTAGAAAATCGCAATCTCTGAGAGGATGTTTCAGTCTCCTTGGGTCAGGATGTCTCCTCTTTATACTGCTTGAGCCAGCTGGAAGGGGTAAATTCTGCCATTCGGAACCATAATGGGGCGGCACCGTGGCACAGTGGTTAGCACTGCTGCCTACTATGCTGAGGACCCGGGTTCGATCCCAGCTCTAAGTCACTGCCTGTGTGGACTTTGCACATTGTCCCTGTTTCAGCGTGGGTTTCACCCCCACAACCCAAAGATGTGCAGGGTAGGTGGATCGGCCACGCTAAATTGACCCTCAATTGGAGAAAAAAATAATTAAGTGATCTAAATTTATTTAAATAAAAATTCTGATCGATAACATGGAGGAGCAGTTCAAATGCTGAACTGTGTCGTTCATACCTGTAAAACCTCTGATCCTATCGAACGGTTTACTCACGCAAAGGCTTACCTCAGTGTCTTTAATAACGAGGAGAGCAAACCTCAAATTCACGTTCAACAGCATTTATTTAACACAATTAACCCGTAAGCTACCGACAAGGTATACTCTCGTGGTACCTGTGGTAATATAAGGTATTGCGGTACCAGAGAGAGGAATAACCATTGGCTAGACCGCGGGGTCTACCATTGGGCAATGTACATAGCCCCGCCCTGAGAGGCGGGGTATAAGAACCAGTGCCGTTCCCAGCAGCCTTCACTTCTGTAACTTCGCTGCTGGGTACAGTTCTATCTGATTAAAGCGGAATCGATATGACTCCACGTGGACTCAAGCGTATTGATTGTGCATCAATTTAATCAGATAAGTACTTTTGAAGGATGGATCTCCGCATCAAGCCGGCATGCCTTCAGCTCAGCCCGCATGCAGAAATCTCCACCGAGACTTTTAAGCATTGGCTGGCATGCTTCCAGAGCTACCTCGAGACGGCTGCCGACACCCCCACAGAAAGGCAGAAAATGCACCTCCTACGCTCGCGGGTCGGCCCGGCGACCTACCTCCTGATCGAAGGGGCGGCGAACTATGATAAAGCCATGGAACTGCTGGAAGGACACTACATTCGTCCACTTAATCAGGTCTACGCCCGTCACCTGCTGGCAACGAGACGGCAGAGCCCAGATGAGACGCTAGAAGATTTCTACAGGGCGCTGATCGTGCTGGGCCAAAACTGCGGCTGCCCAGCGGTGACGGCGAACGAGCACTCCGAACTTTTAATTCGAGGCGCCTTCGAGGCAGGTATGTTATCCCCCGATATGCGCCGAAGGCTGCTCGAAATGGAGATGCTGGGCCTCACCGAGGCCCGGGCCCTGGCAGGGTCTATGGACGTGGCGTACAGAAACGCCCTGGCGTACGCCCCCGTGCGCACCGCGCCCCCCTGGGCTGCGTGGCACCCCGCCGCGGCAACCCCCCCGACTTACCCGCCTAACCCCTAGACTTACCCGCAAACTCCGCAGGCCTGCGCAGAAAGGCGCCCCGCTACCGCCGCTGGCCAACGCTGCTTCTTCTGCGGCCAGGCTAACCGCCCGCGCGCTGCCCGGCCCGCACCGTCACCTGCAACGGGTACGGCAAGAAAGGCCACTGTGCCGCAGTCTGCCTCGCCCGCGCGGTGAACGCGGTGTCCAGCGACTACCCTCAGCCATTCCTCCAGCCGCCCGCCGCGCAACCACAGCCGTTCCTCCACGCCCCGTCCGTTCCAGGCCCACCGCCGCACTCCCGTTTCCCAGCCCCGCCGGCCCAACGCGCACCGCAGTTTTTGCCCCGCCAGGCAGCGTCGCTGCCACAGCCTTTCTTCTCCACGGCAACCACACTGGAGGAGTACGCGCAGCCATTTGGTCCCTCGCCGACCCAATTGTCGGGGCCTCATTCCCCGAACTCCACGGGCGACCCCTGGCCGGCGCCATCCTGGACGGGGCCTCAAGCCCCCAGCGCGGCTGGCTACGCGCTGCCGGACCAAAACCCCTCGCTGCAGCTGGCCTTCGTCACACTGGAGCAGCATGTGCTGCTAGTTTACTCCTCCCCGCCCAAAACGCCACAGCTCCAGTCCCCGACCACCCACCTCTCCCGCCCCGAGCCGTGGCCGCAGTCTTTTGCGCACCCGGAACAACGCAGCACGCCCCGCTCCAGGCCCCGACCGGCCAGCACTCACCGCCCAAAATCCCGCGGCACGCCCCGCTCCAGCGCTCACCTCCACCCCCCTGCCCTAGGGCCACGGCCGACCCACGGGCGCAGTCTTTCTGGCGGGTCCTGGCCGTCCAAGGCCCACCTCCACCAGTTTGCTCCTCCCCGCCGCCATCTTCCGAGTCCCCGGACTCCACGTGCGATCCATGGCCCGCGCCATCTTGGATGGGGCCTCAAGCCCCCTGCGCGGCTGGCTACGTGCCGCCCGACCAAAACCCTGTGTTGCAGCTGGCCTCCGCCATTTTGTCCCTCCCCGCCGCCATTTGTTTCTCCCCGCCGCCATCCTCGGAGTCCCCGGACTCCATGTGCGAGCCATGGACGGCATCATCTTGGATGGGGCTTCAAGCCCCCAACACGGCTGACGATGCGCTGCCCGATCTTCACTCCTTGCTGCAGCTGGCCTCCGTCACCCTGGACCAGAGTCGGCCCCGAACGCTAGCAAAGGCCACCACGACGATCGGCATCAACGGCCACGTGACGTCATGCCTCATTGACTCCGGGAGCACGGAGAGTTTCGTCCACCCCGACACGGTAAGGCGCTGTTCTCTGGTCACCTACCCCACCCAACTAAGGATCTCCCTGGCCTCCGAGTCACACACGGTGCAGATAAAAGGGTTCTGCCTCGCGAACCTCACCGTCCAAGGCAGGGAATTCCACAATTTCCACCTATACGTGCTGCCGCACCTCTGCGCAGCCACCCTTCTGGGACTGGATTTCCAGTGCCACCTACAAAGCCTTACTTTTAAATTCGGCGGCCCTATACCCCCCTTTACTGTTTGCGGCCTCGCAACCCTTAAGGTCGACCCGCCTTCCCTGTTTGCGAACCTCACCCCGGATTGCAAACCCGTCGCCACCAGGAGCAGACGATACAGCGCCCAGGACCGGACCCTCATCAGGTCCGAGGTCAAAAGGCTGCTGAAGGAAGGGGTCATCGAAGCGAGCAACAGCCCCTGGAGGGCTCAAGTAGTGGTGGTAAAGACCGGGGAGAAGCATGGGATGGTCATAGACTATATCCAGACCATCAAACGGTTTACGCAACTGGATGCGTACCCCCTCCCCCGTATAGCCAACCTGGTGAACAGGATCGCGCAAAACAAAGTCTTCTCCACGGTGGATCTCAAGTCTGCCTACCACCAGCTACCCCACCGTACTAGTGACCGCCAGTACACTGCCTTCGAAGCAGATGGGCGGCTCTACCACTTTTTAAGGGTTCCCTTCGGTGTCACAAACGGGGTCTCGGTCTCCCAGCGTGAGATGGACCGAATGGTTGACCGGTACGGCTTACACGCAACGTTCCCGTATCATGACAACGTCACCATCTGCGGCCATGACCAGCAGGACCACGACACCAACCTCCGTAAATTTCTCCAGACCGCGCACCTCCTGAATCTGACCTACAATAAGGAGAAGTGCGTGTTTAGCACCGACCGTCTAGCCATCCTAGGCTACGTAGTGCGAAATGGAGTCATAGGCCCCGACCCCGAACGCATGCGCCCCTTTATGGAGTTCCCACTCCCTCACTGCCCCAAGGCCCTAAAGCGCTGCCTCGGCTTCTTTAGCTACTATGCACAATGGGTCCCTAATTACGCCGACAAGGCCCGACCCCTAATCCAATTCACGACCTTCCCCCTGTCGACGGAGTCCCGCCATGCCTTCTGTCGCATCAAAGCGGACATCGCAAATGCCACGATACGCGCCATCGACGAGTCCCTCCCCTTCCAGGTCGAGAGCGACGCGTCTGACGTAGCTCTGGCCACCACCCTCAACCAAGCAGGCAGGCCAGTGGCTTTCTTCTCCCGCACTCTCCATGCTTCCGAAATTCGCCACTCCTCGGTCGAAAAGGAGGCCCAGGCCATAGTGGAAGCTGTGCGGCACTGGAGGCATTACCTGGCCGGCAGGAGATTCACTCTCCTCACGGACCAACGGTCGGTGGCCTTCATGTTCGATAATGCACAGCGGGGCAAGATCAAGAACGACAAGATCTTGCGGTGGAGGATCGAACTCTCCACCTTCAATTACGAGATCTTGTATCGTCCCGGGAAGCTGAACGAGCCTCCTGATGCCCTATCCCGCGGCACTTGTGCCACCGCGCAAGTAGACCGCCTCCGAGCCCTCCACGAGGACTTCTGCCACCCGGGAGTCACCCGGTTCTTCCATTTCGTTAAGTGCCGGAACCTGCCTTACTCCATCAAGGAGGTCAGGACTGTCACCAGGGACTGCCAAATCTGCGCGGAGTGCAAACCGCACTTCTACCGACCAAGAGGGCGCATCTGATCAGGGCTTCCCGTCCCTTTGAAAGCCTCAGCATGGACTTCAAAGGCCCCCTCCCCTCCACCGACCGCAACACGTACTTCCTTAACGTGATTGATGAGTACTCCCGGTTCCCATTCACCATCCCCTGCCCGGATATGACCACAACCACCGTCATCAAGGCACTCCAAACTATTTTTACACTGTTCGGTTTCCCCGCATACATCCACAGTGATAGGAGGTCCTCCTTTATGAGCGACGAGCTGTGCCAGTTCCTGCTTGGCAAAGGCATCGCCTCGAGCAGGACGACCAGCTACAACCCCCGGGGAAATGGGCAGGTAGAGAGGGAGAACGGAATGGTCTGGAAGACCGTCCTGCTGGCCCTTCGGTCCAGGAATCTCCCAGTCTCCCACTGGCAAGAAGTCCTCCCAGTGGCCCTGCACTCCATTCGGTCACTACTATGTTCTACCACGAACCAGACACCTCATGAACGTCTCCTTGTTTTCCCCAGGAAGCCCTCCTCGGAGACCTCGCTCCCAACCTGGCTAGCAACACCTGGAACTGTTCTGCGGCGGAAAAATGTGAGGGCGCACAAGTCGGACCCGCTGGTCGAAAGGATCCACCTGCTGCATGCCAACCCCCAGTACACCTACATAGCATTCCCCGACGGATGTCAAGATACGGTCTCACTCCGGGACCTGGCGCCCGCCGGAGCACCATGCGAGCCCGAGCCACTGCCCCCCCCCCCCCCCCCCCCCCCCCCATACCTGACTGGAGGGTCAGTACTGCCGCCAGAACGCCGACCCGGAGCCGAGCAGGCACCGACGCCCCCTTCAGGCATCCCTTCCTTCTGCCCAACTTTCGACCTTACAGCGCCGACTAGGGGTGACAAAACTGCCTGGGAGGAAGACACCACGTTCCCGGAGTCACTACTACCGGGGCCCTCACCAGGATCGCCGCCGAAACTTAGACGCTCCAGTAGGACGACCAGGCCACCCGATCGTCTGATTGCAGCACCATGAAGAAGAATTAACAACGCAAGAACTTCCTCCGCAACCCTTGATAGCATGGTACCTGCAATACCTGGTCCTACCAGAAAAAGGCGACAGCAATACTGGCCATCACCCCGCTGGCTCTTTTTTTTAACAGGGGGTGAATGTGGTAATACCAGGTATTGCGGTACCAGAGAGAAGAATAACCATTGGCTAGACTGCGGGGTCTACCATTGGGCAATGTACATAGCCCCGCTCTGAGAGGTGGGGTATAAGTACCAGTGCCGTCCCCAGCAGCCTTCACTTCTGTAACTTCGCTGCTGGGTACAGTTCTATCTGATTAAAGCTGAATCGATATGACTCCACGTGGACTCAAGCGTATTGATTGTGCATCAGTACCCAAGATCACTGTATATTACCCGCAAAGATGGCTTGGTAGGGCTATCGGTATGATCACTACATTCCTCTGGTCCGTCTTCGCGAAGGTGGTTTTTGCCTACACTTGCTTGCTTCCTTCCTTGCTTGTCTGGTCTGCTCATCTCTGGTCTGATCAAAGTCACCTCCCACGTTGAGTCTTTGCTCCTGGTGTGCCTTGGCTGCATGTTTTTATCCTCCTTTCTTCGCTCCCTTTTGCCATTTCCTCTGGTTTTCTGCCAATGATGCCTCAAGTGGAGGTCTCAGCAGCCAATGGTCCAGTTCATGACCGTTTGACAGGACACCTGAGCTCGCTCCAGGTGTCTAATCTCTTGCGGTGGGGGCTTCCCATATAAGGTAACAGCAGAAACTCTGGGTGACAAAACGTCTGGCCCAATCTGTGCTACTGACAACAGACCTGTGCATATCAATAGTGTGCGATGATCTCCTTGATGGGTGTTTGACGGGGCAGGTTCAGACATGTTCTGGCAGCTTGTCTGTTGGTTGTGGTCAAGTCTGAATTCCAACAGCCTGTTTGAGGTTTGACTGAAGTAGGAATTCAAAATGCCCAATTCTTTAATTTAGGACATCCAATTTAATCGGTCTTAATGCTAAGCCCTGGTAGGCCAACACAGTCGTCTTCTTTTGCTGAGTAGAGGTTGCAATTTGACAGGAACAATAACCAGATCATCAAAATTGCACAAAGAAAAGTGTGAGTGTTCCACCAGTCTCATGGTGAATAGGTGAAAACAGCCCAATGTATCTCAACGGCAGAAGACTCCTGTGCTCCTGCTATAATTATCAACATCTCCACTTTAAAGCTTTAATGTTTCTAGATTATGACTTTGCCATCGCACTATTAGAAATGAAATTCTACTGCGCATCTTTGCGATTTATTCAAATCAAACCTTTTGTTTCCTATCTGCAGTTATTGACGTGTGCGTGAACAATCCGTGTGGACCCAATGCCTCCTGTACCCAGCAGGATGGAAGCTTTGGATGCTCCTGTGTGACTGGCTACACCTGGAATGGATCTGTCTGTACAGGTGTGTGGTGGGAATCATTGACCCCACTGGGGAATGAACTGAAGTTACTTCTTCCATGTAGCACTGGAGATTGTGTGTTGTGAGGTTCAGTGTTACACCACTTGGGACCTTTACCCATTGAAACAACAGAGGGAATCATTTCATCATATATAAGAATTTTGGTGTGTAGAAAGTTTAAGATTGACAAAGCTGAGGATCCTCCAATGAACTCTCCTTTCTCCTCAACTTCAGATGTGAATGAATGTCAAAGTGGAAGCCACGACTGTCACAGCTCAGCCTCCTGTTTCAACAGCCCCGGCTCTTTCCAATGTGTGTGTAACGCTGGACATACTGGAGATGGAAGGAATTGTTCAGGTAACTGACACTGCAAAAAGGTGTGCAGGGTAGGTGGGGGTTAGGGTAGTGGGCCTAGGTAGAGTGCTCTTTCTGAGAGCCAGTGCAGACTTGATGGGCCTGATGGCCTCCTTCAGACCTGCAGGAATTCTATGGTTCTATCCTCCCACTTCAACTCTCAATGCTCCACCATGACACTTGTTAGGCTGACCTCTTTGAAATGTTTTGTCATGTATCTTATTGTCGCTTTGAAGACTCAATGTCAAATTTGATGTGATATTCTCTCCTGTGAGGCTTGAAATGATTGACTCTTTTAAAGGCATCTAGAACAAGTTGTATGGTTGCCATGGTCACACATCAATCATACATTCTTGCTCTGTGTTTCAATATTCTCTTCCAACCTTTTCTCAGTGAATTCCAGGGATTATTCTGTCCAGAGTCAGCCATGTATTTGTTTTTTTGTACAACGAGCAACCCTAATATCTGGGGGTATGTTAAGATTGACATAGCTGTGGATCCTCCAATGAACTCTTCCTTTCTTCTCAACTTCAGATGTGAATGAATGTCAAAGTGGAAGCCACGACTGTCACAGCTCAGCCTCCTGTTTCAACAGACCCGGCTCTTTCCAATGTGTGTGTAAGGCTGGACATACTGGAGATGGGAGGAATTGTTCAGGTAACTGAACATGAATCATCCCAGCATCTAATATCCCCATTTTTATTTTTGGTATTCATTTTGTCGAAAATAGCAATATCTAAGAGGATGTTTCAGCCACCTTGGTAGGGATGTCTCATCTACTCACTGCCTGAACCAGCTGGGACATTGGAAGTGGGAACATTCTGAACAATAACATGGAGGAAGGTGTTTAAATGCTGAAATGTATTCCTGTGTTGTGTTGTACCTGTAAAACCTCTGGTACGTTCGACTTGTTTAGTTACGGAAAGGTTTACCTCGGTGTCTTTCTAATGGGGAGAATAAACCACAGACAGAAATTCAAAAATATTTATTTAACGCAATTAACCCTTAAATCACTCACAGAATATCCACCAGAGGTACCCAAGATCAGCGTATACTATCCGCAAGGGTGGCTTGGTAGGGCTATTGTTTCGATCACTGCGTCCCTCTGCTCTGTAGTCGCGAAGGTGGTTCTCGCTGGAAGTCTCTTCCTTCCTTTTCTGGTCTGGACTGGTCGTGCCTTCTCTGGACTAGTCAAGGTCACCTTCCTCATCGAGTCTTTACTCCTGATGTGCCTCGGGTGCCTGTTGTTACCCCCCTTACTTCGCACCCTTTTGCCATTTCCTCTGGCTTTCGGCCAATGATCCTTGGGAGGAGGTGTCAACAGCCAATGGTCCAGTTCATGACCTTTTAACAGGACACCTGAGCCCGCCCCAGGTGTCTCATCTCTGGTGGTGTGGGCTACACATAACCTGTTCCCATATAAGGTAACATCAGAAATCCTGGGTGACAGAAAGTCTGGCCCTATCTGGGCTACTGACTTAGACCTGTGCATATTAATAGGGTGCGATGATCTCCTTGATGGGTGATTGACCATGGCGCAGGTCCAGACATACAAACAAAGAACAAAGAAATGTACAGCACAGGAACAGGCCCTTCGGCCCTCCAAATCCGTGCCGAACATGCTGCCCGACTAAATTACAATCTTCTACACTTCCTGGGTCCGTATCCTTCTATTCCCATCCTATTCATGTATTTGTCAAGATGCCCCTTAAATGGCACTATCGTCCCTGCTTCCACCACCTCCTCCGGTAGCGAGTTCAAGGCACCCACTACTCTCTGCGTAAAAAACTTGCCTCGTACATCTACTCTAAACCTTGCCCCTCTCACCTTAAACCTATGCCCCCTAGTAATTGACCCCTCTACCCTGGGGAAAAGCCTCTGACTATCCACTCTGTCTATGCCCCTCATAATTTTGTATACCTCTATCAGGTCTCCCCTCAACCTCCTTCGTTCCAGTGAGAACAAACCGAGTTTATTCCAACCGCTCCTCATAGCTAATGCCCTCCATACCAGGTCACATTCTGGTAAATCTCTTCTGCACCCTCTCTAAAGCCTCCACATCCTTCTGGTAGTGTGGCGACCAGAATTGAACACTATACTCCAAGTGTGGCCTAACTAAGGTTCTATACAGCTTCAACATGACTTGCCAATTCTTATACTCAATGCCCCGGCCAATGAAGGCAAGCATGCCGCATGCCTTCTTGACTACCTTCTCCACCTGTGTTGCCCCTTTCAATGACCTGTGGACCTGTACTCCTAGATCTCTTTGACTTTCAATACTCTTGAGGGTTCTACCATTCACTGCATATTCCCTACCTGCATTAGACCTTCCAAAATGCATTACTTCACATTTGTCCGGATTAAACTCCATCTGCCATCTCTCCGCCCAAGTCTCCAAACAATCTAAATCCTGCTGTATCCTCCGACAGTCCTCATCGCTATCCGCAATTCCACCAACCTTTGTGTCGTCTGCAAACTTACTAATCAGACCAGTTACATTTTCCTCCAAATCATTTAGATATACTACAAACAGCAAAGGTCCCAGCACTGATCCCTGTGGAACACCACTGGTCACAGCCCTCCAATGAGAAAAGCATCCTTCCATTGCTACTCTCTGCCTTCTATGGCCTAGCCAGTTCTGTATCCACCTTGCCAGCTCACCCCTGATCCCGTATGACTTCACCTTTTGTACTAGTCTACCATGAGGGACCTTGTCAAAGGCCTTACTGAAGTCCATATAGACAACATCCACTGCCCTACCTGCATCAATCATCTTAGTGACCTCCTCGAAAAACTCTATCAAGTTAGTGAGACACGACCTCCCCTTCACAAAACCGTGCTGCCTCTCACTAATACGTCCATTTGCTTCCAAATGGGAGTAGATCCTGTCTCAAAGAATTCTCTCCAGTAATTTCCCTACCACTGAAGTAAGGCTCAACGGCCTGTAGTTCCCGGGATTATCCTTGCTACCCTTCTTAAACAGAGGAACAACATTGGCTATTCTCCAGTCCTCCAGGACATCCCCTGAAGATAGCGAGGATCCAAAGATTTCTGTCAAGGCCTCAGCAATTTCCTCTCCAGCCTCCTTCAGTATTCTGGGGTAGATCCCATCAGGCCCTGGGGACTTATCGACCTTAATATTTTTTAAGACACCCAACACCTCGTCTTTTTGGATCACAATGTGACCCAGGCTATCTACACCCCCTTCTCCAGACTCAACATCTCCCAATTCCTTCTCTTTGGTGAATACTGATGCAAAGTATTCATTTAGTACCTCGCCCATTTCCTCTGGCTCCACACATAGATTCCCTTGCCTATCCTTCAGTGGGCCAACCCTTTCCCTGGCTACCCTCTTGCTTTTTATGTACGTGTAAAAAGCCTTGGGATTTTCCTTAACCCTATTTGCCAATGACTTTTCGTGACCCCTTCTAGCCCTCCTGACTCCTTGCTTAAGTTCCTTCCTACTTTCCTTATATTCCACACAGGCTTCATCTGTTCCCAGCCTTTTAGCCCTGACAAATGCCTCCTTTTTCTTTTTGACGAGGCCTACAATATCACTCGTCATCCAAGGTTCCCGAAAATTGCCGTATTTATCCTTCTTCCTCACAGGAACATGCCGGTCCTGTATTCCTTTCAACTGCCACTTGAAAGCCTCCCACATGTCAGATGTTGATTTGCCCTCAAACATCCGCCCCCAATCTATGTTCTTCAGTTCCCGCCTAATATTGTTATAATTAGCCTTCCCCCAATTTAGCACCTTCATCCTAGGACCACTCTTATCCTTGTCCACCAGTACTTTAAAACTTACTGAATTGTGGTCACTGTTACCGAAATGCTCCCCTACTGAAACATCTACCACCTGGCCGGGCTCATTCCCCAATACCAGGTCCAGTACCGCCCCTTCCCTCGTTGGACTGTCTGCATATTGTTTTAAGAAGCCCTCCTGGATGCTCCTTACAAACTCCGCCCCGTCTAAGCCCCTGGCACTAAGTGAGTCCCAGTCAATATTGGGGAAGTTGAAGTCTCCCATCACCACAACCCTGGTGTTTTTACTCTTTTCCAAAATCTGTCTACCTATCTGCTCCTCTATCTCCCGCTGGCTGTTGGGAGGCCTATAGTATACCCCCAACATTGTGACTGCACCCTTCTTATTCCTGATCTCTACCCATATAGCCTCACTGCCCTCTGAGGTGTCCTCTTGCAGTACAGCTGTGATATTCTCCTGAACCAGTAGCGCAACTCAGCCTCCCCTTTTACATCCCCCTCTATCCCGCCTGAAACATCTAAATCCTGGAACGTTTAGCTGCCAATCCTGCCCTTCCCTCAACCAGGTCTCTGTAATGGCAACAACATCATAGTTCCAAGTAGTAATCCAAGCTCTAAGTTCATCTGCCTTACCCGTAATACTTCTTGCATTAAAACATATGCACTTCAGGCCACCAGACCCGCTGTGTTCAGCAACTTCTCCCTGCCTGCTCTGCCTCAGAGCCACACTGTCCCTATTCCCTAGTTCTCCCTCAATGCTCTCACCTTCTGACCTATTGCTCCCGTGCCCACCCCCCTGCCATACTAGTTTAAACCCTCCCGTGTGACACTAGCAAACCTCGCGGCCAGGATATTTATGCCTCTCCGGTTTAGATGCAACCCGTCCTTCTTATGCAGGTCACACCTGCCCCGGAAGAGCTCCCAGTGGTCCAGATAATGGAAACCCTCCCTCCTACACCAGCTGTTTAGCCACGTGTTTAGCTGCTCTATCTTCCTATTTCTAGCCTCACTGGCACGTGGCACAGGGAGTAATCCCGAGATTACAACCCTCGAGGTCCTGTCTTTTAACTTTCTGCCTAGCTCCCTGAACTCCTGCTGCAGGACCTCATGCCCCTTCCTGCCTATGTCGTTAGTACCAATATGTACAACGACCTCTGCCTGTTTGCCCTCCCCCTTCAGGATGCCCTCTACCCGTTCGAAGACATCCTGGATCCTGGCACCAGGGAGGCAACATACCATCCTGGAGTCTCTTTCACGTCCACAGAAGCGCCTATCTGTGCCCCTGACTATAGAGTCCCCTATTACTATTACTCTTCTGCGCTTTGACCCTCCCTTCTGAACATCAGAGCCAGCCGTGGTGCCATTGCTCTGGCTGCTGCTGTTTTCCCCTGATAGGCTATCCCCCCCGACAGTATCCAAAGGGGTATATCTGTTTGAGAGGGGGACAACCACAGGGGATTCCTGCACTGACTGCCTGCCCTTTCTGGTGGCCACCCATTTCTCTGCCTGCACCTTGGGTGTGACCACATTTACATAACTGCGATCTATGACGCTTTCCGCCACCTGCATGCTCCTAAGTGCATCCAATTGCTGCTCCAACTGAACCATGCGGTCTGTGAGGAGCTCCAGTTGGGTGCACTTTCTGCAGACGAAGCCATCCGGGACGCTGGAAGCCTCCCGGACCTGCCACATCTCACAGTCAGAGCACAGCACCCCTCTAACTGACATTGCGTCAATTAATTAAAATATATTTTTTTAAATTTCAAAGTTACTGTTAACTATCTGTTTCCTAGCACTAGATTTCTAATAGAAATGCGAAAGCTAAATATAATACTCTCCGATCTCTGGCTTAGATATCCCTCTAAATTATACTTAAGTAATTATGTTTAATTAGTTACCAATGCTTAATTTTTTAATTTAGTGTAGAATCCCAACCAGCCACTCAGGCCACAGCTTTTCTGTGATGTCACTTCAGTTTCCCCCCGACACACACAATTTGAAAAAGGTATAAAAGTAAAAATGAGTAAAAATCACTTACTTACCTTCTTAGTGTTAATAATAAAATATGGTACTTGCCTCACACCAATGGGTCTTATTATTAGGTTAGAGGAGGCGGGCGGGTGGGAGACACTACACGTGTAGTGTCTCGGGTTTCCTCTCCACCAGAATTTATTGGTTGGGGGGGGGGGGCCTTCCCAGAAGTCCGCGGGTCGAGCTTCCGGTTCCCGCCTTCAATAAAAAAAATAAAACAGAAAAGAAGAACAGACACGGGACCAGGTAAGGGTTTTTAAATACTCTACTCACCTCCCAGAAGGCCCCTGCGCACCGCTCCCGCCGAAATTCAAAAGGCTTATCTGGCAGCTTGTCTGTTGGTTGTGTATTGACTTTAGTCAAGTTTTAATTCCAACAGCCTGCCTGAGGTTTGCCTGAGGTTTGACTGCAGTATGATTTAAAAATCCCCAATTCTTTCATAATAACAATAATCTTTATAGTCACAAGTAGGCTTACATTAACACTGTAATGAAGTTACTGTGAGAAGCTTTTAGGACATCCAATTTAATCAGTCTTAAAGCTAAGCCCTGGTAGGAAACCACTGGAGATGGGAGGAATTGTACAGGTAACTGACATTGGATCATCCCAGAAATAAATCATCCCATTTTCATTTTGGGGATTGATTTTGTAGAAAATAGCAATCACTGAGAGGATGTTTCAGTCACCTTGGTCAGGATGTCTCATGTACTCACTGCCTGAACCAGCTTGGACATTGGACTGCTGAAATTATAACATTCTGAACCATAACATGGATGGAGATGTTCAAACGCTGAAATGTGTACCTGTGTTGTCTTCTGTTACTGTGTAGAAGCCGCAACCTTGCCAGAAACAATAACCAGATCATCAAATTAGCACAAAGAAAAGTGTGAGTGTTCCACCAACCTCATGGTGAAGAGGTGAAAACTGTACAAAATATATACAAACAGCAGAAGGTTTCTGTGCTCTTGCTATTATCAACATCTCCACTTTAAAGATTCTTAGGTTCATGGACATCAATTTTTCCAGCCCGCTATTACATTGATGAAATTGTACTGCAAACCTTTGCGATTTCTTCAAAACAAATCATTTGTTTCCCATCTGCAGTTACTGACGTGTGTGTGAACAATCCGTGTGGACCCAATGCCTCCTGTACCCAGCAGGACGGAAGCTTCAGATGCTCCTGTGTGACTGGCTACACCCGGAATGGATCTGTCTGTACAGGTGTGTGATGGGAATCATTGACCCCATTGGGTAATTAACTGAAGTTACTGCTTCCATATAGGACTGGAGATTTTGTGTTGTGAGGTTTACTGTAATGCCACTGTTGTGTTACGTCCTCTGGGATAACACAGGCTGCAACTGGATGCAGCTTTAACCAAAAGATACTCCAGACCTTGAAGGTAGTTCAATCTAATTTATTGAACCAGTGACAGTTCTCTATGAGTTTGACTTACTGCTAACCGAAGTGTGGTTAGCTCTTAGCCACGTGCTGGAGGTGTGATACTGTACATACACCCTGACTCTGTAGATGTTCATCAGTGGAAAGAGGCGGAGTGTGAGTGCCTCGTGCCTTTTATAGTGAGATACCACCCGAGTGTCCTGCCTGATCATTGGTCATGTCCTGTTCTCTGTGTTCATTAGCGGCCTATCTGTGCCTGTCTGCATATCATGACAGCCACTTGGGGCCTTGACCCATTCAACCAACAAAGAAAATCAGTTCATCATTTAGAAGAGACATATGGTCACAGTCTAAATCTGGGTGTGTGCAGAAAGTTTACTATTGAGAAAGCTGGGAATCCTCCGATGAACTCTTCCTTTCTTCTCAACTTCAGATGTGAATGAATGTCAAAGTGGGAGCCACGACTGTCACACCTCAGCCTCCTGTTTCGACAGCCCCGGCTCTTTCCAATGTGTGTGTAAGGCTGGACATACTGGAGATGGGAGGAATTGTACAGGTAACTGACATTGAATCATCCCAGAAATAAATCATCCCATTTTCATTTTGGGGATTGATTTTGTAGAAAATAGCAATCACTGAGAGGACGTTTCAGTCACCTTGGTCAGGATGTCTCATGTACTCACTGCCTGAACCAGCTTGGACATTGGACTGCGGAAATTATAACATTCTGAACCATAACATGGATGGAGATGTTCAAACTCTGAAATGTGTACCTGTGTTGCCTTCTGTTACTGAGTAGATGTTGCAACCTTGACAGGAACAATAACCAGAGCATCAAATTAGCACAAAAAAAGTGTGAGAGTTCCACCAATCTCATGGTGAAGAGGTAAAAATTGCCCAAAATATTTAAACGGTAGAAGGTTTCTGTTCCGCTGCTATAATTATCAACATCTCAACTTTAAAGATATTTAATGTTTGTGGATATAATTCTGCCAGCCCGCTATTACATTGATGAAATTCTACTGTGCACTTTTATGATTCCTTCAAACAAATCATTTGTTTCCCACCTGCAGTTATTGACGTGTGTGTGAACAATCCGTGTGGACCCAATGCCTCCTGTACCCAGCAGGACGGAAGCTTCAGATGCTCCTGTGTGACTGGCTACACCTGGAATGGATCTGTCTGTACAGGTGTGTGATGGGAATCATTGAACTCATTGGGGAATGAACTGAAGTTACTGCTTTCATATAGCACTGGAGAATTTGTGTTGTGAGGTTCAGTGTTACACCACTCGGGGATTTACCCATGAAACCCACAGAAAGGATCAGTTCATCATTTATAAATATCATGTGGTCAAAGCCTAAATCTCGGTGTGTGGAAAGTTTCAGATTGACATATCAGCAGATCCTCCAATGATTTCCTTTCTTCTCATCTTCAGATGTGAATGAATGTCAAAGTGGAAGCCACGACTGTCACAGCTCAGCCTCCTGTTTCAACAGCCCCGGCTCTTTCCAATGTGTGTGTAAGGCTGGACATACTGGAGATGGAAGGAATTGTTCAGGTAACTGACATTGAATCATCCCAGAAATAAATCATCCCATTTCCATTTTTGGTATTGATTTTGTAGAAAATAGCAATCACTGAGAGGAGTTTCAGTCACCTTGGTCAGGATGTCTCATCTACTCGCTGCCTGAACCAGCTGGGACATTGGACTGGGGAAATTATAACATTCTGAACCATAACATGGAGGGAGATGTTCAAACGCTGTAATGTGTCCCTGTATCGCCTTCTGTTACTGAGTTGAAGTTGCAACCAGATCATCAAATTAGCACAAAGAATGTGTGAGTGTTCCACTGATCTCATGGTGAAGAGGTGAAAATAGCCCATTATATCGGATCGGGAGGAGGTTCCTGATCCCCTACTATAATTATCAACTTTAAAGATATTTATTTTATGTGGTATCATTTTGCCAACACATCATTACACTGATGAAATTCTACTGCGCATCTTTATGATTCCTTCAAACAAATCATTTGTTTCCCACCTGCAGTTATTGACGTGTGTGTGAACAATCCGTGTGGACCCAATGCCTCCTGTACCCAGCAGGACGGAAGCTTCAGATGCTCCTGTGTGACTGGCTACACCTGGAATGGATCTGTCTGTACAGGTGTGTGGTGGGAATCATTGAACCCATTGGGGAGTGAACGGAAGTTACTGCTTCCATGTAGGACTGGAGATTGTGTGTTGTGAGGTTCAGTGTTACACCACTTGGGGCCTTTACCCGCTCAACCAACAGAGGGAATCAGTTCATTGTTTATAAGAGTCATGTGGTCACAGTCTAAATCTGGGTGAGTGAAGCAAGTTTAAGTTTGTCAAAGCTGGGGGTCCTCCAATGAACTCTTCCTTTCTTCTCAACTTCAGATGTGAATGAATGAATTGTTCAGGTACCTGACACTGAATCGTCCAACCAAAAGATATTCCGATTTCCATTTTAGTTATACATTTTGTAGAAAATCGCAATCTCTGAGAGGATGTTTCAGTCACCTTGGGTCAGGATGTCTCCTCTTTATACTGCTTGAGTCAGCTGGAAGGGGTAAATTCTGCCATTCTGAACCATAATGGGGCAGCACCGTGGTGCAGTGGTTAGCACTGCTGCCTACTACGCTAAGGACCCGGGTTCGATCCCAGCTCTAAGTCACTGCCTGTGTGGACTTTGCACATTCTCCCCTGTTTGCGTGGGTTTCGCCCCCACAACCCAAAGATGTGCAGGGTAGGTGGATCGGCCACGCTAAATTGACCCTAAATTGGAGAAAAAAATAATTAAGTAATCTAAATTTATTTAAGTAAAAATTCTGATCGATAACATGGAGGAGGAGTTCAAATGCTGAACTGTGTCGTTCATACCTGTAAAACCTCTGATCCTATCGAACAGTTTACTCACGCAAAGGCTTACCTCAGTGTCTTTAATAACGAGGAGAGCAAACCTCAAATTCACGTTCAATAATATTTATTGAACACAATTAACCCGTAAGCTACCCTCAAGGTATACTCTAGAGGTACCCAAGATCACTGTATATTACCTGCAAAGATGGCTTGGTAGGGCTCTGGATACAATCACTACATTCCTCTGGTCCGTCTTCGCGAAGGTGGTTCTCGCCTACACTTGCTTGCTTCCTTCCTTGCTTGTCTGGTCTGGTCTGCTCGCCTCTGGTCTGATCAAAGTCTCCTCCCACGTTGAGTCTTTGCTCCTGGTGTGCCTTAGCTGCATGTTTTTATCCTCCTTCCTTCGCTCCCTTTTGCCATTTCCTCTGGTTTTCTGCCAATGATGCCTCGAGTGGAGGTCTCAGCAGCCAATGGTCCAGTTCATGAATGTTTGACACCACACCTGAGCCCGCTCCAGGTGTCTAATCTCTGGCGGTGGGGGCTTACCATAGAGGTAACAGCAGAAACTCTGGGTGACAAAACGTCTGGCCCAATCTGGGCTACTGACAATGGACCTGTGCATATCAACAGTGTGCGATGATCTCCTTGATGGGTGTTTGACGGGGCAGGTTCAGACATGTTCTGGCAGCTTGTCTGTTGGTTGTGGTCAAGTCTGAATTCCAACAGCCTGTTTGAGGTTTGACTGAAGTATGAATTCAAAATGCCCAATTCTTTAATTTAGGACATCCAATTTAATCGGTCTTAATGCTAAGCCCTGGTAGGCCACCACAGTCATCTTCTGTTACTGAGTAGAGGTTGCAATTTGACAGGAACAATAACCAGATCATCAAATTAGCACAAAGAAAAGTGTGAGTGTTCCACCAATCTCATGGTGAAGAGGTGAAAACAGCCCAATATATCTAAACGGCAGAAGACTCCTGTGCTCCTGCGATAATTATCAACATCTCCACTTTAAAGCTTTAATGTTTCTAGATTATGACTTTGCCACCGCACTATTAGAAATGAAATTCTTCTGCGCATCTTTGCAATTTATTCAAATCAAACCTTTTGTTTCCTATCTGCAGTTATTGACGTGTGTGTGAACAATCCATGTGGACCCAATGCCTCCTGTACCCAGCAGGACGGAAGCTTCAGATGCTCCTGTGTGACTGGCTACACCTGGAATGGATCTGTCTGCACAGGTGTGTGATGGGAATCATTGAACCCACTGGGGGATGAACTGAAGTTACTGCTTCCATATAGGACTGGAGATTTTGTGTTGTGAGGTTCAGTATGACACCACTTGGGGACTTTATCCATTAAACCAACAAAAAGGATCAGTTCATCATTTATAAGAGTCATGAGGTCAAAGCGTAAATCTCGGATCTCAAAGCATAGCAAGTTTCAGATCGACAAAGCTGGGGATCCTCCAATGAACTCTTCCTTTCTTCTCAACTTCAGATGTGAATGAATGTCAAAGTGGAAGCCACGACTGTCACAGCTCAGCCTCCTGTTTGAACATACCCGGCTCTTTCCAATGTGTGTGTAAGGCTGGACATACTGGAGATGGGAGGAATTGTTCAGGTAACTGACACTGAATCATCCAACCAAAAGATATTCCCATTTCCAATTTAGTTATTCATTTTGTAGAAAATAGCAATCTCTGAGAGGATGTTTCAGTCACCTTGGTCAGGATGTCTCATCTGTATAATGCTTGAGCCAGCTGGGACATTGGAAGGGGTAAATTCTACCATTCTGAACCATAATGTGGCGGCACTGTGGCGCAGCGGTTAGCACTGCTGCCTACTACGCCAAGGACCCGGATTCGATCAAGGCTCTAAGTCACTGTCTGCGTGGAGTCCCTGTTTCTGTGTAGGTTTCACCCCCGCAACTCAAAGATGTGCAAGGTAGGTGGATTGGCCACGCTAAATTGCCCCTTAATTGGAGAAAAAAATAAATAGGTAATCTAAATTTATTTAAATAAAAATTCTGGGGCGAAATTCTCCGGTATAGGCGACAAGTCCGCCGACAGACGCCAAAAAACGGCACAAGTCAGTCGGGCATCGCGCCACCCCAAAGGTGCAGAATCCTCCGCATCTTGGGGGGCCGAGCCCTAACCTTGAGCAGCTAGGCCCTCGCCGGACTGATTTCCGCCCCGCCAGCTGGCGGAAGTGACCTGCCAGCTGGCGCGGAAATTACATTGCCGGGCGACGCATGCGCGGGAGCGTTAGCGGCCGCTCACGGCATCCCCGCGCATGCGCTGTGCAGGGAGTCTCTTCCGCCTCCACCATGGTGGAGAACGTGGCGAAGGCGGAAGGAAAAGAGTGCCCCCACGGCACAGGCCCGCCCGCTGATCGGTGGGCCCCGATCGCGGGCAATGCCACCGTGGGGGCACACCCCAGGGCCAGATCGCCCCGCACCCCCCCCCACGACCCCGGAGCCCGCCCGCGCCGCCTTGTCCCACCGGTAAGGTAGGTGGTTTAATCCACGCCGGTGGGACAGACATTCTAGCAGCGGGACTTCGGCCCATCCGGACCGGAGAATCGCGGGGGGTGGCCCGCCAACCGACGCGGCGCGATTCCCGCCCCCGCCGAATCTCCGGTGCCGGAGAATTCGGCAACCGGCGGGGGCGGGATTCACGCCAGCCCCCGACGATTCTCCGACCCGGCGGGGGGTCGGAGAATCTCGCCCCTGATCCATCACATGGAGGAGGAGTTCAAATGCTGAACTGTATCATTCATACCTGTAAAACCTCTGATACTATCGAACGGTTTACTCACGCAAAGGCTTACCTCAGTGTCTTTAATAACGAGGAGAGCAAACCACAAATTCACGTTCAACAATATTTATTTAACACAATTAACCAGTAAGCTACCCACAAGGTATCCTCTAGAGGTACCCAAGATCAGTGTATATTACCCGCAAAGATGGCTTGGTAGGGCAATGGATACAATCACTACATTCCTCTGGTCCGTCTTCGCGAAGGTGGTTCTCGCCTACACTTGCTTGCTTCCTTCCTTGCTTGTCTGGTCTGGTCTGCTCTTCTCTGGTCTGATCAAAGTCACCTCCCACGTTGAGTCTTTGCTCCTGGTGTGCCTTCGCTGCGTGTTTTTATCCTCCTTCCTTCGCTCCCTTTTGCCATTTCCTCTGGCTTTCTGTCGATGATGCCTCGAGTGGAGGCCTCAGCAGCCAATGGTCCAGTTGATGACCATTTGACAGGACACCTGAGCCTGCTCGAGGTGTCCAATCTCTGGTGGTCTGGGCTGCACATAACCTGTTCCCATATAAGGTAACAGCAGAAACTCAGCGTGGCAGAAAGTCTGGCCCAAACTGGCCTACTGACAATAGACCAGTGCATATCAACAGGGTACGATGATCTCCTTGATGGGTGTTTGACGGGGCAGGTTCAGACATGTTCTGGCAGCTTGTCTGTTGATGTGTCTTGGATGCCTGTTTTCAAAGAACAAAGAACAACCCAGGCCCTTCAAGCCTGCGCCGACCATGGTACCTGCCTCAACTAAAACTGTCTGCACTCTGTTCCTTTGCAACCTTTTGCTATTTTCTCTGGCGTGATGTCAATTGTGCCTCGGGAGGAGGTCTCAGCAGCCAATGGTCTGGTTCATGACCGTTTGACACCACACCTGATCTCGCTCGAGGTGCCCCATCTCTGGTTGTGTGGGCTGCACATAACCTGTTTCCATATAAGGTAACAGCAGAAACTCTGGGTGACAGAAAGTCTGGCCCAATCTGGGCTACTGACAATGGACCTGTGCATATCAACAGTGTGCGATGATCTCCTTGATGGGTGTTTGACGGGGCAGGTTCAGGCATGTTCTGGCAGCTTGTCTGTTGGTTGTGGTCAAGTCTGAATTCCAACAACCTGTTTGAGGTTTGACTGAAGTATGAATTCAAAATGCCCAATTCTTTAATTTAGGACATCCAATTTAATCGGTCTTAATGCTAAGCCCTGGTAGGCCACCACAGTCGTCTTCTTTTACTGAGTAGAGGTTGCAATTTGACAGGAACAATAACCAGATCATCAAAATTGCACAGAGAAAAGTGAGAGTGTTCCACCAATCTCATGGTGAATAGGTGAAAACAGCCCAATATATCTAAACGGCAGAGAATTCCTGTGCTCCTGCGATAATTATCAACATCTCCACTTTAAAGCTTTAATGTTTATAGATTATGACTTTGCCACCGCACTATTAGAAATGAAATTCTACTGCGCGTCTTTGCGATTTATTCAAAACAAACCTGTTGTTTCCTATCTGCAGTTATTGACGTGTGTGTGAACAATCCGTGTGGATACAATGCCTCCTGTATCCAGCAGGACGGAAGCTTCAGATGCTCCTGTGTGACTGGTGTTGCTCTCTTTGGTTGGCTCTGAATATGGCGGTCAATATGGTCACCTTCCTTAATCCTAATTATGTTTGCTCTAGAGTCGCCAGGTATCTCTCGATACCGCCACAAGGTTCAAACCCGAACACTGATCAAAGAGCCAATACACCAGTTAGTTAGTTCAAAGTCAACACTATTTATTTACACACACAGTAATATCTACTCATGCACGAAATACTACAGACTAAACTATCACTACTGCTAAAGCCTATACTTTGCTTCGGGTGCCCACTCAGTCAGAGGAACATTGGCCGTTGTTCGATTCTGAGGTTGCTGGGGTCGAAGTGGTGAAGGGAAAACAGCTAAGGTCGTCTGTCTGGTAGCGAGCGTTGACCTTGGACTTACTTGCTTCTGGTGCAGCTGGTGGAAGGGTCTCTCCTCGGTGAGAGCTGGGTCCAAGAGAGCGATTCTCTCTTAGGGCCATCTACTTATATCCGAATGGGCTTCGCGCGCTTTTGGGTGGGCCTTGAACTTGGCCCCAATCAATTGGGCTGTATCTTGATCACAATTATTGATCTTGACCAATAAAGGGGTGTGTGCACTGATGGCTGGGCGTGTTTTAGGTGGCGGTTGGCCTGGCTTTGTTTATGCTTTCGGGTTGGGGAACTGGCGCCGTGAGGTCTGGGGCCAGATCGGTTACTTAAGTATCTTCCTTTGTTCCCGGAGATGGGCCATCCATATGCTAATGGGCCTATAGTTTCAGTCTCGTCTGGGAGCTGTGGCTCCAATATGCAGACAGGCTCTGTGCCTGCTTGCTTTCTTAACATTGTCCATTTTTCCCTGCGATCTTTGCAAATGTCCATTTTGTATTCTGGAAGTGGCCATCCCAGATGGCTACACCTGGAATGGATGGAATGGATCTGTCTGTACAGGTGTGTGATGGGAATCATTGGGAAATGAACTGAAATTACTGTTTCCACATAGGACTGGAGAATTTGTGTTGTGAGGTTCAGTGTTCTGAGTAGAGGTTGCAATTTGACAGGAACAATAACCAGATCATCAAATTAGCACAAACAAAGTGTGAGTGTTCCACCAATCTCATGGTGAAGAGGTGAGAACTGCCCAAAATATCTAAACGGCAGAAAGTTTCTGTTATCCTGCTATAATTATCAACATCGCCACTTTAAACATACTTTTCTTTATGAGAATCAATTTTTCCAGCCCACTATTACATCAAAGAAATTCTACTGCGCACCTTTCTGATTTCTTCAAAACAAACCATTTGTTTTCTAGCTGCAGTTATTGACGTGTGTGTGAACAATCCGTGTGGACCCAATGCCACCTGTACCCAGCAGGACGGAAGCTTCAGATGCTCCTGTGTGACTGGCTACACCTTGAATGGATCTGTCTGTACAGGTGTGTTGTTTTAATCATTGACCCCATTGGGAATGAACTGAAGTTACTGCTTCCATATGGGACTTGAGATTTTGTGTTGTGAGGTTCAGTGTTACGCCACTTGGGGCCTTTACCCATTGAAACAACAGAGGGAATCAGTTCATCGTTTATAAGAGTCATTTGGTCACAGTCTAAATCAGGGTGTGTGCAGAAAGTTTAATATTGACAAAGCTGGGGATCCTCTAATGAACTCTTCCTTTCTTCTCAACTTCAGATATGAATGAATGTCAAAGTGGAAGCCACGACTGTCACAGCTCAGCCTCCTGTTTCAACAGCCCCGGCTCTTTCCAATGTGTGTGTAAGGCTGGAAACACTGGAGATGGGAGGAATTGTTCAGGTAACTGACATTGAATTATCCCAGGAATAAATCATCTCATTTCTATTTTGGGGATTGATTTTGTAGAAAATAGCAATCACTGAGAGGATGTTTCAGTCACCTTGGTCAGGATGTCTCATCTGCTCACTGCCTTAACCAGCTGGGACATTGGACTGGGAAAATTATAACATTCTGAACCATAACATGGAGGGAGATGTTCAAAAGCTCAAATGTGTCCCTGTGTCGCCTTCTGTTACTGAGTAGAAGTTGCAACCTTGACAGGAACAATAACCAAATCATCAAAAAAAGTGTGAGCATTCCACCAATCTCATGGTGTAGAGGTGAAAATTGCCCAAAATATCTAAACGGCAGAAGGTTCCTGTGCTATAATTATCAACATCTCAAGTTTAAAGATATTTAATGTTTGTGGATATAATTCTGCCAGCCCTCTATTACAGTGATGAAGTGCTACTGCACACCTTTATGATTCCTTCAAACAAATCATTTGTTTCCCACCTGCAGTTATTGACGTGTGTGTGAACAATCCGTGTGGACCCAATGCCTCTTGTAGCCAGCAGGACGGAAGCTTCAGATGCTCCTGTGTGACTGGCTACACCTGGAATGGATCTGTCTGTACAGGTGTGTGATGGAAATCATTGACCCCATTGGGGAATGAACTGAAGTTACTGCCTCCAAATAGGACTGGAGATTGTGTGTTGTGAGGTTCAGCGCTACACCAATTGGCACCTTTACCCACAGAAAGGATCAGTTCATAATTTATAAGTGTCATGAGGTCAAAGCCTAAATCTCAGTGTGTAGAAAGTTTCAGATTGACAAAGTTGGGAATCCCCCAATGAACACTTCCTTTCTTCTCAACTTCAGATGTGAATGAATGTCAAAGTGGAAGCCACGACTGTCACAGCTCAGCCTCCTGTTTCAACAGCCCCGGCTCTTTCCAATGTGTGTGTAAGGCTGGACATACTGGAGATGGGAGGAATTGTTCAGGTACCTGACACTGAATCGTCCAACCAAAAGATATTCCCATTTCCATGTTAGTTATTCATTTTGTCGAAAATAGCAATCTCTGAGAGGATGTTTCAGTCACCTTGGTCAGGATGTCTCCTCTTTATACTGCTTGAGTCAGCTGGGACATTGGAAGGGGTAAATTCTGCCATTCTGAACCATAATGGGGCAGCACCGTGGCACAGTGGTTAGCACTGCTGCCTACTACGCTAAGGACCCGGGTTCGATCCAGGCTCTAAGTTACTGTCTGTGTGGAGTTCGCACATTGTCCCCATTTCTGTGTGGGTTTCACCCCCACAACCCAAAGATGTGCAGGGTAGGTGAATTGGCCATGTTAAATGCCCCTTAATTGGAGAAAAAAATAAATAGGTAATCTAAATTTATTTAAATAGGAATACTGATCCATAACATGGAGGAGGAGTTCAAATGCTGAACTGTGTCGTTCATACCTGTAAAACATCTGATCCTATCGAACGGTTTACTCACGCAAAGGCTTACCTCAGTGTCTTTAATAACGAGGAGAGCAAACCACAAATTCACGTTCAACAATATTTATTAAACACAATTAACCCGTAAGTTACCCACAAGGTATACTCTAGAGGTAACCAAGATCAGCGAATATTATCCGCAAAGATGACTTGGTTGGGCTATGGAGACGATCACTACATTCCCCTGGTCTGTCTTCGCGAAGGTGGTTCTTGCCAACACTTGCTTGCTTCCTTCCTTGCTTGTCTGGTCTGGTCTGGTCTGCTTTTCTCTGGTCTGATCAAAGTCACCTCCCATGTTGAGTCTTTGCTCCTGGTGTGCCTTGGCTGCGTGTTTTTATCCTCCTTCCTTCGCTCCCTTTTGCCATTTCCTCTGGCTTTCTGCCAATGAGCCAATGATGCCTTGAGAGGAGGTCTCAGCAGCCAATGGTCAAGTTCATGACCATTTGCCAGGACACCTGAGCCCGCTCCAGGTGTCCAATCTCTGGTGGTGTGGGCTGCTCATAACCTGTTCCCATATAAGCCAACAGCAGAAACTCAGGGTGGCAGAAAGTCTGGCCCAAACTGGCCTACTGACAAGAGACCAGTGCATATCAATGAGGTGCGATGATCTCCTTGATAGGTGTTTGACGGGGCAGGTTCAGACATGTTCTGGCAAATTGTCTGTTGGTTGTGGCCAAGTCTGAATTCCAACAACCTGTTTGAGGTGTGACTGAAGTATAAATTCAAAATGCCCAATTCTTTAATTTAGGACATCCATTTTAATTGGCCTTAATGCTAGGCCCTAGTAGGCCAACATAGTCGTCTTCTGTTACTGAGTAGAGGTTGCAATTTGACAGGAACAATAACCAGATCATCAAAATAGCACAAAGAAAAGTGTGAGTGTTCCACCAATCTCATGGTGAAGGGGTGAGAACTGCCCAAAATATCAAATGATTAAATTTGTTAAAGGCAACTAGAACAAGTTGTATGGTTTCCATGGTCACAAATCAATCATACATTTTTGCTCTGTGTTTGAATTTTCTCTTCCAACCTTTTGCCAGTGATTTCCAGGGATTATTCTGTCCAGAATCAGCCATGAATTTGTATTTTTGTACAACGAGCAACCCTAATATCTGGGGGTATGTTAAGATTGACAAAGCTGGGGATCCTCCAATGAACTCTTCCTTTCTTCTCAACTTCAGATGTGAATGAATGTCAAAGTGGAAGCCACGACTGTCACAGCTCAGCCTCCTGTTTCAACAGCCCCGGCTCTTTCCAATGTGTGTGTAAGGCTGGACATACTGGAGATGGGAGGAATTGTACAGGTAACTGACAATGAATCATCCCAGCAACAAATATCCCCCTTTTTATTTTAGGTATTCATTTTGTCGAAAATAGCAATCTCTGAGAGGATGTTTCAGCCACCTTGGTAGGGATGTCTCATCTACTCACTGCCTGAACCAGCTGGGACATTGGAAGGGGGAACATTCTGAACAATAACATGGAGGAAGGTGTTTAAAGCTGAAATCCATTCCTGTGTTGTGTTGTACCTGTAAAACCTCTGATACTTTCGACTGGTTTAGTTGCAGAAAGGTTTACCTCTGTATCTTTATTAACTAGGAGAATAAACCACAAACAGAAATTCAAGTGCAAAAATATTTATTTAACACAATTAACCCTTAAATCACCCACAGACTATCCACCAGAAATACCCAAGATCAGTGTATACTACCCGCAAGGGTGGCTTGGTAGGTCGATGGTTTCGATCACTGCTTCCCTCTGCTCCGTCGTTGCGAAGGTTGTTCTCGCTGGTAGTCTCTTCCTTCATTTTCTGGTCTGGTCTGGTCGGGCCTTCTCTGGACTGGTCAATGAATACAGCTGAGCCTTCAAGCAGCCAACACTACGTCCGCTTTTGACCAGGCTAGCCTGCTTTGAAAGCTACCTCCGAACATCCGCTGAGGAACCCTCAGACGCAAAGAAACTCCAGGTCCTTTATTCACGGGTGAGTCCTGACATTTTTCCTCTCATCAGTGATGCGCCCACTTATTCTGAAGCAATGGAGCTCCTGAAAGGATATTACGTTCGGTCAGTCAAAAAACTATACGCCAGGCACCTCCTGTCCACGAGACAGAAACACCCCGGTGATTCCCTAGATGATTTCTGGCGTGCCCTGCACATCCTGGGGTGGAACTGTGACTGCCAGGCAGTTTCGGCAGTCCAGCATACAGAACGTTTAATCAGAGACGCCTCCGTTATGGGCGTGGGGTTGGCGTACGTACGCCAGCGCCTCTTGGAAGGGGGTACGCTTGATCTTGCAGGAACCAGGCCAATTCGTTAACAGTGGCCTCCCATAATGTCCAGTCGTATGCCCCCGACCGCACAGCACCCTCATGGGCATCGTGGGCCCCACCAGCTACCGACCTCAGCCCACCGCAAACCTGCGC
This sequence comes from Scyliorhinus torazame, assembly GCF_047496885.1. Classification (NCBI taxonomy): domain Eukaryota; kingdom Metazoa; phylum Chordata; class Chondrichthyes; order Carcharhiniformes; family Scyliorhinidae; genus Scyliorhinus; species Scyliorhinus torazame. The sequence goes on from NC_092725.1 coordinate 53,713,823, forward strand.
CGCACGGCAGCCAGCCAACCCCGGGAGGCCCAAATGCTACTTCTGCAGGCAGAACAAACACCCCCGGCAGCGCTGCCCGGCACCGAGCGCAACCTGCAACGTATGCGGAAAGAAGGGACATTTTGCTGCTGTGTGCCAGGCCAAGTCGGTTGCCGCTGTTTCTAGACCCAGTGTTCCTACACCCCCCACATGCGGCCCATGGGCGCCGCCATCTTTAATGCCACCCGCCATGTGCGCCGCGTGGGCACCGCCATCTTCGGCGCCATTTTGGACGGCGCCTCAGGACCCCTGCTCGTCGGGAAGCACGTCTGGCCGCTCGTCACCTGCCACCACTGCTGACCAGCCCGGGGCCTCCCAGCATCGGCCGCAGCTCGCCTTGATCACCCTCGACAAGTCCTGGTCCCACAACTTCGCGACCGCAACGACAACGGTGAAAATCGATTGGCACATGACGTCCTGCCTTTTTGACTCCGGGAGCTACATCCACCCCATGACGGTAAGGCGCTGCTCCCTCGCGGTACACCCGTTTACCCAGAAAATCTCCCTGGCCTCCGGATCCCATTCCGTGGAAAATCCGGGGGTACTGCATCGCGACCCTCACCGTCCAAGCCGTAGAGTTCGGCAACTTCCGGCTCTCCATCCTCTCCCACCTCTGCGCTGCCCTGTTACTCGGCCTGGACCTCCAGTGCCACCTCCAAAGCTTAACTTTAAAATTCGGCGGACCCCTACCCCCCCCTCACCGTATGTGGCCTCACGATCCTTAAGGTCGATCCACCTTCCTTGTTTGCAAACCTCACCCCAGATTGCAAACCCGTCGCCACCAGGAGCAGACGGTACAGCGCCCAGGACAGGACCTTCATCAGGTTGGAGGTCCAACGGCTTTTGCGGGAAGGCATCATTGAGGCCAGCAACAGCCCCAGGAGAGCCCAAGTGGTAGTAGTAAAGACTGGGGGGGAAACACAGGATGGTCATTGACTACAGTCAGGCCATTAATCGGTACACGCAGCTCGACACGTACCACCTCCCACGCATATCTGATAAGGTCAATCAGATTGCACAGTATCAGGTCTTTTCCACAGTGGACCTGAAGTCCGCCTACCACCAGCTCCCCATCCGCCCTGAGGACCGCCAATACACTGCGTTCGAAGCAGATGGCTGCCTCTATCAATTCCTTAGGGTTCTCTTCGGCATCACTAATGGGGTCACAGTCTTCCAACGTGAGATGGACCGAATGGTTGACCAGTACGGACTGTGGGCCACCTTCCCGTACCTAGGCAACATCACCATCTGCGGCCACAATCAGCCGGACCATGACGCTAACCTTTTAAAATTTCTCCACACTGCCAAACTCCGTAATCTCATGTACAATAAGGAGAAATGCGTGTTCCATACTAACCGCTTAGCCATCCTTGGCTATGTTGTGGAAAATGGAGTTCTAAGGCCCGACCCCGACCACATGCGCCCCCTCATGGAACTCCCACTGCCCCAAAGCCCTGAAACGATGCCTGGGGTTCTTCTCCTATTACGCCCAGTGGGTCCCTAACTATGTGGACAAGGCCCGCCCAGTCATTCAGTCCACAGTCTTTCCCCTGACGGCTGAGGCCCGCCAGGCCTTTAACCGCATTAAGGCAGACATCGCCAAGGCCACGATGCACGCAGTCGACGAGTCCCTCCCCTTTCAGGTCGAGAGCGATGCATTGGACATAGCTCTGGCCGCCATCCTCAACAAGCGGGCAGGCCCGTGGCATTTTTTCTCCGCACACGGCATGCCTCCGAAATTCGGCACTCCTCTGTCGAAAAGGAGGCTCAAGCCATTGTGGAAGCTGTGTGGCATTGGAGGCATTACCTGGCTGGCAGGAGATTCACTCTCCTCACTGACTAACGGTCGGTTGTCTTCATGTTCAATAATACACAGCGGGGCAAGATCAGAAACGATAAGATCTTGAGGTGGAGGATCGAGCTCTCCACCTATAATTACGAGATTTTGTAACGCCCCGGGAAGCTCAACGAGCCCCCCGATGCCCTATCCCGAGGTACATGTGCCAGCGCACAAGTGGACCGACTCCGGGCTCTCCACGATGGCCTCTGTCACCCGGGGGTCACCTGGGTCTTCCACTTTATCAAGGCCTGCAATCTGCCTTACTCCGTTAAGGAGGTCAGGGCCATCACCGGAGACTGCCAGGTCTGCGCGGAGTGCAAACCGCACTTCTACCGGCCAGATCGAGCGCACCTGGTGAAGGCCTCCCGCCCCTTTGAGCGCCTCAGCATGGACTTCAAAGGGCCCCTCCCCTCCACCGACCGCAACACGTACTTTCTGAACATGTCGATGAGTACTCCCAGTTTCCCTTCGCCAACCCATGCCCCGATATGACTTGTGCCACGGTCGTTAAAGCACTCCACAGCATCTTTGCCCTGTTCGGTTTCCCCATCGGGAATCCTTCTTTATGAGTGATGAGCTGCGTCAGTTCCCGCTCAGCAACGGCATTGCCTCGAGGAGGACAACCAGCTACAACCCCCGGGGAAACGGACAGGTGGCGAGGGAGAACGGGACAGTCTGGAAGGCCGTCCTCCTGGCCCGATAATCTAAAAATCTCCCGGTCTCCCGCTGGCAGGATGTCCTCCCCAACGCACTCCACTCCATCCGGTTGTTCCTCTGCACCGCAACTAACAAAACCCTCCATGAACGTCTCTTTGCGTTCCCCAGGAGGTCCACCTCCGGGGTCTCGCTCCCAACATGGCTGACAGTTCCTGGACTCGTCCTCCTTCACAAACACGTGCGGACCCATAAGTCGGACCCGTTGGTTGAAAGAGTCCACCTCCTGCAAGTGAACCCACAGTACGCCTAAGTGGCACACCCCGATGGGCGCCAGGACACAGTCTCCCTCCGGGATCTGGCACAGGCTGGATCCCCACCCATGGCTGCCCACCCGACACCCCCCCTCTCCAGTTGCCCCAGCGCCACTCATCCTCCCCCCCAGTGCACCTCACCGCTGCCCCAGGAGGATCCGTCCTCCCACTGGTTCCACTCAGGGGCGACGAAGACGAGGACAACACGCTCCCGGAGTCACAGGAGACCAAGTTGGTGCCCGCATTACCACCAGGACTGAGGCAATCACAGCGGAGGATCAAGGCCCCCGACAGACTGAACTTGTAAACTTTTTCCACCACCCCCGCCGGACTCTTTTTTTAACAGGGGGTGAATGTGGTAGTCACCACTAACCATATTAGATGTAGTACGGTAAGACTCATATACTAGAGGTACATGGGTAAACCCCTGCCTGCTGTCTCCGCCCAGTAGGCGGTGTATAAATGTGTGTGCTCGCCAGTGCTGCTCCCATTCTGGTAGCAGCTACAGGAGGCAACACATCTTTGCTCAATAAAGCCTTGATTATTCACTACTCTCGTCGTTGTAGTAATTGATAGTGCATCACATTTCCTCTGGCTTTCGGCCAATGATCCTTGGGAGGAGGTGTCAACAGCCAATGGCCCAGTTCATGACCTGTTAACAGGACACCTGAGCCCGCCCCAGGTGACCCATCTCTGGTGGTGTGGGCTGTACATAACCTGTTCCCATATAAGGTAGCAGCAGAAATTCTGGGTGACAGAAAGTCCGGCCCAATCTGGGCTACTGACTTAGACCTGTGCTTATTAATAGGGTGCGATGATCTCCTTGATGGGTGATTGACCATGGCGCAGGTCCAGACATATTCTGGCAGCTTGTCTGTTGGTTGTATATTTGAGTTTGGTCCAGTCTGAATTCCAACAGCCTGCCTGAGGTTTGATTTAAAAATCCCCAATTCTTTCATAATGACAATAATCTTTATAGTCACAAGTAGGCTTACATTAACACTGTAACGAAGCTAATGTCAGATGCTTTTAGAGCATCCAATTTAATCAGCCTTAAAGCTAGGCCCTGGTAGGAAACCACTGTTGCCTTCTGTTACTGTGTAGAAAGTTGCCACCTTGCCAGAAACAATAACCAGATCATCAAATTAGCACAAAGAAAAGTGTGAGTGTTCCACCAATCTCATGGTGAAGAGGTGAAAACTGCCCAAAATATATAAACAGCAGAAGGTTTCTGTGCTCCTGCTATTATCAACACCTCCACTTTAAAGATACTTATGTTCATGGAAATCAATTTTTCCAGCTATATTGATGAAATTGTCCTGCACACCTTTGCGATTTCTTCAAAACAAACCATTTGTTTCCCACCTGCAGTTATTGACGTGTGTGTGAACAATCCGTGTGGACCCAATGCCTCCTGTACCCAGCAGGACGGAAGCTTCAGATGCTCCTGTGTGACTGGCTACACCTGGAATGGATCTGTCTGTACAGGTGTGTGATGGGAATCATTGAACCCATTGGGGAATGAACTGAAGTTACTGCTTCCATATAGGACTGGAGAATTTGTGTTGTGAGGTTCAGTGTAACACCACTTGGGGCCTTTACCCGTTCAACCAACAGAGGGAATCAGTTCATCGTTTATAAGAGTCATTTGGTCACAGTCTAAATCTGGGTGTGTGCAGAAAGTTTAATTTTGACAAAGCTGGGGTCCTCCAATGAACTCTTCCTTTCTTCTCAACTTCAGATGTGAATGAATGTCAAAGTGGAAGCCACGACTGTCACAGCTCAGCCTCCTGTTTCAACAGCCCCGGCTCTTTCCAATGTGTGTGTAAGGCTGGACACACTGGAGATGGGAGGAATTGTACAGGTAACTGACATTGAATCATCCCAGAAATAAATCATCCCATTCCCATTTTGGGGATTGATTTTGTAGAAAATAGCAATCACTGAGTGGATGTTTCAGTCACCTTGGTCAGGATGTCTCATCTACTCACTGCCTGAACCAGCTGGGACATTGGACTGGGGAAATTATAACATTCTGAACCATAACATGGAGGGAGATGTTCAATCGCTGAAATGTGTCCCTGTGTCGCCTTCTGTGACTGAGTGGAAGTTGCAACCTTGACAGGAACAATAACCAGATCATCAAAAAAAGTGTGAGCGTTCCACCAATCTCATGGTGTAGAGGTGAAAATTGCACCAAATATCTAAACGGCAGAAGGTTTCAGTTCCCCTGCTATAATTATCAACATTTCCACTTTAAAGATATTTAATGTTTATGGATATAACTTTGCCAGCCCGTTATTACATTGATGAAATTCTACTGTGCACCTTTATGATTCCTTCAAACAAATCATTTCTTTCCCATTTGCAGTTATTGACGTGTGTGTGAGCAATCCGTGTGGACCTAATGCCTCCTGTACCCAGCAGGACGGAAGCTTCAGATGCTCCTGTGTGACTGGCTACACCTGGAATGGATCTGTCTGTACAGGTGTGTGATGGGAATCATTGATCCCATTGCGGATTGAACTGAAGTTACTGCCTCCATATAGCACTGGAGATTTTGTGTTGTGAGGTTCAGTGCTCCACCAATTGGCACCTTTACCCATTAGACCCACAGAATGGATCAGTTCATCATTTATAAGAGTCACGAGGTCAAAGCCTAAATCTGGGTGTGTAGAAAATCTAAGATTGACAAAGCTGGGGATCCTCCAATGAACTCCTCGTTTCTTCTCAACTTCAGATGTGAATGAATGTCAAAGTGGAAGCCACGACTGTCACAGCTCAGCCTCCTGTTTCAACAGCCCCGGCTCTTTCCAATGTGTGTGTAAGGCTGGACATACTGGAGATGGAAGGAATTGTTCAGGTAACTGACACTGCAAAAAGATGTGCAGGGTAGGTGGGGTTTAGGGTTGTGGGCCGAGGTAGAGTGCTCTTTCTGAGGGTCAGTGCAGACTTGATGGGCCTGATGGCCTCCTTCAGACCTGCAGGAATTCTATGGTTCTATCTGTCATGATATGCACTCATGCACATAATGAGATACAGACAGGCAGTGACAGACATCCAGTGCAGCCAATCAACACACAGGACAGAACACAACCAATCACCAGGCAGAACACTAGAAGGTGGTCTCCCACTATAAAACACACGAGGCATAAACTCTCTGCCTCTTTCCACTGGTGACAACTGGAGTGACAGTCAGGGTGTATATTTCAGTTAGCACCTTCTACAATTGGCTCAGAGCTAGTCTGGTGTAGTTAGTTATAGTAAGCACGCTTAGATTAGTAGAGTGTCAAACCCACAGCGAACTGTATGCACTGCTCAGCAAGTTCAATAAAGCGTATTGAACCAACACCAACAGCCCCGGCTCTTTCCAATGTGTGTGTAAGGCTGGACATACTGGAGATGGAAGGAACTGTTCAGGTAACTGACATTGAATTATCCCAGAAATAAATCATCCCATTTCCATTTTGGGGATTGATTTTGTAGAAAATAGCAATCTTTGAGAGGATGTTTCAGCCACCTTGGTCGGGATGTCTCATCTACTCACTGCCTGAACCAGCTGGGACATTGGAAGGGGAAAATTATGATATTCTGAACAATAACATGGAGGAAGGTGTTTAAATGCTGAAATGTATTCCTGTGTTGCGTTGTACCTGTAAAACCTTTGATGCTTTCGACTGGTTTACTTACGGAAAGGTTTACCTCGGTGTCTTTATTAACGAGGAGAATAAACCACAAACAGAAATTCAAAAATATTTATTTAACACAATTAACCCTTAAATCACCCACAGAATATCCACCAGAGATACCCAAGATCAGTGTATACTACCCGCAAGGGTGGCTTGGTAGGGCTATTGTTTCGATCACTGCGTCCCTCTGCTCCGTCGTCGCGAAGTTGGTTCTCGCTGGCAGTCTCTTCCTTCCTTTTCTGGTCTGGTCTGGTCGGGCCTTCTCTGGACTGGTCAAGGTCACCTCCCTCGGCTAGTCTTTACTCCTGATGTGCCTCGGGTGCCTGTTTTTACCCCCCTTACTTCACACCCTGTTATAACCTGCCTACTTACCATTGGCTGGGGACTAATGACTATCCCACAATCCTGTGGGAGTCTGAGCTTCCCCAATGAGGGGGGCGGAGAAACCACGAGTAAACACCTAGTATAAATAAGCTGGCCAGTTCAGGAACCAGGAGGAAGGAGTATGTAGCAAGGGAAGTTACTGCTACTGTTATGTATATATGTGATAGTAAATAAATGTTATTACTTTGTATCCTTAAAACTCGTGCTGGATTCTTCGTGGCCCTTACAAAACACCCTTTTGCCATTTCCTCTGGCTTTCGGCCAATGATCCTTGGGAGGAGGTGTCAACAGACAATGGTCCGGTTCATGACCTTTTAACAGGACACCTGAGCCCGCCCCAGCCTGCATGGTGTGGGCTGCACATAACCTGTTCCCATATAAGGTAACAGCAGAAATTCTGGGTGACAGAAAGTCTGGCCCGATCTGGGCTACTGACTTAGACCTGTGCATATTAATAGGGTGCGATGATCCCCTTGATGGGTGATTGACCATGGCGCAGGTCCAGACATATTCTGGCAGCTTGTCTCTTGGTTGTGTATTTGACTTTGGTCAAGTCTAAATTCCAACAGCCTGCCTGAGGTTTGACTGAGGTTTGACTGCAGTATGATTTCAGGACGCCAAAGCATGTAGTGAGGCAGTGGGGAAGGGAACACTGACAAAGGAGAGTACTTGCAGGCACGGAGATGGGTTGAAGTGTGTATACTTCAACACAAGAAGCATCAGGAATAAGGTGGGTGAACTTAAGGCATGGATCGGTACTTGGGACTAGGATGTGGTGGCCATCACGGAAACTTGGATAGAAGAGGGGCAGAAATGGTTGTTGGAGGTCACTGGTTATAGATGTTTCAATAAGATTAGGGAGGGTGGTAAAAGAGGTGGGGGGTGGCATTGTTAATTTGAGATAGTATAACAGCTGCAGAAAGGCAGTTCGAGGAGGATCTGCCCACTGAGGTAGTATGGGTTGAAGTCAGCAATTGAAAAGGAGCAGTCACCTTGTTGGGGGTTTTCTATAGGCCCCCCAATAGTAGCAGATATGTGGAGGAACAGATTGGGAAACAGATTTTGGAAAGGTGCAGAAGTCACAGGGTAGTAGTCATGGGTGACTTCAACTTCCTAAACATTGAGTGGAAACTCTTTAGATCAAATAGTTTGGATGGGGTGGTGTTTGTGCAGTGTGTCCAGGAAGCTTTTCTAACACAGTATGTAGATTGTCCGACCAGAGGATGGGCAATATTGGATTTAGTACTGGGTAATGAACCAGAGCAAGTGATAGATTTGTTAGTGGGGGAGCATTTTGGAGATAGTGACCACAATTCTGTGACTTTCACTTTAGTAATGGAGAGGGATAGGTGTGTGCAACAGAGCAAGGTTTACAATTGGGGGAAGGGTAAATACGATGTTGTCAGACAAGAATTGAAGTGCATAAGTTGGGAACATAGGCTGTCATGAAAGGACACAAGTGAAAAATGGAACTTGTTCAAGGAACAGGTCCTACGTGTTCTTGATATGTACGTCCCTGTCAGGCAGGGAAGAGATGGTCGAGTGAGGGAACCATGGTTGACAAGAGAGGTTGAATGTCTTGTTAAGAGGAAGAAGGAGACTTATGTAAGGCTGAGGAAACAAGGTTCAGACAGGGCGCTGAAGGGATACAAGATAGCCAGGAGGGAACTGAAGAAAGGGATTAGGAGAGCTAAGAGAGGGCATGAAAAATCTTTGGCGGGTCGGATCAAGGAAAACCCCAAGGCCTTTTACACATGTGAGAAATATGAGAATGACTAGAGCGAGGGTAGGTCCGATCAAGGACAGTAGCGGGAGATTGTGTATTGAGTCTGAAGAGATAGGAGAGGTCTTGAATGAGTACTTTTCTTCACTATTTACAAATGAGAGGGGCCATATTGTTGGAGAGGACAGTGTGAAACAGACTGGTAAGCTCGAGGAAATACTTGTTAGGAAGGAAGATGTGTTGGGCATTTTGAAAAACCTGAGGCTAGACAAGTCCCCCGGGCCTGACGGGATATATCCAAGGATTCTGTGGGAAGCAAGAGATGAAATTGCAGAGCTGTTGGCAATGATCTTTTCGTCCTCACTGTCAACAGGGGTGGTACCAGCGGATTGGAGAGTGGCGAATGTCATGCCCCTGTTCAAAAAAGGGAATAGGGATGACCCAGGGAATTACAGGCCAGTTAGTCTTACTTCGGTAGTAGGAAAAGTAATGGAAAGGGTACTGAGGGATAGGAATTCTGAGCATCTGGAAAGACACTGCTTGATTAGGGATAGTCAGCACGGATTTGTGAGGGGTAGGTCTTGCCTTACAAGTTTTATTGAATTCTTTGAGGAGGTGACCAAGCATGTGGATGAAGGTAAAGCAGTGGATGTAGTGTACATGGATTTTAGGAAGGCATTTGATAAGGTTCCCCATGGTAGGCTACTGCAGAAAGTAAGGAGGCATGGGATAGTGGGAAATTTGGCCAGTTGGATAATGAATTGGCTAACCGATAGAAGGCAGAGAGTGGTGGTGGATGGCAAATATTCAGCCTGGATCCCAGTTATCAGTGGCGTACCACAGGGATCAGTTCTGGGTCCTCTGCTGTTTGTGATTTTCATTAATGACTTGGATGAGGGAGTTGAAAGGTGGGTCAGTAAATTTGCAGACGATACGAAGATTGGTGGAGTTGTGGATAGTGAGGAGGGCTGTTGTCAGCTGCAAAGAGACATAGATAGGATGCAGAGCTGGGCTGAGAAGTGGCAGTTGGAGTTTTACCCTGAAAAGTGTGAGGTTGTCCATTTTGGAAGGACAAATATGAATGCGGAATACAGGATTAACGGTAGAGTTCTTGGCAATGTGGAGGAGCAGAGAGATCTTGGGGTCTATGTTCATGCACCTTTGAAAGTTGCCACTCAAGTGGATAGAGCTGTGAAGAAGGCCTATGGTGTGCTCGCGTTCATTAACAGAGGGATTGAATTTAAGAGCCGCGAGGTGATGATGCAGCTGTACAAAACTTTGGTAAGGCCACATTTGGAGTATTGTGTACAGTTCTGGTCGCCTCATTTTAGGAAGGATGCGGAAGCTTTGGAAAAGGTGCAAAGGAGATTTACCAGGATGTTGCCTGGAATGGAGAGTCGGTCTTACGAGGAAAGGTTAAGGGTGCTAGGCCTTTTCTCATCAGAACGGAGAAGGATGAGGGGCGACTTGATAGAGGTTTATAAGATGATCAGGGGAATAGATAGAGTAGACAGTCAGAGACTTTTTCCCCGGGTGGAACAAACCATTACAAGGGGACATAAATTTAAGGTGAATGGTGGAAGATATAGGGGGGATGTCAGAGGTAGGTTCTTTACCCAGAGAGTAGTGGGGCCATGGTGTGCACTGCCTGTGGAAGTAGTTGAGTCGGAAACATTAGGGACCTTCAAGCAGCTATTGGATAGGTACATGGATTACGGTAAAATGATATAGTGTAGATTTATTTGTTCTTAAGGGCAGCACGGTAGCATTGTGGATAGCACAATTGCTTCACAGCTCCAAGGTCCCAGGATCGATTCCGGCTTGGGTCACAGTCTGTGCGGAGTCTGCACATCCGCCCCGTGTGTGCGTGGGTTTCCTCCGGATGCTCCAATTTCCTCCCACAGTCCAAAGATCTGCAGATTAGGTGGATTGGCCATGATAAATTGCCCTTAGTGTCCAAAATTGCCCTCAGTGTTGGGTGGGGTTACTGGGTTATGGGGACAGGGTGGAGGTGTTGACCTTGGGTAGGGTGCTCTTTCCAAGAGCCGGTGCAGACCCGATGGGCCGAATGACCTCCTTTTGCACTGTAAATTCTATGATAATCTATGAATAATCTAGGACAAAGGTTCGGCACAACATCGTGGGCCGAAGGGCCTGTTCTGTGCTGTATTTTTCTATGTTCTATGATGTAAAAATCCCCAATTCTCTCTTAATAATAATCTTTATAGTCGGTTTACAAGTAGGCTTACAGTAACACTGTAATGAAGTTACTGTGAGAAGCTTTTAGGACATCCAATTTAATCAGCCTTAAAGCTAGGCCCCGGTAGGAAACCACTGTCGCCTTCTGTTCCTGTGTAGAAGCCGCAACCTTGCCAGAAACAATAACCAGATCATCAAATTAGCACAAAGAAAAGTGTGAGTGTTCCACCAATCTCATGGTGAAGAGGTGAAAACTGCCCAAAATATATAAACAGCAGAAGGTTTCTGTGCTCCTGCTATTATCAACACCTCCACTTTAAAGATACTTATGTTCATGGAAATCAATTTTTCCAGCCCACTATTACATTGATGAAATTACACTGTACACCTTTGTGAATTCTTCAAAACAAACCATTTGTTTCCCACCTGCAGTTGTTGACGTGTGTGTGAGCAATCCGTGTGGCCCCAATGCCTCCTGTACCCAGCAGGACGGAAGCTTCAAATGCTCCTGTGTGACTGGCTACACCTGGAATGGATCTGTCTGTACAGGTGTGTGGTGGGAATCATTGAACCCATTGAGGAATGAACTGAAGTTACTGCTTCCATATAGGACTGGTTAACTTGTGTTGTGAGGTTCAGTGTAACGCCACTTGGGGCCTTTACCCGTTCAACCAACAGAGGGAATCAGTTCATTGTTTACAAGCGTCATGTGGTCACAGTCTAAATCTGGGTGTGTGCAGACAGTTTAATATTGACAAAGCTGGGGATCCTCCAATGAACTCTTCCTTTCTTCTCAACTTCAGATGTGAATGAATGTCAAAGCGGAAGCCACGACTGTCACAGCTCAGCCTCCTGTTTCAACAGCCCCGGCTCTTTCCAATGTGTGTGTAAGGCTGGACATACTGGAGATGGGAGGAATTGTACAGGTAACTGACACTGCAAAAAGATGTGCAGATTAAGTGGGATTGAGGGGTAGCGGGCTTAGGCAAAGTGCTCTTTCAGAGTCAGTGCAGACTTGATGGGCCGAATGGCCTCCTTCAGCACTGCAGGAATTCTATGGTTTTATCCTCCCACTTCACCTCTCAATCCTCCACCATGACACTTGTTAGGCTGACATCTTTGAAACCTTTTGCCATCCAACTTATTGTTGCCTTAAAAGGCTCAATGTCAAATTTGAACTGATATTCTCTCCTGTGAAGCTTGAAATGATTGACTCTGTTTAAGAAATCTGGAACAAGTTGTACGGTTTCCATGGTCAACTAATCATACGTTCTTTCTATGTGTTTGCATTTTCTCTTTCAGCCTTTTCCCTGTGAATTCCAGGGATTATTCTGTCCAGAATCAGCCATGAATCTGTTTTTGATACAATGTGCAAGGCTAATATCTGGGGGTATGTTAAGATTGACAAACCTGGGGATCCTCCAATGAACTCTTCCTTTCTTCTTAACTTCAGATGTGAATGAATGTCAAAGTGGAAGCCACGACTGTCACAGCTCAGCCTCCTGTTTCAACAGCCCCGGCTCTTTCCAATGTGTGTGTAAGGCTGGACATGCTGGAGATGGGAGGAATTGTACAGGTAACTGACACTGAATCATCCCCGCAAAAAATATTCCCATTTCAGGTATTCATTTTGTCGAAAATATCAATCACTGAGAGGATGTTTCAGTCACCTTGGTCAGGATGTCTCATCTACTCACTGCCTGAACCAGCTGGGACATTGGAAGTGGTAAATTCTAACATTCTGACAATAACGTGGAGGTAGATGTTCAAACGCTGTAATGTGCCCCTGTGTCGCCTTCTGTACTGAGTAGAAGTTGCAACCTTGACATGAACAATAACCAGATCATCAAATTAGCACAAAGAAAAGTGTAATTGTTCCACCAATCTCATGATGAAGAGGTGAAAGCAGCCCAATATATCTAAATGGCAGAAGGTTCCTGTGCTCCTGCTATAATTATCAACATCTCCACATTAAAGATACTTAATGTTTATGGGATATAATTTTGCCAGTCCATCATTATGTTGATGAAATGATGCTAGGCGTCTTCGTGATTTCTTCATTAAACCATTTGTTTCCAACCTGCAAAAATTGACGTGTGTGTGAACAATCCGTGTGGACCCAATGCCTCCTGTACCCAGCAGGACAGAAGCTTCAAATGCTCCTGTGTGACTGGCTACACCTGGAATGGATCTGACTGTACAAGTGTGTGATGGGAATCATTGAACCCACTGGGGGATGAACTGAAGTTACTGCTTCCATACAGCGCTGGAGATTGTGTGTTGTGAGGTTCAGTGTTACACCACTTGGGGTCTTTACCCATTCAACCAACAGAGTGGATCAGTTCATCATTTAGAAGAATCACGTGGTCAGGGCGGCATCATGATGCAGTGGTTTGCACTGCTGCCTCACGGCGTTGAGGACTCAGGTTCGATCCCGGCCCCGGGTCACTCTCCGTGCGGAGTTTGCCCATTCTTCCTGTGTCTGCGTGGGTCTCACCCCGCAATCCAAAGATGTGCAGGTTATGGGGATTGGCCATGATAAAACGGCCCTTAGCTGGAAAAAAATTTAGCACTCTAAATTTATAAACAAAAAAAAAGAATCATGTGCTCAAAGCCTAGATTTGGGTGTATGGAAAGTTTCGCATTGACAAATCCTCCAATGAACTCTTCCTTTCTTCACAACTTCAGATGTGAATGAATGTCAAAGTGGAAGCCACGACTGTCACAGCTCAGCCTCCTGTTTCAACAGCCCCGGCTCTTTCCAATGTGTGTGTAAGGCTGGACATACTGGAGATGGAAGGAATTGTACAGGTAACTGACACTGAATCATCCCAGCAAAAAATATCTCCATTTCCATATTAGCTATTCATTTTGTCGAAAGTAGCAATCTCTGAGCAGATGTTTCAGTCACCTTGATCAGGATGTCTCATCTACTCACTGCCTGAACCAGCTGGGACACTGGAAGGGGAGAATTATAACATTCTGAACCATAACATGGCGGGAGGTTTTCTAACGCTGAAATGTGGCCCTATGTTGCCTTCTGTTACTGAGTAGAAATTGCAACCTTGACATGAACAATAACCAGATCATCAAAATAGCACAAAGAAAAGTGTGAGTGTTCCACAAATCTTATGGTGAAGAGATGAAAACTGGCCAATATATCTCAACGGCAGAAGGTTCCTGTGCTCCTGCTGTCATTATCAACATCTCTACTTTAAAAATACTTAATGTTTATGGAGATAATTTTGCCACCCCGCTATTACATTGATGATATTTTACTGCGCACGTTTGTGATTTCTTCAAAACAAACTATTAATTTTCTATCTGCAGTTACTGACGTGTGTGTGAACAATCCGTGTGGATCCAATGCCTCCTGTACCCAGCAGGACGGAAGCTTCAGATGCTCCTGTGTGACTGGCTACACCTGGAATGGATCTGTCTGTACAGGTGTGTGATGGGAATCATTGAACCCACTGGGGAATGAACTGAAGTTACTGCTTCCGTATAGCACCGCAGAGTTTATGTTGTGAGGTTCAGTGTTACACCACTTGGGGCCTTTACCCATTGAACCAACAGATGTAATCAGCTCATCATTTATAAGAATTATGTGGTCAGGGCAGCATGGTGGCACAGTGGTCATCACTGGTGCCTCACGGCGCTGAGGACCCAGGTTCGATCCGGCCCCAGGTCACTCTCAGTGTGGAGTTTGCACATTCTCCCTGTGTCTGCCTGGGTCTCACTCCCACAACGAAAGATGTGCTGGTTACGTGGATTGGCCATGATAAATTGTCTTTTAATTGGAAAAAAATAAATGGACATCCTGAATTTATAAACAAAAAAGAATCATGTGGTCAAAGTCTAAATCTGAGTCTGTAGAAAGTTTCAGATTGACAAAGCTGGGGATCCTCCGATGAACTCTTCCTTTTTTCTCAACTTCAGATGCGAATGAATGTCAAAGTGGAAACCACGACTGTCACAACTCAGCCTCCTGTTTCAACAGCCCCGGCTCTTTCCAATGTGTGTGTCAGGCTGGGCATACTGGAGATGGAAGAAATTGTTCAGGTAACTGACACTGAATCATCCCAGCAAAAAGTATTTCCATTTCAATTTTAGTTATTCAGTTTTGTCGAAAATAGCAATCTCTGAGAGGATGTTTCAGTCACCTTGGTCAGGATGTCTCATCTACTCACTCCTGAACCAGCTGGGACATTGGAAGGGGGAAATTCTAACGTTCTGAACAATAACATAGAGGGAGGAGTTCAAACGCTGAAATCTGTCCCTGTGTCGTGTTGCAGGTGTAAAACCTCAGATACTTTCAACCGTTTACTTACTCAAAGCTTTACCTAGTTATCTTTAATAATGAGGAAAAGAAACCACAAATACAAATTCAATTTCAATTATATTTATTTAACACAATTGACCTGTAAATGACCCACAAAATATACTCTGGAAGTGCCCAAGATCAGTGTATACTACCCGCAAAGCTGGTTTAGTAGAGCTATGGATTCGATCTCCGCCTCCCTCTGATTTTCGCTGGCAGTCCCTTCCATCCTTCCTTCCTTGTCTGGTCTTGTCTGGTCTTCTCTAGCCTCGTCAATGTCATGATATTCAGATAAACATCATGGTGCAAACATACATACACACTGATGGACAGATCAACGGACCAATCAATACACACACAACATCACATCCAATCACAGGCAAGAGCATACACACTATAAAACGGGGAACACGACACTTCCCACTCATTCCAGCAGGAGACAGCTCAGGGCACAGAGCTCACAGCAAGCCACTCAGACATTCACCATGTGCTGAGTGCCTCTCCAAGATAGTGTTAGGGCTAGGTCCACAGGTTAGAGGGTAATGAACGAACCACAGTAACCAGTTTACAGATGTTG
Source organism: Scyliorhinus torazame (assembly GCF_047496885.1). Classification (NCBI taxonomy): domain Eukaryota; kingdom Metazoa; phylum Chordata; class Chondrichthyes; order Carcharhiniformes; family Scyliorhinidae; genus Scyliorhinus; species Scyliorhinus torazame. Next base: position 53,729,563 of record NC_092725.1, read on the forward strand.
TTATTGTTAGTAATAAAACTGAGTTGTACCATCCGCAACCGTGTTGGTTCGTCTATGTAACAGAGCACCCAACACGACATAGTACCAGGATTGGAACCCAGTAACTGTGAGACCTACCTACGCATCTTAAGGAATCCGCCATCCTGCGCCATGGACACCATCAGCCCGCCGCAGCTGCTCCAAATCGCTGGAAACCTCGGCGTCAACTGGAAACTGTTTAAATAGCGCTTCCAGTTCTTCCTAGAAGCCACAGGCAGGGAGAATGCTTTGGACACCAGGGAAATCGCCCTCCTCCTCTCCATGGCAGGGCAACACGCCATCCACATCTACAACTCCCTGGTGTTCGCGGAAGGTGAGGACAAGACGAAGTATAAGACGATCCTTCTTAAACTCGAGCAACACTTCAGCATCGAGGTGAATGAGAGCTTCGAGAGGTACCTCTTCCAGCAGCGCCTGCAGGGTAAGGATGAGCCTTTTCAATCTTTCCTAACACACCTCCGTATCCTCGCGCAGTCCTGCGGTTACGAGGCCACCTCCGATTCCACGATTCGGGACCAGATTGTTTTTGGGGTCACCTCGGGCACCCTACGCCAGCAGCTCCTCAAAATTAAAAGCCTCACCCTAGCCACCGCCATCGAAGCCTGCGTCCTCCATGAAAACGCGACCAGCCGCTGCTCCCAATTCCAGGCGGCCGAATCGGCACGGCAGGGGTCCTACGCGGCCGAATCGGCAAGGCAGGGGTCCAACGAGGCCGAGCGGGTCCAGGCGATCGAGTTCCTCCCGGCCCGCAGCCCGGACGCGGGCGGCCATTTTGCGCGCTTTCCGCGGCCTCCCACGCTTGTACGCGCCAAAAGAGACGTCGCCGCAGAGGGACGTGACGCGCAGGCGCGCTCTATGCAGGACCGAACTGTGCATGTGCGATGTCGCAACGAACGCCATGACGTCACGACATGCGGCAATCCGCACATTTAAAGCGGCAAAGTCAGGCAAAGAACCGACAATGCCTCCGTTGTGGCAAGATGGGCCACTACGCTGCCTGCTGTCGAGCAGCTCAACCTGCCAACGCTCCCCAATTCCGACAACCTCGCAGGGACGTGCAGACCATTCAGCCTCCGTACTCCGAGTCATACCCGGACGATATACAAACCGGTGATACAGATGACCGGGAAGCCTTCCGCGTTGCGGTCATTGACAGGAACCGGATGTCTCCAAGCAGGACCCACCAGCCGATGCCAGTGAACAGTGTCAATCCAGGTGATGAATGGTGTGCTACCCTAACGATCAACCGATCACCAATCACATTCTGTCTGGACACTGGTGCCTCCGCCAACCAATAGCATGGTCAGCCTTCTACGCCTTGAAGGTCAGACCACCAATTCGGCCATCCCGTTGTAAGATGGTCGACTACAACGGAAACGTTATCCCGGCCATGGGATCCTGCCAGCTCCAGGTGACACACAATACATACACGGCCACACTGTCCTTCGAGATAGTTGGATCATCGAAGGACTCCCTGCTAGGCGCACAGGCATGCAAGGCTCTCCGCCTCGTTCAACGGGTACACGCTGTGTCTCCGGAAGGCACAGCAGACTTCCCGGATGCAGAATTTAGGGCGCAGCTCCACTCGCCCACAACCAGGAGGCATTCGAGGGCATGGGCACACTGCCCTATACCTACAGAATACCGCTCAAACTGGATGCCACCCCGGTCATTCACGCACCTCATAGAGTGCCAGCACCACTCAAAGACCGCCTCAAGCAGCAGCTGCAGGATCTCCAGGACCAAGGGGTGCTGTCCCGGGTCACGGAGCCCACGCCATGGGTCAGCTCCATGGTGTGCGTTAAGAAGCCCTCTGGCGAACTCCGGATCTGCATCGACCCGAAAGACCTGAACAACACCATTACCCCATACCCAAACGGGAAGAGATCACGAGCGAAATGGCCCGGGCTAAACTTTTCACCAAGCTTGATGCCTGGAAGGGTTTTTGGCAGATCCAACTGGATCAGTCCAGCAGGAAGCTGTGCACCTTCAACACTCCTTTCGACAGGTTCTGCTATAACAGAATGCCGTTTGGCATCCAAGGTATTTCACAGAATCATGGAACAGATGATGGAAGGCATCGAAGGGGTGCGCCTCTATGTTGACGACGTCATCATCTGGTCCACCACACCACAGGAGCACATCAGTCGTCTCCAGCGTGTCTTTGCGTGGATACGGGAACACTGCCTACGCCTCAACAGAGCCAAGTGTTCTTTTGGCCAAATTGAGCAAAGGTTTCTGGGGGACCACATATCCCGGTCGGGAGTGCGTCCGGATGCAGACAAAGTGAGCACCATTACACCCATGCCGCAGCCGGCAGACAAGAAAGCAGTGCTACGCTTTCTAGGCATGGTCAACTTCCTGGGGAAGTTCATTCCCAACCTTGCCTCCCACACAACGGCTCTTCGCCACCTAGTAAAGAAGTCCACGGAGTTCCAGTGGCTGCCCGCACACCAGAAGGAATGGGAGGAGCTCAAAATTAAGCTCACCACAGCCCCGGTATTGGCGTTCTTCGACACCTCTCGTGATACAAAGATTTTGACTGATGCCAGCCAGTCCGGCATTGGGGCGATACTCCTGCAAAGGGATGACACTGCACCATGGGCTCCGGTCGCCTATGCGCAGATCGACAAGGAGTGCCTGGGTTTGTTAATCGGCATAGACAAGTTCCACGACTACGTGTATGGTCTCCCCCAGTTCACCGTGGAAACTGACCATCGCCCCCTGGTCAGCATCATACATAAGGACCTGAACGAGATGACCCCTCGCCTCCAGCGCATCCTGCTCAAGCTCAGGAGATACGACTTCCAACTGTTCTACACCCCGGGAAAGGACCTCATCATCGCGGATGCCCTATCCAGAGCAGTGAGCACACCGCCCGACTTGGAGGGGTTCGTCTGTCAGGTCGAAGCGCAGGTGGCCTTCACATCGGCCAATCTGCCAGCTGACGATTCAAGTCTGGCCCGTATTCGCCGGGAGACTGCGGCTGACCCCCTTCTACAACGTGTGATGTGCCACATGACGGGAGGGTGGCTCAAAGGACAGTGCCCGCAGTTCTACAATGTCCGGGACGACTTTAGGACGGTGTCCTAAAGCTGGACCGGATTGTGATTCCACACAGCATGCACAAGCTGGTCCTCGACCAACTACACGAAGGCCATCTGGGGGTTGAGAAGTGCAGACGGAGGGCCCGAGAAGCTGTATGCTGGCCGGGCATCAGCGATGACATTGCCAACATGGTGTTCAACTGCCCCACCTGCCAAAGGTTTCAGCCGGCGCAACCCCCTGAGATGCTTCAGGCCCATGGGCTGGTGACGTCCCCCTGGGCGAAGGTGGGTGTGGACCTTTTCCATGCGCTTGACAGGGACTACGTAATCATCATAGATTACTTTTTGAATTATCCAGAGGTCATACGCCTGCACGATTTGACATTGTCCGCTGTCATCCGAGCATGCAAAGACACCTTCGCTCGCCATGGCATTCCACTAACTGTCATGTCGGACAATGTGTCCTGTTTTGCAAGCCAAGAATGGTCTTCTTTTGCTGCTGCGTATGGCTTCACACATGTGACGTCCAGCCCTCTGCATCCCCAGTCAAATGGCAAGGCGGAAAAGGGCGTTCACATCGTCAGGCGGCTCCTCTGCAAGGCTGCTGCTGCCGGATCAGATTTCTGCTTAGCCCTGCAGGCCTATCGCTCGGCCCCACTGGCCACTGGCCTCTCACCAGCCCAGCTGTTGATGGGTCGTGCCCTCAGGACCACTGTACCATCCATTCTTGTTCCTACACTCGACCACATTCCAGTACTGCAAAGGATGCGACAGCAGCGTGCTCAGCAGAAGGTGGCACATGACACTCGGGAACTGATCTTCCTGCCCTGTCGCCTGGAGACAACGTCCGCATCCACCTACCAGAGGGTGGCTGGTCGGCAACTGCCGAAGTTCTAAGACGCGTGGCTCCCAGCTCGTTCCTGGTTCGCATGCCTGATAGATCCATTCGCCGGCGCAATCGCCGGGCTCTTCGCCTGCTTCCGCGCTCGCTACGTGATCGTACACCGGTGCCACACCCTCCTGTTGTTCCTGATGTCGACTTCGTGGAGCTTCCTGCCACCATGCCCATTCCTCTGTCGCCTGTGGCCAGGCCCATTCCTCAGCCGGTGGATCCTGACCCACCCTTGAGGCGGTCAACCCGAATTTGTCGCCCACCTACTAGGCCTGACTTATGAGCCTGTTTGAACATTGAACTCACTGACGTATTATGCCACAATGTTAATATGTTTCTCTTTTTGTCGTTACAGGAGTTCGTTTTGATGCTTGATGTTTACACGTGTTTTGTTTATGGTACCACCTCGTTGCTATGTTGCACCTGACACCTTCCTATGTATATAGTTTAGCCTCATGTACATGTTGTAGATATTGCACACACACATTCAGCTGCACTCAGTACGCATCTATATTTATTACCACATAGGCATATATTCTTGTAAAAAAGGGGGATGTCATGATATTCAGATAAACATCATGGTGCAAACATACATACACACTGATGGACAGATCAACGGACCAATCAATACACACACAGCATCACAGCCAATCACAGGCAAGAGCATACACACTATAAAACGGGGAACACGACACTTCCCACTCATTCCAGCAGGATACAGCTCAGGGCACAGAGCCCACAGCAAGCCACTCAGACATTCACCATGTGCTGAGTGCTTATCCAAGATAGTGTTAGGGCTAGGTCCACAGGTTAGAGGGTAATGAACGAACCACAGTAACCAGTTTACAAATGTAAATATTGTTAGTAATAAAACTGAGTTGTAACATCCGCAACCGTGTTGGTTCGTCTGTGTAACAGAGCACCCAACACGAGAGTCAAGGTCGCCTCCCACGTCGAGTCTTTGATCGTGATGTGCCTTGGGTGCCTATGTTTATCCCCCTTCTGCACAGACACCATCCTCCATCTACCCCCCGAGCTCCTCTTCCCACTTAAGCTTCAGGTCCTCGGTCTGCGTATCCTCAGCTCCCATTAGTTCCTTGTAGATGTCTGAGACTCTACCCTCTCCCACCTCTCCCCTAGAAATTACCATGTCCTGCATCCCCTTCGGCGGGAGACATGGGAAGGACGGCACCAGTCTGCGTACAAAATACCTCACCTGGAAGTATCTAAAGTTGTTCCATCTCACCAGCCCAAACTTCTCCTCCAGCGCCCTCATGCTCGGAAAGCTCCCGTCCAGGAACAGATCCCTCATCCTCACAATCCCCGCCCTCCTCTACAGTCGATACCCCTCGTCTATGATCCCCGGGGCAAGTCGGTGGTTGCCGCAGATTGGTGTCCACACCGATGCTCTTACCTCCCCTACATGCCTCCTCCATTGGCCCCAGATCCGAAGAGCCGCCACCACTATCGGGCTGGTGGAGGTCCGTGCCGGCGAAAGCGACAGAGGCGCCGTGACCAGGGCTGCTAAGCTAGTGCCCATGTACAAAGCAGCCTCCATCCGCTCCCAAACCGACCCCGCACCTACCATCCATTTCCTTATCATCGCTATGTTGGCCGCTAATAATAGTTGCTGACGTTCGGCAACGCAAGCCCCCCTTCTCCTCTGTTCCTTTCAAGCATCACCCTCTTCACCCGCGGGGATTTCCCTGCCCATACAAATCCCAGAATAATACTCTTAAAGAAGGACCACGGGTTAAAGGTGGGGAGACACTGAAAAACAAACAAGAACCGTGGGAGAATCATCATCTTAACAGTCTGCACCCTCCCCGCCAATGACAGCAGGAGCGCATCCCACCTCCCGACCTCCTCCCTCACCCGTTCCACCAGTCGGGACAGGTTGAGCTGATGCAACTTGCCCTAGTCCCATGCCACCTGAATCCCCAAATATCGGGAACTCTCCCCCACTAGCCTGAAAGGCAACCCCTTCAGCCTACAATCCTGCCCCCTCGCCTGAATTACAAACAACTCGCTCTTAGCCATGTTCAGTTTGTATCCAGAGAACCGGCCAAATTCCCTCAGGGTTGCCATAATATCGTCCATCCCCACCATTGGGTCCAATACGTATAACAGCAGATCGTCTGCGTATAACGAGACTCTATGTTCCACTCCCCCCCGGACCAGCCCTTTCCAGCCCCTAGAAGCTCTCAGTGCAATTGCCAGCGGCTCTATGGCCAGCACAAACAGCAGTAGGGAGAGAGGGCATCCCTGTATTGTCCCACGGTGCAGTCTAAAATAGTCCGATGTCGTCCTGTTCGTCCTTACACTCGCCTCCGGGGCCTGATACAATAGCCTAACCAGTCGATGAACCCCGCCCCGAACCCAAACCGTCCTAGTACCTCCCACAGATAATCCCACTCGACCCGGTCAAAAGCCTTTTCAGCATCCATGGCTACCACTATCTCTACCTCCCTACTCTCCAGGGGCATCATAATCACGTTAGGCAGCCTTCTTAGGTTGGCCACCAGCTGTCTCCCCTTTACAAACCCCGTTTGGTCCTCCCCAATTACATCCGGTACACAGTCCTCAATTCCAGTCGCCAAAATCATGGCCAGTAACTTGGCGTCTACGTTGATCAAAGAGATCGGCCTGTATGACCCACAAGCCCCTGGATCCTTATCCCGTTTCAGAATGAGCGAGATGGTGGCCTGCGACATCGTCGGGGGTAAACTCCCCCTGTCTCTTGCCTCGTTAAAGACCCCGACCAGCAGCGGCCCCACTATCCCGGCAAATTTTTTGTAAAGCTCCACCAGATACCTATCCGGGCCCGGGGTTTTACCCGACTGCATGACCTTCAGGCCCCCCAACACCTCTTCGATCCTGACCAGGGCCCCCAGTCCGTCCACCAACCCCCTCCCCACTCTTGGGAAGGTCAGTCCGTCCAGGAATCGCCTCAACGCCCCCCCCCCCCCCCCCGGTCCTCCGGGTTGTTGCGAAGTGTACAGCTTCCTATAAAAGTTCCTAAAGACCTTGTTCAGCCCTGCCGGGTCACCCACTAGATTACCTTCCCCATCCACTACCCTCCCTATTTCCCTAGCCGCATCACACTTCCTTAGTTGTTGCGCAAGCATTCTACTGGCCTTCTCCCCATGCTCATAAATCGCACCTTGCCTGTAGTCAGCACCCCAAATTCGGCCTGCAGCCTCTGTCGTTTCCTGAGTAACTCTGGCCTCGGGGATTCCGCGTAACTCCTGTCCATCCGTAGAATTTCCTTACTCAGTCGGACTGTCTCTGCCCTATCTGTCCTGTCCCTGTATGCCCGGATTGAAATCAGCTCCCCTCTCACCATTGCCTTCAGTGCCTCCCAGAGCACCGCTGCTGAGACTTCTCCAGTATCATTTACCTGCGGGTAATTCTGCGTGCATTTCCTCAGCCTCTCACACTCCGCCTCGTCCGCGAGTAATCCAACTTCCAGCCTCCATGGTGGGCGCTGAAAGCTGTCCTTACAAAACTGCAGGTCTACCCAGTGTGGAGCATGGTCCGATATGGCAATTGCCGAATATTCTGCCCCCACCATTCCAGCCAGCAGGTCCCTACTCACAACATAGTTGTCAATTCGGGAATATACCTTGTGGACGTGGGAGTAGTACGAGAACTTAGAACATCCAATTTAATCAGCCTTAAATCTAGGCCCTGGTAGGTCACCACAGTCGTCTCCTGTTCCCGAGTAGAACTTGCAACCTTGCCAGGAACAATAACCAGATCATCAAATTAGCACAAAGAAAAGTGTGAGTGTTCCGCCAACCTCATGGTGAAGAGATGAAAACCCCAATATATCTAAAAGGCAGAAGGTTCCTGTGTTCCTGCTATAGTTATCAACATCCCCACTTTGAAGATTATTAATGTTTATGGATATAATTTTGCTGCTCCACTATTACAGAGATGAAATTCTACTGTGCCTCTATGTGATTTTATTCAAAACAAACCATTTGTTTTCTATCTGCAGTTATTGACGTGTGTGTGAACAATCCGTGTGGACCCAATGCCTCCTGTACCCAGCAGGACGGAAGCTTCGGATGCTCCTGTGTGACTGGCTACACCTGGAATGGATCTGTCTGTACAGGTGTGTGGTGGGAATCATTGAACCCATTGGGGATTGAACTGAAGTTACTGCTTCCATATAGGAGTGGGAATTTTGTGTTGTGAGGTCCAGTGTTATCCACTTTTGGCCTTTACCCATTGAACCAACAGAGGGAATCATTTTATCGAGGCATCAATGTTACAAACTGTAACAGACTAAACAACCATACTCCAAGAAAAACAAAACCCAGCCAACATGGCTTGCATAACCAACATCCCAACAAGAACCCCCCACCAACATACCCTCACCATACCCAACCTCCTATGTTGACAGCTTAGTCCATTCCAAAGAAGTCGATAAACGGCTTCCACCTCTGGGCAAACCTTAGCATCGAGCCCCTCAGGGCTAACTTAATCTTCTCAAGCCTGAGATCCCAGCTATGTCACGAACCCACACCCCCGACTTCGGGGGTTCTGAGTCTCTCCATGCTAGCAAGATCTGTCTCTGGGCTACTAGGGAAGCAAAGGCCAAGACATCAGCCTCTCTCGCCACCTCTGGACTCGGGACCACACTTTCCTTCAGTACCTCTGACATGATGCAGCAAACCCCCTGCCAGAATCCACAAGCTTCGGACATGCCCAAAACATATGGACGTGATTCACGGGCACCCCCGAACACTACCCACACCTATTGTTCACAGTTTACATAGATGATTTGGAGTTGGGGACCAAGTGCAATGTGTCCAGGTTTACAGACGACACTAAGATGAGTGGTAAAGCAAAAAGTGCAGAGGATACTGGAAGTCTGCAGAGGGATTTGGATAGGCTGCGGTCTGGCAGATGGAATACAATGTTGACAAATGTGAGGTTATCCATTTTGGTAGGAATAACAGCAAAAGGGATTATTATTTAAATGATAAAGTATTAAAACATGCTGCTGTGCAGAGAGACCTGGGTGTGCTAGTGCATAAGTCGCAAAAAGTATGTTTACAGGTGCAGCAGGTGATTAAGAAGGAGTTTTGTCCTTCATTGCTAGAGGGATGGAGTTTAAGACAAGGGAGGTTATGCTGCAATTGTATAAGGTGTTAGTGAGGCCACACCTGGAGTATTGTGTTCAGTTTTGGTCTCCTTACCTGAGAAAGGACGTACTGGCGCTGGAGGGTGTGCAGAGATTCACTAAGTTATTCCCAGAGCTGAAGGGGTTGGATTACGAGGAGAGGTTGAGTAGACTGGGACTGTACTCGTTGGAGTTTAGAAGGATGCAGCGGGGATCTTACAGAAACATAAAATTATGAAGGGAATAGATAGGATAGATGCAGGCAGGTTGTTTCCACTGGCGTGTGAAAGCAGAACTAGGGGGCATAGCCTCAAAATAAGGGGAAGTATATTTAGGACTGAACTTAGGAGGAACTTCTTCACCCAAAGGGTTGTGAATCTATGGAATTCCTTGTCCAGTGAAGCAGTTGAGGCTCCTTCATTAAATGTTTCTAAGATAAAGATGGATAGTTTTTTGAAGAATAAAGGGATTAAGGGTTCTGGTGTTCGGGCCGGAAAGTGGACCTGAGTCCACAAAAGATCAGCCATGATTTCATTGAATGGCGGAGCAGGCTCGAGGGGGCTCCTAGTTCGTATGTTCTTATTCTCCACCCCTTCAGAAAACCTGCTCATCCGCGCCATGGTCATCTGTGCCCTGTGGACCACCTTAAACTGTATAACGCTAAACCTGGTACACAACGAGGATGCATTGACTCGCCTTGCGTCATCCCATAGCCCAGCCTCCAACTCCCAACCCAACTCTTCCTCCCAATTCTGCTTCACTTTCCCTATTGGGGCTCCCTCCCAGTCCATCAGCTCTTTGTAGATTTCCGATACCTTCCCCTCCCCGAAGCCCGCTTTCTACACTCCCTTATCCTGTAGTCCCAGGGGCGACAGGTGCGGAAAGGTCGATACCTGCCTCTGCACAAAGTCCTTCACCTGCAAGTAACAAAACTCATTCCCACCGGCAGCTCAAACTCCTCCTCCAAGTCTTCCAAACACGGAAAATTCCCATCTATGAACAAATCCCCAAACCGCTCAATCCCCGCCCACTGCAAACCCCCAAAACTCCATCCAGCCCTCCCGGAGCAAACCGCTGGTTGCCACATAACGGTACCCACACTGATGCCCCCTCCAGTGTCATGTGCTGATGCCACTGTTCCCACACCCTGAAGGCCTCCACCACTGTTGGGCTTGTGGAGTACCTGGCCGGTGAGAATGGCAGAGGCGCCATTAATAATGCCCTCAGTTCATCATTTATAAGAGTCATGTGTTTCAAGCCTAAATCTGGATGTATGCAGAAACTTTAAGATTGACAAATCTGTGGATCCTCCAATGAACTCTTCCTTTTTTCTCAACTTCAGATTTGAATGAATGTCAAAGTGGAAGCCACGACTGTCACAGCTCAGCCTCCTGTTTGAACAGCCCCGGCTCTTTCCAATGTTTGTGTCAGGCTGGACATACTGGAGATGGGAGGAATTGTGCAGGTAACTGACACTGCAAAAAGATGTGCAGGGTAGGTGGGGTTGCGGGGCAGTAGGCCGAGGTAGAGTGCTCTTTCGGAGAGTCAGGGCAGACTTGATGGGCCGAATGACCTACTTCTGCACTGTTGGTAACAAAGACAGGAATGAACTCCCATTGATTAGAAGGTTAATGAAAAAGACTGTTAGTCACAGGGCTCATAAGGAGCAATGGGTCTTTTGTTGGTTATGTTAATGGACGAGTAAATCAGAAACTCGGTATTCAGATCTACCATGGCAGATTGAAGATCTTAGTTGAATTCAGGGGAAACAAATTTCTAAAGAATAAAATCAGGATAACTCAAAGTGACCATGATGCTGTTAGATTGTTGTAAAAACTCCACTAGTTCAATCAAACCCGTGGACAACGTACATCTGGAGGAGATAGCATAGTGGAATTGTCACTGGATTATTAATCCAGAGACCCAGGTAATGCTCTGCGGACCGGGTTCAATTCCCACCATGGCATTTGAATTCCATAAAAAATCTGGAAGTAAAAGTCGAATTGTGACCATGAAACCATTGGTGATTTTTCTAAAAACCCATCAGGTTCACTGATACCCTTTAGGGAAAGGAATCTCCTCTCCAACTGGTCTGGACTATGTGACTCCATACCCACAGCAATGTGGTTGATTCTTAAAACATCCTCTGAATTACACTCAGTTCAAGGGTAATTTGGGATGGGCAATAAATGATGGTCCGTCTTGAGTCGCCCACATCCCCTGAATGAATTCACAATAAACTCAGCTTAGCCTGTGTGTGTGTGTGTGTGTGTACCCCTCCACCAATGTAGTTCTCTCTTCACTGCCCCTCCGCTCTGGCCTGACAAGCCCCCCTGTATTGTTTGAGGAAATTAGAGTTCGCGGAATGTTAGTTTTGTGGGTAGAATCACATGAACTGCTGTCTACTTGCATTTTTCTTCTATGTGCTTGTGATCTGGCTCTTGGGGAAATTGTTGTTTTGGTGAAGTGTAAATCACTGCAGTATAACAGAGGAGAGCAGCTAAGACTGTTAAAAAGGGTCAGTGTTTTCTGAACCAATTCTTGCTTTCTTTCTCTGTTTACAGGTTGCTTTTGTCCACCAGAAATTATACCAGGAACAGCGAATCAGCCGGCTCTTTCAGGGAATCTCTGTCCCTGTGTTTCTGGTTTTATCGTGTCCAATAACTTCCCGAGTCTGTACCAGAATAGTGCAGACATGTACTGGTTCTTCAACATGGCTCAGTTGTCTAACTCCACTCGACAATATAAAGGTAATGGCAAACCCCATTCCCAAAGGTGAAGTAGTGACATTGAACTGCTGAGCCATCCACTCACTAGAGGGCAGACTCTTGGGAGTGTGAGCTGTTTCTCAATCCGACCCGCAGTGGTCAAACTCTACTTCAATTATATTCCAAGAGGTTTGATAAGATGGCCACCTGTCCATTCCATAGTCTGTGTGCTACAGTTAAAGGTCACCTGGCAGGTCAATCTTCACAAAAATCTGTGATTAATGGCATCAGAAACACCACAATCCTCTGCTCTCCAGAAACCACTCTATACTTGTGTGGTTTCCCCCAGTTTGAGTACAGTCACACTGTGTCCTGGGAGCGCTGTTGTTGTCAGTCCAGCTTGAGGGAAATGGGAGAAGAAAGACCCCCTCATTGTTAATCCTCCTGCCTTTCTCAGAGGATCAAGCAAGGGATGAATCTTTCAATCTGGGTTTACTTAGGAGGATCAACAACCCAAATTTAGCTCCATCAGGAATGAGAGCTGGATGGATGGAGGATGGGAACCTGGCCTTGCCCAGGTAGTTTTCCAGGGTCGGATCATCATCGTAACATCGGTGGGCTCAGTGTGGTATTTCTGCCAATGCAGGATTATCCATTCTCACAGGAAACCAGTTTCAGCTCCTGCCCATGTCTTGGGGCAGAGTAATCACACGGGAGAAAGGAAAACATTCAAACATTGTTTACATCTCTGTGATTGATGCAAGACATGAGGTGACTTTGTAAAGCTCAACTCCTTTCCCGGCACCACTTTAACATCCCTGCAGAAAGCCTTCCAAGAAATTCATTTAAATAGCACCTATCATCATCTCCGGAAAATCCTAAACGTTGTTAGAGTTGATGGCATCCTTTTGATGTGCAGTCACTTGTGGATTATAGGAAATGCAGCAAACAACTAGTGCACAGCAAGATGCCACAAAGAGGAATGATATAAAAGACTAAGTAATCTGATTTAGTGATGTTGATAAGGGATTAGTGATATCTAGGATATTACTGCTATGCGTTTCTTTGAAATATTCGCATGGGATCTTTTCCATTCACCTGAATTAAATATCCTTCAGCCTGTCCTGGCATGCACATGACTCCAGTCACACACCAAGCAGTTGATTCTTAATGCCCTCACTATGTCCGAAAACGCCATTGAAAACAGAAGATTATCTACCATTAATCGTGTCGATATGTGGAGGAGCTTACGTGCACACATTGGCTGCCATCTCGGTCTATATTAGATCAGAGACTACACTTCGAAATTAATCATTGGTGACACTCTGTAGGCAGACTGAGAGTGTGAAAGGCGTTACTTACATAGGCATGTACGACGAGACAGACAAAGACATCTGATCCACCCAGGCTGTCCCCGTTCAGCCATTTTGTAATTAAGCATCATCACTACCAAGGATCCCACCCAGCAGCCAGGTACTCTGGTAGAGAAAATAAAAATGCTGAGATCTGGAATGAAAATGATTCTCTGGAGTTCCTTGGCGATCCTTGAAGGTGGCCAGCCACTGTTTTAATGTTGGAAATGTGGCAGATAATATGCACAGAGCAAGGGGTGGCATGGCGGCACAGTGGTTAGCACTGCCACCTCACAGCGCCAGGATTCCAACCTTGGGTGACTGTGTGGACTTTGTAGGTTCTTTCCGTGTCTGCGTGGGTTTCCTCTGGGTGCTCTGATTTCTTCCACAGTCTGAAGATGTGCAGGTTAGATGAATTGGCCATGTTAAATCTTTCCTTAGAGTGCAAAGATGTGCATGTTAGGCGGGGTTAGGAGATAAGGTGGGGCAGTGGACCTGGGTGGAGTGAAACAGCGCCATGAGAAATGTTACATCATCTGACCGAATATCTCCTCATGGGGCTCAGGATCATAACTTGCTTATTAATGACTCTGTAAATATAAATTGTTGTTTTGCAGCAATCTAGATAATGTGTTTGTATCTGGGGTGAGACTTGAACACACAAACGTCTGACTCAAAGACATGGGACGGGATTCGCCATCGGCGAGATCCTTCTCCGGCAGTTCACTCAAGCCCGCAAATTTCCCAACAGCGTGGGGATGGTCACAATGGGAAATCCCATTGGCCAGCTGCCGGGACGGAGTATCTCTCTACCGGCGGGAAATCAAACAGGCCTGGCGGGACGGCGAATCCCGCCAATGATAACTATCATGGGACCACGTTAGTAGATGAAAACATGATGGGAACAGGATTATGCACAGTATCTTGTCCATGTCTGAAGCAATGAGTGAAGCACAGACACTCTACAGAAATGGGACTTCCTCTAACCCGGGTCTTTTTTTTATTCACACACAGGACTGCGATTCAGGGTGGAGTCACTATCTGTGGAGTCCCAGGATGATTACATCTCCTTTGGCTGTGGAACAGATCCCGATCAACACGAGCGTTTCACACTGACCCAGCAACACTTGAACGTCACCAACTTTCACCTCTCCAATTGCACCGGCGCATGGGTCCATTTCCACTCTGGACCAAATGTGCCGAACACAAGGTTCAAAATTTATTATGAAATGGGTGAGTTTTGCTTAATCCTGTGCTCTGAATTTCTGGCCCTTTCCAATCCCTATAAAAGAAAAGCTGAGAATCGGGGTCAAACATTGGGAAAATATTGTTAAATAAGACAGTTTCAAACTGATTAGATTGTGTTCACATGTCACGTCCCATCTACAGGACATTGTGCATAATTGCCAGTTAAATACCCAGAGATTATTCTTGTTGAGAACCGAGGCGATAATGTTAAATTAGTTCCCACATTCTATTACTTAATTCCTCATTTCATTTGTGTGTCCTCTATCTGAAGGCAGGCACTTGGCTCATTGTCTGCTGGTGCCTCACCCTGAACAATTTTCTTGGCACGTTTTGTCAGGGATTGTTTACCCTAGCCTCCCAGTCTCAGGGGCAGGACATGTACTGTCATTGCAGAGTAAAACATTGATATCGGACATAAATCTTCCAGGTGTAATTATACTGCAGTAAAACACCCCCAACATTTGAGTTCAAAGATGCAAATTATAATGCGTTACTGAAACAATGCTGCCAACTTTATACCATCAACAAAATGTCATAATTATCCCCATCATAGATTTTGATGACATGGAGTCTTGATTTAATGAAAGTGTGTTTGCAATGGGAGGGGGAAGAAAAAGTTTTACTCTGACTCGGGGCAGATCCATGTCCCCACCCAGCCCTTCACTGTGCTCTCACACTGATATTCCTGTGTCTCCTCCATATTGCAGTGCCCAGCCTCTGCCACAACCTGAGTTGTGATGTAAACGCAGTGTGTAGCACAGACCGCTCCGGGTACCTGGCATGTACCTGCAAACCAGGCTGGAGGAGATCAGGCACCAGGTGTTACGGTAAGGCTGCCCCAGTACATCCACTTATCTCCACACAAGTCAATGTTTATACTGGAACGCTTTCTGTTTGGATTCTAATGGACCTGAGCTGCATCCTGGAGTTTACACAGAGCCTGAATCCTCGTGTGTCAGTTTACCTCATCAGATAACACACTCAGCTCAGTGTCAGGAAGTCAGGAGTTCAAGACCACTCAAGGATTTGAAGGCTTCCTGTTAGTCAACCCCATTCTGTCTAATTTTGTCACCACTCTTCCAGTGAACACAAGATGCTTGTGAATATGGATCAGGCTTTAATAAACGTGATTGGCCCATAAAGTACAGGATGGACAACGATTCTTCCTTCTCCTGCTATCGAACTTATCCCAGCAACCTTACTTTCCTTTATATACCTGAATTGTTCAACTGTAAAGAAATATACATTCATATTTCATAGACAAAAGAACTTCAGATTGCTAAAGCCCATATGATTAGTTAACTGCTGATTTCATCATTAATTATCTCAGGACATTATCAAGGAGACCTTGTTAATTCCTAAAACATCCTGTTCTCTTACAATCCTCTCAATAATTATGAGGTTCTATAGATACACATTAATCACACTTGATCAAAGTTTGTTCCAGCCACACACACTCTGCTTTGCAGGAAGGTCTGAACATAAGCAACCCCGTCTATCTGTATTATTTATTGCTTCCTCTCCACTCCTTTCCCAGACCTCAGGAACATGGTCCACACTATAAGGGCCCATGTCACAGGCCCCAATGTCACACTGAAATGGATGACTGTGCCTATACCAGGAGCTGTGATTCTCAACTACCAAATTGACACAAACTGCACAAACCACACCAATGGGATCCTCCAGCTGCAAAGTTACCAGCCTGGAAACATCACCAGTTTAGTTTTACCCGGTAAGTATTTCAGATCTCAGTTAGGTTTCTCTGTGCTTGGACAAAGCTGAGCTCACTGTGGTCTTCTTTCACCAAAGAAGCAGCAATAACCTGGTCTGTGCAATTTGCTGTAATCGCTGCCAGTAATGTGGTTGTATTATTCTAATTTCTAAGTTTGAATTTTCCTAGTTTTACCAATGATTTATGACTTCCTTCATTTTATTCTGTCCAATTGACATTGACTTTCACAGGAGTCAGAATCGCTTCTGCTGCTCAAAGTATTTGGTCCATGACTTACAGCCGAGTGTCGACAGTGAATTTTGAAGGGTTTACAAGTCTTCACTAATGAGGGACATCAATGCCCAGTCTGATCCATGTTTGAGATTACTGCCTGCAGGTGGGGGTGTGGGGGGGGGACCAGAGCTGAAGGTGCACTGCCAATGGTGAAGCAAATAAAATTGAGGATCTCAAGAGGCCAGATTGAGAGTAACACAAGTACCTCAGAGTTGTGGACTGGAGGAGAATATCGAGATAGGGAAGGTCGAGGCCAATGAGGGATTTAAACACAATGATGTGAATTTTAAAACAGAGGGGTTACTGGATGGGGAGTCAGTGTCCAGTGACCATAGGTGCGATAGGTTAACAGGACTCTGTGTGTGTTTGGATACATGATGTGGAGATGCCGGCGCTGGACTGGGGTGGGCACAGTAAGAAGTCTCACAACACCAGGTTAAAGTCCCAACAGCTTTATTTGAAATCGCAAGTTTCCGGATTGCTGCTCTGAAAGCCGCTAGACTTCACCCGATGAAGGAGCAGCGCTCCGAACATTTGTGATTTCAAATAATCCTGTTGGACTTTAACCTGGTGTTGTGAGACTTCTCACTGTTTGGATATAGGCAGCAGAGTCTAGGATGAGTTCAGGTTTACTGAGGATGTCAACTGGCCAGAGGAGCAGACGCCAGAAGTTCTGTGAAGATCAATCCCATTTAATCACGGCGATACCAGGCAAGCATAGAGGTGTGTTTACGGAAATTGTTTTTCATATATTTTATGTGTTGTCTGGGTGACTACTGTGAATTTAATTGCAGGTCTGGGCTCCCTGACGGTGTGTACCACTGTGATCCAGGTAAACACCTCCTCAGATGGCCTGGTGACCACTCGGCCTTTCACCTTCAGAACCTACTCTGGTGAGTCTAATGATATGTATATAGGTACACCAGCAAAGGGTTAATTATTACATCTCCGTGTAATTCAAACACTAGAGGGCACCACCAGTTCCCAGTATAAACATCAGACCTCAGGGAATCTTGGGTAGTTAAGTGTTAGCAGAGAGAGAAGTATTGATCACAGTTCAGGGAGTAATTTAGATTAGAGAGAAGTATCATGAGTATTTTTTTTCCATAGAATTCCATAGATTTTACAGAGCAGAAGGAGGCCATTTGGCCCATCGCGTCTGCACCGGCCCTTGGAAAGAGCACCCTACCTAAGCCCACACCTCCACCCAAAATCCCGTAACCCCACCTAACCTTTTTGGACACTGAGGGCAATTTAGCACTGAGGCCAATCCACCTAACCCGCACATCTTTGGACTGTGGGAGGAAACCGGAGCACCCGGAGGAAACCCACGCACACACGGGGAGAAAGTGCAAACTCCACACAGACAGTCATCCAAGCCGGGAATCGAACCTGGGACCCTGGAGCTGTGAAGCAACTAATGAGTACATCATTAGTTAATATTAGATTATAGATTACTGTATTAATAGTTATAGCTCTGTAGAGTGTGCAAACTTTATTTAATTTAATCGTTATTCAATAAATTAGTTTTGCTTTAATCTAAAGATCGTTGGTTTCTTTATCATCAACTCATCAGACCATTCTGGATCACAAGGCAAAGAATAACAACATATTACCACAAAGTGTAATTAACAGTGAGCTTTTCCTGTTCTCTAGTTTTGTCACTGTTCCACAATGTGTAATCACGCGATCACAGACAGTTCTCCACAATTCAGTTCAGAATTTGTAGATATCTTGGTGCAAAGCAGAATTGGGCATGGAAGGTCAAAGTGTGAGTAACGACCCCATTTGGTAAACTAGCTAATCCGGCCAAGAAAGAAGATGTCCACAGGTTGCTTTGTAAGAACAACGTCAGAAATATAGCTGGAGGATCCTCCAAGTACCATGTCAAAATTTAACTGACTCTGGAAATGGGAACTAAAGGAACTTTCCCTCAAGACTCCACTATGAATGCTCCTCCAGATAACATTTGGAGATACTGAGAGAAATGACTTGTATTGTTGAATGCTGACTTCAATGACATGAATATAAAATTTCTAACCATCAAGCATGAGTTACGAGGGAAAGTATTTTCCACCCCAGAGACATTCTAATTAACTGGGAGAATTTGACATTAGACTGCAGACTAAGCGAAGCAGCAACAGCAGCAAGACACCATCAGTATTTCAAAGAGCCTATGGAAAGGGACAAATCAAATCAAATTTCAGTCAGACTCTTATTTACTCCTGGTTTTTAAAGGATGATCTGGAAAATGGCATCTAACTTTGCAGCCATGAGTGTAAATTGCTGTTCCTGCAGTGATCCCATGGAACCCTTGTGATTGATAAAATTTTGTCTTGGTCTTTAGAAATGATTCCAGGGACCCTGAGTTTAACATCCATCTCCACCACCAGTGCTGTGATCTTGTGGGCCCCGCTTCAGAGTGTGAGTGCCCTGAGGGACTGCAGTCTGCACTACTACAGTATTGGGAGACCCAGCACTGTCCATACTGTCAGCCTCGCCTCAGCCTATACAGAGTCACTGATCACAGGTAAGACGTGAAGGCAATCAGCTCTCAGCGACGTGGGGAGATATTAGATTTCAGTAAAATTCACAAGAATGTGAAAAACAATTTTCAGCCCTTCCCTCCGGCGTTCCCCATCGGCGGTTCTGGACGATCCCACCACCAAACGGGCAGCACGGTAGCATTGTGGATAGCACAATTGCTTCACAGCTCCAGGGTCCCAGGTTCGATTCCGGCTTGGGTCACTGTCTGTGCGGAGTCTGCACATCCTCCCCGTGTGTGCGTGGGTTTCCTCCGGGTGCTCCGGTTTCCTCCCACAGTCCAAAGATGTGCAGGTTAGGTGGATTGGCCATGATAAATTGCCCTTTGTGTCCAAAATTGCCCATAGTGTTGGGTAGGGTTGCTGGGTTATGGGGATAGGGTGGAGGTGTGGACCTTGGGTAGGTTGCTCTTTCCAAGAGCCGGTGCAGACTCGATGGGCCGAATGGCCTCCTTCTGCACTGTAAATTCTATGACAAACAATGAAGAGTCAGCTTCACCACCGCAAGACACACCCCAGGGGGGGCACGTAAACCCCAGAACAGTCTGAAGATACTTTGCAGTCAATTAAATTCATTTTGATGTATAGCCATTTTGAAAAATCTAGGAAATGTGTCAAGCAATTTGTACAAAACAAATGATCAGATAATCCATTTTAGTGATATGAAATATTCCATTTCAGAATATGCTGGAAATACTCAGCAAGTCTGGCAGCATCAATGGAGGGAGGAGCAGAGGTTTTCTGCGTTTATTTTAGATTTCCATTATCCACAGTATTTTCTCCATATTTTAGTGAAGTTGGCTGAGGGATGAATTTTGGCCCAGAGACCAGAGATGGGCGCCTTGGTAATTTGCGGAAGCAGGCGAAAATTAAACATTTATTTATTTTAGCTGCGTACAAAGTTCTGCGTGAAGCAGCATCTCGCTCCCAGTACAGTCCTTGCTGGGAGGACTAGTCTGTCTGCGCCCTGCTTTGGGCCGGCTTTTATATCAGTACATCATGAGCCCCAGGCAGGGGGCCTCTGCCCCCTATCTGGGAAGCTGGGACTCCAGGAGTCCCAAGGGTAGATCAATGATGGTTTACCCGTGGTCCTCGTTGGGGGTTATGACAGCGCCCAGCTCCTCTCTCGAAAGAGTGCTGAAATAGATATTTCACATGCACCGGAGAGTAAAGGCGGGTTTTTGTTTTACGTTAATCTGATAGACGGCTTCACTGACAGTGCAGCCCCGCTCTCAATGCTGCACTGCAGTGTCAGTCAAGAATTTATGCTCAAGTCTCTGGAAACTCCTATAACATTCTGATTCAGAAGCTACCACTGAGCTACAACTGAGACTTAAGTAGCAAAATCCATCCATCAACCCGTGAGCCAGGTGGCTGCGGTGCAACATCTTGACCTGAGGCTCAGCTTTGAGCCTGGAGACAATGTTGTAAAGTTTTAATGCAAAAGAAAGCCTGTGCCTTGAGTGCAAATAATTACCAGATCTTATCTGAAGTCACTTAGACTCCAAGAATGGATTCTTGAAGCACATCCTGACGTTCCCGCTGATTAGATAGCATCCGTGGGTTGCATTTGTTTGATTTTCAATAAAACCGGATGGATTACTTCACAAATCACTGGCAAAGTAATATTTCTAGGTTTGACTTCCCAAGTCTGAGAGAACACAAATTCACATGGGTAGCGAGCAGGAGCTCTCGATACCTTCAGCAAAAAGGTGAATTGTAGATAAATGATCCCCTCCAAACATCCTGATCAGGCTTGTGTGATTCCTGTCTGAGTCCATATGAGTCTTACTGAGTCAGCAAACAAGTTGATAGGCAACCCTTATGTAATGTATAAGTAAATTTAGAATGACAAATCAAGAGGTGCTTTTGACCAAACAATTACAAAGTTAAAAATATTGTCACATTTCAGAGACATAGACATAGAACATACAGTACAGAAGGAGGCCATTCGGCCCATCGAGTCTGCACCGACCCACTTAAGCCCTCACTTCCACCCTATCCCTGTAACTCAATAACCCCTCCTAACCTTTTTTGTCACTAAGGGCAATTTAGCATGGCCAATCCACCTAACCTGCATGTCTTTGGACTGTGGGAGGAAACCGGAGCACCCGGAGGAAACCTACGCAAACACTGGGAGAACGTGCAGACTCCGCACAGACAGTGACCCAGCGGGGAATCGAACCTGGGACCCTGGTGCTGTGAAGCCACAGTGCTATCCACGTGCTACCGTGCTGCCCTACTAATCCAATTTCCAATGGTTGTTGGGTGAAAATCCTCCATTTTATTACTGCCAAGCAGTATCCTCCCCCCTGTCTCGTCCATAGTAATGGTTCTGGCTTAAATGTAGCACACGGGATAAAATTGTGAAATCATTGCCTTTTTCCTCAACTCACACTTTATGACTGTTCTGGATGGAAGTTTAACCAATGAGACTATGGTGTTCAATGCAGAAAAAGTTGTCTGGTTTCCACCTGGCAATAGGTACAACAGCATTGTACTCACCTTCAACCAGAGAATCTGTCTGAAGATAGTTTTAATGACAACAAATTGACCATCACTGGTTCTTTATTTAACTTAATTAACATTTAATTGAAGGATCACAGCCTGATACAGGTGGCTGCTCACTGGCCATGTCAGTATTAGTTCGAATTAAAAGGGCACAAAAGGGAGATCTATATTTTCAGCAGCGATAGATAGCAACCAAATTACAGCTCATTTCAAGTCGACATGACATTTTAATTTCTCCATGGAAGGGTTGACACATTTGATAAACTTTAGTTCAAATTTCTCTTGATTCATGTAGGTTCTCAAACTGCAAATGAGGCAAGGTTCCTGCTATTCAGCCTTTTAACCAATTTACAAGGTGGTTTACAATGGCAACCCAAAACAACCTCTCCTGAAACTCTACCTGCTCCCAATAAGGGCCTTCACTGAGCACAGGGTCAAATCAGTTTACAAACTCAGCTACCCAAAATGTTCAACGGGAAAGTCAGGAGCTTTGACCTGTTCAGCACAGGAAGGTTCTAGGTTCATTCTTCACTCATTGTTTCCAGTTAGATCTAAACCAGGACCAAGTGTGCCTGGTGTGTCTTGGTGGTTCTGTCTGAGATGGAAACTTTTAGAGGTCATTGAACTCCAGAGACTTGAGCACAAAGGCTGACCATGTAGCAGAGTACTGAGGGAGTGCTGCACTGTCAGCTTTCAGAAGAGACCAGGGCTGAGTTGGGTGTTAAAGATCCCGTGACCCGATTGCAAAGCAGAGCAAGGAATCACCACCTCCAACCCTGGAAAATACTTGCACCACAACCAACATTAGTAAAACACATTGTCTGGTCAATATCTCATTGCTGCATGTGTGATCTTGCTGTGCACTAATTGGTGGCTGCATTTCCTACATTACAACAGTGACTCCACTTGAGACATACAACATCGGCTGTAAAGTACTTTGGGGACATCTTGATGCCATGGAAATTGCCATTGAAATGTTACTTCCTTCTATCAGGGCAGATCCTGAGGCTGCAATTAGCCTCACTGGCCCCAGGTTGAGGGATGTAAAGCCATCCATGGATCCTGCTTCTAATCTAGAGTCTTTGTCATCTTGTCTCCCTGCACGAGGTGTTACAATGTCAATCATAGCCCAGTGAGAGAGGTGACACCCTCCGGGACAAATAACAGAGAGAACAATGTTTTCCATTGCAGCTTCGGTAAGGGAACAATAGAAATCTCTTAAATAGAGATTAAACAATGTTTATGCATCAATATGATGCAGACAATATTTCTGTCAATTGCCTAAGGTTAGTTTTGTTGCAGACGAATGGATGAAACTCCAGGGAAAATCCCCCCAGGATGTGTGGAGTGAAGGGAGTGACTTTGTTTTCCACTGTGACTGAGGGTTTGGGAGATCACACACAAATAATAACTTTGTAGTAAACCTGTCAACTTCATTGAGTATTAGAATTTGACTCATAGCCTCAAAAAAGCTGAAATTGGAGCCCCTCATGCTCACTCGTAGGAACTCCCCTCAAGCCCCCCCCCCCCCCCCCCTCTCCCCCATCCCCCCACCTGCCCATTGTTTAAAGACCGGCAGCTCGATAACACTTCTTTAATGTCCCTGTGAAACCTGAAAAACAAAATTAACCTGTGGGAAACAGCAAATGCAGGCCTGTTACTTTCTAACAAAGCCGAGTAGGATATTCCCAGGATGCTCTGGTACACCTTGCTCAAGATCAGCATTGATAAATGACCAATCAGACTGCCCCAAATATGGTTGTGGTTGACATGACCGAGGTGTAATTCCTGAACCAGGAAAGGGAGGTTAAGAAGTAAATCTGGAGAAATATACTCCTGCTAAATAACATGTGTGAATTATTATCACAGTATTCTGGTAATTCTATTTAACGTTGGGTCTTTCTTTTCAGGGTTGGAACCAGACACAACTTACACCGTGTCCGTAGAGTGTGACTCTCCCTTTAATTGGACACTCCGCTCTCAGTCTCTTAATGTCACAACTCTCCCATGTATGTATTCACAAATGATAATATTAGTGTAAGATTGACCCTCTCTCACTGTTGGAAAACTGAAATATTTCCCTCATTCTAACTGAGAATTTGATTTATTGACAGCTTCGCGATTCCTCAGCAACGTGCAGGTTTCCCACATAACCTCATCTACCGCTGTGATCAGCTGGGATCCACCCACCTCCGATGCTGCCCAGGTTTTGTCCTACTCCATTAGCTATGCGCCTTCTGGCAGTGACAGACCCATGAAGAATATAATTGTTTTCCCTCCAAATACCAGTCTGATCCTCACAGGTAAAGTCAGTGTGAATAACTCTGAGGAACCAAATAAGGGGGACTTTGACAGGGGGGTGGGTGGATTTTGTGAGGGCCACGAAGAATCCAGCACGAGTTTAAAGGATACAAAGTAATAACATTTATTTACAATAACATATATATATATATATATATATATATGTATATATGTATATATATATATATATAACAGCAGCAGCAACTTCCCTTGCTGCACACTCCTTCCTGCTGGTTCCAAACTGGCCAGCTTTATTTATACTTGGAGTTTACTAATGGTTTCTCCGCCCCCCTCATTGGGGAAGCTCATACTCCCACAGGATTGTGGGATTGTCATTAGTCCCCAGCCAATGGTAAGCAGGCAGGTTATAACAGTGGGGAGGGGGTGGGAGTGTCCTGGCGAGACCAGGATATGGTGTGGGGTAATGGCAGTGTGGGGCTTCCTCAAAGTTTGTATGTGTTGTGGCTGAGACTTATTGATCTAAAGATCATTAAAAAGGTAGAAAGTTAGAGTGTCGATGACCTGTGACTCGTACTCTCATTGTGGGGGAGGACATATGGGTTAAGAGGCAGATATATTGGCAGCATCATCACTTTACTTTGGAGCTAAATGAAGGTAAATGATTGGGCGCAATTCAATGGAAAAATATCTGTCTCCGGTTTTGCGCGTGTTTAAGGGTTTGTTTCTCCTTGGCTGCAGCGTTAAGAATCACCCCGCTTTTCAACGGCACTCTGCCGTTTCTTTTGGCCTCGGGGAGTTTCTCTCCGCCGACACCGAACTTGAGTAATTTCCTGATGGGGGCCATTTGTCTGGCTGCCCCGATCCTTCCCCTCCACCCTGCCTTTCAGCTACCCCCTGTTTTCAACCTTCCCCAACATCGCAGAGGCCCCCAGGAACACCCCCCAACTCCCCTCCGCCTGGGAAGGCCCCTCCTCCGGGCCCAATCCCTGATAGTGCAACCAGACACCCTGGCACTGCTAGCCTGGCAGCCTGGTAGTTCCCAGACACCCTGGCATTCTGGCAGTGCCAGGGTGCCACTGCCAGGGTGCTACATTGGCATTGCCAAGATGCCCAGGAGTCAGACAGAGTGCCAGTGTGCAAGCTTGCCCTGCCCCCGATCAGCTGGGGGCCTGCACAAGGCCTGGCAGACTCACTCCTGGAGCCATTATGACTGGTCCACGTTTGTAGAAACCAGTACTAAACGGTGCCTTGGCGGGGCCGTTAGGTCCTGGGTGCTGGGAGAATATCGCAAATGTATATTTAAATTAACCTAATGGCCTAGCGACGGCGAGATCCAGCTCACGACATCTCACGAGATTCTGTTAAATCTCGCAAGGTGTTTTTACCATTGCAAATCCCGCGAGAGGCATCTCCTGAGTTTTCATAATAATGATCTTTATTATTGTCACAAGTAGGCTCACACTAACACTGTAATGTAGTTACTGTGAAAATCCCCTAGTTGTCACATTCCGCCGCCTTTTCGAATACACAAAAGGTGAATTCAAAAAGTCCAATTTACCTAACAAGCACGTCTTTCGGGACTTGTGGGAGGAAACCGGAGCACCCGGAGGTAACCCACGCAGACACAGGGAGAATGTGCAGACTCCGCACAGATGGTGTCCCAAGGTGGGAATTGAACCTGGGATCCTGGTGCTGTGAAGGAACAGTGCTATCGACTATGCTACCATGCCACCCATGGCCTCTTCTCAACACTGAGTCAGGCGCAATGAGGCTGTTGAATCGCACCCATTGTTGGAGTTCAGAGAATCATGTGTGGAATTCCCAACGGAGATTCCTGAATGAAATTTTAATGGACAATGTAGTGTTTCATTGCAGGATAGAACAATAAAAATGAGGCAGTTTAAGAGAAAGTTACACAATCTAATCTATATCAAACCCAAAAGAAATTCTAGCCATGTAAACCTTACGATACCAGTGATGGTATTTGACTGGAGAAAAGATGCTTTAGCAAAGGGGGAATAGAGGAGCTGTTCCATCCACATGAAGAGCTCCAGCTACTATCAGCCACATGGATGGTTCAGCTTACAGCTATGCAAGTGTTGATCACATTACAATTCCCCTGTTAAATGCCATCACATTCTCAGGCAGCAAATTCCAGAACTTAACCACACGGTGTATAAATAATGTTGCACTCATTTCATCTTTCGTTCTTTCATCATTGACCTTATATCGGTCTCCACCTTAAAATGGGTCCCGACTCACCAATCTATCTGGTTGTTTCCATTTAACAGATCTGAATGAGTCAACTCCATACATCGTCACTGTTACTGTGAAAACATTCTTTACTGGAGAGCAACTGGGTTCAACATTGTATTTTAAAACCAAAAGCTGTAAGTATTGCTAACATTACATGTAGTTAACCATTTGGAGAGGGAAAGAATTCTACAGAGAACTGACACATAATATTCCCTGAGACAAAATTCCCATTTCCATCTCTTGGTACCAATGCTGATGAAATTACGAACTCTAAGAGTAGGTTGCAGTCAATCCCTGTCACGTTCCTGCTCTGGTCTGTGTCATGATATGCAAACATGCAACCAATGAACACTCAGAATAGGACACAACCAATGGGCAGTCAGGGCACTCAGAGGTGGCATCTCCACAAGGGGGCATGACATAAACTATAAAAGGGATGAAGCACTCACACCCTGCCTCTTTCCACAGACAGACATCTAGAGAGTTAGACAGGGTTGATCAACAGCATCACACCCCAGCACGTGGCTTAGAGCAAGCTGGTACAGTTCGACTGAGTTACTACAGTTAGATTAGCAGAGAGTCGAACTAATTTGAGAACTGTGTTAATAGTTCAATAAACACGGTGAACTCATTTCAGAGTCTGGAGCATCCTTTGGTTAAGACTGCATCAAGTGGCAGCCTGTGTTATCCAAAGCAGCAAAACACGACAGTCTGGATGACCCATCTACACTCTGGCTGGACCAGCTGGGCTATTGGAAGGGAGAAATGATCCCATTCTGAATTATAAGCTGCTGGGAGGTGTATGAACCCTGAATGGTGTCAGAGCCTCAGAACCCATTTTTGGATCGAAAATGGAAAATGAAGCAGTAAAGCGGAGCAGCAAGCAGATTGGTCAGGTTTTGTTTTGGAGTTTTTCTCGGAGATATCTGAGAGGCTTGATGAGGCTGTTACAGTTGAGTATCAGGAAACAGAGCAATGAGGGAGGATTGTTTTATCAATTGCAGGAAGGTATATAGAGGGGTTTCTCAGGGGTCTGTACTGCAACCACTGCTTTTCCTGATATAAATGAACGATTTGCACTGGCGTGCATAGATAACAATGTCAGAATTTGTAGACAATGTAAAATGTGATCATTTATTGAACCATGAGGAGGATGGTGATAGACATCAAGTGGATGTAGACAGGCTGATGACATATGGGGACAAATAATGGTGAACATTTATGACCATTTGTTTAGCAACAATTGAGATATTAATTCAAGGCAGATTCAAAAGAAAAAGTGAGATTAGCTACATTACTGTTCCAGGGAGCTGGGACAGGCTCAGTGGGCTGAATGGCCCCGCACTGAGCTGCAAGCACTCTGACATTCTAAATTAGCAGAGAATAGAGCGTTCCACAAACCTCCCTCTGAAATGATGAGAGCTGCCTGGTGTATTTCACAGGCACCAGATTTAAGTTTTCTTCATGAAATTGCCTGGACACCCCTTTGGTATTTATGATCTTTACAAAAGATTATTTTACCACCACAATTGAACTTCAATGGATTCCATTCAGACGTCTTGTGATTTCTCTGAACACCTCATTCATTTCCTATCTGCAGTTATTGACGTGTGTGTGAACAATCCGTGTGGACCCAATGTCTCCTGCACCCAGCAGGATGGAAGCTTCAGATGCTCCTGTGTGACTGGCTACACCTGGAATGGATCTGTCTGTACAGGTGCGTGATGGGAATCATTGACCCCATTGGGCAATGAACTGAAGTTACTGCTTCCGTATAGGACTGGAGATTTTGTGTTGTGAGGTTCAGTGTTACACCTCTTGGGGCCTTTATCCATTGAACCATCAGAGGGGGTCAGTTCATCATTTATAGGAGTCATGTGCTCAAAGCACATGAGATTAAATCTGAGTGTATACAGAAAGTTTAAAATTGACAAATCTGTGGATCCTCCAGTGAACTCTTCCTTTCTTTTCAACTTCAGATGTGAATGAATGTCAAAGTGGAAGCCACGACTGTCACAGCTCAGCCTCCTGTTTCAACAGCCCCGGCTCTTTCCAATGTGTGTGTAAGGCTGGACATACTGGAGATGGAAGGAATTGTACAGGTAAATGGCACTGAATCTTTAGGTATTTATTTTGTCGAAAATAGCAATCTCTGAGAGGATGTTTCAGTCACCTTGGACATTATGTCTCATATACTCACTGCCTGAACCAGCTGGGACATTGGAAGGGTGAAATTATAACATTCTGAACCATAACATGGCGGGAGGTTTTCTAACGCTGAAATGTGTCCCTGTGTCGCCTTCTGTTACTGAGTAGAAGTTGCAACCTTGACAGGGGCAATAACCAGATCATCAAATTAGCACAAAGAAAAGTGAGAGTGTTCAACCAGTCTAATGGTGAAGAGGTGAAAACAGCTCAATATATCTAAATGGCAGATGGTTCCTGTGCTCCTACTATAATCATCAACATTTCCACTTTAAAGATGCTTAATGTTTATGGATATAATTTTGCCAGCCCTCTATTACAGTGATGAAATTCTACTGTACACCTTTGTTGTTTCTTCAAAACAAACCATTTGTTTCCCATCTGCAGTTATCGACGTGTGTGTGAACAATCCGTGTGGACCCAATGCCTCCTGTACCCAGCAGGACGGAAGCTTCAGATGCTCCTGTGTGACTGGCTACAACTGGAATGGATCTGTCTGTACAGGTGTGTGGGCAGCATGGTAGCATTGTGGATAGCACAATTGCTTCACAGCTCCAGGGTCCCAGGTTCAATTCCGGCTTGGGTCACCGTCTGTGCGGAGTCTGCACATCCTCTCCGTGTGTGCGTGGGTTTCCTCCGGGTGCTCCGGTTTCCTCCCACAGTCCAAAGATGTGCAGGTAGGTGGATTGGCCATGATAAATTGCCCTTAGTGTCCAAAATTGCCCTTAGTGTTGGGTGGGGTTACTGGGTTATGAGGATAGGATAGAGGTGTGGACCTTGGGTAGGGTGCTCTTTCCAAGAGCCGGTGCAGACTCGATGGGCTGAATGGCCTCCTTCTGCACTGTAAATACTATGATAATCTATGGTGATCATTGAAGCCTTTGGGGAATGAACTGAAGTTGCTGCTTCCATATAGGACTGGAGATTTTGTGTTGTGAGGTTCAGTATTAAACCAGGTGGGGCCTTTATCCATTGAGCCAACAGAGGGGATCAGTTCATCATTTATAAGAGTCATGTGGTCAAAGCCTAAATCTGGGTGTGTGTAGAAAGTGTAATATTGACACAATTGGGGATCCTCCAATGAACTCTTCCTTTCTTCTCAACTTCAGATGTGAATGAATGTCAAAGTGGAAGCCACGACTGCCACAGCTCAGCCTCCTGTTTCAACAGCCCCGGCTCTTTCCAATGTGTGTGTGAGGCTGGACATACTGGAGATGGGAGGAATTGTACAGGTAACTGAAACTGAGGCCTGAATTTTCACGCAGTTGGAGAGGTGGAACTGTGGATTGTATCAAACAGCACATCCCTTCAGCTGTTCACAACACGCAAAGTACTGACTGCACCCACCCAGCCAGCATTTGCAAAACTCATGCCCAACATTAGTGAATCCGTGTTTGGACAAAGAATTACACTGAAAACAAATGTAAGATTATCAGTTACTCACGCAGTGGGGCTCGCTCATGCAAGCTCGAAGCCACATATATTCATACAAAGCATCTTATCCTTTGCAGACAAAAGGAATACGTTCACATTTTGCACCTTTCTCAGCTAAAGGAAAGCTGAGGGACCTGTCATTCCCTGGTTCATTCCTCATGGCAATACTTTGACCAATCTGAGTCGAATTACCCGGTTGAATTGGAACAAAGCCAGCGAATCAGCACTCAGCACTCTCTTCTCATGCAGGATAAATTGTTGTCCCCTTTACTGTTGGTAATTTCTTGTGAGCTGTCCTGATGAGTGTCAGGGACAAAATTCCGATAGCATGTCTATTACATCAGCAATACTCAAGTTTTAACGACCAAACAACCATTTGTAGAGTCATTGTTAGCTTATTACAATTAATATAAATGAAAACAATCTATAAATGGTAAATAGGATTTTAATTGATTGTTCTATCTTCACTGTGTAGCTTAAAATAGATTGACAACTAGTTCAAACAACAGAAAACAGGGAGGTTGTGTGAATGGTCAAGAACTTGACAGATGGTGATAAATTGTGACGTTATCCACTTCGATAAAAAGAAGATTCTAAAAGCAGAATATTTCTGGAATGGATGGGACTGGGAAATATTTGTACTAAGAAGGATTTAAGTGTCCTTGTACATGTATCACAGAACGTTAATATGCAAGAACAGCAAGCAATGACTTCAGTCATAATGAAGTGCTTCAAGAGGTTGATCATGAAGCGTATCACCTCCATACTCCCAGAACGCCTTGATCCACTGCAATTCGCATACCGTCGCAACCGGTCCACAGTAGACGCCATTTCCCTGGCCCTACACTCATCCCGAGAGCATCTCGACAACAAGGCTCCTACATAACACTCCTATTTATTGACTACAGCTCTGCCTTCAACACCATAATCCCAGCCAAGCTCATATCAAAGCTCCAAAACCTAGGAGTTGGCTCCCCACTCTGCAACTGGATCCTCGATTTTCTGACCAACAGATCACAATCAATAAGAATGAACAACAACACCTCCTCCAAAATAGTCCTCAATACCAGGGCCCCACAAGGCTGCGTACTTAGCCCCCTACTCTACTCCTTGTACACACATGACTGCGTGGCAAAATTTGGTTCCAACTCTATCGACAAGTTTGCTGACGATAAGACCATAGTGGGCTGGATCTCAAATATCGACGAGTCAGAATACAGGAGGGAGGTAGAGAACCTAGTAGAGTGGTGCAGCAACAACAATCTCTCCCTCAATGCCAGCAAAACTACAGAGCTGGTCATTGACTTCAGGAAGCAAAGTACTGTACACACCCCTATCAGCATCAACGGGGCTGAGGTGGAGATGGTTAGCAGTTTCAAATTGCTAGGGGTGCATATCTCCAAAAATCTCTCCTGGTCCACCCACGTCGACGCTACCACCAAGAAAGCACAACAGCGCCTATACTTCCTCA
The DNA here is from genome assembly GCF_047496885.1 of Scyliorhinus torazame. NCBI lineage: Eukaryota > Metazoa > Chordata > Chondrichthyes > Carcharhiniformes > Scyliorhinidae > Scyliorhinus > Scyliorhinus torazame. The sequence continues at coordinate 53,760,670 of NC_092725.1, forward strand.
GGAAACTAAGGAAATTCGACATGTCCACATTAACTCTTACCAAGTTTTACAGATGCACCATAGAAAGCATTCTATCTGGCTGCATCACAGCCTGGTATGGCAACTGCTCGGCCAAGGACTGCAAGAAACTTCAGAGAGTCGTGAACACCGCCCAGTCCAGCGCACGAACCTGCCTCCCATCCATTGACTCCATCTACACCTCCCGCTGCCTGGGGAAAGCGGGCAGCATAATCAAAGATCCCTCCCACCCGGCTTACTCACTCTTCCAACTTCTTCCATCGGGCAGGAGATACAGAAGTCTGAGAACACGCACGAACAGACTCACAATCAGCTTCTTCCCCGCTGTTACCAGACTCCTAAATGACCCTCTTATGGACTGACCTCATTAACACTACACCCCTGTATGCTTCATCTGATGCCGGTGCTTATGTAGTTATATTGTATATCTTGTGTTGCCCTATTATGTATTTTCTTTTATTCCCTTTTCTTCCCATGTACTTAATGATCTGTTGAGCTGCTCGTAGAAAAATACTTTTCACTGTACCTCGGTACACATGACAATATCAAATCCAATCCAATCCAATCCAATGAATAAGACAAATGATTGGCTGGAATCTATGGTCCCCCAGTTGCATGTTTGTCGTCGCCAATCGCTGCTGGTGGGATTCTATACTCCTGCCGCTTGTCAACGGGATTTTCCATTAGAACAACCCGACGCTGAATGGAAACCCATGGACGGGAATGTGCGGCCGGGAGGAAAAGTGAATCGCAATGGCAGAGAATTCCGGCCAATATGTTCGACTTTGTGAGAAAGTAATTGGAGTATAATATTTGATATTGGTGAGACCACAACTGGAGTACTGTGGGCAGTTTAGGTCTCCTTAACTAGGAAAGGACATACTTGCACAACAAAGTCCAAAAAGGTTCACTGGCCTGGTTCCTTGGCACAATGGGACTGTCTATGACTAGAGCTTGGGTAGTCTTGACTTAAATTCCCTGGAGTTTAGAAAATGAGAGGTGATCTAATTGAAAAATATAAAATTCATCAGGGGCTGGACAGGGAAGATGCTGAGAGAATATTTCCACCAGCTGTGGAATCTTCAATGGGGTCACAGTCTCAGAACAAGGGTCTGGCCAATTGGGACTGAGTTGAGGAGAAATATTGTCACTCAAACTTTTGAGAATCTTTGGAATTCGCAGTCATTCTGCAAACTCAAGACAGATCGATAGATTTTTGAGCACTGAGTGAATCAAAGGAAATGGGGATGGAACAGGAAGTGCAGTTGATGCAGAAGATCCGGCAGGGCCTTGTGGGAGGATAGAACAGACTCAAAGGGTCAAATGGCCGACTCCTGCTCTTATTTCTTCAGTTCTTATGTTTCTCTGTCTCTCTTTCCCCTCGACCTCGCTCTCTCCCATTTTTAGCAGTCTAGGTTTATGCCTAATTAGCCCTCTCTCCCCCTCTGATCCAGCTCTCCCTAACAAACTGATTCTCTCTCCTTCCAGTACTCTCTCTCATTTTTTCTTTCTTCCATTACCAGCACTCCTCACATGTTCTCTATCTGCTCTCTGCATTCTCTGCAGTTTGGAGGAACATTTGTACATTGGAATGTCAGCCTGGATTTCGTGCTCAATGAAGGCATTTGTGATTGATGATCCAGGGTCATTTTCTCCAAAACCACAGGGGCAGACGGACGGGATTGGATCAGACATTGCATAGAACATGCAGTGCAGAAGGAGGCCATTCGGCCCATCGAGTCTGCAGTGACCCACTTAAGCCATTCACTTCCACCCTATCCCCGTAACCCAATAACCCCTCCTAACATTTTTTGGACACTAAGAGCAATTTATCATGGCCAATCCACCTAACCTGCACATCTTTGGACTGTGGGAGGAAACCAGAGCACCCGGAGGAAACCCACGTAGACAAGGGGAGGATGTGCAGACTCCACACAGACAGTGACCCAGCGGGGAATCGAACCTGGGACTCTGGCGCTGTGAAGCCACAGTGCTATCCACTTGTGCTACCGTGCTGCCCTGATATTGAATAGAAGTAAATAGAATGAAGAGTGCTGGGTGATCAGATTCCACTGAGTGCGTTTTGTTAACACTGCTCCCAACATGCTGGTCAAGTTTCAAATTTTAACAATTGAATCTTCAAGTTTCAGGTAATAGATTTTTAGTTTTGAACCGTGTGGTTTTGATGTATTTCAATATTTTCATTGAATTGCATCTGGATTTTTGAAAACAATTTGAACGCGAGGAGCCTCTGTTTTTCAGATATAGACGAATGTTTACAGAACAATGGTGGCTGTTCCCAGCGCTGTGTGAACACGGTGGGCAGTTACCAGTGTCGCTGTCACCCAGGATACACATTGCGACCTGGAAGCAGAACAACCTGCACAGGTTTGACCTTTCACATTTCATTTTGGGAGCATTCGTAGCATGTGTGGTTTTATTACAATGCATCAGAAAATGTTATTGTTGAATGTCATTTAATCCCTCCTTACATCAGGAGATCAAAACTGGAATATATTACTCCAGGTGTGGTTTCATAAATATTTTGTGTATTTTTTAGCAAAGCTTCCTTATTTTTGCCCTTCTAGGCGTGCTTATTATCCATGGCTTGGTGTCGGGACAATATCGTTGAATCTCGCAAGAAGCCTCTGGCCTGATTTGCGACACTTGAAACGCCGCGCCAGATTTAACGACTCTCGCGGCTCACTGGGCATGATTCAGATTAGCATATTTAAATGACCCATTAGGATCCTTTAAATATGCGTTCTCAGGATTCTTCCGGTGCCTGAGACCTAACGGTCGCACCAGCGGGACTTCGCCAAGGCACCGTTTTGTACTGGTTTCCACAAACATGGACCAGTCGTAATGGCACCTGGGGAGTCTACCAGGCCAGTGAAGACCGGCGGGCGGTCGGGAACAGGGCAGGGTGATATCTTGGCACTCGGGCAAAACCGAGCCTAGATTTTTTTCTGGTTAAATCACAACCATAGTATCTGTTTCTATATTTGTAGCCAGCTTTCTCTTGTACTCTAATTTCTCCATCCTCATTAATCCATTACTTGTTGGTTTTCAGTAATTTTGAAAGTTTGTGAAGTGATATCCTTGACAGGGCCACGCTGAACTGCAGTCAGACAGCCTGGGATTATTACACGTTCTCACTCTTCCACTCAGCCTCCAGTTCACTGTTGTCCATTTTTTACTCTGCTTACAGATGTCAATGAATGTGCGTACCCAGTAATGAAGCAATGTGACCCAAACGCTCACTGCCTAAACTCCGATGGTTCGTATCGATGTGAGTGCAAACCCTATTACAGAGGGAATGGGACACACTGTGAAGGTAAGGAGCAGAGCACGGATCCCAACCTCCTCTCTCACTGACGTACTGACCACAGAGCCTGAAGATACATTAGGATAGATTTCCATCTTTACTGCCTGGCAGGAAGGGGGATCCAACACGTTCTGTCTGATAACTTTTCCTCTATTAGATTTTCCTCACTGATCTCCAGCCAGGTGATGTTTAACACCCTGGTAGAACAGATAGGAATCAACTCCCATTAGGAGGAAGGCTGTTGAAAAAGACTGTGTTAGTCACAGGGTTCAGGGCCATGTGTGCTGGTCGAGTAAATCAGAGATTCGGCATTCAGATCCAGCATGGCAATTTGACGATCTCAATTGCATTCGGGGAAAAATAATTTACAAATAAAAAAAACAGGACAAGCTAATGTGACCATGAATATTGGATTGTTGTAAAAACTCCACTGATTCATTATGTCCTGTAGAGAACGAACCTTTGGTTCTTACCCAGCTTGGCATGTTTGTATGTGTGCCCTACACCAATGTAGTTCTCTCTTTACTGCCCCTCCTCTCTGGCCTGACACTCCTCTCTGTTTTCTTCAACCCTTTATCGGCCATTCAAGGCAGTGGCCCTCCACGACCTTCTCAGGGCAACCAGAAATGGGCAATTAACATCAGCCAGGCCACGCAGTCCACACAATCCATGATTGAAATTGAGGTACCCTCAATAATGATGCTTAGAGATTAAACTGTAAAGAAGGCTTTATTAGGCTAATAACTATGCTACAGATTTGGACGAGAGCTGACTGCTATACAGACCATGAGGCAGGCCTTTATGTATGGCTCCCAGATGGTCCAAGCCTGGTCTTAAAGGGGACATCACCTTACATGATGATAAGGCAGTAACCGTTCATCACAGAAAGAAAGATTGTACTCAGTAGTGGGCCTAGGGAGAGTGCTTTTTCAGAGGGTAGGTGCAGACTCGATGGGCCAAATGGCCTCCTTCTGCATTGTAGGGATTCTATGGAACTTCCTTCAGAGCAGAATCCCAATACATGTCTAACAATTGAATTATCACAGTCAGGAAAAAGACACAGAGAAAGATCGAAAGTCACCAGGAGAATCAATAGAAATTACAGATACAATAACAAGTGATTCATCCAACATCCACATGACATGCTGAGAAACTGGGGTTCCGGGAGTGTTCGTTTGTCGATAAAATCAAGTTGCATATTTCTTGTATGTGTTTGTTATCTGGCTCTTGGGGACATCGTTGTTTTGGTGAAGTATAAATCACTGAAATAGAATATAGGAGAGAGCAGCTAAGACTGTTACAAAGGGTCAGTGTTTTCTGAACCAATTCTTGTTTTCTTTCTCTGTTTGCAGGTTGCTTTTGTCCACCAGAAATTATACCAGGAACAGCAAGTCAGCCGGCTCTTTCGGGGAATCCCTGTCCCTGTGTTTCTGGTTTTATCGTGTCCAATAACTTCCCGAGTCTGTACCAGAACAGTGCAGACATGTACTGGTTCTTCAACATGGCTCAGTTGTCTAACTCCACTCGACAATATAAAGGTAATGGCAAACCCCATTCCCAAAGGTGAAAGTAGTGACATTAAACTGCTGAGCCATCCACTCACCAGAGGTCAGACTCCGAGGAGGGAAAAGTGTGAGCTGGTTCTCAATCCGACCCGGAGTGGTCAAACTCTACTTTAATCATATTCCAAGAGGTTTGATCAATGACCTCCTGCCGCTTTAATGTCTCTGCGTGCTTTTGTGGTTGGTCACCTGGCACGTCAATCAATCTGTGATTAATGGCATCTGAAACACCCACAATCCTCTGCTCTCCAGAAACCATAAGTGTACTTTACCTGAATGCTCGTAGTATACGAAATAAGGTAAATGAGTTGATGGCGCAAATCATCGTGAATGACTATGATTTAGTAGCCATTACTGAAACATGGTTAAAAGATGGTCACGACTGGGAGTTAAATATCCAAGGGTATCAGACTATACGAAAGGATAGAATGAACGGTAAGAGCGGTGGTGTAGCTTTGTTGTTTAAGGGTGGCATCCGGGCAATAGTAAGGGATGATATTGGTGCTATGGAGGACAAGGTTGAATCAATTTGGGTGGAAATCAGGAATAGTAAGGCGAAAAGGTCACTGATAGGAGTAGTCTATAGGCCACCAAATAGTAACAGGTTGGTAGGGCAGGCAATAAGCAAAGAAATAATGGATGCATGTAGAAATGGTACAGCGGTTATCATGGGAGATTTTAATCTGCATATCGATTGGTTTAACCAGGTTGGTAAAGGCAGCCTTGAGGATTAGTTTATAGAATGTGCCCGGGATAATTTCCTGGAACAGTAGGTAATGGAACCTACAAGGGAATAAGCAGTCCTAGATCTGATCCTGTGTAATGAGGCAGGTTTGATTAATGATCTCATAGTTCGGGATCCTCTTGGAAGGAGCGACCACAATATGGTGGAATTTAAAATACAGTTGGAGAATGACAAGGTAAAATCAAACACTAGTGTTTTGTGCTTAAACAAAGGCGATTACAATGGGATGAGAGAAGAACTAGCTAAGGTAGACTGGGAGCAAAGACTTCATGGTGAAGCAGTTGAGGAACAGTGGAGAACCTTCCGAGCGATCTTTCACAATGTTCAGAAAAGGTTCATACCGACAAAAAAGAAAGACTGTAGAAAGGGGGAAAATCGACCATGGATATCTAAGGAGGTGAGGGAGAGTATCAAATTGAAGGAAAAAACATACAAAGTGGCAAAAATTAGTGGGAGACTAGAGGACTGGGAAGTCTTTAGGGGACAACAGTAAGCTACTAAAAAATCCATAAAGAAGAGTAAGGTAGACTATGTAAACTGGCTCAGAACATAAAAGCAGATAGTAAAAGCTTCTACAAATATATAAGACAAAAAAGAGTGGCTAAGGTAAATATTGGTCCTTTGGAAGATGAGAAGGGAGATTTAATAATAGGAGACGGGGAAATGGCTGAGGAGCTGAACAGGTTTTTTGGGTCAGTCTTCACAGTGGAGGACACAAATAACATGCCAGTGACTGATGGAAATAAGGATATGATAGGTGAGGACCTTGAGATGATTGTAATCACTAAGGAGGCAGTATTGGGCAAGCTAATGGGGCTAAAGGTAGACAGGTCTCCTGGCCCTGATGGGATGCATCCCAGAGTGTTAAAAGAGATGGCTAGGGAAATTGTAAACGCACTAGTGATAATTTATCAAAATTCACTAGACTCTGGGGTGGTCCCAGAGGATTGGAAAGTAGCAAACGTGACACCACTGTTTAAAAAAGGAGGTCGGCAGAAAGCGGGTAATTATAGGCCGGTAAGCTTAACTTCGGTTGTAGGGAAAATGCTGGAATCTATCATTAAGGAAGAAATAGCGGGGCACCTGGAGGGAAATTGTTCCATTGGGCAGACGCAGCATGGGTTCACAAAGGGTAGGTCATGTCTGACTAATTTGGTAGAATTTTTTGAGGACGTTACCAGTGCAGTAGATAATGGGGAGCCAATGGATGTGGTATATCTGGATTTCCAGAAAGCTTTTGACAAGGTGCCACACAAAAGGTTGCTGCATAAACTAAAGATGCATGGCATTGAGGGTAAAGTGGTAGCATGGACAGAGGATTGGTTAACTAACAGAAAGCAGAGAGTGGGGATAAATGGGTGTTTCTCTGGTTGGCAACCTGTAACTAGTGGGGTCCCTCAAGGATCAGTGTTGGGCCCACAGTTGTTCACAATTTACATAGACGATTTGGAGTTGGGGACCAAGTGCAATGTGTCAAAGCTTGCAGACGACACTAAGATGTGTGGTAAAGCAAAAAGTGCAGAGGATACCGGAAGTCTGCAGAAGGATTTGGATAGGTTAGGTGAATGGGCTAGGGTCTGGCAGATGGAATTCAATGTTGCCAAGTGTGAGGCTATCCATTTTGGGAGGAATAACAGCAGAATGGATTATTATTTAAACGGTAAGATGTTAAAACATGCTGCTGTGCAGAGGGACCTGGGTGTGCTGGTGCACGAGTCGCAAAAAGTTGGTGTGCAGGTGCAACAGCTGATTAAGAAGGCTAATCGAGTTTTGTCTTTCATTGCTGGAGGGATGGAGTTCAAGACTAGTGAGGTTATGCTGCAATTGTATAGGGTGTTGGTGAAGCCGCATCTGGAGTATTGTGTTCAGTTTTGGTCTCCTTACCTGAGAAAGGACATATTGGCACTGGAGGGAGTGCAGAGGAGATTCACTAGGTTGATCCCAGAGTTGAGGGGATTAGATTATGACGAGAGGTTGAGTAGACTGGGACTGTACTCATTGGAGTTTAGAAGGATGCGGGGGGGATCTTATTGAGACATATAAAATTATGAAGGGAACAGATAGGATAGATGCGGGCAGGTTGTTTCCACTGGTCGGGGAAAGCAGAATTAGGGGGCATAGCCTCAAAATAAGGGGAGGTAGATTTAGGACGGAGTGTAGGAGGAACTTCTTCACCCAAAGGGTTGTGAATCTCTGGAATTCCTTGCCCAGTGAAGCAGTTGAGGCTCCTTCTTTAAACGTTTTTAAGAAAAAGATAGATGCCTTTCTAAAGAATAAAGGGATTCGGGAGAGTGGAGCTGAGTCCACAAAGATCAGCCATGATCTCATTGAATGGCGGAGCAGGCTCGAGGGACCAGATGGCCTACTCCTGTTCCTAATTTTTATGTTCTTATGTTCTTATGTAACCACTCTATATTCATTGTGTGGTTTTCCCCAGTTTGAGTTTTGTATTTCCCCATTGTTGCCATCCCACGCCGTCGGGAAATCAATGGGCATGTGTGCGCTTCTGGCGAAGCGGAAGATCCCACCAACGGAGAATCCCGCAGAATGTGTTTGTATCTGGAGTGAGACTTGAACCCACAACATTCTGACTCAAAGACAGAGAACTTTCACTGAGACAAGTATGTTTCCAACAACATGAAGATTCGAACAACAGGATTATGCACAGCATCTTTTCCATGTCTGAAGCAATGAGTGAAGCACAGACACTCTACAGAAATGGGGCTTCCACTAACTCGGGTCTATTTTTTATTCACACACAGGAATGCGATTCAGGGTGGAGTCACTATCTGTGGAATCCCAGGATGATTACATCTCCTTTGGCTGTGGAACAGATCCCGATCGACACGAGCGTTTCACTCTCACCCAAAAACACTTGAACGTCACCAACTTTCACCTCTCCAATTGCACCGGCGCCTGGGTCCATTTCTACTCTGGACCAAATGTGCCGAACACTAGATTCAAAATTTATTATAAAATGGGTGAGTTTTGTTTAATTCTTCGCTCTAAAGCCTCGCCTCCATTGCTGGCCCTCGCCAAACCTTATGAAAGATGAGCTGCGAATCTGGCTTAAACATTGGAACAATGTTGTAAAATAAGACAATTTCACACAGATTAAATTGTGTTCACTAGTCACATCCCATTGACAGGACACAGCCCATTATTGATTTATTTGGATTTCCAGAAGGCCTTTGACAAGGTACCGCATAGGAGACTGTTAAATAAGTTAAGAGCCCACGGTGTTATGGGTAAGAGCCTGGCATGGATAGAGGATTGGCTGACTGGCAGAAGACAGAGAGTGGGAATAAAGGGGTCTTTTTAACGTTGGTAGATGGTGACGAGTGGTGTGCCTCTGGGCCTGTGCTGGGACCACAAATTTTCACAATATATATTAATGATCTGGAAGAAGGAACTTAAGGCACTGCAGCTAAGTTTGCAGATGATACAAAGATCTGTAGAGGGACCTATTGAGGAAGCTGGTGGGCTGCAGAGGGACTTGGGACAGGCTAGGAGAGTGGGCAAATAAGTGGCATTTGGAATACAATATGGAAAGATGTGAGGTTATGCACTTTGGAAGGAGAAATGGAGGCATAGACTATTTTCTAAAAGGGAAAATGCTTAGGAAATCAGAAGCACAATGGGACTTGGGAGTCCTTGGTCACGATTTTCTTAAGGTTAACGTGCAGGTTCAGTCGGCAGTTAGGAAGGCAAATGCAATGTTAGCATTCATGTCGAGAGGGCTAGAATACAAGACCAGTACTTCTGAAGCTATATAAGGCTCTGGGCAGACCCCATTTGAAGTATTGTGAGCAGTTTTGGGCCCCGTATCTAAGGAAGGATGTGCTGACTTTGGAAAGGGTCCAGAGGTGGTTCACAAGAATGATCCCTGGAATGGTGAGCTTGTTGTATGAGGAACGGTTGAGGACTCTGGGTTTGTACTTGTTAAGAGTTTGGAAGGATGAAGGGGGGGTGGGGGTTGGGGGAAGAGGGTCTTATTGAAATTTACAGGATAATGCAAGGCCTGGATTGAGTGGATGTGGAGAGGAAAACCTAGAACCAGAGGACACAATCTCAGACTAAAGAGACGATCCTTTAAAACAGATGAGGAGGAATTTCTTCAGCCAGAGGGTGGTGAATCTGTGGAACTCTTTGCCGCAGAAGGCTGTGGAGGCCCAAATCACTGAGTGCATTGAAGATAGAGATAGATAGGTCCTTGATTAATAAGGGGATCAGGGGTTATGAGGAGAAGGCAGGAGAATGGGGATGAGAAAAATATCAGCCATGATTGAATGGCGGAGTAGATTCAATGGGCCGAGTGGCCTAATTCTACTCCTATGTCTTATAGTCTTATGGTCTTATGTCAGTTTAATAATCTCCCCAGGATGTCGAGTGAGCACAAACGGCGCATAACCAGAATACATGAGGTTAAGCTAAATGTCCGAAACCCCAAATCGAGAAAAAAACTGTTCATAAGTGAAGTAAGGATGAAAAATGTGATCATCCAAATCAGCTGTTGTTGTCTGACTTTCCCTCCTCAGCCCTGGGGGTCGAATCGCCCCCTCGCCTGCTCGACAGCTGCTAACTGGCTGGCTCACCACCTCGTGGCTTTCGCACGGCGTCTCATTCCTGGCCTGGCTGTTGCAGGCTGACCTGGCCTCAGCACTGGGTCAGGAACCCTGCTGGCTGTTCCTTTTCTCACGAAAATACAACACAGGATCTTCTGTCTCTGAATCTCTCCCCTCTTGCCGCATCGCCTCGTTCCTCGCGCGCACATACCTAAATGTTTGGACTAGTTTGCTTTTCCACTCTAAGGGGACTGGATTAATCAATGTCTGGTGTTGCTCTGCATAGCCTGCTGGTTGGCTCATTTGTACATGTCGAGCCTCTCAGACAATGCAGCTACCAGGTTCTGATTGGCCTACAGACATGGCCGGCGCAGGCCTTCTCCATGAGATGGGCCCTGTGCCTAGCCACAGTGCATTTCATTGTAAATTCACCTCTGGGTGTATTGCTCTCCAGCTCCACAGTCCGTTTTTACTACAGACCTTGAGTGAAATGAATGAAAATGAAATGAAAATCGCTTATTGTCACAAGTAGGCTTCAAATGAAGTTACTGTGAAAAGCCCCTAGTCGCCACATTCCGGCGCCTGTTCAGGGAGGCTGTTACGGGAGTGGACATGGTTTGTGCCGTCGCTCTGGTGGGGTGGTGCCTGATAGAGTCGGCCCTGGGAGAATACTCTCGACCTGTTGTAAATCTTGCAATGTTTGAATGTTCAGTGATGGGAGAATGATGTGACGGGAGAGGAGGGCGGTGGTTAATTATATTAAAATCTATGCAAAAGTATTAAAATGAGGTTCTCGCCCTTTGTGTGTGTGTGTGAACATCATGACGTAACCGACGAGGGGTGCGGAACATCAATCTCTCTGGAGAGATGCGTAAATGCGATCTCTCTGGAGAGAATCGTGTTTCCCGATTTTCTCCAGATTTTCTGCCTGCATCTGTTATCCCGGAGATTACCAACGCTGGGTCATTGTCACATACCTACCTTCTCCCTTTCTCTCTCGCTCTCTTAAAATAGGGGCAAGGAGACAGCCCACTCTGTTAGTGCCTATTTTACTCATTGGGCCCAAATGTTCCACAGCAGAGCCCAGCATCACTATGGAGACCTATGCCCCAGGATGTGTGAGGGAGGGAAAGGGCCACAAAGGGGTCACTCTGCTGAGATTTGAACCATTTGTTGGGTTGAATGCGTTTAGAATTCCAGCAACAATTCCCTCAACAACTGAAATCATTTAGCTGCATATTCTAGTGAAAGCATTTGGGGGGGCACTGACCTTCAGCAATGCCCATTCAACTGTAAATGGTACAACTTTCCCCATTTTCATCAACATCAATGGGAGAATGAATTATAATGTGTGACTGAAACAATGATGTCGGCTTTATACCATCGACCAAAACTCAGAATTATCCCCATCATAGATTTTGATGACATGGAGTCTTGATTTAATGAAAGTGTGTTTGCAATGGGAGGGGGAAGAGAAAGTTTTACTCTGACTCGGGGCAGATCCATGTCCCCACCCAGCCCTTCACTGTGCTCTCACACTGATATTCCTGTGTCTCCTCCATATTGCAGTGCCCAGCCTCTGCCAGAACCTGAGTTGTGATGTAAACGCAGTGTGTAGCACAGACCGCTCCGGGTACCTGGCATGTACCTGCAAACCAGGCTGGAGGAGATCAGGCACCAGGTGTTACGGTAAGGCTGCCCCAGTACATCCACACATCACCACACAAGTCAATGTTTATACTGGAACGCTTTCTGTTTGGATTCTAATGGACCTGAGCTGCATCGTGGAGTTTACACAGAGCCTGAATCCTCGCGTGTCAGTTTACCTCATCGGATAACACACTCAGCTCAGTGTCAGGAAGTCAGGAGTTCAAGACCACTCAAGGAATTGAAAACTTCCTGTTAATCACCCTCATTCCCTCTAATTCTGTCAACATTCATCCAATGAACACATGTTTGTGAACATGGAATAGGCTTCAATGAATGTGATAGGCCCATATCGTACAAGGTGGATTCTTTACTCCCCCACCATCGAACTTATCCCAGCAATCTCATTTTCCTTTATATATCTGTGTTGTTCATCAGTAAAGAAATACCGAGCGCTATTTAATGTGAAAAAGCAGAGTCCAGTTTTGGGCACGTTTGGGCACGGAGTGTTTTTCGGCGCAACGACCCCTCCATCGGATTTTGGCGAGGAAAGCCCCAACAAGGCTACACTTACGTTCACTTCTGCACTGACAAGCTTGTCAGTGGATGAAGAGATCAGGGCGCAATTTTTAAACACCTCCCAATCTCCCCGATATCTGGAACCCCACAACAACCCAACTTACTGAATAGGGGGTCATCGAACACCCCTCAATGCAGGTCGTAAGGGCAGGGCACCCCTGGGCCCGATCCCCAGCACAGGCATCATAAACCTCACGAGAGGCAATAGCCTGGTCACTGTAGTGATCTCTATATGTGCACGTACACAAGAGATTAATGTGTAATCAGTAGCACCACATGATCACTAGAGGGCCGGACAACAGGCAACCAGATTGGGTCTCTGACTCTCTCTTGGGTGCACTGTGACCAGGGCAGTAGCAGACTAGTTCAGATGGCTAGTGGAGTTACGTATAGTTACCGTAGTTAGATCTTGTTAACCTTAACACTAGTATCAAAGTTAAAGTAAAGAACTCATGCAATTATTGTTAGAGTTACTCAATAAACCTTTTGTTACTACTGGATGAATTTGAGTCTTCTTCATCAAGATTCAGAAGACCTCATGACTAACCAAGGTTTGAGTAACACATGTTACCTATCACACAGGTAACTAAACAGTCACGTCATCAAGCTGGGCATGTTGAGGCGGTTCAATCATGCCCATTGGGCAGGATTCTCCGGTTCCCGACACCGATATCGTAACCGGCCATCGGGAGGAGAATCAACTCTGATGCCCAAATCGGGTCCGGAGCGTTTGATACTGATCAGCCATGCTCTGCCCCTTCCGAAACAGCATCAACACGTTACGCGTCACGCGCCATAGCAACTGCCCCCAGTGGGCTCAGTTCCTGACCACGTGGGACACGTGTGGTCTCTGTGGTCGGGAACCTGGGGCGGCAGCCGCCACACCCAGCCGGGAGCCGGGCCACTGGCCGGGAGGGCTTCCACAAAGGCTAGGGGCCTGGGGCTGCCAGGAATGTGACCATTTTCCACCCATTTTGAGGGCGAGAGCCAGGAGTTTCACCCGGCGCCGCTGCTAGACCCTCACCCGTCCTGGAATCGGTGCGAGGTCGGCGCCAATTGTTTGGCCGTAGAACTCCCACGAATGCTCCATTCGAGCTGGCACTTAGCTGCTGAAACGGAGAATCCAGCCCATTGTATTTCATTCTGAACAGTTCTTCAGATTGCTAAAGCCCTTCTGATTATTTACCTGTTAATTTCATGATTAATTGTCTCAGGACATTATCAAGGAGACCTTGTCAATTCCTAAAACATACTGTTCTCTTCCAATATTCTCAATAATTATCAAGTCCACACTAATCACTCATAGTCAAAGCTTGTTCTAGCCACACACACCTTGCTTTGCAATAAGGTCTGAACATAAGCAATCCATCTATCTGTATTATTCATTCTTCTGCTCCACTTCTTCCCCAGACCTCAGGAACATGGTCCACACTGTGAAGGCCCATGTCACAGGCCCCAATGTCACACTGAAATGGATGACCGTGCCAATACCAGGAGCTGTGATTCTCAACTACCAAATTAACACAAACTGCACAAACCACACCAATGGGATCCTCCAGCTGCAAAGTTACCAGCCTGGAAACATCACCAGTTTAGTTTTACCCGGTAAGTATTTCAGATCTCACTTAGATTTCTCTGCCCTTGGACACTGCTGAGCTCACTGTGGTCTTCTTTCAACAAAGAAGCAGCAATAACCTGGTCTGCGCAATTTGCTGTAATCGCTGCCAGTAATGTGGTTGTATTATTCTAATTTATAAGTGTGAATTTTCCTCGTTTTGCTACGTTTTGCGACTTCCTCCATTTTATTCTGTCCAATTTACATTGACTTCCACTGGAGTCAGAATCGCTTCTGCTGCTCCAGGTGTTTGACCCAGGCCTCACGGCCGAGAGTGTCGACAGTGAATTTTGAGGAGTTTACAAGTCTTCAGCTAAAGACGGACATCACTGCTGAGCATAATTCATGTTCCAGATGCAGAAGGGTACAAGGTGTCAGTGAGGCTTGAAGTAAAGATTGGAACCTGATCTTAACAGAATATGAAAGCAGGGATGTCTTGGGAATTTAACATCTACCCAGTGATCACAGGGGTGATGGATGAATGGGACTCGGTGTGTGTTTGGATCCAATGCAGCAGAATTTAGGATGAACTCAGGTTTACAGGAGTTGTAAACTGGCTAGGGGAGCAGAGACCAGGGGCGTCATTCTCCGACCCCCCGCTGGGTCGAAGAATCGCCGGGGGCTGGCGTGAATCCCGCCCCCGTCGGTTGCCGAAGTCTCCGGCACCGGATATTCGGCGGGGGCGGGAATCGGGCCGCGCCGGTTGGCGGGCCCCCCCCGCTGGATTCTCCGGCCCAGATGGGCCGAAGTCCCTCCGATAAATTGCCTGTCCCGCTGGCGTGGATTAAACCACCTTTTGAACGGCGGGACAAGGCGGCGTGGGCGGGCTCCGGGGTCCTGGGGAGGCGCGGGGCAATCTGGCCCCGGGGGGTGCCACCACGGCGGCCTGGCCCGCGATCGGGGCCCACCGATCCGTAGGTGGGCCTGTGCCGTGGGGGCACTCTTTCCCTTCCGCCTCCGCCACGGTCTCCACCATGGCGGAGGTGGAAGAGACTCCATCCACTGCGCATGCGTGGGAAACTGTCAGCGGCCGCTGACGCTCCCGCGCATGAGCCGCCCGGAGATGTCATTTCCGCGCCAATTGGTGGGGCAACAAAGGCCGTTTCCGCCAGCTGGCGGGGCGGAAATTCCTCCGGCGCCGGCCTAGCCCCTCAATGTTGGGGCTCGGCCCCCAAAGATGCGGAGCATTCCGCACCTTTGGGGCGGCGCGATGCCCGTCTGATTGGCGCCGTTTTGGGCGCCAGTCGGCGGACATCGCGCCGTTTTGGGAGAATTTCGCCCCAGAGATCGCACTTTTGACCTTCCAATTGTGTGGGGTTCAACCCCGCACTGTAACATATTTAATCCGGGAGATACCAGAGAAACGCGGGTGCGTAAATGGAAAGTGTTTTTTCAGATGTTTCATCTGTTATCTCGGTGATTAATGTGAATTTAATTGCAGGTCTGGGCTCCCTGACGGTGTGTACCACTGTGATCCAGGTAAACACCTCCTCAGATGGTCTGGTGACCACTCGGCCTTTTACATTCAGGACCTACTCTGGTGAGCTTTTCCCGTTCTCTGGTTTTGAGATTGTTCCACAATGTGTAATCGCTCGTTCACAGGCTGTTGCCCACAATGTATTTGTGGATATCTTGGAGCAAAGCAGAATTGGTCATGGAAGGTCAAAGTGTGAGTAAGAACCATCTTTGTGAAACTAGTTAATGAGGCCAAGAGGCAGATATCCACAAGTTGATTTGAAAGAACAACATCAGAAATATAGCTGGAGGATCGCCTCCAAGTACCATGTCAAAAATAACTGACTCTCCAAATGACAACTGAAGAAACTTTCCCTCAAGATTCCAATATGAATGCTCCTCCAGATAACATTTGGAGGTACTGGGAGATATGACTTGCATTGTTAATACAGCCTTCAATGACATGAATATAAAATTATCGACCTTCAAGAGACGAGGGAAAGTATTTCCCGTCCCAGATACACAATGTCAGAGTTACATAGAACCAACTGTTGATAAAACGATTTCTCCGCCATTTAATAATAATAATAATCCTTATTGTCAAAAGTAGGCTTACATTAACACTGAAATGAAGTTACTGTGAAAAGCCCTAGTCGTCACATTCCGCCGCCTGTTCGGGTACACAGGGAGAATTCAGCATGTCCAAATTACCTAACAGCACGTCTTTCAGGACTTGTGGGAGGAAACCGGAGAGCCCGGAGGAAACCCACGCAGACACGGGGAGAACATGCAGACTCCGCACAGACAGTGACCCAAGACGGGAATTGAAACTGGGACCCTGGAGCTGTGAAGCAACAATGCTAAGCACTGCACCACCATACTAAGAAGGAGATTGGTCGAAATTTGGCTCGAGTCAGGACTGAATGAGGATTATTCAGAACAGGGATAAATTTAATAGTGTGTAGAACATGGTGATTCCTCAGTTAATATAATCATGGAAATTTCATTCGAATGAAAGTTCCTGCTCTGGGACCGACGGCTTCAGTCTCAAACATTTTATTTAACTGAGAGAATCTGACAATAGACTGCAGGCTAAGAGAAGCAGCAACAACAGACAAAATAACATCAGTATTTGAAAGAGCCTCTGGAACAGGATAAATGAAAACAAATTTCAGAAAAACTTTCATTATTTCCTGGTTTTTAAAAGGTGATCCTGAAAATAATGATTTCCTTTGTAGCCATGAGCCGTTCCTGCAGTGGTCGCATGGAAGACTTGAGATTAACGACTTTTTGTTTTGGTCTTTAGAAATTATTCCCGGGAGTCTGAGTTTAACATCCATCTCCACCACCAGTGCTGCGATCTCGTGGGCCCCGCTTCAGAGTGTGAGTGCTCTGAGGGACTGCAGTCTGCACTACTACAGCATTGGGAGACCCAGCACTGTCCACACTGTCAGCCTCGCCTCAGCCAATACAGAGTCACTGATCACAGGTAAGAAGTGA